>NW_023416313.1:50603342-51803342 GCF_014108235.1 Myotis myotis | reverse complement strand
AATAATTCTGTGAGAGCAAATTTCTCAAAATAGGCCTCCAGAAAGAAAAATGGTAAATATTTGGTGGTAACGTGACAGTTACACTGATGGATTTTGTTATTTGTTTCATGGTCAGTTCTTAATAAAAATGAGTAAGATATAATCCTTGCTCTTAAGAGTTTTACAACCTAGTAAGAAGGAAAAGATAAAGGCATCTACACTAATAAAAGAGAAACATGCAAATTGGTGTCACTCCGCTACCCTTCCCATTGGCTAATCAGGGCGATATGCAAATTAACTGCCAGCCAAGATGGCGACCAGCAGCCAGGCAGCTTGAAGCGAACATGAGGCTTGCTTGCTTCAGTGACGGAGGAAGCCAACTTTCCCCGCCTGCCACTGCCCGCCTCTGAGCTTGCAGTTTGAAACATTGTTACAAATATAGACGCTAAACAAAACCCCAGAAAACTGCTTTCAGCCAGCCAGGCTTCAGCCAGCAAGACCGCAACATTGTTTCAATTATAGAGCAAACGCAGATCCCTGCTTTCAGCCAGCCGGGATCTGAGAGCTGGAGTTGAAACAGTGTTTCCATTCTAGAACCCAAACAAACCAGATACCTGCTTTCAGCAGCCGAGGCCTCAGAGCTGGAGCCAAGCCTCAGAGCTAAAGCTGGCCCAGAATAAAAAAGAAAAGAAAAAAAGGACAGGTTGGGAGCTTCAGTCACCCACCAGCCTGAAAACGGCCCTCAGCCCCTCACCCAGACTGGCCAGGCACCCCAGTGGGGACCCCCACCCTGAAGGGGGTGTGACCAGCTGCAAACAGCCATCAGTCCCTCATCCAGGCTGGCCAGGCACCCAAGCGGGACCCCCACCCTGATCCAGGACACCCTTGAGGGCAAATCAGCTGGCCCCCACCCGTGCACCAGGCCTCTATCCTATATAGTAAAAGGGTAATATGCCTCCCAGCACCAGGATCAACAGAGCTGCGAGGCCTCCTGGCACCGGGATCAGCGTGAAAGGGGCCAGTGCCCAAACCCCCTGATCGCCCAGTGGCTCTGCGTGTGACAGGGGGCAGGGCCACAACCTCCCTATCCGCCCCGCTCTGTTTGTGACAGAGGAAGGCGCCCCAACCCCCTGATCAGCCCTGCTCTGTGCCTGATAGGGGGGAGCTCCCCAACTCCCTGATTGCCTTGCGGCTCTGTGTGTGACAGGGTGCGGCACCCCAACCCCCTCATCAGCCCTGCTCTGTGTGTGACAGGGTGCAGCGCCCCAACCCTCTGATCGGCCCTGCTCTGTGTGTGACAGGATGCAGCGTCCCAACTCTCCCCCAGGGGCCCTGCTCTGTGTGTGATGGGGTAGAGCCATAACCTCCCCATCAGCTCTGCCCTGAGTGTGACAGTGGTGGCGCCCCAACCCCCTGATCGGTCCTGCTCTGTGGGTGATAGAGGGCGGCACCCCAACCCCCCACCCCCAACGGGCCCTGCTCTGTGTGTGATGGGGTAGAGCCATAACCTCCCCATCAGCCCTGCCCTGAGTGTGACAGGGTGCGGCATCCCAACCCCCTGATCCTCCCTGCTCTGTGTGTGACAGGGGGCGATGCCCCAATTCCCCTATCGGCCCTACTCTATGAGTGACAGGGGGGAGCTCCTCAACCCCCTGATGGGCCCTGCTCTGTGCATGACAGGGGGGAGCTCCCCAACCCCCTGATCGACCCTGCTCTGTGCGTGACAGGGTATGGAGCCCCAACCCCCCTGATGGGCCCTGCTCTGTGAGTGACAGGGGGCAGCGCCCCAACCCCCTGATTGACCATGCTCTGTGTGTGACACGGGGTGGCGCCGCAACCTCCCCATCGACCCTGCCTTGAGTGTGACAGGGGGTGGTGCCCAACCCCCCAATCGGCCCTACCCTGAGCGTGACTGAGGGTGGCATCGCAACCTCCCAATCCGCCCTGCTCTGTGCATGACAGGGGGCGGCGCCCCAACTCCCCAATCGGCCCTGCTCTGAGCCCAACCAGGGGCTGTACCTAGGGATTGGGCCTGCCCTCTGCCACCCGGGAGCAGGCCTAAGCCAGCAGGTCGTTATCTCCTGAGGGGTCCCAGACTGCAAGAGGGCACAGGCCGGGCTGAGGAACCCCCCCCTTCCCCCCGAGTGCACAAATTTTTGTGCACCGGACCTCTAGTCCTATATAATAAAAGCCTAATATGATAAGTGTCTGGTCATCCAGTTGGCCATTCAACCAATCAAAGCATAATATGCTAATGATATGCTAAGGTTGCTCAACTGCTTGCTATGATGTTCACTGACCACCAGGTGGCAAATGCTCCAACTGGGAGGTTAGCTTGCTGCTGGGATCCAGCCAATTGGGATTGAGCAAGATGGGCCGGGCAGGCCCTGGAGCCCTCCTGCAGTCCCTCCCCAGCTGACCAACCTCCTGTGTCCCTCCTTGGCCTCGATAATGCACCATTGGGGTGCCTTGGTGGGTTTAGGCCTGATGGCGGAAAGACCAGTTGATATGACGCATACTGACCACCAGGGGGAAGACGCTCAATGCAGCGGTGGTGCGGGAAGCCTCTCCCACTTCCATGGCAGTGCTATGGATGTCTGACTACCTAAGCCATCAGCCAGACATCCCCCAAGGGCTCCTGGACTGCGAGAGGGCACAGGCCAGGCTGAGGGACCGCCCCCCCCCCAAGTGCACAAATTTTGTGCACTGGGCCTCTAGTTTAATATAAAGAAGAATGTGGTAAATTACTATTAAAATTCAGAAGAGGGAGGAAATATAGTCAAGAGAAATCAATGGACTGCATGTTACTAAAATGTTATGATTTGATCCTTGAAGAGTCAATAGCCTTTAATTGTAGATAGAGATAAGATGGAGGTGAAAATCTCAGGAGCACACAACAGCAAAGGAAAAACACTCAACAGTCTATGGACGGAGAAATGGGGAACTGTAGGCGTCTGGGGCAACACTGAGTAGTACGGCTGGGCACGCTCAATGCCTGTGCAGGGCTGTGGGAGACAAAGCCTTTAAAGCCAAGCAGAAGAGTTCAGAAGTAATGAGGATGCATGGGAGATTACTGAGCATGGGAATACAATGAAAATTTCAAAATTGTACCTTAAAATGGTATCAATTAAAGGTGGAATGAGGAAATTAATGCAGAGTTCTTACCCAGATAAGAAGGGATAAGATGTGGATCTCTCTGGCTGCAGAGATGAGAACTGAAATGAAATGAAAGGAGGGACTCTCTAGAACTCAAAAGTGTTCAGTTCTACAAATGTTGTGCTAGTGCCTACCTACCAAGTACTAGGCATCAGCACTAAAGTGTGGGAATAAAGAGATGAGCAAGACATTGCCCTTTCCCTCAAGGCATGCAGTGTAGCTTATTGGTTGAAAGGATGGCCTCCAGAAGCTGAGGTCTGCCTTCACAGCTCATAAACTGTGCAGCCATGAGGAAGTTGCTTAACTTCTCTGTGCCTTAGTTTCTTCGCCTGTAAAATGGGGATAGTCAGTAATGTTCCTCATGGCATTACAGTAAAACCTCAATATCCCAGACTAATTCGGGCACAGGGGTGTCCATTAAAGCCAAAAATCTGTACTATAATAAAGTAGGTTTTCCAAATGTGTATGTTAAAAAATTGACAAATTAGTTAGTTTACCTGGTTTTACTTATGTAGACATGTATGTGTAATTAAAATTAAGTATGTATGGAAAGTTTAATTTCACAGAAAAGTTTTCTATATGTATTCCTGTAATATTAAATTTATATGGAATAAATGGGGTTCTAGTAAATGGGTTCACCAGACACTGAGAGTAAACAAATGCACATGGCTGGGGTGTGGCTTAGCACACTCAGAACATGGGCTGGCAGGTGTTAAAACTGCTGCAAAAAGTCACACAATGTGACAACAGAACCAGTTAGTGTGCCCGCTGGGGTGTGATTACATGCTAATCATTCCTTGAATATTGTTTATAAGCGGTGACTCCTGGATTTAAATATGCAGACTATAGTTGTAGATATGTGATATTTATTTTTGTTGGCTAAATTACTACAGTGTTCTTTCCAACATATGACCTAATTGCTAAAACTTGTTAAAAATAACAGTGAATTGATAGCAAAAAATAACTTGTTAAATTAATTATAAGCAAATCTTGGTTAAAAGCATTTTAAAGTTAACAGGGTGTTAATTTTCATATATGACATATGGACCGGAAATTTTGTCCCTTAAATTCAAAGTCCATTAAATCTAGATCCACAAAATCGAAAGTTTACTGTACTGTAAAGATTAAGTGAGTCAACATAAGGTACTCAAAATAAGTTCTGCCATATAATCAATGATTCCACATGTAACAATTTCTATTTCCTCAAAATGAATTAATTTTATAAGAAAGAATTTTAAGTGAAAGAAAAAAATTTTCAAAGAGCAAAAACGATGGGGGTGGGCAATCTTTTTAAAAAGTGGCTTTTAAGATTCCATCAATAAATATTAGCTCAGCTGAAGGCTGACTACAAGCAACTAGAGGCTTCATCTAATCCTATAATTTAAAGACATGTTCTCTCTCAGAGGAACAGCACTCTGAGCAGAAGAACAAATTATGTATTTTATATTAAATCAATAAGAAGAGTTCATGGATGTAATAATTCAATCTGCTCTGTATTACTTTATCAGTGATGGAGGTAGAAAATATTATGAGAAGCATACTTTATCCTTGACTACCTAGTTTTTCTAAGCTGTCTTTTCTGATTAAACAAGAAAGATCTCTTATAACTGAAGATTACATATACTATTCATAGAAAAGCTAACATGTCAAACATTTTCTCTCTTGCTCCTCCCTCTATGCTATCTAACTAGTCTGTCTCTTCCCAAATCCTTGAAAATTTTGAATTTGTCCAGGGAACATGGAAAATTGGAATAATAGATTCCCAGTGATTAACACTGGGCATATTATGGTTTTAGATACTAAACTAACTCCTGAGAGCTTACACTTACTCTCATTATCCTTCCTTATGTTTCTGAAACTAAACCCTGAAATACTGTTGTATCATAATCAAAGCTGCTTCTTCGTGTCAGCATTTATTTTAGATTTTATTCTCAAAGATTATCCAATGCAATCTGAACACTCCGTAGTCACCAATCTCTCCTGGAAGCCTGTGGTCCTGAAACAAATTTCCTAAGCAGGATGGAGTTAAATAAAATACTCATTTTCTAGGACTTGGAACATTTGTCCCAATTTCACACCTTATGCTGCAGCTCAGTTAGGGATTGAAAGGCAAACCATGCAGCCAGAAAGCAAATTCCAACCTCACCTCTTCTTTCTCATTACCCCTTTTGCGCCCCTTTCGACATGAGAAGAAGCACTGACCTGCCTGTTTGCTTTGCAGTCTGCCGGCTTAGAGTAAGTCAAAATCACAAACCTGGAGACAGATGCTTAATTTACATTCAAACCCTGTTTCAAATCTATATTCTTTATGAGCCCCTCTATTGTTTAAAAATAATCCCCAAATAGCTTCAGAGATGGAAAGCATTTGTTCACACAGCAAATATTTATTAAGCACCTACTATATGTGCACATCACTGAAATTGCTCTAGTATGGGGTAAGGCCGTGGGGCAGGGCACTCTCATGAAACATTTTGTTTAGAAGTAAAGAATGTAGGTGAAACACAAACACGACTACATAAACTGTGCATCCCTAAAAAAAAAATGAATCAAAAATTTTCACTTCATTTTTCAGATTCACTGAGATGCTTATATAGGGTACACCAAAAATGTATATACACACTTTGAATAATTATAAAGGCAGTGTTGATTAAAATACATTTTATTTTCAAAATTGAGCTATCAGCTGTTAAAGTGTGTATATATTTTTTTGCGACACACTGTATTTAAATTTAAAACTATCTGTCTTTAAGGATAGAGAATACTATGTGATTATTTCTTTATAAGAAAGTGCGTAAAGGATCATAGAGAGTTATTTGACATGAAACCACCAGACATAAATAAAAGCAAGGGAACTTCTCTAGTAAACATCAAACATTTCAAAGATTAAATGAAATTCATTTCAATAAACAATGGTTACTTGCTAGATTGCATTTAGACATGTTTGTAAATATTCCCTTTTTTGACTTGCCAAAATTCAATTTGGGTGTATATTGTCTTATTTAGCAATGTATAAATAAACTTCAATCCTTCCCCAATCACCAATTTAGGAAAATCAGTTATCTGCCCTCCACAAACATTGATCGATTGCTTGAGCCTAGTTTTCACAAGTAAAGTATTCTTTATCCTATATTGTTGTTTCCCAAGTGTAGAGTGGCACCAAAGAGAAAGTACATGGTAATAAGCCCAAAGGGCATATGGGCCACAGGCTAAAACCTTAGAGCTAGGCATATGACATCTGCTTAATATCTGGAATGTGGAACCCGTATCTAGAATTTCTACATTAAATAAGGGTGTGCGTGGAGAAGAGCAAAATGTGCCACTTGTTAATTTAATTTCTCATTTGGTCTTTACCATATTCTCATTAGGTTGAGTTTAATTTCTTTTACATAATTTCTGGGTGGACCAGAAACTAGTCAACATGACTAGACTAGTACAGTAGCTCAGAGCATGGACTAGAGCCAGATTTCCCAGGTTTAGACCATGTTTCTGCCACTCACCAGTTATCTAAGCATGACCCATTTTCTTTACCTCAGTGTTTTAGTTTCCTTATTTCTATAGCAAAAATAATGGTATCAACCTCATAAGGTGAGGATTAACTGAGTTGATATAGGCAAAGGATTTAGAACACTGCCCATCACATTCTAAACATCTCTAAGATTTTGCTATTACAGTACTTTGTTTCTTAAAATGAGATCAAGAATCTCTACTGCATCTTCCCACTTCTCATAACCACTTCAGGAGAGCCAAAAGAAGTCAGCAGAGTCTTTCTCTTTGATTTTTAAACACTAAAGTAACCATTTCTTTAAAAATCCAATTTCTATGACCTACCCAGTCACCAATATTTCTCTTTACTATGGTCCCAATGGGGTCTACTTCAGTAGCCACAACTTAGCAAGATGTCAACACGGGGAAGACAACACTCAGTGCTAAGGAAACTGTCTCTCTTTTATGTAACACTATTTTTGTTTTGTCTTTTTAATTTTTATATATTTTTTATTTTTTAGAGAGAGAGAGAAACATCTATGTGAGAACGTAACATCAATCAGCTGCCTCCTGCACGTCCCCTACCAGGGATCAAGTCTGCAACCCAGGCAGGTGCCCTGACTGGGAAGTGAACCAGCCAACTTTCAGTGCATGGAATGATGCTCAACCCACTGAGCCACAGTAGCCAAGGCTTTACATGTGACAGTTTATCTTTTGAGTACTAATATTTTAAATTCTTTATAAATTATGCTTTCTTTTTTCCTTTCTTCTATCAATATAGCCAAAAGTTATCATTTCTTTTGTCAATTTCTAAAGAAGGGCATCAGTAAATAACGAGAAATTTAACACTCTTCCTCTAAAATCTAAACATAATATCTTTTTAATCAAAAACAACAGGTTAATCCTGGCTTTGGAATCGGAGAAATCATATTAAAATGCATAAACTGTGATTCTTTCAAAACCTGAATATAGCAATATATAATCCTATAAAGCCACAGAGATTTTAGATCAAAGCAAAAAAGGTAAATCAAACCTGAAATGAATGGATTAGCAGAAATGGGAGCATTAGTGTAATATTTCTTTGTATTGAGTAATAGAGAAGCAGATTTTGTCAAATCTTTCTTTCTAATTCCCATCTGGAAAAGCCTTACTCTGGAAATGAACAGGTTTGAAGGCATACCTTTGACATCTGTAAAGTTAAAAAGCATCAACAATTGAAATGGGCTTAATCCCTCATTCAACAGCAGGTACTTTACATACAATCATAAGAAGTGATAAAAGTCAGACACAGCTGCACAAATTGTTAGATTTAATCAGATTGGTCCTCTACCCCTGGTTTAGTCCGCTCTGTTTTAGCTTCTACTTAACCTGGGTTAACTGAAGGGGATGGTTAGATATGTGAGGAATAAATCCAGGTCAAAAATCAGGTTTGAGATGTCAGGAGATAATTTATTTTAACTCCATGAACCACCAAATGCAGAAAGCTTTTTTTATTAATAGTTTGAATTATATCATTGTGCATATTAGTCTTTATTAAATCAAGTCTATGAAACAGATCTAGTGTTCGCCCCTTTGAGATTCTGAAGTGAGAGAAGAGAGTGTTCCAAAGAGGAATGACTGGTGACATGGCCAAAATAAGCAGAAGTGGTCGACATGAGATTTAGTGGTTTAAAACACTGCCTATTTATGATGCCGAAAATGTTCTCTGGAGCAGCATACACATTTAGCAGGTCTGAAGTCCATTTTGTGTTCACAGCACCAGCTGTTAGGTGCCCAGTTCTTTTCCCACGTGGTTGTAGGAACATACAGGAGGAAGATGAAATTTGCAATTCCATAATCAAGTAGCAGTATCATTTTCACTACTAACTGGTTATAAAAGTTATGCATATCTGTAAGCATACCACAAGATTTTTGGGGGGTGGGAGGGGATGTTTTTAACCTAATTACTTACTCCAAATTCCAAACTTTTGTCCTATGAGGAGTCTGAAGAAAAACTTGTAAATATGCTGCAAAATGTGTCACCACTACCACTAAGCATAACTACTACTAGATTCTTTACATTTAGGTGTTTCTAAAGTAAACCAAACACTTGGATAACTGGTTATATTAGAGCTAGCACTACTAGCAATGGTATTTTATTATTTCTTCATTCATATAGTAAAGTTGGTTGTTGGTGTGTGTTTTTCAAACTGAGTAATGCATGTGACTGTTTTTTGATCTCTAACATACCATATACTCAGATTAGTTGGCAGTATTATTATACTTCAATAATGGTAGAAATATCTTAAAATTAAGGGCATCATAGTCAAATAACCATTTACATTCAGAGAACATTTTAAAATATCCTGTTCGTTTTTGTCTCATGTTCAAGTAAGTAAAAGAATTTTTCCTTCACCTCCTATCTTTATTCAATCTTAGTTTCAGTACAAAAAAATACATATCTGCGAACCATATTAGCAACTCTCTCCCTCTTCTGACCTCAGTCCCCACAACCATAAAACAGGTGAAACTTTAAAACAGAATTATCTCTTACCATATGGGATCTGAGAACAAGATCAAACCCAACCTTGACAAATGCCAGGCAGCAAGTCCACAACTGTTCCTGGATCCTGGGCAATGCCTGGGAGAGCGCCTGCCAGGGCCTACTGTTTTCAAACGAGTTTCATTTCTCTAACAATTTAAATCTGCCAAGAGGAAACTGAGACAATCAAGCTCAGAGCCAAAAAGCCCCAAGCTTAAGCTAGAGATGCATTCTCTCTTTAGCCTGCTGATGAGAGAGGGAGCAGAGAGAGAGGAAAGGATAAAGATTCATAATGAGTAGGACAGAGGCTTGGGATGTGTGTCGAATGCCACAGCAGAACAATTTCTGGCCCTAATTATGTGACTTTGTTGAGTTCCATGTCTGAGATAGAGAACACCCACTTCCTTTCCCTTTATTAACTCCCATCACATTTTGGGTTGAATATTTTCTGGAACATTTCTCCCCGTCACCGCATCTGAAACTGTGCCACCAGAGACATCATATCAGAGGGGCTACGTCCCTCTGGTCCAATTCCCACCAAGGAGAACTTCCCAGGAAGACCCCACATGGCCCCTGCTCTTTCCTTCTCTAGATCACCTCACGTTCATTCACAAACAAGAAGGTTAACAAGAAAGGCAAACTCTCACATGGTCTCTAGCTTGTGAGGAGAGGAGAAAACAAGAGGGAAGTGGTGGCCCCTGCACCACAGAGTCATGGGCACTGAGGAAGGATGAGAACCTGCTGCTCTGCCAACATGGCCCCTGCCACCCGGCACCTCATGTTGGAGAAATAAGACCCACTGGTTCTTTTTTTTTTTTTTTTAAGAAAAGAAGGGAGAGGTAGAGAGAAATAGAAACATCAATGATGAGAGAGAACCATTGATCGGCTGCCTCCCTCACGTCCCACACTGGGGATGGAGCCCGCAACCAGGGCATATGGCCTGACTGAGAATCAAACCGTGACCTCCTGGTTCATAGGTTGATGCTCAACCACTGAGCCATGCCAGCTGGCTGAGACCTACTGGTTCTTACCGCAGGTCCAGGTGGTAAAAATCCATAGTTTATCCAAGCAGACACCTTTAATCATAATACCCAAACCCCAACCAATTGAGATAAAAGGTGGTTGTAAATACACAAATAAGCTACCATGTGTGTTATTTTGGGGTGTAATAGTTTCAGAGAATTTAAGATCTTTCCTGCTTTCTACAGTGGCTGAAATATGGCCTTTTGAATTAGACTGTTCTGAATTCAAATCCCAGCTCCCCACCAACTACCTGTGTGATCTTAAGGCACTTTTAAATTGACTGAGTTTCAATATCCTCATTCTTAAAAACGTATTTCACTGGGTAACAAGATGAAATATGAGATAATTGTTGCAGAGCACATAGAGCTGTTGGGACGTTATCACTGACAGACAGTAAGCACTCAGCAAATAATAGCTACTAGTTCTCAATTTGGGATAAAACATGCTATTAAATGATCTTGCTTATTTTAGTCTTAATCACTGAAAATATTTTTTTTCTGAAATTCTTTAAAGAGATTTTCTCTCAGTCATTTTCAACTCATCTTGGAAAATCCATTACTTACTACAAGCCATCAGAGAGCTTTTTACAATCACAATTGAATGTGAATCGAAACACTCTGTGTTGGGAGGAAACTAAGATGAACTTTCTGAGGGACAATTTGGCAATACCTGTCAAAGCAAAGAGAATTCCATTTCCGGAGATGTGTCCAAAGGCATGATTGAGATATAGCTCTAAAGACATTGATTATAGCTTGCTAAAGATTGGAAACCACCTGTATGATTTTTGATATGATATGAAGAAGATCGCTTAAATACATTAATATAGCCAGTAAGGTATTATGTAGCTATTAAAAATATTGTAGAAAAATATTAAACAAGCTAAAGAAATAATCACAAAACAAATTTAAAAAGCACACTGAAAAATGTTATCGTATCCCATTAAAAATATATTTCCTGGAGAAAAAATATTGGAAGGATATATACCAAAAATATTAACATCTTTATATCAACACAGGAGGATCAGGGTTAATTACAGCTATCAGACTATCAATCCCCAGAGGGAAAGTAGGGGAGGGTGGGGGTAAGGGGTAGAGATCAACCAAAGAACTTGTATGCATGCATATAAGCCAAACCAATGGACAGGGACAACAGGGGATGAGAGTATGAGTGCGGGAGGGGGTGGGAGAGGTTGGGGGTTAATGGGGGGATGAGGACACATTTATAATACCTTAACCAATAAAGAAATTTTTTAAAAAAGGAAACATGTATTGATTAGTAATTTTAAAATAAATCTATAAATTTGCTTGAGCTTTAAATTTTACCATTTCATTGAAAAATCAGAAATAATGATGTCCATATACTCAAGCATAAGTCCACACAAACTTATCCACACATATGTATTCATATTTTCCTCCAAATGTTAGTACATTGACATATATCATGCTTGCATAAAGAGATATACTTTCAGTGATAGATGAAAAAGTCCCACTAATTTCACATAGAACATCTATGGATTTCTTCAAATACTTATTTGAAACCCAATTTTAAGCCCTATTTAAGAAATGGTTTCCAAATACCTTGTAATGCCTTTTTTTTTTTTTTTTTTTTTTTTTTTTTTTTTGGTCAAGTCTTCAAATGCTGCTGACCTTGCATAATAATTTTCCCTTACAACATATTAATTATTGTTCTGGCACCTCTGGTCTGCTCATGAAATCAATGAAGTGTGCAATGCCTCTGTGCAGAGTATATTTCATATTTGGTACTTTATGTATTAATTACTTTTCTGTTTTTCCTAAACCGGTCAGAGAAAATAACCTCTCTCACTTTGTAATGAACTGTCCATGAGGAAAACAGCATACAATTCCCATTTGCTGACCTACTAAAAGCTGCTAAGACAAGAGAGACTTCTACACCAGTGCTCTTTTCATTGTCATAGCATCTTCCTATGTAAGCCTGCTGCTTAACAAGCGAAGATCTTTCTTAAAGCAGTGACCAGCTTTCTTGTGTTTAAAATAACAGATGTGAAGTCTGAGAAGCAAGTGATTTAAGTCACAGCCCATTGGTTTGAGTCTGAAACCCAAAATAAAATACAAAGTCCAACTCAATGTCAACAGAAGAAGGTACACAAAGTACAATTCAAATATTTAACAACTTGACAAATTACAATCTCCAAAGAGAAAAAACTATGGAAAAAACTAGTATATTAAAATTCTATTTTGTTACCATTTCAGCTGCTCAACAGTTAAAATCTGACAGCAGCAGTTTTAATCCTGAATTCTAAGCGCTCATGTGCTCTCTCTCATCTTTCTCTTTTTCTCTTTAATGCCAGTCATTCAGCCTGAACAAAAAATTCAGGTGACATTTCTTGATTCAAGAGCTGTGTTCAGCAGTTATAAAGCTGCTGTAATTTACAGCAAAGTATAAAGCTAACCTATGAGACCTCAACCCCATTTGCTAAAACTTATTACACCTCATTGGACATTGAATAGCCAAAAGATGAAAAATGAAAAAAATGTATCTGAATAAGAAACTTTACTAGCATTAGCCTAATGAGAAATGATTAGCCTAAAATTACATCGATAGGTGCAGTTTAACACTATTTACGATGTTATGATTTCCTATTTCCTGAGTTATATAAAAGCCAAAGCAGTTACTGAAACAATACTAATGAGTCGATAGATGCTTTCAGATGTCTGTTTGACTCCTGAGTCTAGTTAAATGTCTCAATTAGATGTGTGTAGCTTCTACTAAGTACCCCAGCTATTGAATGAATAACATGTTCAGAAAATACACACAATTGTCTAAAGCAGTGGTTCTCAACCTTCTGGCCCTTTAAATACAGTTCCTCATGTTGTGACCCAACCATAAAATTATTTTCATTGCTACTTCATAACTGTAATGTTGCTACTGTTATGAATCATAATGTAAATATCTAATATGCAGGATGGTCTTAAGCGACCCCTGTGAAAGGGTCATTCAACTGCCCAAGGGATTGCGACCCACAGGTTGAGAACCTCTAGTCTAAAGCTATAGTGACTTAGATACTATAGAGATACCAATTGTGTTGATTACATTCACGTATCACTGTACAAGGTGCTATGAGCATGCTCAACAAATTATCAAGAATGTGTGATCATTAATAACTAGCCTCTTGTTAATGCACCCTATAGCACTACGTAGAATGCACTACCTGGGTTTTGCACCAACCATCCTCACTTCATGTTTTTAATGAGAATCTCAGCTGCAATATGTATTCCCTTTTGTGGAAATGATTTGGGTAATGCTAAAGGCTTGGGGATAAGCTCATGATTGAAATGTTACTATGTGAAAGAAAAGTAGCAAAGGGCTGTTTACACTAAATTAACAATCCAGTCCAAAATAATTCTAACATTCTCAGAATTAATCCATAATGGTAAATTCGGTGAGATGACTTATTTTCCCACAGTTTTCTAAAGCGTCCATTATGCATTATCAGGTCTGTAATACATAGCCTTTGTAGTACAAAACCTGGTAGACAATGCTATTTAGACTAGAAAAGAAAGGTCTAAAGAGTGGTGAAACACAAAATTTTTACACATGTACCTATCATGTAATTTTTGATATTCTCAGGTCTGTTAACTTTCTAAACTATGGATCAGAGGCTAAAAACCATATGCACTGCTAAAGAGGAAGGTAACAGCGAAAGGCATTAAACACAGACAAATCTATAGCATATGCAGACTTTAGAGCATCTACATAAATTTTCCTTAAGAAACCATATAAACAAAGCAAATCCCCCTTCACTTATCACCAAACCCAATCACCCAGGAGGCTAGTGTATATGTGCTTTCTATTTAGATTGCTCACTCATTTCACAACTCATATATTGGTACAGCTAGTTCAATTATGAAAAAAGCATATATATATATATATATATTAGTATAATTTTAAGTAAGTTCAAAAGCAAATCATTTCTTGCTTTTTTGGTTTTCAGAGTTAAATTAAGTTGGTCTGAAGATTATTGCAGAACATATGTTCTGCTTAGAGCACAACTATTTTACAATTTCAGAGTAAAATTTAAAAAAACACACAAAAAAACTTGAGTACAAGGAGACCAAAGGTTAATGTTGGGAAGCAGAAATCACTTCTCATAAATCATTGGTTTATAAAAATAAAAGGCTTACTATTTTCTTTTGTTCAAGAAGTAACTGTCCATCCCAGCTACTACCCATAACAATTATATAATACACTGCTGGGTGAAAAAAAAAATTTGAATGCCCAAGGATGTATGCAGTATCACTCTATGAAAGCCTTGAACACTGAAGTGTTTGTATTATTAACACCCTCTAAAATTTACCATAGTGACTAATTTGCTATAATCACCGGACAGAAATCATGTAGCATGATTTACACTACTACAAAATCTTTACTAACTTGGGCATCATAAATTTTATCATTTAATAATTTAGTGCTAAATCTCTTCTTTTTTAATGAAACAAGAGTGATCATCATTATTATTAATGCTATTTTTAGTTAGTTTTAAATTATGCCATTATGATAAAACGTTCTACTTAATTTAATATTTCAACTCAAAATTAATTTCCAAAGTCTTTAATTCTAGTCAGTATGCATAATTACAAGGTATTGTAATACTCTTGCAATTGAATCTCTGAAGTGCATTTAACAATAGAGAATGTTAAGTGGATATCTTACTTAGGCATTGCAGCTTACAGTTGGTTTTCATTTTTCAGAATTCCAACAGACAGCATTCTAATTAAGAAATTTAAAAATCTCTTCATTCTTGAAGATAAATGGAGAAAGCCATTTATATCATATTCTGATAAAATCATTACATAATTTTAGTGTTATTATGAATTTTCTATTTTTTAAAAAGAAGTGTTATTTTGAAAAATAAATAACAGTTAACATCTCTGATTGCTCTCTTGTGCCACCTTCTTCCAATTCACAGCATCTAATGAATGAAAAAGTGAATTCTGACATTTTATGGAGAATTTTACATGCTGACAGGTGTTACTATAAAGCAACTTGCAACTTAAGACCACCATCTACTGGCTCTGCCCAATGCTGCAAAAGCTATCAGTGTAATTAGCCAACTGATTCTAAATGCGCCCTATGAGAAGATCTACACTCTTCCAAAGAATTTACTAAGCTGGTGACCATTCTTCATGAAAATACAATAACTACAATCTGTTGTTAGATTCTGTTACATATGATGGTTAACTGCAGATATTTTTTTTTTCAAATAATAAGCCTGATACTTTTGAATCAGATTCAATTGATAGACAGGGATATCAAAATGTATGCCCTGCCACAGAAGAAGATACTCTACGATAATCAGGATTCTATTTAGGGACTAAATAGACACTTTGTGAACAAGGCCCCTTTGTACTAAGTCATATTGCCTTCCATTCATTAGTTAAGAGGCATCATTTATTATTAAGTTTGGTGCAATACTCCGGCCAGGAAAGAGACATGGAATTATAACTTAGGGTCACAACCTTCTCTGGAGCCTTTTAAATTACTGATTAGTAATGTTCAGAGCTAGATAAAAGTTGAATTAATTTTCCTAAGAGCATTTACCTTAACTTTGCTCCCTCTCAATTCTTTTGTTTTTAAATTTAAAGACAAAGCACTACATTTATCCTATCCTAAAAAATGTGATCTCTTGCTTTCTAAGTTCCCCAAATCACTTCATTCATTCAACCAATATTTGTTAAGGGCCGTAGGCTTAGTGGCAGTTAATGGGGATACATAGGTAAAGTAAAATTCCAATTCCAATTAACATAATTAAGAATTAAAGATACATCTATTATATGCTCCCCAGTTTCACAAAGAAACAGCATACACCACTATAATCAATTTTCTAGTACTGATATTAAAAATATCTTTAAGGAATTTATAAAATTATGTATCTCCCCTGTCTAACTTCCACCATTTGAGAGATATGCATAGCTAGTGAGGAGACTTTTTCTCACAGACAGATGCAGGGACTATCTATAAGATTGTTCTAAGCCCTCTGCTCATCTCTATAAATCCTGTGAAGTCTCCATCCATCCATGGTGATTTTTTATTTTTTGTGTGATTTGTTCCATCATTTTTCCAGTTACTCAGACTTGAAATCTTGCCTCAGATTCTCTGATTAAAATAGAAACAATGAGACAGAAACGCCCTCATCTTCCCAACACTACATCCACCAGTTTCCTTGAAACTCTAAGTTCTGCCTTCCGTCCTGTTTCAGAGGAAGATAGGCCCCTACTGTCAAAAGTTAGGTCTCCACTGCCCACTACACACACCAGCCCCTGGATCCTCAAAAAATGTCCTACTGCAAACAGGACTTTTTTTTAATGCAGTATTATCAATTTCCCATCTTCATTGAATCATTCTCAAAGAACCTTTAGTTTTATACATTACAAAAAATCTCAACATTCTGCTGTCTATTGCCCTATTTCACTACCCCCATCCTTTCCCATTTTCTCCTTATCACATTCCAGCAGGCTTTCTGCCCCACCGTCCACTGAGATTACACATTACCGTCACCAATGTCTGCATGTTTTCACATCAACAGTAACATTTCTGTTACCATCTTGACAGACTTCTCAGCAGCATTGGACCATTCTGACCTCTGGGAAAGCCTTGCTGTTTTGGCTCTAAGTTACTACACTCTGCTGGTTTTTGCCTCTGTCCTGAGTAGCTATTCTTTTGCTGGCTCTTTTTTCTCTGGAGACCCCAATATTGAAAAGCCTCAGCGTCTGGAGCTGGGACTCCACTTCTTTATCTATACCAGTGGTTCCCAATGTGGAACACATGTCCCCAGGAGGGGCGGGGGGAATTTGGTTTCTAAAGGGGACAATTCGAGAATGAGTGTTTAACAGTGATTTTTTTTGCATTTCTTATGGTTTTAGGGACCTCATATATAGTAGATAAATATATATTGTGACATATTTATGCACTTCAGTTCTCTATTTAGTGTTTTGAAACTTTGCTATTTTTTCATATCACTTCATATTATTTCTTTTTAACAATTTCTTAGTGATTTCTTTTCAGTATTTCAACTGTCCTTTCGTTCTTTTATTTTTCTCTTTCATGGATTCCATGTTCTTTGGGAGCTTGTTTAGACCAAGTTAATGTCCTTTTAGGCTTCTTCCGCATGAATAGGGGTTCACTTTTTGAATAATAAGAATTATATGTCATGGGGGGGCACCAGGATTTTAGAGATGCTTAGGTGGGGCATGGCCAAAATATGGTTGGGAACCACTGATCTATATCTTCTCTGCTAGGTGATGTCATCCAGTCCCATGGCTTTAAATAATATACATATTTCCAGTGACTCTGTGATTCTAAAATTTATTTCTCTAGTCTTGAACTTTATCCCAAATTGACTTTTAGACCCAATTAACCTCTTTTTTAAATTTTATTTTTCAATAACAGTTTACATTCAACTCTATTTTGTATTAGTTTCAGGTGTATAGCATAGTAGTTAGATAATCATATACTTTACAGTGATCTCCCTGATATTTCTAGTACCCACCTGCCCCATCCAGTGTTATTACAATACTAGAGGCCCAGTGCACGAAATTCATGCATGGGTGAGGTCCTAGGCCTGGCCGGCAATCAGGGCCTATTGGGGGCGTTTTTCCCAGTCCCAGTTGGGGCCAGGTTGGCCAGAACCTGCCAGCTGCTGGACAGGGCCTGCAGGACGGGAGGAGGAACTATGGGAGGTTTGTTGGCCCGGGGGGGAGGACTGGGGGGAATTTGGCTAGCTATGGGAGGTTGGCTGTGGGAGTGCACTGACCACCAGGGGACAGTTCCTGCATTGAGTGTCTGTCCCCTGGTGTTCAGTGCACATCATAGAGACTGGCCATTCTGGTCATTTGGTCCTAAAGATTGCTTAGGCTTTTATATATATAGATTATTGACTACATTTCCTATTCTGCACTTTACATCTCCGTGACTATTCTGTAACTATCATTTTTTTCCTCTTAGTCCCTTCATCTTTCTCATCCAGTCCCCTAAGCCCCCTTCCCTCTGGCAACCATCAATCTGTTCTCTGTACCCATGAGTCTGTTTCTATACTGTTTATTTTATTCTTTAGATTTCACAGTTGAGTAAAATCATATGATATTTAACTTTCTCTGACTGACTTATTTCACTTGCAACATTATTTATAACTAGAGGCCCAGTGCACCGATTCGTGCACGGGGGGGGGGGCGGTCCCTCAGCCTGGCCTGTGGGGATTGGGCCAAAACCAGCTCTTCGACATCCCCCAAGCATTTGACAAAATCCAACACCCATTTTTGATAAAAACTCTCAGTAAGGCGGGAGTAGAAGGATCATACCTCAACATAATAAAAGCCATATATGACAGGCCCACAGCCAACATCATACTCAATGGACAAAAACTAACACCATTTCCCCTAAGAACAGGAACAAGACAGGGATGCCCCCTCTCACCACTCCTGTTCAACATAGTACTGGAAGTGTTAGCCATTGCAATTCGGCAAGAAGAAGAAATAAAAGGCATCCAAATTGGAAAAGAGGAAGTAAAACTGTCCTTATTTGCAGACGACATGATATTATACATACAAAACCCTAGAGACTCCATCAAAAAGCTACTGGACTTAATACATGAATTTGGCAATGTAGCAGGATACAAAATTAACCCCAAGAAATCTGAGGCATTTCTATACACCAATAGTGAACTTTCAGAAAGAGAGATTATAAAAACAATCCCATTTACCATCACACCAAAACAATTAAGCTACCTAGGAATAAACTTAACTAAAGAGGTAAAAGACCTCTACTCAGAAAACTACAGGACGTTGAAAAAAGATATAGAGGAAGACATAAACAGATGGAAGAACATACCGTGTTCATGGATTGGTAGAATCAACATCATTAAAATGTCCATACTGCCCAAAGCAATCTATAAATTCAACACACTTCCCATTAAAATACCAATGGCATACATCACAGATCTAGAACGAACTCTCCAAAAATTCATCTGGAATAAAAAAAGACCCCAAATAGCTGCAGTAATCCTGAAAAAGAACAAAGTAGGTGGGATCTCAATACCAGATATCAAGATGTATTACAAAGCCACTGTTCTCAAAACTGCCTGGTACTGGCACAAGAACAGGCATATAGATCAATGGAATAGAATAGAGAGCCCAGAAATTGGCCCGAATCAATATGCTCAATTAATATTTGACAAAGGAGGCAAGAACATACAATGGAGCCAAGATAGTCTCTTCAATAAATGGTGTTGGGAAAATTGGACAGATATATGCAAGAAAATGAAACTAGACCACCAACTTACACCATACACAAAAATAAACTCAAAATGGATAAAGGACTTAAATGTACGACAGGAAACCATAAAAATTCTAGAAGAACCCAAAGGCAACAAAATCGCAGACATATGCCAAAGCAATTTCTTCACTGATACAGCTCCTAGGGCACTTGAAACTAAAGAGAAAATGAACAAATGGGACTACATCAAAATAAAAAGCTTCTGCACAGCAAAAGAAACCATCAACAAAACAACGAGAAAACCCACTGTGTGGGAAAATATATTTGCCAATGTCATATCTGATAAGGGCCTAATCTCCAAAATTTATAGGGAACTCATACAACTTAACAAAAGGAAGATAAACAATCCAATCAAAAAATGGGCAAAGGACCTAAATAGACACCTTTCAAAAGAGGACATTCAGAAAGCCAAGAGACATATGAAAACATGCTCAAAGTCACTAATCATCCGAGAGATGCAAATCAAAACAACAATGAGGTACCATCTCACACCTGTCAGACTGGCTATCATCAACAAATCAACAAACGACAAGTGCTGGAGAGGATGTGGAGAAAAAGGAACACTTGTGCACTGCTGGTGGGAATGCAGACTGTGCAGCCACTATGGAAGACAGTATGGAGTTTCCTCAAAAAACTGAAAATGGAACTCCCATTTGACCCTGTGATCCCACTTCTAGGAATATATCCCAAGAAACCAGAAACACCAATCAGAAAGGATATATGCACCCCTATGTTTATAGCAGCACAATTCACAATAGCTAAGATCTGGAAACAGCCTAAGTGCCCATCGGTAGATGAATGGATTAGAAAACTGTGGTACATCTACACAATGGAATACTATGCTGCTGTAAAAAGGAAGGAACTCTTACCATTTGCAACGGCATGGATGGAACTGGAGAGCATTATGCTAAGTGAAATAAGCCAGTCAATGAAGGAAAAATACCACATGATCTCACTCATTCATGGATAATAGAGACCATTATAAACTTTTGAACAATAATAGATATAGAGGCAGAGCTGCCTCAAACAGATTGTCAAACTGCAGCGGGAAGGCCGGGGAGGGTTGGGGGGCAGGAGGAAGGGGGGTAAGAGATCAACCAAAGGATTTGTATGCATGCATATAAGCATAACCAATGGACATAAGACACTGGGGGATAGGGGAGGCTAGGGGACTGTCAAGGGCGGGGGGAAAAAAAGGACACATATGTAATACCCTTTGTAATACTTTAAGCAATAAAAAATAAAATAAAATAAAATAAAAAATAAAATAAAATAAAATATCAAATGCATTATCAAGGTGATTAAGCCATGATTTGATTAAGGAACCCCTCCATACTGTAAAGTTCTGCAAAATAAAGTAACAAGCATTTGTTGGTATCCAACAGAATGCCAGACTCACTGCAAATGTAACATGTTGCTTACAGCATATGCTTTTAAGTCCTAACTCACCAGCTCTGAGGATATTCTCATTTTTATTGAAACCCTTTCATTTCTCCTTTCTTTTAGTTTTAAGTATCTCAATTTTATTACCCTTGTCCATAGAAAACTAGAACCCTGCTCTATCTTCATAATTCTGCATTTTGATTGCAGACTTGTATTTCAGAATAATTCACTATTTTCACACAAACATAAAATCTAAGTTCTAAATAAATAGAATGTGCATAAAATCAGTGTTATTTTGCAACGTCTATGTCCTTTTGTTATTCATTTTCCTAGTATATATATGATAGAAAATATGAGCTAATTATAAAGTTATTGAATGAATGAGTGAAAATACTGTCTTACTTTAAGACGAAGTCTTGGGTAGATCACCATTCCTAAAATGGTACTCAACTTATAGGAAAAAAAAAGGCCTTAATTTTCCCCTTTCTTATGACAACATTCATATAATTCATCTTCTCTTCCTGTGAAAAACATAGTCTTCCTCAGAAATATTCATCATGAAACTAGATACTGTGACAACTGTATTTAGAGACAGAAATTAGTCATTTTTTCAAAATGATGAGGCATATAGATAGTACTAGAGGCCCAGTGCACAAAATTTGTGCACTCGGTGGGGGGTCCCTCAGCCCAGCCCGCGCTCTCTCACAGTCCAGGAGCCCTTGGGGGATGTCCAACTGACGGCTTAGGTGGGGAGTGGGCCTAAGCTGGCATGAGCCTGGCTTCTGGCTGAGCAGCGCTCCCCCTGGTGGTCAGTGCACATCATAGCAACTGGTCGTACAGCTATTGGGTTGATTTGCATATTAGCCTTTTATTATATAGGATAATATCTTTAGAAAACTAGCACATAGTACTTTTCCTGGAAAGCAAAGACAAGGATAATTAGTGATGTTAAGTTTCTACTTTGTACTTGGCTATAAATTATTACTTTTATAAATGTTACACTAAGTTGAGATCACTACAAGAGGGACCATCTTGAATGTGTTCCTTAAGGCTCTCTACAGAACCTACTAGTGCCAAGCACGTAATGGTTGCTCAATAACAATGACAATACCTATGATTGACTGGGTACTTATTATTTGCTGTGCACTGTTCCAAGCATTTTTCACATACTAATTCATTCTCATAGCCCTACTATAGAGTAGATATTATATCCATTTTTATAGAAGAGGAAACGGAAGCTAAGAGAGGTTAAACAACGTGTCCAAAGTCACACAGGTGGCAGGGCTAGAATGCAAACCTGGCTGGTCCAACTTCTGTAGCCCATGCTTAATTTAATCACTATGCTAGACTTGGAACAAATCAACAATATTTCTTTAGGCTGGTAACTTTTTATACTGAGATAGCTCTGAGATTATTGCAACTGTATTTTTTCCATAGCCCACGTGCTCGCCTTCTGTTGCAGATAAAGCATTAAGTTTCCCCTCTTGCTTTGTAAATCCCAGGTAAAGGCTCTTTCTCCTGCACTTCACCTCTTGTTCTTCACAGCTCAGTACTAATCATTACCCCATAATGCAGTGTAGAATTGCCAACACCATCCCGATGATGTAGTTATTTCCAATTGGCACTTGGGAGCAGTGAGGATAGGAGGCATTACTCATAGCCAAGAGTACAGATGTTTCTAATTGCTTTCCATTACCAAGAATAACAGCTGTTTACATCTATCAGCAAATAATTCACAAGAGCTCCAGACTATTAAGATAACACACCCCACCTGGTCACCATCACAAGTTGTCAAGGCCAAGATAGAGGCTGCCAGAATCCCCATTCTGCATCTCTGTTCATCAACTGACAGCATGTGTCACCTTCAGATATCCTTCTGCTACCCCACAAGCTCTGGCTTCTTGGTGGCCTGACACATCAAATGAACATATGGATTCTTCATGGCTTTGCAGTAAATGTTTTATGGTTATCTTGCAGCCAAGGGCAGCTGACATGGAGGAGCAAGGGACTTTCACATAGCCTGATGAAATAATTTCTGCACTGTTTTTTCACAGAAGAGGTAGGAATGTTCTGCTTAGAGGAGTTTTGCAGCTGCAATGTGCTTAACTTCCTTTAATGCACCAACAAATTGCACTGGGTGATAGATTATGCAGTTCAATAGCATCTCAGGGACCTGGTCACATGCTTGGCTGTATCCCCAAAATGGACAGGCAATGTTAACAGTTCAGTGAACTTTATGACCGAGTTTTATAGGCCACAAAAGAATACAAATATTGCAGCACATCATAGATATTTGGAGTTAAAAAGACAAATAGTACCTCCTTGCCAATGCAACATTGATCCCTACTGTGTTTTTTTTTCACCAGCCTAGTGTAAAGAGACGTGGGCAACTTCTCTCTACTGCTTTATTTTTTCTTATGAAGATGATTCCAGAGTCTAATACAACTTCCTGTGTGATAGCTTCCTCTGCAATTACGTCTGAAATTGACTTTCCACATGTTCAACTGCATATTATTTAAACTCATGGATTTTTTAATTTATAAAAATAAGAGTGTCATCTATTTAAAACTACATGAGTACCAACAAAACAATGTAAATTGAAAATTTTCCTTATGTGTCATTCCCCAATCAAAAGGGGGAATGTATGGAGACCTCTGAATCTGTGCTGGTCTCTGGCTGCTCTGACCAATAGAATATGCCAGAGTGATACATCGCCATTTCTGATCCCAATTCTTAAGAGAGCAGGAAGATTCTGTTTCCCTTATCTTGAAACTCTTTTTCGGAGGGAAGCTAAGTACCATGTGTGAACCCTTACTACCTTGAGACTTCCATGATGTACGGAAGCCCAAGGTAGCCAGGTGAAGGGATTATATGGAGAAAAAGTGATAACAGCTTTCCCCCAGCTGTTCCAGCCATCCTACCCAGGTGCCTGAAGCTCATGTGAGAGAATGAACTACCCTGTACATTCCAGGATCCCAATCAGCCACCCCAACTGTCTCTAACAGTTCAAGTCATCCTAGCCAAGCCTCAAAATATCATAGAGTGGAGACAGACTGTGTTTGAATTGTTGACATACAGAATTATGAACATAATCAAAACAATTTAATGTTACACAGCAATTGGTAACTGGAACACAGTCCCCACTCCACTTTCCATGAATCTCTACCTGTTCCTTTCTTAGTATCACTCCACACACTGATGATGCAACTAATAAGAGAAAAATCACAATTCATATAATAAACATCGGTGTATTTTCTAATCAAAAAGAGAGACAGAAGAAAGGTAAGTGCTCAAAATGTATCTTACTGCTCTTTTTCTCTGGTCCATGTTTACCACAATATTGTCAAAGAGGAGTTTATCACTTTGCCCACAAAATAAATGATTATATATTTTAGGTTTCTGCTACCACACAGGATATCAATTCAAATCACTGTATTTAGTTTTTTTGATCTAAATATAAATCCAACAGTCTGGTTTGAATTACAATAAAATTCTCACTTCCTTCCAGAAAATTTGGTTATTTTTAATAAAATTCCCACAAATTTAGGCAAGTGTACAAATTCTCTCTTTATAACATCAATTATAAATCTGTAGATGCTATTGGAAAAAGTACTAGTTTTGAAATCTTAATAAATGCTTGTACTACTCATAAAGATGTTGCTCCACAATACAGCCTTATTTGCATATATAACATATCCTATATAATAAAAGGCTAATATGCAAATCGACCGAACAGCGGAACGACTGGTTGCTATGACATGCACTGACCACCAGGGGGAAGACGCTCAATGCAGGAGCTGCCCCCTGGTGATCAGTGTGCTCCCACAGGGGGGAGTGCCACTCAGCCAGAAGCCGGGCTCATGGTTGGTGAGCTCAGCGGTGGTGGCGGGAGCCTCTCCCACCTCTGTGGCAGTGCTAAGGATGTCCGACTACATGCTAAGCTGGCAGTTGGACATCCCCCGAGGGCTCCCAGACTGCAAGAGGGTGCAGGCTGGGCTGAGGGATTCCCCCCCACCACCACTCCCACCCCTGAATGCACGATTTCGTGCATCGGGCTTCTAGTATTATATATGTGTGTATACCAAATATGTATACATTTTAATGAGGAACAGTTACAATATACATCAACAAATGTATGGTATTCTGCTTATGGTCATGAAAAGAGCACTGTATTAGAACACAGGTACTCTGCATTCCAGCTCAACATTGCAGCCTCCTTACCGCACATCCTACCTAATTAGCAGACTGGCATGACACTGTGAGGTCCCTTTTGTTTCTAAAATGTATTATTACAATATAGTCATACTGTATTTTCTTACCTTACTTACTGCTTATATATTCACCAAATGGATGTAAACAGCCTAATTCCTATGTCACAACACTTCAGTAAGAAAATTTAACATTTCAACATTACTTAAATAAAAATTTTCTTATTTCAGTCTGATTTTTAGCAAAATTAGGAAATAGTAGCTACTTCCCGCTTATTAATAACTTTACAATGCTAAAACACCAATATTAACTCACTTTCTAAGTTGAAAAGAAATATTTCCCCTAATTGGATTGAATTATTTAGCAAAGGCATGTTTCCTTGAACTAGCAAGAAATCACACCATTTAATATGCATAAGGAAACAAATATTTTGTTGTTTTTTTTTTACAAAGAGAAAAAATGCATACTCATGAATATAGCTCAATTTAGAGGAATAAAATATTCTCTATGCATTTATTTGTTACTACATTAAGAGATCTTCAAGTAAAGAGGTCCAAGATATACAGTCATTTCAGTTTTTCTTTTGAAATTGCTGAATGGTCCCAATTACTAGTACTCCAGCAAAACACAGTCATCACTCACCAACAGCCCCATCTGAAGAGCAAAATGAAGAGCTCCCCTCAAGGATAATTCTGGGCAGGGTTATAAAGCAGGCAGAGGTCAGCCTCCTTTGTCTTTAACCTTCATTTTGTCGTAACTTCCCCTCAATCGTTCATTCACACTAAAATGATCTGTAAAAGTTCTAATGAAATCAGTTTTAACTTCTGATATGAACTTTTTAAATGTGGACTTTGTAGATGCCTGAAATGATACTATATAAGTTATTGCTTATTCTATTGATATATGAGGCCAGCCTTGAGTTTGAATCACAGATTTTTCTTTAACTTTTATTTTGAAATGATTATAGACTCACTCATTGGAAGTCTCAAAAACAGTACAAAGAGTCCCTTGAATCTTTTATCAGATTCTCCAATGATCCACATTGAAATTTTCCTTTTCCATTGTCCATATTAAAACACAAGAAGACAAATATATTCTTAATGAACATGACAAAGTTGCTTTTACATTTGTCTTTAAGGGCTGCAGGAAGACAGCTAATTATTAATTAGATTGCACGTAGACTGATGCTAATATGGTGCTGGTGAACATACTTGTTTCCAGGCTGGCATGATATGGCATGCAAGTTGGCATGCAGTGTTATATGAACATATGGCAGGCAGAAGCTGCTGTTTCCTTCTAGAAAACAGCGACGGAAACGTCAGCTCCCACAGAACTGAACACACCCCCGCCCCAAAACTCCTCAGTGCTGCTGAGGGTTGAGTGCACATGCCATTTCCCAGTCATTGGGATTGGGAAATGCACTATTCATGTGCTCCACGTCAGCAGTCACAGGTACCGGGAGTTGGCTTCCCCCAGAAGAGAACGGCAGAACCAGAAGTTTCCCCTGAAGCTGTGTGTCAGAAAACACAGTCTCAGGTTTCCTATTTGCAGTTATGAGATTTCATCATGAAAACAAACAAACAAAAAACCTTCTACCTGGGAAGACATCAACCATTCAAGTAATTTGGCCCGTTGCCTCCAAGCCAGTATGTGCTTTCAGACAGAATGATCCATAAGGATCTACCTTTCCACTTCACAGGTGAAAAAACAGAAACATTCTATGACTTGTCCAAACATCATCCAACTTTTCCCTACATCTCCACCACTGAAATTCATGTTCTTCACTCTGTTGTTCTCCATGGAAATAAAGCACATTTAGTAAATAGTAAACTTGCACCTTTTTAAAAAAATCCTCACCTGAGGATCAGTTTTTCATAAATTTGAGAGAGAGAGAGAGAGAGGAAGGGAGAAGGAGAGGAAGAGAGAAGCATCAATGGGTTGCCTCCTGTATGTGCCCTAATGGGGAATCGAACCCGCAACTCAGGTGCACGGCAGGATGCTGTATCTAACTGAGCCACACCTGCCAGTGCTAAATTGGCATCTTTTTGAAGACTGTCATTAAATTTCTCTCAGCTTTCCCTTAGTCAAAATATATAAATGAAGTTTCTTCAGGAAGAAGGTTGTGATTTGGGTCTATGCTTTTGACCATTTATATCCACTCAAAGCATTATTTGCTTAAATATATAAGCTTAATAATATGTGACTAAATTATCCTGTTCTAGAAATTCTACCTTAAAGATAAGTTAACAAAACATGCTTTTGTCTCTTAATGTATTTTTTATTTAAACAGTTTTAAATTCATGATTTGGTGGAATACGTTATTCTTGAAGGCTTTACGGATTTAATAGAATAATTCATCATTGAAAGAGTAAAGTCCTAATTATATTCAATACGTGAACACTTTTCTTCCTCTTGGTCCCTGTTTTCTGCTCCCAAATGGGGTGGTGACTTAATAAAGCTACCAGGGAACAGGGAGGGAGGGACCCCTTGGCCTGATGGCGCCCTGGAAGTGAACACTCCTCGCACAGTTAGGGGAAGAGCTCCCCAGGTGCCTTCACCTGAAAGAAGACATTTCTAAGAGTTGCCCTTGCCCTGCACAGAGAGATTCTTGAGTGTGGAGCCTGTCACACCATCAGTTTCCATAAGAACTTGGCTTCTGGAGGGACCAGCAGGCCAAAAGCAAGAGACACGGGACCTCGGATGCCCCACCCACCAGGGCCATCACCTGAGGGCGGTAACCGGACAAGCGCTGCTACTGAGAAGCTTGGTTTCTTTCCCTCTTCAGGCAATCCCCTGAATGTGTGTTTTATTGCTGTGGCTGTTGTCATTACTGGACGTTTCTATGCGACCTGGTGCTGGTCCAGGGGGCAGAGTCCCCATCAGCACGCGCGCCAGGCAGAGCAGAAGGTCATTAGGTGGAGAACTCTGCTGCTGTGAGCGAGCTGCCTCCACCGCGGGGATTTCTCTCTGCAAGTGCCGCTCGCTCGTTATGGGCCCCTTCACTAGATGACTTTGGCTGAGCAAGGCCTTGGCAGGGCCCTGCCCGTCCCGCGCTCTGTTATAAAACCGACTGCCCCTGGAATGGACGCTCTGGAGAAGCGGGGATGTGAGGGCAGGTGGGTGGGGGCGGTGTCTACGGGGCACAGACAGCACTGGAGGGAGGGGCAGAGGAATGAGGGCCTGCAGCCACACCTGCCCAGAGGGCAAAAGGACCAAGCAGGGACCCAACCGATTCAAAGGAATAAAGGTCATTTTTCACAAGGGTTTCTATGTCAATCATTCTACAGGGAAGAAATCATGAACAAACAAACACATATAACATTTTAAGAGGGGGGTGAAAATGCTTCAAAAAATAAATCAGGGTGAGGGGGACAGGGAGAAGTAGTGTTACTTTGTGAACCTTGGTCTGGAAATGTCCCTCTGGTAAGTTAAGATGAGCTGAGATCTGATGAGGAGAGGACGGGAGCCCTGCCTGTAACTGGAGGAAGCATTTCAGAAAGAAGGAACAGTAATGCAAAGGCCCTGAGGTAGGAGTGCAATGGCTGTCAAGCAGGAAAGAGATCGCTATTTCAAGGAATGGGCAGACACCTCTGTGGGTAAAAGAAAGGAAGTTAGAGGGAGAGTCTCACAGGGAGCAGAGGCCAGATCAGGTGGAGTCCATGGTCCAGCATAATCGTTTGAAGTTTTTGCTCAGTGAGTGTGGTAGCAATGGAGGGTTTGGAGAAGAGAACTGCTTGATCTAACTTAGGTTTTAAAAGGAATCACTCTATTGCTGTGCGGTGAACAGACTGCAGAGGAACAAGGGTGGCGGATTGGAACTAGGGTTGCCTTGGCAGCGGGAAAAAATGCTCAGACGAAATATCATTTGAAGGTAAAGCCAATAGGGTTTGCTGATAAAGTGGATACAGGGTTTAGGAAAAGGGGAGGTGTGAAGTCGACTCCAGGGATTTTAATATGAGTGACTGGAAGGATGAGATTACCTTCACTGAGCTGTGGAAGACTGGGAAAGGAAAAGGTTTGGGAAGAAATGAAAAAGTGTATTTTGGATATTTTACATTTGAAACGCCAATCAGACATTCAAACAGAGAAGCTGAGTAAGCAATTAGATCAGTAAATATGAAGTGCAGAATGCAGAGAGGTTTTGTCGATAGAATCCTGCAAGGAGAGGAAGTTGGGGCTGGAGCCTCATCAGACTTGCGATGGTCATCAAAGCCATGGAACTGGATGAGATCCCCTGGGAAGTGAGTAGATTAGAAAAAGTTCAAGGACTGAGTCTAAAGCAACTACCTTTTAGAGAAAGGCAAGAAGGGCCTAGTAAAGGAGACTGAGAAGAAATGGCCAGTGAAGCAAGAAAAATGAGAAGAATGCTGCTCCAGCCTAATGCAGAACATGCTTTAAGGGGGAGCTATGGATACCCGCCCCAAATGCTGATGATAGATTAAGCAATACAAAGAATAGGAATTAAACATGAGAGGTGGCTATGTGATGATCACTGGTGTGCTTGACAAAGTCAGATATTTTGGGGTGTGGATACATTTTATTGAAATGGTGCAAAGGCAAGAGGAAAAAAAACATGTGGAAGACAGTGACAACAGACAACTCTTTAACTGGTTTTGCTATAAAAGGAACAGAAAAATAGAACAGGAGCTGAAGGAAAGTGATGTTAAGGGAAATATAATATGGGGCCTATGTAGCTTGTTTGTGTGGGAATGACTCAGATTTAAAGAAAATAATTTATGTTCTAAGAGAGCGAATCATGGTGGGAGAGAGGTCTTCAGGGACTAGGATCAAATGCAGTGTTTCTCAAACTATCTGGTAATGAAAAACCAGGTTTTTATCATCCAGTCTATCAAAGACCAATGCTTTTGTAAAATTCAGTACAGAAAATTATTCGAGTAATGAGATAGAAAAACACAGTCACATAATATACAAGACTTTTTAAAAAAAAACTATAAGATTCAACAGACATAAAACCAACTCTGTTTAATTGTTACCAAAGTTTCTATACATTTATTCTTCATTTCTGTACTTATCTCATCACAAACTGGTAATAGTTATCAGTCCATGGCCAGCAGCAGTCTGTGGTTTGTCCTTTAACTAGAGGTGATCCAGTGCACATGTGTTGATGGAGTTAGAACATTGGGCGTTTGGTGTCCTATGTTGGTTTCTATTTTCTCCATGAAGATAGTGTGAGAGGGAAGACAGAGTGTAGGACAGTGGTTCTCAACCTGTGGGTCTTGACCCCTTTGGGGGTCGAATGACCCTTTCACAGGGGTCGACTAAGACCATCGGAAAACACATATATAATTACATATTGTTTTTGTGATTAATCACTGTGCTTTAATTATGTTCAATTTGTAACAATGAAATTGGGGGTCACCACAACATGAGGAACTGTATTCAAGGGTCGCAGCATTAGGAAGGTTGAGAACCACTGGTGTAGAGGATTGAGGAGAGAGATTATAACATAGTCTAGAAAATTGACAATATAAATTGACTAAGGAAATCTAGGAGGATTGACAAGGAGTACTAAAGTCTCACCTGAGAGTTTGGGGTCATGAATTTGAAGTTACTCCTGTTAGTATTACTGTATATATATTTATAACCACATATGTCTTCTTGGATTCAGATGTGGAATAGGAGGAGGGTTACATTTAACCAGAGTCAGAGAGGGTGGGACAGAGAGAGAGAGACAAGGGAGGAGAAAGTGCTTTTCGGGTAACATCTCTCAGATAAATTCATTCTCCTAGGATCCTGCTGCCACAACTCTTGTTAGAGCATTCACTGTTAAATGTCTCATTTGCTGTGATAATCCCGAGCAATTTTCCTTCGCCAGTGTCTCCTGCGTTTACAACCACATTAATCTTGCTATAAAACTCCACATTCGTGATCTCATTCAGTTAGCCCAAGAACTCACGGTGCTTCCTTTCTGCTCATGATACAAATTCTACCTGCCACTTAATACCACCCAGAGCTCTTTTCATCTTCTTGAGCGCACACTAGTTAATTCTTCAAGTCATTGCTCATTGTCCATTTCCATATTTCACATATGTGTACGCACGTGTGCGTGCACATGCACACACAAAAACAAGCACAAATATATGCATAAACTCCAGAGGAATGGCCTTCCTGATCTGCATGCTATTCAAATTACACACTTCCTTCTTAGACTGTTGAAATCATATTTTAATTTAATCATATTATAATGTATTGAATAGCTACAATGCACCAGTCACTGTAGAAGCAACCAGTCACTGTTCTACATAAAATAGATAAAAATATGATTTTCCTTGCTCTTTTTGATCCAGACATCATTGTTTTTTCTCTTGTCTAAATTTTTATAGTATTTATAGTTTATAACCTAGACATGTTATATTGTCTGTATGTTACTTTGACTATTTATGCCTTAGGTACTCTTTAAGCTATTGTATTTATTTGTCTTGTCATCCCTGTTACTGTATAAGTTTCTCAAGGGCAGAAATAGTCTAATATTCCTTTTATATCCTTACTATAGTGTAGATTGAGAGTACATATCTAATAAATACTTGGTGACTTTATAACCTTGGTAGGATGTGGGAATTGCCTGTCTTTGAAATAGTGGAGTTCACAGAATGTCTAATATTTCTGCCTAGTAGAACACATTTGCTTTACCAGTTAGGGTGTGTGTGGTTTCAAGTAACAGAAACTCAACTAACAATTATTTAAACAAATAGAGTTTGTTGTTTCTTATAAAAGTCCATAATTAGGCAGTACCTAGCATTGGTTCAGCTACTTAAGGACACAGATGCCACCATCATTTTGTCCTGGAGCTTCTCACTTCATGGTAACAAGCCGCATTTAAGGAAAGAATGCAGAACCAGAGAGTGTTTGCAAAAGAGAGATTTCTCTCTTTTGTTGAACAGCAAGATGTTCCTTGCAAGTTTCCCAACTTCCTCCTCCATTTGATTAACCACTTCTCAGTCACATTGCCACTCAGATTAGAAACGTGGCTATTTAGATTTCTTTTACCTCCACAGTAAGAGGTGGCAAAAGGACAGGGAATTAATAATAATTGTGTTAACCAAGTATTTGCTTGCTTATAACGTTGTCTAGATCACTTCTTCCAAGCAAACTCATTCAAACTTCGCACAGGTCTTCAACTCTAACACTTAACACTAGGCTGCTTCCCATTTGTGGAATTCCTTTTCTCTTTGTGTTTCACACGTTTGTCCTTCCATGAAGACCCAGCAGGGGTCTGGTTCTTCCTTGTCTCCATGGATATAAATGGAAACTGTACTTCTGATTCACTTAACCATCCAGTTTCAGGAACTAGAAGATTATTAGGATTGCTTAGAGCCTGAAAATAAGTATATGACACCTCTATCCCCACTTTCAGTCTATACCATTAGATTCAAAAATTTTAGGTTCGCCTCAGATATCTACTTGTCTCCAACATATTAACAGCTTTTTGAAAATAGAGAGGAGTGTCAACTGGAAACACTAGATTATATAAGATAAATAGGTCTCTAAATTTTAGTATTTTTCAGTGCTTCTAATATGCTAGTATCCTGTTAACTCTTCAAAAAGGCTATATAGCATGCAGTGTTTTCAATATATTTAACATGGTTTATTTATGGTATTATCAACATTAAGTATAATTTATTTTTTTCAGAGAGCATTTTGTAGAACCAGTGTTTGAAGAAGAAAACCTTTCAGACATTTCTATACACTTGGATGCCTATTTTTGTTATAGAACTGAGAACTCAGGACCTTAAGTAGCTTTAAATGGCACAATTATACTATCTAAGTTCAATCCCATGCCCCCATATTTTTCCATAGGCCCTATATTCTTTGAAGTTTAACTTCTGATTAATTATTCCCCAGCTGACCCATACACAGAATCCAAGATACATGCACATTGTGTCCCTATTTTATGCTTACCTCCTCTCCTACATCAGTGATACAAATAACATGGAAGTGATGACCATCTGAGCTTTTCTATTCTACTGATTCTTAGACTCTATTATGTATATAGTTCAAGACTCCATTATGTATATAGCGATATAGTATAATAAAACTTTCTAAAGATACAGACTGTTTCCTAATAAAATAGTTGAACCACAGAAGGTGTTTCAGAGGTCACTTGATCTCACACTCAGCCAAAACAACACCTGAAGCATCCAAGGCAGATGGCTGCCTGGCCCAAGGGTGTCCAGCCAGATGGAATATAGGAGCCAAAATTTACCAGTGTCATCAGCAAAAGGATTCATTTTTACAAAATGTAATAACTCTACAGAATAATGCAGAATAAACTATTTATTAGAAAATGTTCAAATGTTTCAGTGGTGTAATTTTGTTTTAGTCCCTTGAAAATATATTTTCTTGAATCATTTATCAATGTGCTTACTAATGCAATTCTTTTTTATTGAATTTTTTGGAGTGACAATGGTTAATAAAATTATACAGGTTTCATGTGTATAATTCTATAATACATCATCTGTATATTGTGTTTTGTGCTCACCGACCCTAATGCAATTCTTAATCTCTCATTTTCATCTTCACTTCAAGGCTTACTAATATAGTTCTAAAAAGTAGTATATAGCCTAAGGTCAAAGATGATCCAATATTAGTTTTCATAACACCACATTTAGAAAAGACTTAACAAAAATAATTTAAATGAGTGATTTGCTAGTTTCAAAGGATCTCTCTAAACATTGAATCTTTTGATTTTTTCTCCCAATATTCCAAGTAAAGAAAGTGTTTTAGAAATGAAACATACAAACAAACAAAACAAAACAGAGTTTCAGTGAGTATCAATGACGTCCCTAAAGACAAAGAGATAGTAGGTGCATCATCAGGATTTCAACTCAAGTTTCCTGGATAGAGTTGAGTTTCCCTTTTCATCTTATTAGAGCTTATTTCTAGGCCTCTGTGTTAAAATGGCTTCTCTCCTTTAGTCTTTATCAGTATTCAGCAGGATTGGAAATCAACTGACTATAATCCTGCATATGCCTTTCTGGCACCAAAGATGTATAGTGGGTATTCACATGGCCAAAACAGAAATTCTATGTATAGCATATTTAATGTCTAAATGCATCCTACCCTACCCTACCCACAGAGGGTAGAAGGTGGCCTAGTCACAAGTCAATCAAGTGTTCATTGTTGGAATTTTGATATTCAGGAAGCTGCTTTAAAACAGCATTGTATTCTTGAAGGTTGGCAACTGTGGTGGCAACATAGTTTTTGTGTCTTCCAAGATCCCCATCAAAACATATGGTAAAACAAAAAAACAAAAAAAGAACATCCTATATAATAAAAGCCCAGCAACAGAACTGTAGAACGACCAGAACGACTGGTCGACCAGTTGCTATGATGTGCACTGACCACCAGGGGGCAGATGCTCAACGCAAGAGCTGCCCCCTGGTGGTCAGTGTGCTCCCACAGTGGGAGCACTGCTCAGCTGACTTGGATGAGTGGCGCTCCCACAGTGGGCTGATCCCCTCAGGCCCCCCACCAGTGCATGAATCTCATGCACAAGGCCTCTAGTTTACAATAAAACTAAATAACAAAGTATCCCAATTAACCTCAAAATAAAAGTGGATGAGGACAAACCACCAACAGCCACAAAATTTGAGTGTTACTAGCATCTATGCAGAAGAAGGCAGAAGGAAATAATAGGGTTATTATTATTATTGGATTTCAGATTAAGATAATCCTAAAATACCAAACAACTATTCACTGAAAAGTGGAATGAGCCAAATTGACACAGCATATAAAACTGTAAAGGGTTTTGCCCAATCCTATGGTGAGTCTAACAGGTCTACAAAAAGGCATGAAGAATCTGCTGCACTCTGGGCCCTATGAACTCTCAGAAATGACCCATTAGTGCTTCCTTTTAAGATAGATCCCCACACTGAGAAGGAAATTCTGAGAGAGGAATAAAAAAGTGAGTAGGACAGGGACCCCTGAAATAAAGAAATATAAAGATTTGAACACAAGTCAAAGAGACAAAGCCAGGAAATCTCAGAAAGCTATCTATACCAAGCCTCTTCCTAAGGTTTCAGGAAAACTAAACTCACATAAATATGATTCAAGTTTCAACTCATAGAAAGCCACTAAAGAGAATGTGAAGCAGAATAACATTCCTGTAGACAATAAAAGCATGCTACAAAACATGCTCACATATAAATCAAAATGGCAGCCAACACTCCAAAATGAGCTAAAAGGCACAAATAATGATACAAGATAAGAAATAACATCACAAATCAGAACTAGAAAATCTCAGAAATAAAGTGACATACCTTAAAGAATTAAATATAAATGAAACTATCTTTAGAAATGAGATTTCAACTAGAAGTAACACAAAAGTGAATCCAACAAAAATGCTTAAGAGTAATATAAAAAGCCGAAACCGGTTTGGCTCAGTGGATAGAGCGTCGGCCTGCGGACTGAGAGGTCCCAGGTTCGATTCCGGTCAAGGGCATGTACCTGGGTTGTGGGCATATCCCCAGTAGGAGATGTGCAGGAGGCAGCTGATCGATGATGATTCTCTCTCATCGATGTTTCTAACTCTCTATCTCTCTCCCTTCCTCTCTGTAAAAAAATCAATAAAATATAAAAAAAAGAGTAATATAAAAAGAAGGAAATTTTAGAATTAAAGAAAATTAAGAAAGAGATAAATGGGTCTTAAAAGGGATACATATTAAAAATAGGCAAAGAAGATCCAACCTATAGATATTAAGTGACCTAAAACAGAAAACCATACCAAGGAAACCATATTAGACTAAACACTAAAAGAAAATTTCAAGAAAACTTTTCTAAAATATTGTTTAAATATTTGAAACATAAGACTGTATACTGAAGAATACTGATGCAGAATTATACGAATATAATTTTTATATGTTATATAAATTATATAATTTTAAAATATAAGTTTTATATAATTTTATATATTGGAACAAAAATTATTTTATTATTATATTGTCTTACAGAAAAACTATATGCCAAAAATAAAAGGGAGAAGCAACACAATAAACAGTCTAAAGGAAAGAACATGTCAGCTGAGAATTTTATTTCAGAAAAACTTGCTTTCAAGGACAAACAGCATAGACAATTTGTCAGAAGCATGAAAGTACTCAAAAAATGTTCCCAGAAGTGTGTTGTGAGGAATTTTCTAAAAAAAAAAAAAAGCTTTAGACAGCCCAAATGATCAGAGAACCATCAACACAATGAGCATTAAATATACAGTTACTAGTAGAACTAAGATTAAATGAAAGTTAAAAGAAAGAATATATAGTAATGGCTATATGGGCTGTCAATGCAGTATTAGTACAACTCTAAAACATGGGTCAAAATGGGAGGGTATATCCAAAATAAATTTTAACTCTTTTAAATAAACTGGGACAATAGTAAGAGTATTGTTTTCTGAGACTGCTATGTATATATTTTTGGATAAAGCAAATGAGTAATTTTTGGATATTCTAGCCCTATATTCCTCTGTGAAGCTGAAAATTAGGAAGAAACATCTCTTTATAAAATTATTCCAGCTAATTTATAAACATAAAATAGAATTAAAACTGTGCGACCTAATATGCTAGTCAATAGAGCACATGAAATATTCTTTGTCCAAATAACGATGTGATGTAAACATAAAATATGCAACAGATTTCAAAGATTTAGTACAAAAAATGTAAAATATCTCATTAATAATTTTTATTGTTAATTATATGTTGAAATAATAGTATTTATTTATTGGGTTAAATATATACATTTATATTTGACATATTAAAAGTAATTTTACAAGTTATTTTTGACAAGACTAGAAGGATATTTATAATTACACATGTGGTTTAGTGTTTTGGCTCACATTATTTCTATTAAACAGCACTAATTTAGAATATTATCCTTTTGGAATCCTAAATACTTAATGGATCTAGTCAGAAACATCAGTAGCAGCTAATATAAAGGCAGAGTGAAGTTCAGATATAGTGTGTCTCTTTATGAAAGAATACAACACTGTTTATTGTCTGGTCAAAGGATGCAACCAGAGTCTGATTAAATCCCTAGATCCGATAGATGCCCATTTGTAGGGAATTCAGAGGACAGAGGAACATGTTAAACTGACTATGAGTGAAATAGTACCCAGAATAGTAACTGCAACACTGAGATACAAAGAACATTCCTTACTCTTCAACCCATTTTTCAGAGAGAAGAAATCACTGTAGTTCTCAAAATACACAAAATAGTACAAGAAAGTATAGCAAACAACTTAATGGAGTCTTTAGTCCATTTGCATTTAATGTATTTATCGAGAGTGTGTATTATTAATAGAGCTGCTCTGAACATTTTTGTGCATGTCTTTTGGTGGACATGCACAAAAATGTTCAGAGCAGCTCTATTTATAATAGCCCAAGTTGAAAACAATGCAAATACGCATCAATAATAGAATTAATTGTTTAATGCATGCTCTTCCCTTGCTTGCCCTTTTCAAATCCCTACCACCCCTAAATGTAATCACTATCCTAGGTTCCAACAGCATAGATTAGTTTTCCCTGTTTTTTAAATTTATATACACAGAACCAAAGAGCATGTAATATTTTATTTAGAATATTATTTGCATTTTTGTTTGCAATTTTATTTTATTTGAATTTTTTTATTTTGATTGTGATTTTATTTAAAAATTCCAAATTCTGTTTGGAATTTTATTCCATGTTATTATGTGAAATTGTAGTTCATTATTACTTCCGTATAATATTTCACTATGTGACTATACCACACATATTTATTCATTCTACAGTTGATGAGTATTTGGATAGTTCACAATTTTAGAGTATTACAAATGTTGTTTTCTATGAAATATAATTGGATGTATTTAGTGCCCATAATATGCATTTTTGTTGAATATACACTTTTTTTAAACTAAATTTATGGGAGTGACACTAGTTAATAAAATCATATAGGTTTAAGTGTACAATTTTATACATTATCTGTATGTTGTATTGTGTGCCCCACCCAAAGTCAAATCTTCCATCACCATGTATTTGACCTCCGTTACCCTTTATGACTTCTTCCTCCTTCCCCTCCCTTCCCTTTGGTAACCACTGTACTATTGTTTGTGTCTAAGATTTTTTGCTGTTTCTTTGTTCATTTGTTGCTTTCAGTTTTATATTCCACATATGAGTAAAATCATGTTATTCTTGATTTTTTTTGTCTCACTTATTTTGCTTAGCATAATATCCTTAAGATCCATCATGTTGTCTCAAAGGGCAGTATTTCATTTTTTCTTATGACTGAGTAGTATTCCTTTACATATACACTGAGTGGCCAGATTATTATGACCGGCCAGATTATCATGACCACCCATCAGTACAATGAAGTGACTTAGTTATACAAATAATAATAATAATAAAACTTTGAGGAGAGAACCAAGATGGCGGCATAGGTTAACACCGGAGTTTGCTGCTTTGAACAACTACTTCAAAAGTGAAACCAAAAAACGGAAGGGACATCACCCAGAACCACAGGAACGCTGGCTGAGTGGAAGTCCTACAACTAGGAGGAAAGAGAAACGCATACGGACACTCAGAGGAGGCGCAGTGCTGAAGTCAAATTCTGAGGTGCGGAGTGCACGGAGCAGGCTGGCGGCGGAGGGCACGGTTGGCGTTTTCAATCGGGAGGGAGTCGCAGAATCTGAGCTCCAGATCCGGGCGAGTCTTTAGGGACCCAGACTCAAACTGGAGAAGCAGGACTGTCTGGCTTCGGTCAGAGCGAGTGTAGCTTTCTCTCCGAGCTTTGCAGCCGGGGCTGGGACTCAGAGAGGCAGAGCCCCTGGGGACAGGACTGAGAGCCGCCATAACTGCTCTCTCCGGCCCACCCTGTGGATCTTGTGCGACCTGCCCCGCCCAAGCCCTGCACACAGGCATTTGCCGGATAGCCTCAGGCAAAGCCTAGATTAGCACCTCCCTAGAGGACAGAAGTTCTCTCACTGCTGACACAGCTGATTCTCATAGCCACTTGGCCTGGAGGTCAAACCCTCCCTGGAATTAGCTACAACAATCAAGATTTAACTATAAGACTGCGAACAAAGACCACTAGGGGGTGCACCAAGGAAGCATAACAAAATGCGGAGACAAAGAAACAGGACAAAATTGTCAATGGAAGATATAGAGTTCAGAACCACACTTTTAAGGTCTCTCAAGAACTGTTTAGAAGCCGCCGATAAACTTAATGAGATCTACAAGAAAACTAATGAGACCCTCGATCTTATATTGGGGAACCAACTAGAAATTAAGCATACACGGACTGAAATAACGAATATTATACAGACTCCCGACAGCAGACCAGAGGAGCGCAAGAATCAAGTCAATGATTTGAAATGCGAGGAAGCAAAAAACACCCAACCGGAAAAGCAAAATGAAAAAAGAATCCAAAAATGAGAGGATAGTGTAAGGAGCCTCTGGGACAGCTTCAAGCGTACCAACATCAGAATTATAGGGGTGCCAGAAGATGAGAGAGAGCAAGATATTGAAAACCTATTTGAAGAAATAATGACAGAAAACTTCCCCCACCTGGTGAAAGAAATGGATTTACAGGTCCAAGAAGCGTGGAGAACCCCAAACAAAAGGAATCCAAAGAGGACCACACCAAGACACATCATAATTAAAATGCCAAGAGCAAAAGATAAAGAGAGAATCTTAAAAACAGCAAGAGAAAGAAACTCAGTTACCTACAAGGGAATACCCATACGACTGTCAGCTGATTTCTCAACAGAAACTTTGCAGGCCAGAAGGGAGTGGCAAGAAATATTCAAAGTGATGAATACCAAGAACCTACAACCAAGATTACTTTATCCAGCAAAGCTATCATTCAGAATTGAAGGTCAGATAAAGAGCTTCACAGATAAGGAAAAGCTAAAGGAGTTCATCACCACCAAACCAGGATTATATGAAATGCTGAAAGGTATCCTTTAAGAAGAGGAAGAGGAAGAAAAAGGTAAAGATACAAATTATGAACAACAAATATGCATCTATCAACAAGCGAATCTAAGAATCAAGTGAATAAATAATCTGATGAACAGAATGAACTGGTGATTATAATAGAATCAGGGACATAGAAAGGGAATGGACTGACTATTCTTGGGGGGGGAAAGGGGTGTGGGAGATGTGGGAAGAGACTGGACAAAAATCGTGCACCTATGGATGAGGACAGTGGGTGGGGAGTGAGGGCAGAGGGTGGGGCGGGAACTGGGAGGAGGGGAGTTATGGGGGGGGGAAGAGGAACAAATGTAATAATCTGAACAATAAAGATTTAATTTAAAAAAAAAAAAAACTTTGAGAGTATTTGCTTAGGAAGTTTTCAATATTCAGTATTTTTGGAAGTGTCAGTGAAGTACTGATGGGGTGGTCATAATAAACTGGCCACTCAGTGTAAGTACCACATCTTCTTTATCAATCATCTACCAAAGAACATTTGCTTGTTTCCATGTCTTGGCCACCATAAATAATGCTGCAATAAACATAGGGGTACATATATAATTGCAAATAAATGTTTTCAAATTTTTCAGGTAGATACCCAGAAGAGGGGTTGCTAGATCATATGTTAACTCTATTCTTAATTTTTTCAGGAACCTTCATACTGTTTTCCATAGTGGCTGTACCAGTTTACATTCCCACCAGTGGTAAATAAGGGTTCCTTTTTCTTCACAACCTCTCCAACATTAGTTATTACATGACTTGTTGATAATAACCATTCTAACATATGTGAGGTGGCATCTCATTATAGTTTTGGTTTGCATTTCCCTAATACCTAGTGAAGTTGAGCATCTTTTCATGTATCTGTTGGCTATTCGTATGTCTTCTTGGGAGAAATGTATGTTCAGGTCCTCTACCCATTTCTCAATTGGACTGTTTATTTTTCTGGTGTTGGACTGTATGAGTTCTTTATATATTTTGGATATTAACCCCTTGTTGGAGCTGTATTTTGCAAATATCTTATCCAATTCAGTTAGTTGCCTTTTTCTTTGTTGGCGGTTTCTTTTACATGCATTTATCATTAAAACACTCAAAATGGGTATAAAAGAAAAGTACCCCAACATAATAAAGAGCATATATGACAAACCCTCAGCTAATGTCATATTCAGTGATGAAAACCTGAAAGCTTTTCTTTTAAGATCAGGAACATTATAAGGATTTCCACTCTCACCATTGTTATTCAATATAGTTCTGGAAGTCCTAGCCAGAGCAAGCAGGCAAGAAACAGAAATAAAAGGCATCCAAGTAGGGAATAAAGCAGCAATATTATCACTTTTTGCAGATGACATGATTCTTTATATAGAAACCTAAAGACTCCACACACACACACACACACACACACACACACAACGATTAGACACAATAAACAAATACAATAAATTTGCAGGATAAAAAATAAATGTACAAAAATCCATTGCATTGCCCTGACTGGTTTGGCTCAGTGGATAGGGCGTCGGCCTGCGGACTGAAGGGTCCCAGGTTCGATTCCAGTCAGGGGCATGTACCTTGGTTGCAGGCACATCCCCAGGATGGGGTGTGCAGGAGGCAGCTGAGCAATGTTTCTCTGTCATCGATGTTTCTAACTCTCTATCCCTCTCCCTTTCTCTTTGTAAAAAAATCAATAAAATATATTTTAAAAAAATCCACTGCATTCATAGATACTAACAATGAAATTTCAAAAAAAAAAAGAAAAAGAAAACAATTCACTTTGCAATTGCAACAAAAAAGAATTAAATACATAGGAATAAACTTAAAGGATATGAAGGACCTATACACTGAAAACTATAAAGCATTATTAAAAGAGGTTGAAAAAGACACAAAGAAATGGAAAGACAGTCTGTGTTCATGGACTGGAAGAACCAGCAGAGCTAAAATGGGCCGCAGCCTGCTTTGCTCAGTGGATAGAGCAAAAGCCTATGAACTAATGTGTCCCAGTTCAATTCCGGGTAAGGGCATGTACCTAGGTTGCAGATTGGATCCAGGGGCTGTGTGGGAGGAAACCAATCGATAAGTCTCTCTCACATCAATGTTTCTCTCTCTCTGTCTCTCCCCATCCCTTCCACTCTCTCTAAAAATCAATGGAAAAATATCCTCTGGTGAGGATTAACAACAACGACAACAACAACACAAAGGCCATATCACCCAAAGCAATATACCTTTGTCTAAATTCCAATGGTATTTTTTAAAGAAATAGAAGAGAAAAATTATCAAAGTTGCATGGCACCATTACTAATAAAAACTCCAAATAGCCAAAGCAATCCTGAGAAAAAAGAATGAAGCCAGAGGTATCACACTCTCTGACTTCAAATTATACTATAAAGCAACTATAATCAAAACAGCATGGTATTTATGTAGACTCCTGATATTTCATGTGATAGGTTCTAGAGACACTGTAAAAGATAAAAAAGGTATTGTATTTTCCCTTAGAGCATTTATAATAACATTTAGAAATTTATAGCTAATATATATAATCTCTTGGTTAAATTGTTGAAGGTAGACATTATCTAAAATAATATGTGTTGGTAACATTAAGATAGCTCAAGTTAACAAAATGTTTATATGCTTAAATTTTCAATTAAATATGCTATATTTTCTTTATTTAATATCAGAGTCATGTAATTTTAATGCATTAAGGAGCTTGATAATTTTCTAAACCAAGAAAAATAGAAATGACTACTTAATTTTTTTTTGATGTAAATAAGTACTCCAGGAATTTTAAGTGAGATGTGTTTAAGATAGGAAACGTCCATCTATTTTTAAAACAAAGAATATTCTAAGAAAGAATGTGCATCTCTTCTTAAACCTAGTAATAACCTAACATATAGCCACAGAAATTGTTTGCCTTCTTTTATTGCTATTTTAGGTTTCTGTATTTTTTTTTTTTTTACATTTTTATTCCAATTAGCCCTATTTCAAGTGCTTAATTGCTACATAACTAGAAGCTACTATATTGGTGCACACATTGGACATTCCCTACATCGTGGAAAGTTCTATTGGACAGCTCTGGTCACAGTGTTCCCAAAAGGCTGATGAACCAGAAGAAGGAAGGAGGGAATATTTTTTTTTTTGATAATGAAAAATACATTTATTTATTTATTTATTTTTTATTTTCCCATTGACTTTTATTTTTTTTTATTTTTTATTTTTAAATTAAATCTTTATTGTTCAGATTATTACATTTGTTCCTCTTCCCCCCCCCATAACTCCCCTCCTCCCAGTTCCCGCCCCACCCTCCGCCCTCACTCCCCACCCACTGTCCTCATCCATAGGTGCACGATTTTTGTCCAGTCTCTTCCCACATCTCCCACACTCCTTTCCCCCCCAAGAACAGTCAGTCCATTCCCTTTCTATGTCCCTGATTCTATTATAATCAACAGTTCATTCTGTTCATCAGATTATTTATTCACTTGATTCTTAGATTCACTTGTTGATAGATGCATGTTTGTTGTTCATAATTTGTATCTTTACCTTTTTCTTCCTCTTCCTCTTCTTAAAGGATACCTTTCAGCATTTCATATAATCCTGGTTTGGTGGTGATGAACTCCTTTAGCTTTTCCTTATCTGTGAAGCTCTTTATCTGACCTTCAATTCTGAATGATAGCTTTGCTGGATAAAGTAATCTTGGTTGTAGGTTCTTGGTATTCATCACTTTGAATATTTCTTGCCACTCCCTTCTGGCCTGCAAAGTTTCTGTTGAGAAATCAGCTGACAGTCGTATGGGTATTCCCTTGTAGGTAACTGAGTTTCTTTCTCTTGCTGTTTTTAAGATTCTCTCTTTATCTTTTGCTCTTGGCATTTTAATTATGATGTGTCTTGGTGTGGTCCTCTTTGGATTCCTTTTGTTTGGGGTTCTCCACGCTTCTTGGACCTGTAAATCCATTTCTTTCACCAGGTGGGGGAAGTTTTCTGTCATTATTTCTTCAGATAGGTTTTCAATATCTTGCTCTCTCTCATCTTCTGGCACCCCTATAATTCTGATGTTGGTACGCTTGAAGCTGTCCCAGAGGCTCCTTACACTATCCTCTCATTTTTGGATTCTTTTTTCATTTTGCTTTTCCGGTTGGGTGTTTTTTGCTTCCTCGCATTTCAAATCATTGACTTGATTCTTGCGCTCCTCTGGTCTGTTGTCAGGAGTCTGTATAATATTCGTTATTTCAGTCCGTGTATGCTTAATTTCTAGTTGGTTCCCCAATATAACATCGAGGGTCTCATTAGTTTTCTTGTAGATCTCATTAAGTTTATCGGCGGCTTCTAAACAGTTCTTGAGAGACCTTAAAAGTGTGGTTCTGAACTCTATATCTTCCATTGACAATTTTGTCCTGTTTCTTTGTCTCCGCATTTTGTTATGCTTCCTTGGTGCACCCCCTAGTGGTCTTTGTTCGCAGTCTTATAATTAAACCTTGATTGTTGTAGCTAATACCAGGGAGGGTTTGACCTCCAGGCCAGGTGGCTATGAGAATCAGCTGTGTCAGCAGTGAGAGAACTTCTGTCCTCTAGGGAGGTGCTAATCTAGCCTTTGCCTGAGGCTATCTGGCAAATGCCTCTGTGCAGGGCTTGGGCGGGGCGGGTCGCACAAGATCCACAGGGTGGGCCGGAGAGAGCAGTTATGGCGGCTCTCAGTCCTGTCCCCAGGGGCTCTGCCTCTCTGAGTCCCAGCACCCGCTGCAAAGCTCGGAGAGAAAGCTGCACTCGCTCTGACCAAAGCCAGACAGTCCCGCTTCTCCCATTTGAGTCTGGGTCGCTAAAGACTCGCCCGGATCTGGAGCTCAGAGTCTGCGGCTCCCTCCCGATTGAAAACGCCAACCGCGCCCTCCGCCGCCAGCCCGCTCCGCGCACTCCGCACCTCAGAATTTGACTTCAGCACTGCGCCTCCTCTGAGTGTCCGTATGCGTTTCTCTTTCCTCCTAGTTGTAGGACTTCCACTCAGCCAGCGTTCCTGTGGTTCTGGGTGATGTCCCTTCCGTCTTTTAGTTTCACTTTTGAAGTAGTTGTTCAAAGCAGCAAACTCCGGCGTTAACCTATGCCGCCATCTTGGTTCTCCGGTTTCTGTATTTTTAATTATTCACAGTTTACTCCTACTATTTTTTAATGAGCAGACCCTAGCCCGTTTGCCTGCTCATCACCCCTTGAAAATGCTATCTTAGACCCTTTTAAATATATGTCATACTCAAGCACCACACAATAAACTTATTTTTAATTAAGAAAAGAACAGCATGGTATTGAGTATACTCTTTTTTTACTTTTCTTTTTTTATATATTTTATTGATTTTTTACAGAGAGGAAGGGAGAGGGATAGAGAGTCAGAAACATCAATGAGAGAGAAGCATCGCTCAGCTGCCTCCTGCACACCCCGCACTGGGGATGTGCCTGCAACCAAGGTACATGCCTTTGACTGGAATCGAACCTGGGACCCTTTAGTCCACAGGCCGATGCTCTATCCACTGAGCCGAACTGGTCAGGGTGAGTATACTCTTACGAGTGGTATTTCTGGGTCATGGGGTGTGTATGCATATATTCATCTTTAGTAAACAATGGCCAAAAAGCTTTCCAAAATATCTGAAATTTATCCTCTGACCAGCAGTGGAAGAGGGTACTGGTCACTCCATATCTTCACCAACACCTTTTGGGTTAACCAAAATAATATTACATTGTAAATTTAATTTTCATTCCTGATGAAAATCAATTTTCAATGTATTTCTTGGTATGTGTATATCCTCATTAGGAAAGTGACTGTCAAAGTCTAAATTTTCTAATGGGTTATCTGCCTTTTTTCTATTAATTTTGAAGAGTATTTCCTTTGTTGGATATAGGTTTTGAGATTGTTTTATCCCATTCTGAGGTTTACATATTCACTCTCTTAAGGTATATTTTTTATGAACAGTAGTACTTACCTTTACTATAGTCTTTTGTGCATTTTATTAAAAAGCTTTTTTAAATTGAAGAGTCTTTTGGTCTTCATCAGATTTGACTATCTCATAGAGTTGTTAAAATAAAATTTTGTTAACTTGAGCTATCTGAATGTTACCAACACATAAAGGATATGGAAAGTACTTTCTAAACAGTTACCTGGTAAGCAGTTATAATAACATTGGTTATCACAATTTACAATGAATATGCTTAGAGAACTTCAGAGTCTCATAGACCGTAATTAGCATCTTACCTCTGCCACTTAATGTCTGAGTGAATTTAGTGAAATGATTACTTCTCTAAAGTGAATAGTGAAGTGATTACTCCTCAGTTTCCTAATCAATGAAATAATAATTGTATCTAACTGCTAAGGTGATTGTAAAGATTAAAATAGGCAATGCATATAAAATGCTTAACATGTCAGTTGGCTACTGTAGGTTAAAGGTCAGTTATTTTCTTACACATATGATAGACATGTAGGTGAATAAGAGAAGATGAGACCCCAAATTCTTGATTCCTAATAATAGTAATTTTATTTGAGAAAGTAATGAACTATATTTGTGTTCATAATAAGTATTTTCATTTTTATTACTGACTAGAGACCCAGTGCACGTATTTGTGCACCGGTGGGGTCCCTCAGCCTGGCCTGTGCCCTCTCACAATCTCGGACCCCTCAGGGGATGTCAGAGCTAGTTTCAGCCCAATACCTGCAGGCCAGGCCGAGGGACCCCACTGGTGCACGAATCCGTGCACTGGGCCTCTAGTATACATATAAGATCTTTGGTTAATCTCTTCCTGCCCTCCCCGCTTCCCTCTGAGATTCATCAGTCTCTTCCATGTTTCCACACCTGTGCATTGAGCATCTGCCCCCTGGTGGTCATTGTGCATCATAGCTACTAGTCCAATGGTCAAATGATCAGACGGTCACTTAGGCTTTTAAATATATAGACTAGAGGCTCAGTGCACGAATTTGTGCACCAGTGGGGGTACCTCAGCTGACCTGCAGGGATCAGGCCAAAACCAGCTCTCCAACATTCCGCGAGGGGTCCCAGATTGCAAGAGGGCACAGGCCAGGCTGAGGAACCCCACTGGTGCACGATCAGGGCTGGAGAGGGACTGTGAGAGGGCTCCAGGGCATGTCTGGTCTGTCTCACCCAGTCCCGATAAGCTGGACCCCAGCAGCAAGCTAACCTACCAGTTGGAACGTCTGCCCCCTGGTGGTCAGTGCGCGTCATAGCTACTGGTTGAACTGTCAAACGGTTGGACACTTCCCATATTAGGCTTTTATTATATGGGATACTGATCACTTCATTGTATTCTCCATGGTTTTCCACTTGAATTGAAATAAAATTATCAACTACAACATAAAACTAAAAATTCTGGAAAGTTTTATTGTCAGATATTATTAAATGAATGTTGTTTTTACACAAAATGATCTTAAATTCAACCTCAACTCCAAAATACACAAATTTTCAACTTAGTTGGTTCTATCTTTTCTATGAAGTTGGATTATTCAAATAGGTTCTTTTATTTTTTTTAAATATATTTTATTGATTTTTTTACAGAGAGGAAGGGAGAGAGATAGAGAGTTAGAAACATCGATCAGCAACCTCCTGCACATCTCCTACTGGGGATGTGCCCGCAACCAAGGTACATGCCCTTGACCGGAATCGAACCTGAGACCTTTCAGTCCGCAGGCCAACGCTCTATCCACTGAGCCAAACCGGTTTTGGCGGTTCTTTTATTTTTCATCCTGAATCACTAGAACCCTGGTTTTGAAGTAAAATATATTTGGATTTGATTTTCAATTTCTCCATTCACATCCTAGTGTCCCTATCAGTAAAATGGGATAATAATTCATAATGCTCATATTTATCATTTAAGAATATATATATATACATATATGATTTATATATATAAAGAACCTAATATGATACCAGCACATACTAATTGTACAATAGGCAATGACTATTTATTTGTCTTATTGATTCCAAACCATGAATCTAATCTAATAAAAATTTGAAGCAGTTCTAATGCAGCATTCTGACCATAGCTTACTTTTGGTCAATAGTAATTTCATCAAATCAATTGCTAAACATTATGGTTTGACAAAGTCATATGGTTAGAATTGGAGTTCTGAAGTCACACTGTTTGGGTTTGAATCTCAGCTCTGTCCTGTGTTAGCTGTGTAGCTTTCCTTAACTTCTTCAGGTCTCCATTTTCTTGTGTGTAAAATGGTGATAATAATACAAACTTATGAGATTAAATGAGTCGCTTTTATACAGAAATTAGTATAGTACCTGTCATATAGTAAGCTCTATTGAAATGTTTGACTAAAAAATAGTGTATATATCATGTGGAAAGATATTTTATTAATCTGTTGCTTCTAAGAAAAAGGTCAAAGCATTTTTAATATTCCTTTTAAGTCCCACTAATCCTAAAATAGTGTTATGTATTTCATTCATAAATTAATTTATTTTACCTTTATTGAATATTTAATATATTTCAGGCCCTATGGTATCTCTCAAGGGAGCTAAGACATGCAGACAAGTGTTTAAAATATGATAATTGCTATGCTCTACAAGCAACATTGATCCATGGTAAACCTTGTTCTTTAGACCTTTTAGTTTTAATTTTCACTCTTACACAGTGCCAAGGATAACTTAAAATGAGAGTTTAACAACTACAAAAGAAAACCAATATATTTTTGTTGGCTCTAAGAAAGCAAAAGAAACTGAGAAAATAGTTGAAAGTATCCTTGAAGGTATAAAAATGTTTTGTTTATGGATTATGACAAGCTGCATGAGACATCTTTGTGATGGACAGAAGATAGATAAACAGAAATGCTTCTCTCTTGAAACATGTATGTACAATCTAAAACAATTAATCTTGCTGGAGTCAGTCAGCTCTAATGGTGCTGCAGGCGTGGCCATCCATCAAGCCCACCAATCCATCACACAGGACCAGATACTGTGCTGGGCAGGTCTGCCTCCTGCTACATGCCTAAATGCCTGAGAATCTTTGTAAGACAGAGCAAGCCCTGAGGAATTATTTATGTTTGTCTTAAAAAGGAGAATCTGAAGATATTCATATTTGGTGCTATTGATTTTAATAAAGATGTCAACAAATAACTATCTCTTCTGATGACACAAAACTCATCTATTTTGACAAATAAAAGTCTGACAATGTGTCCTCCTCTCAATCTCAAAAGTCTAGGCATGACAGATCATTCTTGTCAGCATATGCACATTTCCTAATATCACTAATTTTTTAAAAAAACCCTTATTAGAGCTGACATCTCTTATAGTTTCCATCCCATTTCTCTGATCCCTATTTTTTTAAATATTTTTTTTCACTTCCCATTTCTTCTTTTTTTTTTTTTAATTTAAAGCTATTTTTTATTTTACTTTATTTTTTATTATTTTATTTTATTTATTTTTTTATTTCTTAAAGTATTACAAAGAGTATTACATATGTCTCCTCCCATTTCTTCTTAAATATTCTCTGGTTAGACTTTCATTACTTCATTGAAATTACTTATGTCAAGGTCACCAACAATATATTTCGTGCCATGCCAATGACCAAACTCTCTCTTAACACTCTCTTCACTTCACTTTTAGAGAACCAGCTGGTCTTCCTACCTCACTGACCGCTCCGAACTTTCCTCTGATGGTTTCTCTTTGTAACACTGGCTGTCGGTGTGCTCTAGAACTCAGTTTTTGGTCCCCTCTCTTCTACACTAACTCCCCATGTGATCTCAGCCTGTCCAATGGCTATACATACCATTAACATACAACAGGTTCCACAATTTGATAACTCCATCCTGTACCCCTTCCAAAATGTGTATTTTTATATTCAATGCGTATTTGATGGCTTTACTTGAACGTTCAAGAGATATCCAGGCTTAATACATCAAAACTAGAACTAATTTCAAACGAAACATGATCATCTCCTAGTCTTTCCCATCTCAGTAAATGCCATATACCCTGTCAGTCATGTCCAATGTCTTTTGTTTATGTTTGAGCCCTTTCTTATTCTCATTACACTCCATGTACAATCAACCAACCTGAAGGTTACCTCTCACCACTTCTAGAACTACTGCCTTCATCTCAGTTATCATCATCACTCACACTGACAACTTCAAGAGCCCCCTAACTGGTCTCCTTGCATTCTCACTTGCCCTTCTACAGTATATTCTTCATTCATATGCACATTTAAATATATAGTGAGAGTGTCTTTCCCTTGCTTAAAACATTTTAATGATTCTCTAGAGTCAATTTCAAATTCTACACCATGGTCTTTGAGGCCTTGTGCCGGCTGGCCTCGGCATATCTCCTGAACATCACCTCTCTCCACTTCTCTCACTCCTTTATATCACTTTTTAGAGACTCTTTCCCCAATCACTTTTCTTCCTTCCATGTTTCTCTATGCCATTATCATGCGATGTTTTTCATTTACCAAAAATTTATAATATATTCTTATACTTATTTAATTGTTCATTATCTGGCAAGAAAATATATGCTTCATGCAGACAAGTACTCAGCCTGTTTTGTTCACCTTTATTTCTCCAGTTCTAGAGGAGTGCCTGGTGTATTTTAAGGGCTCAATAAATAATACTGAATGACCCTGCTGGCATGGTTCAATGGTTGAGTGTCAACATATAAACCTGGAGGCCACAGTTTAATTCCCAGTCAGGGCACATGCATGGGTTGCACGCTCAATCCCTGGTGTGGGGCCTGCAGGAGACAGCTGATCAATGATTCTCTCTCATCATTGATGTTTCTGTCTCTCCCTTCTTCTCTGAAATCAATAAAAATATTAAATAATAATACTAAATGAGTGGATTTTTAAAATAAAGAATGGGGATAAATAATCTAATAAGGTCTCTTCTTAGTTTCAATTCCTTTGGTTCCAAGTCATTAAGTGCTGTCTCCTATAAGAATGACTACTGGGTCTCGATTTCCTATGAAGTGGGTGTTGGGAGAATATGGGTAAATGAAGAAGGGATTGGGATAGATTGTCAGGAAGCCACTCCAGGGAAAATGCAAGTCTGGGGGAAAGGAATAAAATTATCTGAAATTTGGTGGTGACAAAAAGTCTGGAAAAAATAATAGGCTTTCAAATGTGTATGATACAGATCTAGTAATGATCTTCCTTAGATATGGCTTCCTAAGCCAGACAAATACACCACTCTATCCTGGGCCTGTAAAGGTGAGTTATCAAAATACATATGAATAGTTGCAATAATCATGCAAAATTCCTTCAGCCCTGACCTTTTTCTCAATCCAATTTTCACTGCTCTCTAGACCACACCCACTTCCGGCTTTGAAATCAGAGCCTGGAATCTAATCTCTGCATCACAGCAGTGGGTGTCTGAATCCCTCCTACTTCTGATTTATGACTGCAGATCTCTGAAACCCATGACCTTCTGTAGAAGTTTCTGACCTTACCCTCTGTCTCAAGAAACCAAAACTGGGCCCCAGGCACTTAAGGAATACTCACTGCACCAGCCCTGGTTATCTAGAGAGGGTTTAAAAAAATAAAAATTCTAGATCAAATGAATTAGAATTCTAAGTGAATTTCTGCAATGAATTTAAAAACCAACAATTATACCTTTTTGCATTCTTTATCCAGCATACTAATTAAATAAATATAATAATATATGTTAAGGTCTTAGTTTACTATTGAGCACATGCTGTGAGTGTTTATTAGCACACTATCAGATTATTTGTATATTATCATATACTGCCTCAGGAACAGAAGGAGGCAGGTTCAATTGACAAATTTAATCACATTTTTCAAAATGTGTTAAGTAAGTCTGTTTTAAAGTTTTAATTGCTGCTTACTGATAAATAGACTACTCTTTCTTTTTTCCTGGAGATATTACTGAATTTTTCTTTTTATTTGTGCATTTAGGTAAAATACTTAACTGTGTTTTAAAAGATTCTTTTAAATTAACATTTGGATCATTTCTATTAAAAACTGCTTAAATTTTCTTTTTGTAAGAGCTATAATAGAATATTTAGATAGAGTAGTAAAATTACTAATTTTTAAAATTTGTCTTAAAAACATATAATGATGGGAACATTAACAATTATCCCATTTTAGTGCACTAAATATTATTTTACTAAGACATAGATAATAAATACTAAGTGGAAAAGATAATAGACTAAGTGCTAAATGAAAAATTAGGCAATATATCTGTCATTTCTTCAACAGACATATATACATGCCTATGGTTTAGTAGAACTAGAAGTAACCTTTTGAAGCAACATTGACGGGTATCAATGAATTTGTCTCATAACAAATACAATAAGCATACAAGAAATGCAATTGTGACTAAGACAGAAAAGATATTTGTTCTCATGGAGTTTATAGTTTAGTGGTGGAGGAGGGTTGGGAAACATGCAATCAAAAACTAAACAAAATAATTTGAAAAATTTAATTAATTCCCAGTTACCTATCTTACAAATATTATTGGTGTTAGGTGTGTGTGGGAGGGGGTGAGACATGAACCCCATATTTACTATTTAGTTTCCCCTATGTAAAACTGACAATTTTATAAAGCTCTTCTTAAGATACAGTAAAGGAAGCACCATCTCCATGATTTCTTCACTTTCTTTGAAGATGCTCTCACCTGAATAATCATCAAGGCCGTTATTTTCTAACTAAGACTATGGCATAAAAGTCTTTCAATAGATGACTGGATAAAGAATATGTGGTACATAAAGTCTGGGGAAAAAGTGGGTTATAGTTTATCCTTGTATTATTATTAATTACTAGTGGCCTTGGTGCACGAATTCATGCACACTGAAAGGAAACTAATTAGAAGAAATATTTTAATATTGCTATTCGCCCTTTCTCTATAATAAAAGTGTCAACTAAATTCATGATTGACAATGACAGATCAAAACATACGCGTGCGATTGGCGCCAGCAAGAGCTTTATATGTATCGTGCATGCGCAAGTTAACTTAACCTTTTATATATAGAGAATAAACTTGCTTAATTAGACCTGCTTTCTGATTTAGCTAAACTTTTTCCAGTCCAGTGAGCACCCCAACTTATCTTTCAGATAGTTGTCAGCAACGCAGCAGTATACATGAAGCAGATTATTATTGTAGATCACACAGGGAGAACAAAAGGTAAAATATTTAACTGCAGTAGTGTTTGACTATATTCTGCACAGTGAGAAAACCTGAAGTCATTTCAAGGTCCACCATTTCTTACTTCTTTTCAGTTGGGTCAAGTTTCTAAGCTTTCTAAATCTCCATTTTCCACCTAATGTAAAGAAAATAGGATTCCAACGAGTCTCCTATCTACCTACTCCAGCGCTGCTGTGAAGATCAAATGAGATGAGGCACGGGAAAATGCTTCACAGACATTTGGTTAAAGTGTAAAATGTTTCCACCTGTGTTCCTGGGCTGAAGAAACTCCAAGGAGGCTAGTCGCTAGGGAGAGGAAGCAGAGCATTGCTACGCGATGTCATTACCCGGAGCCCACAGCGACTGTTTCAGGGCTGGGCTGGGCTGTGGGCTGCATTTTGCACCATGGGGTTTTGGCAGTGTTGGCTGCAGTGAGGTGGGGTGTTGCTCCGGGGTGATGGTGAGGCCTGTGTCCCACTTGGTTTGTGGGCGCCAAGTCTGTGGTGCCAGCCAGTGTGTATCATGGCAGCTCCAGCATTGAACATCTGCCCCCTGGTGGTCAGTGCACATCATAGTGACTGGTCAGACGGTCAGACACTTAGCAGATTAGCCTTTTATAGTGTATTCTTTTCCATAGGAACAACTGTAAATATACTTTTGCCCCACACTGCATATATAATGGAATACTACTCAGCCATAAGAAAATATGAAATACTACCATTTGTGACAATATGGATGTATCTTAAGAATATCATGCTAAGCTAAATAAATCAGACAGAAAAGTCAAGAGCCATATGATTTCCCTCATATGCGGGATATAAAATGGAAAGCATCAAATGAACAAATAAGACAAACAAAAACTATAGACCCAGACAATGGTATGGTGGTTACCAGAGGGAAGAGGGTGAGGAATAGTAAAGGGTAAAGGGAGTCAAATATATGGTGATGGAAGAAGATTTGACTTTGGGTGGTAAACACACAGTGCAATATATAGATGATGTATCATAGAATTATACACTTGAAACCCATTATTAACCAATGTCACCCCAATAAATTTAAAATGAAGCAAGGAAGAAAGGAAGAAAGGGAAGAAAGGGAAGAAGGAAGAAGGAAGGAAGGAAGGAAGGAAGGAAGGAAGGAAGGAAGGAAGGAAGGAAGGAAGGAAGGAAAAGGAATGGAAGCAGGGAGGGAGGGAGGAAAGAAGAGAAAGAGGAAGAAAAAAGAAAGAAAATAGAAAAGGAAAGGAGAGGAGAGGAGAGGAAAGAAAAGGAAATGAATAAAGTCAATGGGAGTTCCTGAGGTACTCAGAATCTGAGAACATCTTTCTTGGTGGATTATGTTCCAAGGTTTTCTCTCAACTACTGACACATCAGAAACAGTCCTGCATTGATCTCAAATTACTACCCAGAGATTTCCAACTTGATCCAGCCCCACAAAATGACTTGAGTAACCTAAGAAAGCACTTGACCCTGGAATTTAGTTGATAACTAGAGGATATCCCATCCTTCAGTAGGTCCAGTAAGTAGAAGGATTTCTTCAACTATCCAAATCCTAACTCTTATTTATAACTAGAGGTTCCATGCATGAATTTGTGCACCAATGGGGTCCCTCAGCCTGGCCTGTGGGATCAGGCCAAAACCGGCTCTCTGACATCCCCTGAGGGGTCCCAGATTGTGAGAGGGCACAGGCCAGGCCAAGGGACCCACTGGTGCATGATCGGGGTCAGGGAGGAACACAGGAGGTTGGCCAGCTGGGGAAGGACCATGGGAGGGCTCCAGGGCATGTCCGGCCCACCTCGCTCAGTCCTAATTGGCCTGACCACAGCAGCAAGCTAACCTACTGGTCGGAGCATCTTCCCCCTGGTGGTCAGTGCATGTCATAGCGAGTGGTTGAGTGGACTTAGCATAGTATTAGCATATTATGCTTTGATTGGTTGGACGGCTGACCAGACAACCAGACACTTAGCATATTAGGCTTTTATTATATAGGATAAGAAGTGGATCAAGGGAATCCTATCTTCTCTTCTTCCTAAAAACTATTACACAGGTCAGTGGTAATCTAGCCTGGTGGCTCCTATAATATGAACTACCATGTAGATAGTAGGTCTACTGACTCCCTGACATGTTTCATATTCTAGAGTAAAAATTAAACTCCAAAGTAGATAATATCCACTAAGACGTTTGGAATAAAATCTGTGTATACAAAATTTCTTCTAAAATTCATAGGAACCAGTTGTACTGGTTAATAATGCGGATTTTTTTCAATAGACAGAGTTACACATATGTTGATATACATATATATACATATATATGTGTGTGTGTGTGTGTGATTTGATATGCACGCTATTTTGTTGTTTTGACAGCAAGCTTTAAAATGTTATATGTCAAATTTTCTCAAGGTGTTAACATCATAGATATTTTTATGCTTAAAAATGTCGAATTTCGTGCCAAAAAAAAAGAGCATTTGAGGGAAGTTTTAATTAATTACTTTATTTTGAAGAAAAGTGCTGATGAAAATTATCATATACTTCGGGAAGCTTATGGTGAACATGCTCCATCTCAAGATGCTTGTGAACGCTTGTTTAAATGCTTTAAAAGTGATGATTTTGATGTGAAAGACAAAGAACATCCAGGTCAATTGAAAAAGTTTGAAGACCAACAATTACAAGCATTATTGGATGAAGTTGCATGTCAAACTCAAAAACAACTTCCAGAAAGATTAAATGTTGCTCAGCAAACAATTTCCAATCATTTACAAGCAATGGGAAAGATTTTAAAGGAAGGAAAATGGGTGCCACATCAACTGAACGAAAAGACAAATGGAAAACCGAGAAGTCATCAGTAAAATGTTGCTTCAACGGCACGAAAGAAAGTCTTTTTTGCATCGAATTGTGACCGGTGATGAAAAGTGGATTTATTTTGAGAATTCCAAACGCACAGAATCATGGGTTGATCCAGATCAACCATCAACCTCAACTGCAAGGCGAAACTGCTTCACAAAGAAGACAATGCTCTGCATTTGGTGGGATCAGGAAAGTGTGGTGTATTATGAGCTTCTAAAAACAGGTGAAACTGTTAATACTGATCGCTACCGACAAAAAATAATCAATTTGAACCACACTTTGATCATGAAATGACCAGAATGTTCCCAAAGACACGGCAAAGTAATTTTGCTTCATGATAATGCACCACCACACACTTCAAAACCAGTTAAAGACATGTTAAAGATCTTGCCTGGGAAGTATTAACCCACCTGCCATATTCACCAGACCTTGCTCCTTCAGATTACAACTTGTTCCAATCGGTGGCACACTTACTTTCTGAGCAGCACTTCAAAACATACAAAGAAGTGGAAAATTGGGTCTCTGAATGGTCTGCCTCAAAACAGGAAAAGTTCTATTGGGACAGTATCCACAAATTACCTGAAAGATGGGGGAAATGTGTAGCTAGTGATGGGCATTACTTTGAATAAAGCACTTTTGATATTTCTCTTGAAATTATCGTGTTTTCTTTGATTACAAAATCCGCATTATTAACCGATACACCTGGTAAGTAGTGTGTCAATCATGACAAAATGAGAAAGAAACACACACACTAATTTGAACAGGGAAAGTTTAATATAAATATTATAAACATAATTAACTATATTACAAACATAATTTTTAAAAGATGCTAATGAATACTATAGGGATAATGGACAAAACCCAAGAAGGAATAAATTTGAAAGGGGGTCCTCTCTATAAATCTGGTGTTCATACCTCATTGGAGAAGTTGTTGAAATCCATTGGATGGAAGAGATTTCACTGTTTTCCTACCCCGGAGAGATTCACAATTGCTGGGTAATCCGGAAACACCCCTCCAGGATACTAGTGAGCTGAAGTTGGCAAACACAGAATTGCAACCAGAACTGGCAAGCCAGAAACACCTTCCAGGGTGCAAATGGGTTGAGGCTGGGAGGCAAAGAACTATAGTTGACACTAACAAGCAGGAAATGCCCCTCCATGGTGCCAGTGGACCTCAGCTCTGAAGCTGACTGCTAGAGTGCCTAAAAGAGTCACTGGGAATCCGCTCATGAGACTAGCTGTGAAACTTAACAGGAAGCCATTCCCAAGATTGCAACTGAAACTCAATGGAAATGACTAAATGTCTCCTACAAGTGCCACTGGTAGCCAAGCATTAGAAACAAGAAGAAGCATTTGGGAACCAGGGAGAGAAGCCCCTTTTCCTGTAATGTTCCTCCAGGGCCCTTTTACTGGCCATGTTTAACATCATGTCAGGTGCAAAAGAGAAATGCTTATAAGGTCCATCTCAATTATTGCAAAGCAGGCAATTAAGGATGGATTTTGAGCTGTGAGGCCATCAGTCCACCTCTTTGCTTACTCATATGTACCCTTCTACAACAATAAGACAAGATTCAGCTATTCTCCTTACAAGTGATGAAGTTCTTACATTTCCCCAAAATGAGGAGAGACATAATCCTAGCAGTCATTGTATCCACTGCTGGCTATATTAATTATTGCTCAAGTTCTGTCATAATTCCACTGAATATGTTGTCACATAAAGACTAAGTCATAAAGTTAACTTTCATAAACTAAAACAGAAAATTAAATGGGAAGAAGAGAGAATAAAATGGTTAGTATATGCAAACAGTAGAAGCATAGCAAATATATAAAGCTACAGTGGTCCTGGTTTCTGCAATTGGCCATTAGACTATAGTTGATATATCCAATTTCCTTCACTATCCCTTCACTTCCTCCATATTTGCCTCAGCCAATTAGGGTTCTTTACAGGACAGAATAATCCAAACTTTTATTCCCAACAAATCTGAGTCCTCACTCATCCTGCATCTCTGTGGTTGCTACAGTTTTCCATTAAATTTACTATTGTGTATGCAAGTATTAAAAGGCATCACAGAGAATCCACTTAATTTCAGACATTGTCCTCTTATCCCCATTCTGTAGCAGCAGTTCAATGTATCCTTAATAATTGGAATCAATCACTCCAACCAGAAAAGTAAACCCCATTTTTCTTTTTACCTATTTTTTTTCAGTGGAATAAGAAGCTCAAGTTGACTAGGTGGCAGTCTCATCCTCCAATTCAGTGGAATCATTAACATGGCACCAAATGGGAGCATTCCCCACCCCTCACTCCCACCCCTTTGGTAAATAAGATCTAGAAACAAGCATAGCTCAAAGTTTCAGGAACAGAAAGGAAAACATCTCTGAATAGGTTATTCTGTGTTATTCTGAGAAGAGCACTACAAATCTATACCTTGATTCCCAGGCTCATGTATTCTGACTCTAGAAAAGACAGCCTCATATAATGATCTTTGATTCAACCCATTATTAAATCCTATAAAACAGAAACCCATTCTTTCATCTGGTACAATAAATGACTGGTATAGTTAGCCATTTCACCTTTCAATTAGGCCAGCCACTTTGGAGTGACAGGGGATGTGGTAAGAGCAATTAATGTCATTAGCATGAGACCATTCCTGAATTTCATGGACCGTGCCTCTAGTCCTGTATATAATGCCATGAAGAGAGCAAGCCATTCTGTTAGTCTCATATTGACAGAAGCATTAGAGCAGGGGCGGGCAAACTTTTTGACTCGAGGGCCACAATGGGTTCTTAAACTAGACCGGAGAGCCGGAACAAAAGCATTACATAATATAATGTAAACATCATTACATAAAAGGGTACGGTCTTTTTTTTCAATAGTTTTATTCATTTCAAATGGGCTGGATCCGGCCCGCGGGCCGTAGTTTGCCCATGGCTGCATTAGAGGCAGGAAAAGCAATTCTCTATATTCAAAAGATGTCTATTCCAAGAGGCAAATATCTACCCCTTCATGATGAAAGACATCCAATGTAATTAATATGCCACCAAAATCTAGTTAGTTCCCACAGGAAACAGTACCATATCAAAGGCTCAATATTGGTTTCTGCTGCCAACAGATTAGGCACTCATGGTAGTATTAACCAAATCAGCCTTGATAAGGGGACACCATGATGCTGAGCTATGCATAACCTCCATCTCTGATATCACAACTTCTTTGTTCAGGAGCCCATTAAGCAAGCAGTGGAGAAGCTAAGGAAAGAAGCTGACTGACCATCAGAGAGCATGTCATCTTGTATACCGGACTATTAAGATGGATGCTCTTTGGTGGATATTAACAATGGAAACAAATTCTTCACAGTTTGTGCCCATTCTAAGAAATCCATCAGACTTTTACCAATCTCCCTTTCCTGTTCCTATAAGTCCCTGATCATCTAGCCAAACCTTTAACAACTGCTCGTGAATTAATGTATCTGTACTTATGGCTATCTCTTACTCAAGACACAGCAGACAACCAAAATAGTTAGGTTCACGAAATGTTAATTACATATGCAAATGGAATTTCTATAAAGTAAATAACATTCCATACTAAATCAATCTGTAAGACTCCCTAGATTCATTTAGTACAGCGGTTCTCAACCTGTGGGTCGCGACCCCTTTGGGGGTCGAATGACCCTTTCACAGGGGTTGCCTAAGACCATTGGAAAACACATATATAATTACATATTGTTTTTGTGATTAATCACTATGCTTTAATTATGTTCAATTTATAACAATGAAAATATATCCTGCATATCAGATATTTACATTATGATTCATAACAGTAGCAAAATTACAGTTATGAAGTAGCAATGAAAATAATTTTATGGTTGGGGGTCACCACAACATGAGGGACTGTATTAAAGGGTCACGGCATTAGGAAGGTTGAGAACCACTGATTTAGTACTACTTGATTCCCAGGTTTTATGTACTTGATCAATAGAATCCTGGCAGCTGCCACTTTTACCTTTAACCCAATACAACTCTCTCAATCTTCTCTAGAGTGAGGTCTGGACTCAGGCACACCTCTAGGGCGCCTGTCATGAAAAACACAGCAAATTTACCTGCTCCTGTCCAACTCATACAGGTAACATCTAGATCAGTGATGGTGAACCTATGACACACGTGTCAGAGATGACACGCGAACTCATTTTTTTGGTTGATTTTTCTTTGTTAAATGGCATTTAAATATATAAAATAAATATCAAAAACATAAGTCTTTGTTTTACTATGGTCGCAAATCTCAAAAAATTTCTATATGTGACACAGCAGCAGAGTTAAGTTAGGGTTTTTCAAAATGCTGAAAGGTTCGCCATCACTGGTCTACATTTGCATAGCATATGCCCAAATGACCAGGTAACACAATCCAGAAGTACAATGACATTAGTGTCCGTGTCATGAACTTTGACCAAGAGAGATACAGGAGCAAGAAGGAGCTGGCAAATAAGCCCACTTCTTTCCTCTTGCTGATGATTATTTGAAGGCACAGGGATTCCAAACATCATCTGAGGAAACATCCCTCATGACTGAGCAGCTGGCTGTGTTTTCTGTGAATCTTCAGTCAACTAGTTAACAAATGATTTCATTTGCTTTCCTTCTTCCTGATCTCATTTCCCTTTTTCCTTCACTCTTATTACCTGGAGTTGTACTCCCCAATAAAACATTAGCACATCATCTTTGTCTCAAGCTGTTTGCTAAGTAACCCAGGCAATAAACATAATAATAATCTAGGGCAGTGGTCAGCAAACTGTGGCTCGCAAGCCACATGTGGCTTTTTGGCCTCTTGAGTGTGGCCACGAAGTTTCAATCGCACTGTACATGCGTGCCTGCATGTGGTATTTTGTGGAAGAGCCACACTCAAGGGGCCGCAGTTTGCCGACCACTGCTCTAGGGGATTTTAAAATATATGTGCATATATTTTAATTTCAGAGAGGAAGGGAAAGGGAGAGAGAGATAGAAACACCAATGATGAGAGAGAATCATTGATTGGCTGCCTCCTGCATGCCCTACACTGGGGATTGAGCACGCAACCCGGGCAGGCGCCCTGACGGAATTGAACTGTAACCTCCTAGTTCATAGGTCGATGCTCAACCACTGAGCCCTGCTGGCCGGTCTCTAGGGGGTTTTTAAAAGGAAACTGTGATGAGTCTTTTGTTATGTTCTTAATACATCTTCCACATTTTCTATGTTAGTTATATTGAATTTCCATAAGTTAGTCTTATTTCATGTATAGTCATCCAAGTTGTACTTTGAAATCTCATTTCATAATTTATTTCAAGTTTTAAATTATAATAATTTTTAAATTATAGCAACCTTCCCATCAGAGGTTTAGTGGACTATAAGTGGAAGGAATTCACAGAAAATCTGAGTTAAATCACATGGATTGCCATAGTTTTGTTTTTATTCTGAAAAAAATATTTTAACAGCCAAAATAAGAGGCCCTTACGGCATTTAACAACCAAACGGCTCTTCATCAGCATTCCCAATGGTTTTACCCCCTGGTATTTATTGGATGGCTAAAGACAATGCTGAAATTTGCTTCTTTTAGCCAATAAATGGAAAACCCAGATGCCAAGGTGAAAAAGATTTGTTCTTTGGTAGTAGCTATAGCAGCTGTCTATTTGGCATATTCCTTAGAAAACTTTGAAGTTGCCTAGGATACAGACTTCATAAACTGGGATCCTGCAAAGTCTTTAAAACGATTTTTTTTAAGTGCAAAACCCATATAGACATTAAATCAACAATAAAGCTTCTAGCCCACTTATGTATGATAAATTGACTTGCTGATTTGTGGAAACAGAGCATATAATGAATAATCCAAATTATGGCACCAAATAAATTGTACATAGTTTGCTACAACAAGAAAAATGAGACCTACATTTATAGTTTAGAAATAAAGATTTGAGGATCACATTCTTAAACCAGCTTTTCTGCAATGCTTAGAACTAAATTTCTCTTTGCTGTAATCTTCAATGATTACAAAACTGCCTTTAGTATATGCAATAGTTTAACAAACAAATAGAAATCGGAATAACATAATCCTAACTTCAATATATCATCAAATACTGTCAAAATGAAGAGAATTTCTTACTTAAGTAAAAGGTGATAGGTTACAATGCTTTAATCATTGAATTCTATACTTAAAATGGGTGGATTTTGCAGTATATAAATTATACCTCAGTAAAGCTGTTTTTTCACACACACATAAAAAATAAAAAGGAGCTCTAGCCAGTTTGGTTCAGTAGATAGAGTGCTGGCCTGCAGACTGAAGGGTTCTAGGTTTGATTCGGGTCAAGGGCACATGCCCAAGTTGTGGGCTCGATCTCCAGGAGATCCACCAATCAATAATTCTCTCTCATCATTGATGTTTCTATCTCTCTCTCCCTCTCCCTTCCTCTTTGAAATCAAGAAAAATATTTTTTGAAGAACAAAAATTTACAGTTTATTGTCAAGAAAAGAACAACCTCCTCTGAAGGCCTGAAATTCCACATCTGTTCCCTAATCACTTTAAACTAGCTGTCTCTAGAAGTCTAACTGCACTTGCATATTACTGTGTGGGTGAGCAGCTGGATGTGACTGCACTCAGCCTACTGCTTAGCTCACCATCTTTATAACTTGGCAGTAATCACTAGAACCATCATACTGTTCACCTCTACTGCTCATCAGATGTCCCTCTGGAATCTGGTAAATTTTAGCTATAAGTAAAGGTTGCTTTTACATTACCCAATTTAGGCTCCTAAATCTCATCATTTTAGATGAGTGGAATATGGTAATAGCTGTTCCTTTCAGAAAGAATGTTGCATGTATCCTAAGAAAAGGGATATACTGGGGTGGATAGATTGATGGCATTTTACCCTGAAGAAATAGAATTTTGAAAGATTGCCAAGCATTGAGGAAGGGTCAGCCAGCACCCCCCAAAAGGAGGCAGTTTGCCCATCTTCCTGTCAATAACACTTAGCATGCTGAGCTGTTTTATCAGACAGATGGTGAGCCATGCACCATTATGACCAATTCAGTGTTGCCACCGTGCAGAAGGCTCCCATGACTGTTAAGCTCCCTGGTCACCTCAGATGTGGCTTTTTGTGTGGCCCTTTACAGCTCTGCTGCATAGATTCTATGTTCCCAGTGGCAGGAAGAAAACAGCATAGGGGAATTTCAATAGGAAAGCCAACTTGAATATGTCATTTCATTTTAATGAAAAGAATTCTGACTTATCGAAGGCCTACTAGTGTTACTGCCAGCAATGATATAATTAAGACTTTCAATCATAAAAAGTTCTTCAAATTTAAATTTCTCAGATATATATTACCCTTCAGGCTGATGTGTAATTTCTTCAGAATATAAAAACTAGTTTTAAGATGGAATTTAGATTGTGTGAACCTAAGGGGAAAAATCTGTTTTCCATAAAACACATTTGGTAAATTATTTCAATTAATATTAGAGATTCTTTTTAATTTATGTGGAGACTCATGATTTTTATCTGAAGCATATTTACATTCATAGATTAGAGTCCCTCAAAAAATACTTTCCAATTTTTATGATACTTAAAAACCAAAGAACATGTGAAATGATGGTCAGTAGAATGTAGTATGTATATCTGGACTTTTTTTTTAAAGCTGATAAATAAATAGAAGCTTAGTAAAAAAAAAAAAAAAGGTTAAAATATCTATAATCATTTCATCACTTTCTCTTTGCATTGGATAGAACAGATATAAAATATTAACCAAAGAAAGATGCATTTTATAAGATTTGTATAATTATGATAAATAGGTTGTAAATTTAATCTATAAAATTATTTTAAATAATCTATATTTATTTAAAATTAATCTATAAAATTAACTAAACTAAGTACTAGAAGTATACTCTTTACATAAATGCTAGTTATTTCTGGAAACAGAAAAAATTAAAGGTTATAGGTATAGTGCACGGATAAACCTGAAGTTATTTTGAGGCAAATATGTTATACGTTTAATTCTATTCCTGAATAATGGAACTATTTTCTATTTACCTGATCCAATAGCCCCACATTAATTTCTTTCCATTCAGATGAAGCATGAGTGTAAGGACATACCTAAGGTTTTCCAAACAATGTGCAGTGAAATTTGTAGCCTAGAGTTTTGATTGCCCCAAACTGTCAATAACAATCCTGTTACCACCAACAAAAGGCAACGAACTCTTCACCCTATGTTAGTTTCCCATTTAAGAGGAAACCATCACTCTTGCTCAACCTAATATAATCTATTCAAAAGCATTAACAAAATATCTCTTTTTTGGAGTCACTAAGATAGCCATTGGACCAATTCCTTTAGATAATTGGTTTGATATGGGTATTTGCTTACATAAATTGGATTCAGAATTTTTTTCTTTTCAAGCTGAAGCTGTTTTCATTCACACTTGGGGTTCTCCATCTGTCGATAAAGCCTGTTAGCTCACCATCTCACTGGCTCTGAGGTGCTAGTTTTCCATCTGGTAAAACCCTAAAGAGAACCCCAGAGTCAGAGAAGCGTGAATCCTATGGGTGCTCTCAACTCTAGAGCTTATGTCCCCAAAGAGATAGAGCCGCATTGAGAGTCAGCAAATGTTTAGAACTTGCACTTGGCTTCTCCTGGACCAGAAAAGACACCTAGTGGCAGTCCAGGCAAAACAGAGTTAAGTTGTTTAAAAAAAGTGAGCCTCTGTGGCCTCCTTTCACTGTCCCCCTCTCCCTTCGTGGCTTACATTTCACTCTTCATTAATCAACAATGAAGCATTATGTAGATAATTGCACATTGCTTCACAGTGCTATGTGGTAAATTGAAGTTAATTAGGGAAATTGGGATAAAAGAAAAATAATGGCTGGGAAAAATGACTTAAGGGTATTTCTCAAAAAATACATGCCATAAGATCCTATAATTTTACTAAGTGTGAGTCATAAACTAAACATAGAGTAACTTAGTAGTTTGTTCAAAGAGAATAACTTCATGATTAATGGTGTTCATAAGATTTTTTTTAATTGCTCTATTGATTTGCATTATCAGATTATTCCTGACACAGAAATGTGAAAGAATTTTTCTCATGGATTCTCATTAAAAAGTACACTTTTCAAGTATGTAGAGAATAAATCCTTAATTATATCCTGCAACAGTAACTGCAACAAGTTCCATGGGGCTATTTTTAAATAATGACCTTCAGTAAACTAATAGCAAAGCTTTCAGTTATAGTTCAACAGAAGCAAAACAATGTGACCTAAATTCACAGCTTTCTATTGTCCGCATTAACGCAAAAATAAAAGCGTCAGTGAGTTTGAATTTATACTGCCTGGAAAGAATCTAAAATGTAGTTATTTTTCTTGGCCAATTAAATGTAGACCCATATGCTTTGATAATTGTCCATCCTGGGGGTAATTAGGGTGTAATTCATTTTAGGAATTATGATGTCTAACAGAACATATGCTTAAATGGAAAGCCACTAAATTTCTTGAGAATGGGCCATGGACTAAGAAAATGACCACTTCCACGACCAAAACTTTTCTAAAATAATTTACTATTTTGGGTCTAACTCAGGTAGACATAGGTAATCAAAACCTCAACTTTCTATAATGAAGTATAAACCCCAAATTATTTTATACTATGAATATTTTTAAAACAGCTTCACCTACCATAAATAGTAATTTATTGATTTTGTAGTCTTATTTTTTCTGGAAATGTTTTCCTGAAACAAACATCTAATTCTTGCTGACACAAAAAGTCTTAGATCTCATCTACTTTTGAGCTCTGTGCTCTTCTGTGGTGGCTTTACCCTCAGGTGTACTTCTGGTGACAACATGCCTATCAGGAATATATTCCACCAAATAAGCAAGCCCAATTAAAAGAAAGTGCATCTCCCTTAATAATAATAGCAAAAGTCCTGGGCTTAATTCTAATTGGCCCAGTTTAAACTGGAATGCCCATGATGAGCCTATCACAGGTGGCCAGATGGATAAAATATACTTATTAGCCAGTTCTAGCTCATGTGCCTATACTTACCAGTAAAATGGAAAGTGAGAGAGGGGGGAATTTCATCTGAATGTCAGACACTAGGGGTCAGAAATCTATGGCCCACAAGTCAGCTACCTGCTTTGGTGAATGAAGGTTTTTTGGAAAACAGTCATGCCTATTTGCCCATGTATTGTCTATGTCTGCTTTCATGCTACAAAGACACCACTGAGTAGTTATAAGGAACCACATAGCCTGTTAAGCCTGAACTATTTATTATCTTACCCTTTAAGAAAAAAGTTTGCTGACCCCTCACGCAGAACAAAAAATGGGAAGAAGTGGTCCTCAAAAGAAAACCAAGGGATTTTTATTTAAAGGATAAATAAATAAATAAATAAATAAATAAACAAATAAACAAACAAATAAATAAATAAATAGAAAAGGAAAAATGCTGGACAGGAAAAAAATCAATACCATTCCTCTAAGATAACCGGGTTACAAAAGATATTCCCACATATCTAATTAGTTGTATTAATAGAGTAGATTTTGGAAGGCATCTTAAAAGTAGTATTTGATTTTCAAAAATTATCTTTTAAAATCACCTTAATTAGTGATAGTGTAATCATATTCCATGTATACACAGAAGGATGCTTAATTTGCTATTTTCAAGGGATGTTGTAGAGAAAGAGAAACATTTGAATCCAGTTCATCCATACTGGTAGTAAGGTCTACATATTCCAAAAATAAGGAAAGAAGCTTCTTAGCTGATAATGGCTAAGACCAGGTGATGATGGCTTAGACCAGTGGTTCCCAAACTTATTTGGCCTACCGCCCCCTTTCCAGAAAAAATATTACTCAGCGCCCGCTGGAAATTAATTTTTTTTAAATTTTAATAGCAATTAAACAGAAAGATATATGTATTAATGTTTCTACCTTTTTCGTAAAATATATTAAAGAAAGGTGTAAATTAGAAACATTGAAGTTTGAAATTATGAAACTATTTATTGAACTCAGAATAGAAAGGTAATACAAAAAAAAGTTAAAACAAATGCACCTGTGGCCATCATCGCCCCCCTGGATCACTGCAGCGCCCACCAGGGGGCGGTAGCGCCCACTTTGGGAATCACTGGCTTAGACACATGGCAGACACTGTTCCAGGTACATCATATATTCATATCTCATGTAACCTTCATCATCAACTGTGAGGTAGGTATCATTATTACCATTTTATAGGTAAAGCTCAAAGAGAACAAGCATCTTACCTTAAGCATAAAAATTAGTGACAGAACTAGCTCCTAACTCCATGCTCCCGCTCAATGACATATGTGACTGTTTTCCCAGGGAAAAACAAAAAATAATTCATGGTGAGGTTAACAGAACATGAATCAATCCAGTGTTGATTATTCTACTGCTACGCTCAGTTATATCCCCATAGTCATGTCAAGAACCCAAACCATCTTGGGGCTGTCAGGTAGTATAGACGAGTCTCTCTAACAGACGCTATCCTCAGGAATGAATTATCATTTCATATGATATGCTGGAAGGATTTGGGTATTTATATATCATCTGGCTCATAGTTTAGTAGTTGTCTAAACCAATGTATTGAGAACTCAGGGACTGGAGAACTTGATTCTTTTCCGTACTTTTCCAGGTACATGCTGTATAAATGTGAAAGCCAACTATTATTTTTGACATGTGGATGGAACCTTATAAGCTTCTGAAGAATGTTGTAAACATAGAAAAGAGCCTGGATACTTATGAGAAGCATTATGTTTTAATGAATCTCAGCTCAATTTTAGAAATAGAAAACAAAGCTAAGAAGAATGGTGGAAAATCAAAAATTTCAAATGTATAACTACTATTTTAGTGTTTTTTTAAAAAAATTATGACAATTTTCAAACATATACAAAAGTTCAGAATCATTGTTTATGCCATACTAGAGATCCGGGGCATGACATTCATGCACTGGGCGGCAGGGGGGGGGGGGGGGGGGGAGGTCACTCAGCCTGGCCTGCACCCTCTCGCAGTCCGGAAGCCTTTGTGGGATGTCGGACTGCCAGTTTAACAGCCCACTCCCACTATCGCCTCTGCACTCGCCAGCTGTGAGCCCGGCTTCTGGCTGAGTGGCACTCCCCCTATGGAAGCACACTGACCACCAAGGGATAGCCCCTGTGTTGAGCAGGATTGGGCAGAAACCAGCTCTCTGACATCCCTAGAGGGGTCCTGGATTGCGAGAGGCCGCAAGCCAGGCTGAGGAACCCCACCAGTGCACAATCTGGGTTGGGGAGGGACACAGAGGTTGGCCAGCTGGGGTGAGACCACGGGAGGGCTCCAAGGCATGTCCAGCCCATCTCACTAAGTCCTGATAGGCCGGACCCCAGCAGCAAGCTAACCTACTGGTTGGAGTGTCTTCTCCCTGGTGGTCAGTGCACATCATAGCGACTGATCGACAGGTTGACTGTCTGCCCCCTGGCAGTCAGTGCATGTCATAGCAAGTGGTTGAGTGGCCTTAGCATATCGTTGGCATATTATGCTTTGATTGGTTGAACGGACAACTGGACTACAGAACACTTAGCATATTAGGCTTTTATTATATAGGATACCTTGTCCCAGATTAAGAAATTATCAACATATGTCCAAACTTGTTTTATTTTTAAATTGAATTTATTGGTTACATTGGTTAACAAAATTATATAGGTTTAAGGTGTACAATTCTATATAATACATTATCTGTATAACCTCAACAATACCCATCCCCTATGTTAAAACAAACTTTAAATATTATATCATTTCATCTATAAGTTCTTCAAAATATATTTCTACAAGATAATTCTACTAAACAAAAACAATCGCAAAAGCATTTCATACCTTAAAAATTAACAATAAATTATTAAAGTCACTAAATATCTATTTATTGTTCAAATATCCCTGCTTACATCATATATATGTATTTCATACACATATATATGTGATTTGTCCTAGAAAATATTCCATAATCTGGATTTTGCTGAATGCATCCCTATGGTGTTATTTAACATGTTTCTTTTTGCCTTGTACTTCCTGTATACAGTGGGGCCTTGACTTATGAGTTTAATTCGTTCTGTGACGGAGTGTACTGGTATTAAACCAAAAAGCTTGATCATATTTAGGTTTAATTATTCTTGACAATAATCATAAAAATCATGTCTTTTGTCTCTCTACTGTGCATCTCATCAGGAGACATATTATCTGATTGTCTCTCTTTACATAATATTCAAAGATTAATTGGTTCAGATGTTCTCAACCTGACTCATCCATTAGAAAATGTGGGACAACTTTTATGGATGTATGTAAACTGCCAAGAAACAAGCTCACACAGTTTCAAAAAGGCATAAAGCATTTTTAGAAAAGCCTGCCTCCATACTATATGCTATGCTGGTTTAGTCTTCTGACATTGGATTTGGTTACAACTATTCTGAGATGAGGGGTAAAATAAAGCCTGAAGTCCCCTACTATGTGTAAGGAGGGCAACTCTCAATAACACTTTTTAGAATTATAAATAAAATGAGGTTCTATGCAAGCACCTTCTCCATTAGCAACTCCCTCTATGTTTCTAATCTTCTCTCCCATTACTTCACTAAAGGGAAGTTTCTAATGTTATCCATTTATATGAATAGTACTATGCCAGACCAATAGTCTTCCTATTCTAGAATGATAGGCCATATCCAATATGTAGTCTCCCTTGTAAAAGTGTCCAAGTAGCTAGTTACACTACTGGCCCCAATTGCTCTCTACATCAGTTGGCCTATTGGAGAGCATTTCTGAAACATTTAATATGTTTAGGCATTGTGCTAGGCTCTGACTAAACAGGCTGGCAAGGGAGGGCAGTTAGAAGCGACCAGGCCTGCAGGGGAGGACAGTTACAGGCAACCAGGTCAGCAGGGGAGGGCAGTTAGGGGCAATCAGGCTGGCAGGGGAGCAGTTAGGCCTCGGTCAGGTTGGCAGGGGAGTGGTTAGGGGGTGATCAGGCTGGCAGGCAGAAGCAGTTAGGGGCAATCAGGCAGGCAAGCAGGAGAGCGGTTGGGAGCCAGCAGTCCTGGATTGTGAGGGGGATCCCAGATTGGAGAGGGTACAGGCTGGGCTGAGGGACATCCCCCCCCCCCCGCATGAATTTCGTGCGCTGGGCCTCTAGTATAAATGCAAACAAAACAAACATGACAAAATTAATATTTACAATGATTGAAGGTAAATGGGGGGTATATATGTGATTATTGTACTAGTCTTCCAACTTTTCAATATGTCTGACATTTATATATTTAAAAGATGGAAAAAATTATGTCAATACATATCTAATAGGGAAAAGAATAGGAAATAGAGCTGATGTTCTCCCAAGGCCCATTTTAGTCCTCTGATTTTAGAATAACAGAAAAAGAATTTTGGAGCAGTGGTTATAGAGTCTAAAAGAAAAAAATGGAGGGAATTAAAAAGGAGCTTCCTATAAGCCAATATCATAACAGCTTGCTCATTAGATTAGAGTGATTACTTCTTTATTAGGCCTTATTTGAGCTGTCATCTGGTATCAATTAGGTCAGTTATAGTCTGTCAGGCCTATCAGAGGGAAATAGAGCAAGGTCCATCCTGGCTTGAGGATGGAATAATTAAAGCAATGGGAATAATGGCTACTCTTCAGTTTAACCCTCATCCAATCAATCGAGCCCTTCCAATCATGTTCAATGTGAAAGATGTGAAAGGAGAGCAAAATTACTGCCAAAATTGAGTTTTAAAAAGTCTCATTTCAACCATCAAATCAAATCATTAGTGAGGTGAAGAGTTACAAATAAAATATTCTGAAATATCATTGTAGAAACTAAAAGGAGGAGGACGCAGAAACCACACCATCTTGAAGGGCAGAGCTGCTTTGACTAGGAGCCCAGCCACACCACCACCTAGACTGGCCTCCGATGAAACTGAGACCCCACAGCCAATCGGGACAAACACCAGCTACCACAGCTGAAGACGCATGGGCACTGACTCCACCAATACTGGTCTCAGGCTACTGTGGGTCCTGGAGTGTATTCCCCTTCCACCTACCCACCCGGCAATACATGTCTCATGCATCCCAAGGCAACCCCCTGACTACCAGCATGCACAGACCCTGCCTGGACCGCTGTGGCTGCATCTCCTGGGCACTTGAGCCAGCCCCCTTACTGTCAGTGTGCAGGACACTTCCGCCAAGCCCACAGCCACAGGGCAGGGCCCATGCAGCTGGGCGCCTGGACCCTACAGCAACAGCAGAAATGGGGAGACAAAAAAAGCCACCCCCAAAGGACAGAAAAAGAGAACCCCCCCCCCCAAGGAACTAAATGAAAAGGAGGCATACACTATATCAGAAAAAGAATTTAGAGTTCAGAGTAATGGTCATATAGTTCATAAACCAGATGGACGAGAAAATCAACACCTATGTAAGAACCAAGAAGAAACCAAAAGTGATATAGCTATAATAAAGAACACACAGAAAGGCTTCAACAATAGACTAAGAGAAGCAGAGGATTGGATTAGTGAGCTAGAAGATAGGGCAGAGAAACAAGCCCAATCTGAACAGCAATTGGAGAAAAAAATTAGAAAGCAGGAGGAGAGCCTAAGGGAGCTTTGGGACAACATGAAATGAAGCAACATACATATAATAGGGGTTCCAGAGAGACAAGAAGAGCAGTAAGGATTAGAGGACCTATTTGAAGAAATAATGACAGAAAACTTCCCTGATATGGGGAAGAAAAAAGTCACCCAAGCACAGAGAGTCCCAAACAAGATGAACCCAAAAAGACCCCACCCCCCCAAGACACTTCGTAATGATAATGGAAAATGTTAATGACAAAGAGAGAATCTTAAAGGCTGTGAGACAGAGAGTTACCTACAAAGGATCCCCCAATAAATTATCAAATGATTTCTCAACAGAAACACATCAGGCCAGAAGGAAATGCAATGAAGTATACAAAGTAATGTAACGCAAGGGACCGAATCCAAGAATACTCTATCCAGCAAGGCAATCATTCAAAACTGAAGGAGAAATCAGGAGCTTCACAGACATAAAAGGGCTAAGGAAGTTTATCATTACCAAGCCAGCAATGCAAGAAGTGCTAAAAAGAAGAAAAGGAAGAGAAGAAGTAACCCAGGCATAAAAAATATAAATGGCTATAAACAAGTACCTATCAATAATAACTTTAAATATAAATGGATTAAATCCTCCAATCAAAAGACATTGAGTGGCTGAATAGATAAGAAAACATGACCCATATATATGCTGTCTACAAGAGACACATCTCAGAACAAGAGACTCACCCAGACTGAAAGTGAAGGGACATAAAAATATCTTTCAGGCAAATGGAAATGAAAAAAAAAAAAAAAAAAAGCTGGAGTAGCAATACTTATATCTGACAAAACAGACCTTAAAGTGAAGGCCATAACAAGAGATAAGGAAGGCCACATCATAATACTAAAGGGATCAATATAACAAGAGGATATAACTCTGGTAAACATATAGGCACCCAATGCAGGAGCATCCAAATACATTAAAAAAAAAACAACTGCTGGAAGATATCAAGGGAGAGATCGACAGCAATACGATCATAATAGGAGACTTTAATACTCCACTGACATCACTGGAGAAATTCTCTAAACATAAAATCTTCAAGGAAACAGCAGCCCTAAATGACTCACTAGATTAGATGGACTTAATTGACAACTTCAGAACATTTCACCCCAAAGCTACAGAATGTACATTCTTCTCAAGTACACATGGGACATTTTTAAAGATAGGCCACATATTGGGTCACAGGCAAAGTCTCTCCAAATTCAAGAAGACCAAAATCATATTAAGCATCTTCTCAGACCTCAGCATACAATTAGAAATTAACTACAATAAAAACAATCACAAAAATTCAAACACTTAGAGGGTGAATAGCATGCTATTAAACAATGATTAGGTTACCAAAAAGACAAAGGAAGAAATTAAAAATATCCTGGAGATGAATGACAATGAAAACACAAAATCCATGCCGAAACCGGTTTGGCTCAGTGGATAGAGCGTCAGCCTGCGGACTGAAAGGTCCCAAGTTCGATTCTGGTCAAGGGCATGTACCTGGGTTGCGGGCACATCCCCAGTGGGAGATGTGCAGGAGGCAGCTGATCGATGTTTCTCTCTCATCGATGTTTCTAACTCTCTATTTCTCTCCCTTCCTCTCTGTAAAAGTTCAATAAAATATATATTAAAAAAAAAAGAAAACACATAATCCAAAACCTATGGGTCACAATGAAAACAGTGGGAGAGGGAAGTTCATAGCATTATAGGCCTACCTCAAAATACAAGAAAAACTGGTAATACATTATCTAACTCTACAACTTAAAGAATTAGAAAGAGAGCAACAAGAAAAGCCCAGAGTGAGCAGAAGGAAGGAGATAATAAAGATCAGAGCAGAAATAAATGACATAGAGAAAAAAAATACAAAAGATCAGTGAAACCAAGAGTTGGTTCTTTGAAAGGATAAACAAGATTGATGAATCTCTCGCCAGGCTCACCAAGAAGCAAAGAGAGGAGACCCAAATAAACAAAATCAGAAATGAAAGAGGCGAAGTAACAACAGACCCCACAGAAATACAAAGCATTGTAAAAAAAAAAATAGTATGAACAACTCTATTCCAACAAACTAAACAACCTAGAGGAAATGGACATATTCCTAGAAAAAAAACGACCTTCTAAAACTCAACCAAGAATAAAAAAATCTCAACAGGCTAATCACTAAGGAGGAAATTGAAGCAGTCATCAAAAAACATCCAGCAAACAAAATCCCGGGGCCAGGAGGCTTCACAGGGGAGTTTTACCAAACATTTAAAGAAGAACTAAAACTTATCCTTCTCAGACTATTCCAAAAAAATTCAAGAATAAGGCACACTTCCAAACATTTTCTATAAATACAGCATTACCCTAATTCCAAAACCAGATAAACACAATACAAAGAAAGAGAATTACAAGCCACTATCCCTGATGAACATAGATGCTAAAATCCTCAACAAAATTCTAGCAAATCAGATCCAGCATCACATTAGAAATATCATACACCATGACCAAGTGGGATTAATTCCAGGGATGCAAGGATTGTACAATATCCGCAAATCAATAAACATGATACATCACATAAATAAGTTGAGAGACAAAAATCATATAATCATATCTACTGATGCAGAAAAATCATTTGACAAAATCCAATACCCTTTCCTGATAAAAAGCAAAGTGGGAATTGAGGGATCATACCTCAACATAATAAAAGCCCTATATGACAAACCTACAGCCAACATCATACTCAATGGGCAAAAACTAAAACCATTTCCCCTAAGAACAGGAACAAGACAGGGATGTCCACTCTCACCACTCCTGTTTGACATAGTACTGGAAGTGCTAGTCATAGCAATCAGACAAAAAGAAGAAATAAAAGGCATCCAAATTGGAAAAGAAGTAAAACTGTCCTTATTCACAGATGACATGATATTGTACATCGAAAACCCTAAAAACTCCATTAAAAAACTACTGGACTTAATAAATGAATTAGGCAATGTAGCAGGATACAAAATTAATACCCAAAACTCTGTGGCTTTTTTATATACCAATAATGAACTCACAGAAAGAGAAACTAAAAAAACAATCCCATTTACCATTGTAACAAAATAATTAAGATACCTAGGAATAAATTTAACCAAGGAGGTAAAGGACCTGTACTCAGAAAATTACAGGATGTTGAAAAAAAGAGATAGAGGAAGACATAAACAAATGGAAGAATATACATTGTTCATGGATTGGTAGAATTAACATCATTAAAATGTCCATACTACCCTAAGCAATCTATAGATTCAATAACAATCCCCATTAAAATACCAATGGCATACTTCAAAGACCTAGAACTAACTCTCCAAATATTCATCTGGAATAAAAAAAGACCCTGAATAGCTGCAGCAATCTTGAGGAAGAACAAAGTTGGAGGGATCACAATACCAGATATTAAGCTATACTACAAAGCCACTGTTCTCAAAACTGCCTGGTACTGCCATAAGAACAGACATATTATCCAATGGAATAGAACAGAGAACCCAGAAATCAACACCAGCCATTATGCTCAATTAATATTTGACAAAGGAGGCAAGAACATATAATGGAGTCAAGACAGTCTCTTCAATAAATGGTGCTGGTAAAATTGGACAGATACATGCAAAAAAATGAAACTAGACCACCAACTTACACCATACACAAAAATAAACTCAAAATGGATAAAGGACTTAAACATAAGACGGGAAACCATAAAAATCTGAGAAGAATCCATAGGCAACAAAATAGCAGATATTTGTCATAGCAATATCTTTACCAATACAGCTCTTAGGGCAATGGAACCTAAGGAGAAAATAAACAAATGGGACTTCATCAAAATAAAAAGCTTCTGTACAGCAAAAGAAACCATTAATAAAACAACAAGAAAGCCCACTGCATGGGAGAACATATTTATCAATGTTATCTCTGATAAGGGTTTAATCTCCAAAATTTATAGGGCACTCATACAATTTAACAAAAGGAAGATAAACAATCCAATAAAAAAATATGCAAAGGGCCTAAATAGACACCTTTTGAAAGAGGACATACAGAAGGCCAAGAGACATATGTCACTAGTCATATGAGAGATGCAAATCAAAACCACAATGAGGTATCATCTCACACCTGTCAGAATGGCTATCATCAACAAATCAACAAATGACAAGTGCTGGCGAGGATGAGGAGAAAAAGGAACCCTCTTGCACTGCTGGTGGGAATGCAGACTGGTGCAGCCACTGCGGAAAACGGTATGGCATTTCCTCCAAAATATAGAAATGGAACTTCTATTTGACCCGGTAATCTCACTTCTAGGGCTATACCCCAGAAAACAGAAACACCAATCAGAAAGGATATATGCACCCCTATGATCATAGCAAAACAATTCACAATAGCTAAGATTTGCAAACAGCCTAAGTGCCCATCAACAGATGAGTGGATTAGAAAATTGTGGTACATCTACACAATGGAATACTACACTGCTGTAAAACAGAAGGAATTCTTACCATTTGCAACAGCATGGATGGACCGAGAGAGCATTATGCTAAGCAAAATAAGCCAGTCAGAGAAAGATAAATATCACATGATCTCACTCATTTGTGGAATATAATGAACAATGTAAACTGATGAACAAAAATAGAACCAGAGTCATAGAAGCATCAAATAGATTGTTCAACCTATGAGGGAAGGCAGAGTGTGAGGGGATAAGAGATCAACCAAAGACTTGTATGCCTGCATATGAGCATAATCAGTGGAGGGGAGGGCATGTGGTGGGGGATGGGAGCAGCCAGGGAGAGGTCAATGGGGGAAAAAGGAAACTTATGTAATACTTTAAACAATAAAGAATTTAAATTTAAAAAATTAATGAATTTTTAAAAAGGAAAAAAAGAAGGGAGCATAATACATTTATAAATATATTCCTTAATAATTTAATTCTACACATTGTGTATATGTTATATAACATGTATATGTACATACATGTATATATATGTGTGTGTGTATGTATATATGTATGTGTATAGTGAGCAATTCACATCCAGGAAAAAAGAGAAGGGAAGCCCAGCCTGTGTGGCTCAGTGGTTGAGCATCAACCTATGAACCAGGAGGTCATGGTTAGATTCCTGGTCAGGGCACATGACTGATTGTGGGCTCAATCCCCAGTGTGGGGCATATGGGAGGCAGCCAATCAATGATTCTCTCATCATTGATGTTTCCAACTCTCTCTCCCTCTCCCTTCCTCTCTGAAACAAAAAAATAAATGTTTTGTTAAAAGAGGGGGACATAAGGATGAACCTGTAGATATTTTACTATAGTAAAAAAATGTGCACAGATAGTCTAGAATTAAAGAAAGAATATTTAGAGCAGACATCAACTGAGTTGAGCACATAATTTCCTTGAGCGTTAAAGAATATAAGCAAAATCTTGAGACCAAAATTGTGGCTGTGATGAAAATCTTTTCAAAGTAATTTTAAATCAGGTTGATTTTATTCAATTTCAGTTCAGTTGTAAATGTAACAGAAAAAGCAAAGAAGATCCAGAAATTCACTAAACACTGAAATATTAGAAAATACCAGGAATGAGATTAGGATAATTATTCCAATAAACTGAACTATGATGAGGTTCCATTTATACACTCCTGATAGTTATAAGGTGTTTAGACCAATAGTTATCATGTATGACATACTTGGAATACCAACTTTTAATAAAAGTTTTAGTAATATTTAAATTATACTTAATTATTAGTCTAAACTACACATCCTTCTTTAATGATTCAGAAAGCTTTTTAGGATTTTACAATGTTTTACATACAGAGGTTGAGCTAAATATATAGTTATACATTATATTATCTAAGTTGTTTTTCTAACAAAAAGTTTATAAGCTCTTGTTTGTAATTTATTTCATAAAAAAATAGAGTACAGAAATAGGGAATGCAGAGGTAGGGAGTATATTGTGTATATTTCAGTTTCATTGATAATTTGGATTATAAATTAATAGATGTATGAATGAAAATGCATGATTGATCTGTTCTCTGTAGCTACCATGAAAATAACTTTTTTACCTGTGTTGGACAAGTCACTGAATCTTTCTGGGCACTAGTTTTGTCATTTTTAAAATGAGGACAGATTACCAGATAACACCTATACTACTACTCAGCTTTAATTTTTTTTTTTTTTTTTTTTGCCTTTTATGACTTAGTTTCCTCTCTCTAAAGTCATTTATCCTTAACAGGAAGGAATTAGAGAAGCAGGCACCAAAGAAACCAAAAGTGATTATCAGATTCCTGTACATATACTTCTTTCTTTCCTTCCTTCCTTCTTCCCTTCCTTCCTTCCTTCCTTCCTTCCTTCCTTCCTTCCTTCCTTCCTTCCTTCTCTTTTTTAAGATTTCAGCACTATTCATTGTTTAACTAATAAAATCACCTACAATATAAGATATAATGGTAATTATAATAGCCTATCAAATATTCTGGATTGTCATAAAATATACAGATCATATTTCCCACATTAATTTCCTATTATCAATATATATCAACCAATGGAATCACTGAACTAATAATATCCTAATTAGTTATAGCTCAAGTGCAATTATGCTATAATAAAACTATTTCTTATCATAATTCATATGCTTACAAGTTTTCTTTGATCATCCTAAAGTTCTGATAAAATAATACTTAAATCTTTGAACCTTAAGAAGATATTATTAGTGTTAGACACAAGATAAAAGATTGTATCCAGCTTCATTTTAAACCATTATTCTTTGTTCATACAATAATTTCCCTGTTTACTCTGCCTAATGATAGTAGCAGAAGAAAGCTTTAACCCCAAGCTTTTGGGGGGAAAAAAAAATATTAGACAGTTGCCAATATTATCACCTCAATGCCAATTTTATGGGAAAAACACGATGCTACCTCAGTCTCTGGTGCTCTTCCAGAGCTTTCCATCCAGAATTTGATAGGCAGTAGCTTTCCATCACCTTCCAAGTGAGCCTGGGGAAGCCAGTTCACCAGGGCGTCCTGCAGTTCTAACAGAACATGGACAAGTTGATCTGCATCCCAGTGCCTGCCATTGGGGCTGCGTAAAAATGCAGCCCCACTAATAGAAGCACAATATGCAAGGTGCCAGCGCATCTCTGTGATTTACAATATGTCTAATGTGCAAGCCCAATGAAGAGGCTTGTTGTCTACCATAAAACCAGATGGATGTAAGCAGTGATTAGAAGCAATTAACTCTCTTCAGCACTAAATAACTTTCTATCATTAATGTACATTTTTCCACCTCATTAGAGGTACAGAGGAGAGCATGAGGTAAGGAGCACTCAATTTGAATTTCAGATATACATATGTTTGGAGAAAAAAACCCCCACAGATTTGCAAGGAAGACAGAATACATGTTAATAGAAGCCTTGTTTTGAAGCCATTTTGTTCCATCAATACTGGCATGGACACATACTCAATTTCACCACCCACCCACCAGCATTTAGGTGAACAGGAAATGCATGAAGTGAAGGTCAGTAAGAAACACAAGAAGTTACCAGAAAACCAAGATAATGGACATTGTTTTCCCTCTGTTTTATTTCCAATCTAATAAAGTATGCTTTCAATGACTGGTAATGTCACTAAAAGTATAGTTCTATGCCCTAGCTGGTTTTGTTCAGTGGATAGAGCATTGGCATGCAGAAGGGTCCTGGGTTCGATTCCAGTCAAGAGCACCTGCATTAATTGCAGGCTTAACTCTGGCCCTGGTCAGGGCATGTGTGAGAAGAAACCAATCAATGTGTCTCTCACATTGGTGTTTCTCTCTCTCTATCTCTACCTCTCCCTTCCACTCTCTCTAAAAATCAATGGAAAAATATATTCAAGTGAGGATTAACAACAATAAAAAGTAAAACTCTATAAAATATCATGTTGATGACCTAAGATACATCTGAAGAATTAGGCCTGAGTGATCAAAAAAGTACCTGAATCTTTCTTTACATCCCACAGTAGCATTTCAATCACCTGATGGAACAGAAGAGTTTTGCTAATTGATAACATTAATTCAAAAATAAACTATATCTCTTCCCTCCCAAAAAAAGAAACTTTCAAAATTTACTAAGTTCTTAACATAATGTAGGAAATGTTAAAATAATGGGGGTCACATGCTTACCGTACAATATTAAGTGAATATATAAAACCCAAATATATAAAATAATAAACTCAAGAAAAATATTGGAAATAAATCAGCTAAACTAGCATTAATAAACATTCTAGGTAATAGAATTTGCAGGTCACATTTCCTATATGAATTTCCTAAATCTCTTATTATCAATAGATATCAACCAATGGTATCACTACACTAATAATACCCTATTAGTTCTAGCTCAAGTGTAATTATACTATGATAAATCTAATCCTTTTTAAAATTATTTTTCCTTCATTATTCCTACTCATATTTCCCAACTTTTCTATAATATACAATTATTTGTTCATTTATCTTGCTCCCCAAAGGATTTAAGATAACTTAAAGAATAATTAAGTTAGTAAGTATTTTGTATAAATGAGCTGGAGGCCTGGTACACGAATTTGTGCATGGGTGGGGTCCCTCGGCCTCGCTGGCAATCAGAGCCAATCAGGACCGTCGGGGGGAGTGACCATGGGAGGTTGGCTGGCCACGGGAGATTGGCTGTGGGAGCACACTGACCACCAGGGGGCAGCTCCTGCATTGAGTATCTGCCCCCCTGGTGGTCAGTGCATGTCATAGCGACTGGTTGATCAGTCATTCAGTTGTAATGGCCCCTTAGGCTTTTATATATATAGATATAAAGAAGTAGTAGAGCAGAGTGGTTAAGAACATGTAATATGTGTATAGTTATTTCCTTTTGATGACCATGAATAGATAATACTATTGTTAATCAAAGTTAGCAATACTGACTTCTTACAATGCATTTTTTAAAATAATATTAATATCTCATGTGTATATTGACTTCTCTTTGCCAGGTATTGTTCTAATTTCTATATATTCACTCATTGTATCCTTACTCAATAACCCTATGAAGTAGGGACCATTATTATAAATAATCCCACCAAGTTTAATTTAAAACTACCAACCAGATTGTAAAATTCCTGAAAACATAACAATTGGCTCATGAAAAAGCAGAAGCCAGCTCCAGTGCCCCACTGTTTATTGAAGGCATGTGCTGTAGGGCTGGGTGAAGAAATAAGCAGGAGCATCAACAGCAATGTTTCTAAAAGGATGCCATCCATGTGTTCCTTCTAGTGGACACTACTAATTGTCTCCCAAGATCCACTCCCAATCTTTCTTATTTCTTCTTCCTAAAAAAACATGATTTTGCACATTGTTCACCCTTTCTCCCACCCCAGAGGGAGAAACAAAACGAATCCTTGATAACAGTTTTGAGCCACTCATCCTTACCAAATCTCACGTGAGACTATCAATGCCATTGTTAACCTAAAAAATAAAAAGCCGAAGTGAAAGGTAACACGAATTTATTTGAGATCAAAGGATTGCAATCTTGGGGAGCACCGATTCAGGCAAGAAACCTGAAGAGTGTTCTAACTATGGGGTGAACACAAGGGAAATGAGAAAAGGAAGGGAAATCATTACATGAATAGAAGAAAGAAATTTCTGTTGGTGCTAATAAGCTAAGTTATTCTCTAGCTACATTTGGCTGTTAACTGATTCTAAAGAATGTCCATAATTATCAGTCCTTGGGGTCAAGATGTCTGCTTTCTCATTAGCTTTACAAACAGTTGTTTGTAAGACCATGCTGGTTTGGTCCAGTCCAAAGGCTATGTTGCCCAGGTCAAACTTCTAAAGTTTCAAAAAATCAGATGTGCAAGTCAGTTCCTCTTGGATATCAGCTCCAACTCCATTTTGAAATGGCTGTATTTACATATTTTCCACAGCATCATTATGTAAGCAGATGGACTTTTCTTGTCATCGGAGCCAAAAAGCATCTCAATTAATATAAGGTTAGAGAACTATACAGTAGACTGCTCGATGCACCTGGTTAATGAGCTCAAGCCAGACTTACCCATCTCTATAGAGATCCCTAAAGCTTACTACAAAATTCACATTTTGTGGCTTTGGTGCCAAAGGGTCTTGTGAGGAGAGAATTAGGTGAAGTAGAGTTGGATGAAAAACAGAATTATCTTCCTAGAACTCAAAAGAGGAGAGTCACATAGAAGAGAATGAGTGGGAAAATTCCTTTAAAGGAAGGAAACAATGGTAAAGCATAATGGGGATTTAATCCTTGCATAAGAAATGTTGCCTGTGAAGGTGAGCAATTAAAATTAGGTGAAGTTAGCCTTATGACTCAGCAATTCCATTTCTGGGGATATATCTGAAGAAACCCAAAACACTGATTCCAGAAAGTGTATGCACCCCTATGTTCATAATAGCCAAGATTTGGAAGCAGCCCAAGTGCACATCAGTAGATGAGTGGATAAAAAGGTGTGATACATTTACACAATGGAATACTACTGGACCATAAAAAAAAGAAGGAAATCTTACCTTTTTTGACAGCACATATAGGACTGAAGAGTATTATGCTAAGTGAAATAGCCAGTCAGAAAAAGACACGGTACCACGTGATTTCACTTATATGTGAAATCTAATGAACAAAATAAATAACAAACAATAGGAGCAGGCTCATAGATACAGAGACCAGACTGACAGCTGTCAGAGTGGAGGAGCTGGGGACTAGGTGAAAAAGGTGAAGGGATTAAACAAACAAACAAAAAAAGCAACTCAGAAGGATAAATGGTGATAGGAGACTTGACTTTGGATGGTGAACACACAATACAATATTCAGTTGATATATTACAGAATTGTATATTTGTACACTTAAAACCTATATAATTTTATTAACCAATGTCACCCCAATAAATTATCCTATCTAATAAAAGAGAAACATAGTAATTGGCGTACGACCGCTACCCTTCCCATTGGCTAATCAGGGCAATATGCAAATTAACTGCCAGCCAAGATGGTAGCCAGCAGCCAGGCAGCTTGAAACTAATATGAGGCTTGCTTGCTTCAGTGACGGAGGACTCCAACGTTCCCCACCTGCCGCTGCAGGCCTCTGAGCTGCAACTCTAAGCAACTATGTAACAAATATAGAAGCTAAACAAAACCCCAGAAACCTGCTTTAGTCCCGGGCTTCAGCCAGCAGAATTGCAACATTGTAAGCAAAGGCCAGAAACCTACTTTCAGCAGCAGAGGCCTAAGAACTGGAGCCAAGCCTCAAAGCTAAAGCTGGCCCAGAAAAAAAAAAAAAAATCAAAAAAGGAGCGGTTGGGAGCTTCAGTCACCCCCAGCCTGAAAACAGCCCTCAGCCCCTCACCCAGACTGGCCAGGCACCCCAGTGGGGACCCCCACCCTGAAGGGTGTGTGACCAGCTACAAACAGCCATCATCCCCTCACCCAGGCTGGCCAGGCCCTGCAGTGGGGACCCCCACCCTGATCCAGGACACCCTTCAGGGCAAACCAGCTGGCACCCACCCGTGCACCAGGCCTCTACCCTATATAGTAAAAGGGTAATATGCCTCCCAGCACCGGGATCAGCGGAGCCGCGAGGCTCCAGCACGGATCAGCATGACAGGGGGCAGCGCCCAAACCCCCTGATCGCCCTGCGGCTCTGTGTGTGACAGGGGGCAGGGCCATAACCTCCCTATACACCCTGCTCTGTTCGTGACAGGGGAAGGCACCCCAACCCCCTGATCAGCCGTGCTCTGTGCCTGATGGGGGGAGCTCCCCAACCCCCTGATCTCCCTGCAGCTCTGTGTGTGACAGGGTGTGGCGCCCCAACCCCCTGATCGGCCCTGCTCTGTGTGTGACAGGGTGCGGCGCCCCAACCTCCCCCACCCCCACGGGCCCTGCTCTGTGTGTGACGGGGTAGAGCCATAACCTCCCCATCGGCCCTGCCCTGAGTGTGAGAGTGGCGGCGCCCCAACCCCCTGATTGGCCCTGCTCTGTGCATGAAAGGGTACAGAGCCCCAACCCCCCTGATGGGCCCTGCTCTGTGAGCGACAGGGGGCAGTGCCCCAACCCCCTGATTGGCCCTGGTCTGTGCATGACGGGGTGGCGCCGCAACCTTCCCATCGACCCTGCCTTGAGTGTGACAGGGGGCGGGGCCCCAACCCCCCAATCGGCCCTGCTCTAAGCCCGACCAGGGGATGCACCTAGGGATTGGGCCTGCCCTCTGCCACCCGGGAGCAGGCCTAAGCCAGCAGGTCGTTATCTCCCAAGGGGTCCCAGACTGTGAGAGGGCACAGGCCGGGCTGAGGGACCCCCCTCCCCCACGAGGGCACAAATTTTTGTGCACCGGGCCTCTAGTATAGTATAATAATAAAAGCATAATATGCTAATTAGACTAGAAGTCCTTCTGGAGGACTTTCCAGAGGAAGCCATGGCGTTGTGGGTTGAGGTAGAGGGCGGGGGCAAAGCCCCTTGCATGAATTTCGTGCATCAGGCCTCTAGTCTACACTAATAAAAGAGAAACATGGTAATTGGCGTACGACCGCTACCCTTTTCATTGGCTAATCAGCGAGATATGCAAATTAGCTGTCAGCCAAGATGGCGGCTGGCAGCCAGGCAGCTTGAAACTAACATGAGGCTTGCTTGCTTCAGTGACGGAGGAAACCAAAGTTCCCCGCCTTTGGCTGCAGGCCTCTGAGCGGGCAGTTTAAGAAACATTGTAACAAATACCGCTGGACTTCAGCCAGCAGATTCACAACATTGTAAGCAAAGGCCAGAAACCTACTTTCAGCCGTGGAAGAGCTGGAGCCAAGCCTCAAGGTAAAGCTGGCCCAGAATTTAAAAAAAAGAAAAGAAGGAGCGGTTGGAGCTTCAGTCACTCCCAGCCTGAAAACAGCCCTCAGCCCCTCACCCAGACTGGCCAGGCACCCCAGTGGGGACCCCCACCCTGATCCAGGACACCCTTCAGGGCAAACCAGCCGGCCCCACCCATGCACCAGGCCTCTATGCTATATAGTAAAAGGGTAATATGCCTCCCAGCACCGGGATCAGCGTACAGGGGGCAGCGCCCAAACCCCTTGATCGCCCTGCAGCTCTGTGTGTGACAGGGGGCGGGGCCCCAACCCCCTGAGCAGCCCTGCTCTGTGTGTGACACGGGGGAGCTCCCCAACCCCCCACCTTCGGGCCCTGCTCTGTGTGTGATGGGGTAGAGCCATAACCTCCCCATCGGCCCTGCCCTGAGTGTGAGAGTGGCGGCGCCCCAACCCCCTGATTGGCCCTACTCTGTGGGTGATAGAGGGCGGTGCCCCAACCCCCTGATTGGCCCTGCTCTGTGGGTGATAGAGGGCGGTGCCCCAAACCCCTGATGGGCCCTACTCTGTGGGTGATAGAGGGCGGTGCCCCAACCCCCTGATTGGCCCTGCTCTGTGGGTGATAGAGGGCGGTGCCCCAACCCCCTGATGGGCCCTACTCTGTGGGTGATAGAGGGCGGTGCCCCAACCCCCTGATCAGCCCTGCTCTGTGTGTGACGGGGGCAGCGCCCCAACCCCGATTGGCCCTGCTCTGTGCGTGACAGGGGGTGGCGCCGCAACCTCCCCATCGACCCTGCCTTGAGTGTGACAGGGGATGGTGCCCCAACCCCCCAATTGGCCCTACCCTGAGCGTGACTGAGGGTGGCATCACAACCTCCCAATCTGCCCTGCTCTGTGCATGACGGGGCGGGGCCCCAACTTTCCAATCAGCCCTGCTCTGAGCCCGACCAGGGGCTGCACCTAGGGATTGGGCCTGCCCTCTGCCACCCGGGAGCAGGCCTAAGCCAGCAGGTCGTTATCTCCCGAGGGGTCCCAGACTGCGAGAGGGCACAGGCTGGGCTGAGGGACTCCCCCCTCCCCCCCGAGTGCACAAATTTTTGTGCATCGGGCCTCTAGTATATATATGAACAAGGTGAAGTTAGTTCATTGCAAGCATATCAAAAACAAGTGGCGAAGTAGAGGATGAAAGGAGTTCTATGCACTGCTCTTACCTAATTTGAAAGCAATATGACATAGAAAAGAAATAGCTGAATCTTGTTTAGAAAGATCGGCATATAAATGCCCCCCTCCCATGATATCTTAGCACGTAAACTACAAAATATTCACCTATATCAAAAGCATACAAATAAATCAGTTTAACTATGCTTTAATATTATGAAGTTCTGGTATATAAAATAAAGCCTTATAAATTCTAAAACTAAAGCATGCTTTCCTTTCCATCATGTGCACAGAAAGCTTATGCTGATGAAACTTCAAATATTACTTTAAGGAAAAAGGGCTTTTGCAAACCTGAACTTGCAAATAATTTAAAAATGACAGTCAGACCATGCTGTACTCCCAAATCTTGGCACTGATCACTACTATCCTAAAGAAAGCTAAATCTGCCACAAATTACATCTACTGATCACTTCTACCATCTACATTTCTGACCCATACCTACTTGCCTGCCTGTGAATATTTTCAGCATGGAGTTGAATAATTGAAGCTATTACTTTATTAATACTCCTATGTGTCCCATGAATACTGCTGTCTCCCTGTGCTTTGAGGAGTTGCTGAAGTTAATTTGCTAGCTTGATTGCCCCTTCCAATACCTCTGTAACTATAAATATAATTAAACAGTATACTCTTTTATATCCTGGATTAAATGTGTAAGTTAGTAATTGTCTGGTTTATGTGTAGAGTACCATATATGGGCTATAAAGAATGAAGAAAATAGTATACAATGTGGTCTCTGACCCCAGAAATTTATAATTTATAATTTAAGTGTAAAGATAATATTAAGATTATGGACAAAATCAAACATATGACACTATACAACTTATAATACTCAAGAAAGACAGAAATTCCTGGTCTACCCAGAATTCAGCTTTTAATCAACCTCACCCCTACGGCAGAGGAAGGAAGCAAAAAATAAATAAATAAATAAGCTTTTACCACATTGTAGATTACAAGGCCTTTATAGAAAAGGAAGTCACTTGGAGATTATTTCTACTTTCATAATAGCCTAACAAAGTAGGCTACATAATTCAAGCAGACAACTGATTTAAAAGTAACAAAACAGACCTTGGGAGAAATAATGGCCTAGAGCTCAAAAAGAAAAACTTAAAACTTTAATAATAGGCGAATGATCCTACACATTTCAATGGTCCCTAAGAGCACTATGTTTTACGAATAAATTATTGTTCATAGTGATGAGCCTGAATCATCAAGAAAGTATGAAAGTAGAATAATTTGCTTAATATATAGCAAGGAGGCATGTAAAATTACCTTTGAAAATGTTTCATTCAAAATAGTTAAGTTGTAGTGCTTATAACAGGGGGTTGTGATCCAGAATTTCTTATGCTCCAATATTTGAGATAGTAGAGGTTTCACTATACATTTTTCTTCTAGAAAATTCCAGGGAGACACCTGGCATTGGCAGCCTTTTTACGCTTATGAGAACAGCTCTCATAAGGCACAGAAGTTGACATTTCTTTCGAGAATATTTTCCAAGATGAAATCCTGATAAATTCACCCCTTTGGGGAAGGTTTACCAAGCAGTGGTAAGAAGATGGTCAGTTCAAGACCTTTTAAAGTGGACAGCATTCTAAGGAACTTTACCTTGCTTCTCTTTTTTTTTCTACAAAGTGAGCCATTCAGGCACTGCATCTTCTGAAATTCCCTCGCCTCTTTCAGGGAAGCATATTGGGGCAGAGCTTGCCAGCTGTCTGCTCCCTTTGCCTTCTGCTGCCATTATCCTGAGGTACCGCCCCACCTTCTGGCCCTCCAGCTTGTGGGGGGTGGGGAATAGGGAGGAGAACAGAACTCTTCCTGCCTCTGACATGCGTAGCACAATGAAAAGAGCAGAAGGGATATATATCTATACATACATTTGTCTCTCTCTCCATATAGACATCCATAGACTGGGGGAGTGTGCACATGTATATGCATGCAAATTCACATGCCCAGTGCCAGAATATCTCTATATGTATACACACACAGTATATATTCCATATGTTCTTTCTTTCTGCAGCACACATATGCAGCTGAGAGCAACTACTGCGAAAAAAATCATACTTACCAAAGACAAATTATCAAGCGGAAATAAGAATATATGAAATCTAGGGATTATAAATTCTCATCTGCTCCTGCCTTTATTAAAACATGCTCATAAAGCTTAAGAAAACATCTAGCATTTCATATTGCATGAATGTAAAAAGTCCTCCTTTTCCCAAATCTCCTGTTTTATGTTGCTCAGCCAGCGTCATTGAGCTGGCTCCAGACTGACAACAAATGCACAGGTTTAAAGCAGCCTGATGAATACCTCATACTTTATATGATGACTGTGTAGATGTTGGAAGGAGCAAAAGCCACAGTACAGTGTGAGCAGGTAAACGGATGAGAGGATTCAATAAGAGGCAGATGTATATAACGTGCAATTGCTGCACCAAAGCCCCTGGCACCTACTGTGTGAAGCAAGCCCCCGTGTGCTGGGGACCATCACTCTCATCATTCTAAAGATAAGACAAGTGGGGCTTAGAGAGATTAATAGTGACCCACGGGTTCGGTTAAATAACTGGCACAGTGAGTTTGCCTCCAGAGCTTGTCTTAATTCCCGCTTTAGGCTGCCTCTTGGCCCAGGGAAAATGAAAACATCTCACATATATAAAAGCATATGTTATACATATAGGAAAAGAAGAGTTTATGATACTAGTCTGGGTGGTGGAAATTAAATTCCCCTTTTAGATTATTTTATATATTTATTTATTGTAAGCAGTTGATATGTTTTGCAGTGCACAGTTTGACCTCTCTGTAATCTAAACGGGGTTACTGTGGGTGCAGTTACAATTAAGTCTGACGTAAAAATTTTAATGTAATTTAAAAAAGTAAGTCCAAGTGTGCAAACTTAAATTGTTATTAAAATAACAAAAATCCCCTTTTCCCCAGTGGTTTATTAACTTTGTTGAAATGTATCAGGACAATAGTGGCTTACTGGCTCAGAAAGACAACAATTAGCTGAATTCCTTCCCAGTGCTTGTGACACTCCATGGGGTGAGGAGTTGGGGGAGGAGGGGGGGGGGCGGGGATTGGGTTGGGTATTCAATAGATGTATCAACTAGTTTAGGCCACCACAATACACTGAATAGGCCTTCAGTGGCCTGAAAATGCAGGTGATTAAGCATGCATAGGACAAGTGACAAATGGCAGCTATCCCAGCCATTTCTCAATGAAGACTTCTTGTTTAGAAATTTATAAGGAAGTAATCACTTGGTAAGATCTATCACCCACTTCAAAAGCTTCAATTATTCATCTCACTAACACATTGAGCTCAATTCTCCTTGGTATCTAAATTGCTTCTTGATATTAATTTAAGGGTTTGGGGAGGGATCCTAATTCATTTAGGCCACTTGGCACTGTTAAGTCTTTAAAATATATTTCACAGAGAGGTGCCATCCAGGAATCATTTTCAAAAAATTGTCTGGCCCACAGACTTCTCACCAGCCTGCCCGTTTACAAATTTTAAGCAGTAAAGCACATAGCCATTTAGTACATAGTCCCTGCAATTATATGAAATATCAGGAAAAACTTTATGCAAACCTGAAAATTATGTTCCAGAAGCAAAGGACAGTTTTGTAGCAGTTATAAGGATAATTTGTTAAAGTCACTGACAATTTACTGATCTCTAGATCTGGGGGGCTTTTTTATTGTTGTTGTTAAACAAATCCCAAATGATTCATGCCAAGAAATATTTAGCTATAGTTTCACTGTTATTCTGGTAGCTGAGATGTTTCACAATTTACTTTATTTTTAAACTTATTGTTGAGTTTTGAGAATATTTGAATTTTCCTTATTATAAACAACACTAGAGGCCCTTCGTGCACTGGTGGAATCCCTCGGCCTGGCCTGTTGGGATGGGGCCAAAACTGGCTCTCCGACATCCCTCAAGGGGTCCCGGATTGTGAGAGGGCGCAGAACAGGCCAAGAGACCCTAATGGTGCACAATCGGGGCCGGGGAGGGACCGCGGGAGGGCTCCAGGGCATGTTTGGCCTGTCTCGCCCAGTCCCAATCGGCCAGACCTCAGCAGCAAGCTAACCTACCGGTTGGAGCGTCTGTCCCCTGGTGGTCAGTGCACGTCATAGCAACTGATTGAATGGTTGAATGGTCGGAGGGACAATTAGCATATTAGGTTTTTATATACTGTGTGTGTGTGTATATATATATATAAATTTGTTATATATAGTATATTATACATCTATTTCATGTATTTTAGAATTGGGACTTTGAAACCAACCAAGTACAATGGAAAACAACTTTGGCATGAGCTAGTAAGAATGCACCAACAAAATCCAAAGGCCCACAGTGAGTTGCATGGTGAAAAGATGGACAAAGAATCAAAAAGTCTAACTGGAAGAACAAGAGAATCAATGAAAAGAAAACTCAGTTCATGGCCAATCCATTTTTGTAATCATTTGAGTTGCTTCCAGCCATAGGTTCTCTAAGTATGAGTTCTATAGCCCTTTCTCACATGCATCCTTCCCTTTTTCCCATGGGTTCTAGATGGAGAACAACGTCCCCACATATTCTCCTAATATCTATTCTCCTAAATAACACCTACTCATGCTTCAGGTCTATAATGTCACTTCCTTCTGGAAACTAAAAACCTGCCCAGAACATGTCAATCCCAAGTTTATACAATATCTTCACACTTCCGCACTTCTCTATTGCAGTTATCACAAATGTAATTAAATTATTAAGTGAATACTTAGTTGCTTACTGCCTTCATCCTCCTTCCCCAGAACATTCGTTCTATGAGAGTAAGAACCATCTCCACCTTGTTTACCACTCGGCCCCCAAGGCCCAGAAAATAATAGTAATAGGTAGCATATTACTATGTGCCAGACACTGTTCTCAGCTCTTACAACAATCCTATGAGGGTAAGACTAAACGCATCCTCATTTTAAAGAGGAGGAAACTGAGGCACAGAAGCCCAAAGTCATATAACCAGTGACAGGGCCAGTGTTCCAACTTGGGCGGCCTGGCATTCTTAACCATCACCTATGCCTCCTTACCACAGGTACCCCTTGAATATTTGAATGAATATTTGGAGAAAAGAATGAGAAAATACACTAGCACTAAAATGTGTATTTGCTATGAATTAAGCACTAGCAGGGACATGTCCTGTAACAGCTGTAGCTCATCATTTCATGGTCACCTGATCATAATGGATGCATGGGACTCTGGACCTGTAATGGAAATACCAAGAACAAAGCTCCATAGACACCCTCATTAGAAATTCCATTATAATGGTTTCTTTGGAGTAATCCACCATTTGAAGCTTTCAATTTCAATGATAAAAATCTGAAACTAAAAGATTTGGAATAAAGGCATAAATGGTTTTATAATACATCTATGCATCCATTCTAATCATAACAACTGACCAACCACAAAGCTCTCCCTTTTTTGCATGCTCTTATTTCCTGTTGAAATCAGCTTTAAAAGGGGATCTGTAATTGCAAACAAGTTGTGCAGAATAAACAAGCCATTATTGTAATGAGGGTGATTCTTGCTGTGGATTATTTTTAAACGCCAAATTATAGACTCCCAGTCTAAATTGTATCTGGTTTTTTGTCACTTGCTTTCAAATTTGGTTCGTATTTGCATTTTGTCTGACCTGCTAGTTAGAGCACAAGTTCACAGAGCCCCTTCTGAAGCTCTAATGAGCCTAGGTAATAACCACCACATAATTGTGTCCAACAGCATACAAGTGTTTACTTTTTACTGCACTGCGTCTGCCTCCGAGATTTTTGAGATGTAATTACGCACTGCAAAATTTGCAAGTTGCCAGCCTTGCCCGGACTATTTTTGCTATGTTTCACATTTATACTGCTTAAGCACATAAGTGGAGGTATAAAACAGCCAGGTTTTCCAGACTAGAAAATTACTGTTGCTTAAATGGTGGAATTTCTGCTCTGTGGTTTCCTATTTCCATGCCTTCCCTCAGCTACATATCTTTTTAACCATCTGTTTCATTCTGGCGACCAGTGACAGGGAAGCAAGCCACTGCATCTGCATTACTATGGGGTTTGACATCTGGTATCTGAATCCAACCATCGCATTTACTTGTGAATTGTTTAAATATAAGATCATAGTAGTTACACCTGCAGATCCCTTTTTACTAACATCTTCAACCCTGCTTATGCTAGAATGACATGCCATTCCCCATAGAGAGAGAATGTGCATGTTTTCCTGCAGGTTGCATAGAATTTGGGTGTGTGAATATGAAAAATTTTAAGTACCAACAAACATATGCATTAAAATTAGAAATGTAAGATATGATATAGGGAGGCTCAGCAAGCACTGCGATGTGCACATGCTTTGAAGTACTCCCAAGACTCTCTTGTTAAATGAATTCAAAACTCTGTTGAAATGGTGATCCTGACATATATGCATCTTATTGGACAAAAGTATTCTTTACCCCAAATCACTTGGAAAATTCTAGTGCTCTCCCTAGAATGGGAGGACTATGTACTTCTCTTCCCCTTGTGGTTTAAGGTGTACATTTTGGAAATGGCTAACTAGGTGGGGATACAGTAGGATGCCCCAAAGTTTAGCAGAGATCAAACCACTGAGGAAATAAGACAGTGGCTTTGGTTTTATTAGCACCACTCTTGACACAGTTTACAAATAATAGTCATGATCTTCCCACAATCTATTAATTCTTCTTACTACTTAGTAACATCCATGCTTAATTAAGACCATTTGACAATCCAAGTAAGCCAGGAGCAATTCATCTGAAAAGAACAATTTTGCATTAAAAATAATCTCAGTAAAAGAAGCATGATTGTGGTGGTGTTTATAGAAAATACTACTTTGCAGTTTCCATAGGAAAATTATTTTAAAAGCAGACCCAAAGTAAACCAGGGGCATCTCTACCAGCTCCTTCAGCTGAAACACTGAATTCCCTTTAAATTTGCTTCAAGATATTATACTTACCCTGCATAATCTTTCCCATGGACTCAGCCACACCCTTTATCAGTCTACAGAAATGATATGCATCCTTTATGACTCAGCTCAGGCGTCAGTCATTCATCTGTGGAGACTTCCTTGACTCTCCCAAAGTTAGGTAATTTGATACAGCTCTCCTTGGTACTCTGAAATACTTCTTTTATACTGCATAGGCCTCTACTAAGTTCCTTATAAAAGTGTGTTTAGAATTCAGCGGTTCTCAACCTGTGGGTCGTGACCCCTTTGGCGGTCGAACGACCCTTTCACAGGGGTCGCCTAAGACCATCCTGCATATCAGATATTTACATTACAATTCATAACAGTAGCAACATTACAGTTATGAAGTAGCAACGAAAATAATTTTATGGTTGGGTCACAACATGAGGAACTGTATTTAAAGGGCCAGAAGGTTAAGAACCACTGGCTTAGATCATTTGCTTACATGACTGCCAAAACAAGGTGGTATAACAAAATAACACCAGTGGCATAGAAAAATAAGCTTTTATCTTACAGATCTATGGGTCAGCTGGGTACTCTGTCCCAAGTGTTTCGCCTGTTGTCTAGGCTAGGTAGCAGAAGACAAAGGAAAGCTCTTCTTAAGATAAGGGGACAACAAAGGCATGAGAGAGCAAGCAGAATTATGTGAGGCCTCATATGCCTTAGCTCAAAACTGACACACTGTCACTTCTGTCCATATATCAAGGCCAAATCAAGTCATATGGCCAAGTCCAAAGTCAAATAATAAGAAAGTACACTCATCCATAATGAGGCCATGATAAGGAGCAGTCATTAGGACCAAAAATTCAATCTACCACAATGCTCATATAGCAAATGCCACATATTCAATACTAATTTCACTAATGAATAAATGAATAAAACAAAAAATGTTCAGAATAAATAAAAATTTATACAAATTATATATACCTTTACAAAACATCCTGGTGTTTATGTTCCTCTGTATTAAGCTTTGGGTTATTCACTTAACCTTCTTTGGAGTTAAGTGCCTGTATTAGATTCCTAATGCTGCTATAAAAATTCCCACAAACTTAGTGACTTAAAACAACACAAATTTATTATCTTCAGCTGTGGAAATCAAAGTCTGAAATAGGTCTCATTGGGCTAGAATCAAAGTGTTAACAAGACTGTATTCTTTTTGGAAACGTTGGAGGAGAATTCATATTTTTGCCTTTTTTAGCTTTGAAAGGCTGCCCACATTCCTTGGCTCATGGCCCCCTTCCATCTTCAAAGCCAGTAAATGCAAGTCAACTCTTTTTCACCTCACATCACTCTGATACTCTTCTTTGCCTTCCTCTTCCACATTCAAAGGATCCCTGAATATCTGGCCTAGTCAGATAATCCATGATAATCTTCCTATTTTAAATTCATTTAAAATGTGGAAATCTTAAAGTGGGGGAGGGAGGTGAGAACAATTATTCTGTCTACAACATGGCTACAACACATTATAGTGAAAAAAGCACAGATCTAAGAAACAGTTTTAGTTTGAACCCTAGAACTAACCAGAAATAGTAAATTAGACAAGTCCCTTCAAATTTCAATTGTTTCTGGTGAAATGAAAAGATTGTCTTAGCTGATCTCTAAGGCTCCTTCCAACTCAAATTCCCTTGATCCTATGAATATAGTACATCTAATTAAACCTTAGAGTTAGAAGAGATTAGAGCCTAATTCATCATCATAAAATATATGAGTTGAAAGCTTAGCAGTGTTATGGGAACACAGAGAAGGGTCATTAATAATTCTTCCTGAGTGGCTGTAGGTGATTTCACAGAGTGATAATGTCTGAGCTTACATGCTCCTGGAGTCAAGGACAGAGGCCCTCTGAGCATGGGAACCAAAATAGGGGCACAGGGATTGAAGGGGCATGGGCTATGTGGAGAATAGCGAGAAATTCCATGTGGACAAAGCATAAAGAAAGATGCAGGAAAACAGCTCGGAAGTGTAGTTAGGCCAAACCGTGGTGTCTTCTATAGGCAACAGAGAGACAGTGTTTTTGTTTGTTTGTTTTGTTTTCTTAATTAAACAAAGGAATGCCATGATAGGTTTTGTGTGTGTAATAAAGGTCATGATAATGAAAGAGGTGTTCTTTTTACCTGCTTTACTCTATTGAACAGTCTAACTAGTCCTGTTTCATTAAACAAGCTTATCAGATACCATAGAAAAAGAGGAATAAATCATTTTTGCATCTAACCTTACTATTGTTTTTCATATTTATAAATATCCACTTTTTTATAATAAAAACATATTTCAAACTCACCTTTTAAAAGCAGAATTATATAAACTGAGTAAGGGCACCAACATAAATAAAGTTAGAGAATTAAATAAGCTTTCAACACAAAATTGCATTCAACCCCACTGAAGTGACAACTTGCCCCATTTATCCACCTTTTGTGGGCAAATACTTCTTGAGAGTCCAATCCTATAGGTTCTTATTTATTCTCTACTATTTGGTGGTTTAGCAGAGTCCAAAGTTCTAGGGTATTTAATTGTCAATTAACATTATCTCACCTCTTATCAGAAGCACAAAGATTTTGAATGAAGAAATGTGTTATTTCAATTGACTCTCACAACTACCAAAGAAGTGTTTGGATAAGATAGGACTCTTCTCCTTCGTCTGGTCCTCCTTGTCTAAGCTTCCTTGCAACAGGCACATAGTAGTATTTATCCAGATTGCCAGGCACGTGTGGAAAACAAATTCCATATATGCCTAAATCCAGAAGGTAGGATTTTCTGTTTCTTACAGCAAAACAATTGATACATATGACACCTAAGGCCTTTTAAACCCTTCCTAACCTCATTCCCCATCCCTCTCTGCACCCCCTCTGCCCAACTCTGCCCCTCTTGGCACATGTGCCACTGTTAAAACTCCCATTCATCATTAAGGACCCACACTGAACTTCCCATGTAACATCATACAGAAAGACTTTCTTAACTCAACACTCTATGTCAGTGATGGCAAACCTATGACATGTGTGTCAGAGGTGACACACGAACTCAGTTTTTTGGTTGATTTTTCTTTGTTAAATGGCATTTAAATATATAAAATAAATATCAAAAATATAAGTCTTTGTTTTAATTTGGTTGCAAATATCAAAAAATTTTTATATGTGACACGGCACCAGAGTTAAGTTAGGGTTTTTCAAAATGCTGACACGCCGAGCTCAATAGGTTTGCCATCACTGCTCTATGTTGTAATTATTTCTTTACATGATGTTCCTTTTACTAAAGTGTGAGCTTCTTTAGGGAAAGAATTGGGTCTTTTTTGGTTTATCTTCAGTGCTTGCTTCACAGCAATTACAACTGTGTGAATAAGTTATCAGTAAACGTTAAATGAAGGAAGGAATTGCTACTCTGATTCCTGTCATCATACCATTAAGGTAAATTAACTATCAGTTTAATCTGCACTTTTAGCGTGAAAAAAAGTGAAGAAAGCACAATATGGTGAATTTTTTAAATTGGCATAGCTCATTTGTTATCTGAAATTTTACTGCTGCATTTGAAAGTTTCTTCAAATACTGCCTTTAAAAAAATGATTTCACATATCAGACCAAATAGAAATGTTTACTTAAAATACTTTTGCAAAAACCTCGTCTTTGTAAAAACAATTTAAAAAAAATAACTTTTTTTCTCACCAACACATTCAATTTCATTCTTTGGTTTTATGATTCACAGAGGAGTAACTTTCAATTTTCTATTATATTTGAAAATGGGTTTTCCCCCAAATTATGAAATACCAATAATATCAACAGGATAATTGATACTTTATGTTTACGTATGTTTATTAAATACTTTGATGTGCTTCATACATAAGTTAACTGTCCTTTTGCTACCCAATGTCAATTATAATATCCAGCTCACTTGAAACCTATTATAATTCTCTGTACATTTTCCACATGTTTCTCTTCCCACTTACAGTTCCCTCGACTGCTCTCAAGACTCCTCTATCACCATCATTCCTCTCTCAACTCATAAAGTCCTTGCTCCATTGATTATTTATTCTCTTTTTTGTATCCTCAAACTTCCCCATTCCATTAACTCCTGCCTTTCAACAAATTCTGCTTTAGTTTGGGATCCTTAGAAACAGACCCTTTATACAAGGAGTCCAGTACAAATATTTTATTTAGGAGGTAATCCTGGGAAATAGGGAAGGGAGGGGAGTGGTAATGTGACCCTTGCAAACACCAACAGGTCTTCCTGCTTCTGGTCTCAAACCTCCAACCCCTCCCCTCTCCCTCCCCCCCATCCATTGTTCTCACTACTACCAGAATAATCTTTTTAAAATGTTTAATTGTCTTCTGCTTAAAATTGTGGAAAGTAACTACAGTCTGATCTAATCATAAATTCCTAACTGGGCAGGTCCCTGTAGGTAGTCAGGCCCCAGGCATATAACTTTCCTGTAAAAGGTTTATCTTTGCCTTAAGAAGCCCTGTCCATTGTTTCTGTGCTTCTAGGTTAACATGCCTTTGAAATTAACTGTAGCCACCCTCAAGAGAGCACATTATCTTAACTATACTGTTATGCAACCCCCATGTTGCTTTCTCCCACCTCCCTGTAATGTTCCTTAATTTCAAAAACATAAAAGAAGCTGTAAAACTGTTATTCTGGGGAGCATTTGAGATCTTGCATCCCAGCATGATGTCAGTTTGGCTCAAATAAACTCATAAAAATTATCTACAGGTTTGGACATTTCTTACGTCAATAAGGTCCTCCATGTTTCCTATCATCTACCAGGAAGAAGGCAAGCTGATATGAAAGACCCTTCTCTACCTGCGTCTGCCTGTCTTTCCAGGTGTGCTTCCCACTACTTCCTCACAAGCTATACAGAAGCTTCGTAAATGCCTGCTCACTCCATCATTTGTGTATATGTGATCTTATCGTGATCTTATCTCCTCCAACCCCTATAACTGGACTCCACCATATACATTTTTTAGCTCATGTCAGTCTTTTATTTCTCCTGTGAAGCTTCTCAACTTTCTTCAGACAGACTTATGACCAGTTCCCACCACACTTTCACATCCAAACCCAAGCCTATGGCACTGCCATTATTTGTTTGCAGGTTTATCTCCCCTGCTTAACCTGAAAGATCAAAGAATTCCCACAGCAGGGTGATGCTATGAAAGACCAGGTGAAACAAGCTTTCATTTATTTTACAATTAGTGGTCTGGTGCACGAAATTTGTGCACATTAAAAGGTAATTAATTAGAGGAAATATTTTAATATTGCTATTTGCTCTTTCTCTATAATAGAAGTGTCAGAGATGAAAGAAAAGTAGTAAAATGTATATGAATATAATATATACATTTATTAATAAATTAAAAAATCACAACATGATATAACAACAAAGACATGATATAAAAACAACAAAAAGATGATGTAAAAACAACACTGATACAAACAATGAGTGATAAATTGATTAAACTTATTCTAATATCTCCCTTTATACCACATTAAGAGTGGAAACACTTTCAGAGTGTTTGACTAATTTCCCCTGTGATGAAGTATTTACAACTTTAACTTTAACATCACATGCTCTTTGAACTCGAGAGAAAGCAAAATATAACTGACCATGTGCGAAAACAGGTTCAGGTAGGAATATTCCTACTCTGTCTAGAGTTTGTCAATAGTCATCACAAATGCTGGCATCACGGGAAACTGTCTTCGAATTAATTTATATAGGAGGCCAGTGTCAGATGGGGACAAATCAATTCTTGGAATCAAAACAACCTCTCCTTCTGCAGATCCTGTTAATACTCCAGCTTCTATAATGTTGGGTCGCAATCTTTTGATAACAAATCTAGTATCATTACAGACCCCATTTACTATTAAGATTTCTCAGTAGCATGATGATTGCACCCACTTTCAATTTTAATTTATGACACGGCATTCCTGAAGGAGTAATGCTATTAAGAAATTTGATGGAAAAATTTTCCTTTTCAGCATTATCTGTGAATCAATGGAATCATCACTCAAATACGTGTGAAAATCTCCGAGTATATCTAAAATTTCTTCACTTAATTCTTGAACATACTCATTTTTTGGACAAACAATTGCACATTTAGGTATATTTTTAATATTATCTCTAGATATAGTATTTCCAAAGGTAGCTTCAATAATAGATCCATTACAAATCATTTCACAGGGGATTTCAATAAAATCCATTCCTAAATGAAAACTGCTATCAAGTTTGCCATCTCCAAGTTTTACTAACCATTCATTATAAGCAGAATCGTCTGATCTCATATTTCTTTTAAGAGACAACTTTCTGAAACATCCCCAAACACTACAGTACTTTAAACTTCTTTGTACTATGGCTGATCACACAGCATGCGTCACAATACTGAGACATTGTCAAAAATCCCCTCTGAGAAGAACTTTCCCACCAAATGCAACATTCAAATTCATAATTTCTCTTAGTAATCTGTTTATGGCATTTATAGCATGACTGGATGCCATGGTGCATTCATCAATAATGAGAAGTTTGGCCTTTTTAATGGTTTTAGCAACTTCACTCTTTATATTGTCTAGAGATTGAAGTTTCATTGAATGGAATTGGTAATTTATATTGGGCATAAAAGGTTCTTCCACGGAGAAGTAAATTTACAGCAATTCCTGTAGACGCTGTGGGTAAAACAGTACCACCACGACCTCTAATATATTGTATTAAAACTTTTTAAAGATACTAGTAGCCCTGTGCACGAATCCGTGTGCCAGTAGGTCACTGCCACCCTCCCGTAGCTCTCTGCCCGCTGCCCCGCACTCCTGTAGCTCCCCCAGCTGCCCCCCCCCCCCAGCTTGCTGCCCTGCCCCCTCCTGTGGCTCCCCACAGCCCACTTGTATCTCGCTGGCCCACCCCCCTGCTGATCTGTGATGTGGTCATGATGCGCTTGGTCATTCCGGCTCAGGGCATAATGGCTAATTAGCATATTCCTCTCCTATTATATAGGATGTTTTCCCACTACCACCTGGACCATCCAAGAAAAAGCATTTGGGGTGTACAGTTTGATCTTCGATGGCTGAAGTTATTCTTTCTACAACGCCGAAGTCCTGTGTCATCCCCAGGACTCATCCCCCCTATGGCTGCCTTACCCAGACCACAGGCCTCCTGAGCAAGGCTCTGACCTCTGCTCAGCCTCACCTCCCTGCTCATCCAAGATCGACTCCACCCCCACTTCCCCCTGCTGGTTCCTTAGCCTGTGCCATTCTCACTCACCCTCTCACAATCCGGGACTTGAACCGGACCCCTGGAGCAGGCACCCGGAGAGGCCTCCGCAGGGGCCCCGCCCCCACTGCGGACCCCCCTGCGCTTGAACCAGGCCTCCTTGGCCTTGATTTCTTACCTGTAAAGGGAATGGGAATTGAGCGGCTGTGAAGGTGCCTTCCAGCTCCAACGTTCTCTGGGGAGTAGCATCGGGACCGGAACTCAGACCACTGCCACTGTTATTGGCAGAGCCTCCTGCCTGGTCTCCCGCCTCTGGGCAAGTCCCAGCCAAGCCGTCCTCCACCCTATTCTTTCTACAACACCGAAGTCCTTTGTCATCCCCAGGGCTAATCTCTCCTATGGCTGCCTTACCCAGACCACAGGCCTCCTGGCCAGGGCTCTGTCCTCTGCTCAGCCTCACCTCCCTGCTCACCCAAGATGGACTCCACTCCCATTAACCCCCTGCTGGCCCCTTAGCCTGTGTCATTCTCACTCACCCTCTCACAATCCGGGACTTGAGCCAGACCCCCAGTGCAGGCGGCGGAGAGACGTCCACCCCGGCCCTGCTCCCGCTGGGGACCCCTGTTCTTACTGTCCTCTGTCCCGTCGTGACGGCCCTAGGCTATTATTTAGGCTATTATTAGTATAGATTACTGAGCTACCACAAGAGCAAAACTACAGGGATGAAGATGACACAGACCTCCTAAAGGAGTTTTCATTTTAGAAGAACATGTGAATACAAACAACTGGAAAGCCAGGCATAGAACTACACGTTTTATAACTGAGGTATAGTTAGACAGTTGCAAAAGTTTGTGGTTGACAGAGAAAGCCTGTGGCCAAAATATTTTACTTTCATCAATTATAGCTTACATTGGACTTTTCCAATTTTGACCTGCTCTTACTCAAAATTCCCTTTTTGGAAGAAAATATCCTTATTTAGAACACACACACACACACACACACACACACACACACACACACTAACAAAGGGCTTGGTTATCTTGACTGATGTTTATGGTTACTCACTAACTCTCACTTTATAAATCCAGACTTCTCCTTTGCTTATTTTTATCAGTGTAATTTCATCAAAAGGTATATATCATTAGTTCATTAATTAAATACATCTTGAAAATTTACTATGCAAAATAAAAGGTGACTAGAGATGAATCATAGGAATAATAATAGGTTAAGTTTTCACCACATTTACATCTCCAAGAGGTAAAAATTTTCACCATTAACAGTTATGACTACCAGTATGTTTTTTAAATAGAAATTTGTGATTTTTTAGTGCTATTTTAACACTGTTTTTTGCCTCCACTTAAAGATAATTAATTTCTTTGTTTTACTTGTAGTGTTCTGCTTCAATGACAACTTTGTAATACTCAAAATAAGGTGGAATACCTCGACTAATTATAGATGAACACAGAGGGAGAAACTTTATTATAAGTAAACATAATTTGTATTTAACACTGTTTTGTTGTGTCATTAGTGTTATTGCATTTCTACACAAGCATTTCTAAGAATCAACTATTAGAAGCAAGTTTAATTTGCTGAAATGCATAAATGGTCTGCACTTTAAATACTGGAGGTTAAGGGGAAAAAAAAACACACATATCTTAAAAATCCTTCCCAATAAACACAAAGAAAAATCACATGCCATCAAATGACACAGCTGGGAAGAGAGTTTCCATACTTAATAGAAATTGTTAATGTTTTGCACCTCAGAAGTAACTGTTATGCTCAGCATTTAAACAGCCACAGTCAATGAGAAGAACAAAAATATTACTTTTCTCCATGCAGCATTTTTTTTATTTATTTGTCTGGAATAATATAAAATGCTGCAGTTACCCTGTAATGCCTGTGAACTGAGTTATTAAATAAATGACTCCAGCCCTGGGCAGCAGTGGGCCATGACGTGCAGCTATTTGCACTCACAATGCAAATTCCGCTGGATGGATGAGCCTGGCAGCGTACATCCTCTCTGGGACATGCATTAGCCTCACTTTACAGCTGTCACCAATGATATCTGTTATTCAGCCCGACCTGGGCTTTGAGAAAGAATTCTACGGCCACTGATGGTAAAACATGGAACATTATTTGAGAAAAAGAAAACCTATTTGAAAAGCTGACAAACCAAGTGGAAAAAAAGAAAATCACCATCTCTTCATCTTAGAGGATTAAAATGTAATAGTAACAATAATAATTACAGATTAGAGCCAGACAAAGGCTCCCCACGCAACCTCACCGAAAAGGGTTCTGTGACAGCTTCTCATACTGGTCCCCAAACCATACATTTAACTTGTGTCTAAGCCTGCACTGTGCCCCTCAGGTACATGACTATCACTGCTTTCGGTATGCTCCCCTGGTGATGTTGCATGCATTACAAACCTCCAAGGAAGTGAGGAGCCTTAGCTGCTCCCAGGCACATTGCAGATCATTTAGGGACTTTGAGGAAAGAGGTGCACCCCTTACAGGACAGAAGCTGACTTGCCAGTGGCACTCAGCAGCTTACGAAGACCTCTCCTCTCCATCCCTGGAACTCCTATAAACCCTTTATCTGCACTTGACAAAAATTTCTCTGTGAGCTGTATAATCTTTCTTCTCATACATGTCTCCTCCTTACCCATTAGAATTACAATTTTGACACAACTGAGAAATGCTTCTTTTTTTCTCATTATTGTGTATTAATTGTCCTTTAGTACATTGTTTTTTAAAACCTTTAATAAATAGCTGTAAAAAACATGAAAACCAGTGATGACACCAGACAGGCGAGCCCTGTGTCCACAGTTCTTCATCTGCAAGGAGGCCATCTTGCTCCCGGAGGCTTTATTTACACTGTTAAATGTAAAAGAAGGGTTCCCCTGTCATCTGTGAATTAACTCAGATATTCCTGTTAGCAGAAAGCATCTTGCCAACAGCTTAGAATTCCTGAGTCATTCCAAAACTTCGGTACTCAGAGATGTTTAGATTGCTATTTGGATTTAAGGTCAACACATATCATTACCACGCTAAGCAAACTCAACAGGTATTTGATAACATATTCATAGTCTTCTAAAAGAAATCTCAATACCTGAGGAGGTTAGGTGGGGGCAGAAAGAGAGCTTCTTTAAAAATGAGTGGACTTGTAGCATTTTCAGTGTGATGTTTCCTGAACAGCAACTGACCTGAAATATCTCCGCATGGATCATATAAAACCTTTAACAAGACACTTCTCAGGAAAACAGCACCCCAAAAACACACGCATGTGTGAGGACACACACACCACTCACACACAAAACACTGTTTTTAATAGCCAAGGGCACTTTGGCACAATGTGGGGCGGTGGTTGTCAACATAAACAGATGGTCAAAGAAGTGGGCAAACACTTCGTGTGAACTAGTTCCATAAAAGAATTTTTTTTATTTCATTTTAAATGCCATACTTACTCAACCAGCTTTCAGACAAGATGATACATGTAGCCAGTTGGAAAGAGTTCCCTGCCAGGCTTCTGTGTTTTTATGACAAAATTAAAAGTCCACAGATGGAATAACTCAAAGCTAATTCTTACAGAGTTTGTTTAGTTAGGATGGGGGGGGGGGGGGGAGAGAATACCATATTGCTTCAAATTAAAGCCACATCTATAAAATAAGAGATTTTTAATTGGAGAGGGAAGACATAGAAACAGCTTTTTAAAGAAATAACATAACTGTTTTTTTAAGTGAGTAGACTTATTTACCCATTAAAATAGCACCTTCCCCCAAAGAGCGTGAGGCTCATCTAGGAAATTCCAAACCCAGAGAGCTTAGCGTCCTTTCAATCAGTGCCTTGAGAAATATCATTTTGCCACCTCAGCTGCCTTCTAAAGACAGTCTTCCCATCGTGACTTCACTAGCCATCAAGTTTCAAAACCGAAAAGAGCCCTGGCCGGTGTGGCTCAGTTGGTGGGAGTGTCCATCGGGTACTCCAAAAGGTGGTGGGTTCCATTCGCAGTCAAGTGAGTGCAGGAGAAATCAATTGATTTCTTTCTCTCCCCCGCCTCCCTCCCTCCCTCTCCCTAAAATAAAACAAAAGTAAACACACACACACACACACACACACACACACACACACACACACACACACACACGAAACGCCCCTGAATGGGAGTTATGGGAAGAAAGAAGCTGTCAGAGAGGAAATACATAGGAGGCCAGCTGTCCTGGCTTGTTCATTCTGTCAAAGATTTGTGACTGTTAGAATATTTAGCTGATTTCTTTAATGAGAAAATAAAATAGACCTGATGTTTTGTCAAACATGGTGGCCCATGTCTAAACACATGAACTGTGTGCAATACTGCCTATTGAAGAAAAAATAAAATGAAAAGAAAGAACCCAAAATGAGGGAAAGCGCTTAGAGTATCCCCATCAAATGGAATATTACCCCAATCTTCCAATTAAAACACACAAACTTAGGCATGTAAAATTCAGTTACAAAAATTAACTTGACAAAGAGCTTTTACCTATAACTTTTTCAATGTAGTAAATACTCACTCATAAATCCAAAAGCAAATGAAGGGGGAGGGGGCAAGATTAATCAATAAGATAATTGTTTAGGCCTACAAAATATAAAAAAAAGTTTTCATTTTTTGCCAATTAACTGATTTCACTTGACATAATTAACTTGCTGATTTCAGGTTAATTAAAGTGTCTATGTTATATAAAGAAAGTAAGCTTTCCTATCAGCTTCTATTTCTCTTCTAGAAATATATGAACTTATTCCCACAAAAGACATTTTCACTGCCAAAGGTTGGAGGAGGGGAGTTCTTAGCAAAACACTTCTTACACCATTTGCTAGGAAACAGAATACTGCTCTGCTCCCTGAGTCTCAAGGAGCCTGAGCAAGCTCTAACCAATGCATAAAGTAAAACCCTAAAGAAAATAATGCATCTCTTTTCTCCTTTACTTGGCATCCAACAATTAAAGTCAGGAGTTTTATAAGCAGAGATCTGAGCGAATGTATCACACTGAAGCAGAACTTCTATATCATTCACTGAAGGGTTCACCTGTGATTTCAATTTTTTGAGGAGAAAATTGGCCCTGTTATATGACATTTCCTGTTTTACATTTGATTATCCTTTATTTTAGGAATTCTTCTTAGCGACTTCATTTGTTTTCTCTAGGCTTCTCTCCATAAGAACCCCAGGCAGCATCTTTGTGGCTATCATATTTTAAAAAAAACAAAAAAACCCTGCCATTTAAAAAAGGGCAGTTTTTTCCATCGTTACCTACTATTTGAGAAAATCACTACAGGATTTGTTTTAATACAATATGGACTTCATCAAAAGAAATAGCAATATTCAGTATTTGATGTGTTCTGCAGACATTAGAACAGGCAGACTTTGGATATGTTTTGACTGTTGAAGAACCATCAGGTCTTTAAATAAAAGACAGTGTCTTAAGTAAGTGGCTGTTAATAGAAATGTAGGTGATCTAGAAAAAGTGAAAGCCAGTATTTTGGATGCTTACAAGTACATGTTGTTGTCCAGGGAGCACAGATTTTAAATTGTAAAAGAAAACTCAGCAGGTGGCACATCTTAATTCTCACTTAATATTATTTTTTGATGAGAACTAGAAATCCCAAACATTATCTTACCACAATGAGAAATTCAAAACCTTTAATGATGGAGAAGCAGGTATATTGCAAACAAGATGGAACTCAGTAGGATACAATAAATGGTATCTTGGGAAGAAAACAAACAGCTCAGTTCCAAGGAAGGAGGCTGAGCAGGGTTGTGTTTGTAAGGGAAGAAAATTACAGTAGCCATACTAGACTAAAAACCAATTACAGACATTGGAGGTGGGCAGTATTATAATTATGGAATTCCTCAGGGTATTAGAACATTTAAAAAAAAGCATCCCAGAGCAGCGATTTTCAACTGATGTGCTGCAAGAATTTTTAAAACATACAATATTTGACTATTTAGTCAGGGGCACTGATTTATTTTCCCTTTATTGTCAAACTAGAGCCCTGGTGCACAAAAATTTGTGCACTTGGGGGGTCCCTCAGCCTGGCCTGTGCCCTCTCGCAGTCTGGGACCTCTCAGGGGATGTCCACCTGCTGGCTTAGGCCAGCTCCCCAGAGGATCAGGCCTAAGCTTGCAGTGAGACATTCCTCTGGCAGCCCGGGAGCCCTTGGTGGATGTCCAATTGCCAACAGGGAGCAGGCCTAAGCTGCAGTTGGACATCCTTACCACTGCTGAGGAGGTGAGAGAGGCTCCCGCCACCACCGCTGTGCTGGCAGCCGTCAGCCTGGCTTGTGCCTGAGCAGAGCTCCCCCTGTGGGAATGCACTGACCATCAGGGGGCAGCTCCTGCATTGAGTGTCTACCCTCTGGTGGTCAGTGTGTGTCACAGTGACCAGTCATTCCCAGTTGTTCTGCTGTTAGGGTCAATTTGCATACTACCCTTTTATTATATAGGATGAAAAAATGACAATAGTCAACACAATAACCATCCAATATGAATGAATCAAAACTATACCTATTTCTTGTCATATTGACAAAAATATATTTTTGTGTGTGCCATAGAATTTGAGTAATTAGTGTGCTGTGAGATGCAAAAGGTTGAAAATTGATGTCCTAGTGAAATCTTGAGGGAATCCTTTTTCTGCAATGGTCAAGATTACACCTTTTATTAAAGAAGAGTTTTCCCCAAAATGTTAATGATTAACTCATGAAAACAGTTTCCTGGCCAAAGATGCTTGAGACTCACTGGGTTAAAGAGGTTTCTCAATTTTAGGACTTCTTACTAGTAAAGCGTCAATATACTAAGGTTCAAAATAAACCTAGCAGGAGGTTTCTATTTGGAGTTTCCCAACTTATTTGACCATGAAACCCTTTTAAACTAGTGTGAGACAATGTTCCACAGAAGTCATTGAAAATGGCAGTTATTACTACTGTGTCTTTTCAGGGCCTAATGTATCTAACTAAACTTTACTACCTGAATAGAAAGCACTTAAAAACATTAGTTATAGATCATTTCCTTCCACAAAGAATTTGTTTCTTCCATTTTAAATCCTTATAATTACATGGCACTTTTCCAAAACAGGAACTTTTATCCCAACATAACATGATGTTTAAAGAGAAAATGGGGGAGAGAGTAGAAGTTATATTGTGCATCATAGCAACCCCCTTGAGATGACAAGTTTTATAGCTATTATTTTTCTTCACATCCAGTGGACTCACACATTACACGAAATGGTGCTAGGATCTATGCAGTTCCTTTAATACACTCCAAATCTAGGCTCAGAGAGGGAAAACATTACCATCACAAGCACAAGAATAGGATTCCAGGTACTATGTCTAGATAATTCCTGTAAAGACATGCTGGAATAAGCGCCCCATGAGGTTAGGGACTTTCCACACTATGGTTTCTACAAAGCCGAGAACAGGGCTTGGCACAAAGTAGATGTTCAATAAACATTTTTCAAGTGACTGATTAAATGAATAAATCCAAAGAATTTGATAAAAATATTATAGTATAAAATTATAGTTTATATTCGGCTCTAAGATATTTTAGGCCATTAAATAGATAATAGAGAAATCATTTATAGAGTTGCTATTGGCACCAGTTATTGAAAAGCACTTTATTATTCTTTCTCGGAATAAATGCATCCATTAGAATGGTGACTGAAGTGCTCATTAGTCAACCTGAATACTAAAAGTGGTGGAGGTTAGCTCACTCAAAGCCTGACCTTTCCAAACATTTTTGCTTCTTAACAAACAAACAAAAAAAAGACAACACTCCCCTCCCTAATCTTCCCTCTTTGATCTTCTCGTTAATTGGGGAGCAATCTCTCTTTTAACTTTGCCAAATATTGCAGAATATTTTTCAGAAAATGTCACCATAAATTGAAAGTGACATTAACATGGTAGATGTGTTTCATTTTCTGATCACATGTAATGAACTTAGTCATTGCTCTTGTGCTTTCCCTATTAGCACTGACTTTCCAAGTTGATAATGGGTGGCGGGAAAAGGCTCCTTTAAGCATTCTCACCCTCTGGCCTTACCAGAAGCTTAATTGTTGCTATGAATACACAATGGAGATATTTTAATACCTCAAAAAATAAACATTTATGCTACTATTCTGACTGTGTTATTCCCTCATTATTCCTATATTTAATACCACAGAAATGATTAATTTAGCAAGCTGTGAAAACCAATCAAGGGAAGACCCAAAATGTCTGTGATTGCTATATCCTCCACCCATAGGGCAATCTTTGTCCCACCAGGTATTACTTGTGAATCTGAGTATGTCATTTAATTTTTCTGATTCTTGGGCTTGTCTCTAAAATTGAAATACTATGTGGCTCATAGAATTTCTTTAAAGATTAATTAAAAAAATATAAAATACCTCACTGAAGATGTGTCCAAGTATTTCCATTCAGACACTTTATCTGGAGTGCATGGCAAAATTAGGAGTATCAGTAGATGAGCCTTAATAAAAGAACTACATTTTAAAAATAAATTCCCTAGTAGCCACAGACTGAAGTGGCCAAACCACTCACAGATGAATCTTAACTCCGCAGTTTAGTGCAAAATTAGTATCTTCCTAAATTAAGTATTTTCTTTTAAAAGCAGGCAAAACAAGAGGACACAGAATCAGGAGCAGGTTACATAGCTTCAATCAGCAGCACAAGGTCAGAGTCTAATAAACTACGGGACTGTTAACCAAGAAACTTAACTATAATGTGCCTCTGGGGTAAAATTCCTCCTTAATAGAAACCACCTTATGGTCTTTCAGTCTCCTTCCCATTCACTGTCGTCAATCATGACCACAGAGTGTGTCATTTCTTCCTTGAACTTTCTAAGAAGTGAAGGAAATCTCTCAGAGCCGGATGTAACCAATACTCCTTTGAGTGAGGGCACGGAGTCCACCAGTAGCTGTACAGCAGTGCGTGGGCAGGTGTACAAGCAGCAAGGAAGTCCCAGATGTGAGCCATAGCAGCTGCCTCTCTGCCATCTCTACAGAGGAGAAAATTGACGACCAGAGAAGTGGGCACAGGCTGTCATGGGCAAAATGTAGACTCACAGGCACATCCTCCATACCAAATAGTTATAAATTCCAGGCAAGCAGAAAATAATTCTGAGTTTATTCACCTATAATATGGGAAAAACGGTCGATATACACTAAAAATTTGTGAACCCCCCAACTTTTTGAACTGTTAGAGAAAACAAATGTGGTCCATATATATTCCCTCCTCATATTTTATAATTCCCTTTATTAGTATAACTAAGGTTCAAGTTTTGTAATTTTATTTTTTCACCTGAAGCAACAAATTCCATTCTTTCATTTTCCACAAGTTAACTTATAGAACATGTACATACTCAAAATGACCAGGAAATACTCTCATCATCTTTTATGGGTAAATAGAATGCTCATTACTATAAGTGCTCTGGGTTTCTGCTTGGTACACAACCAAAGAAATGTTCTCTTCCATTTCCTCAGGAAGCACTGTTTTATCATGAAAACGTTAACATTTTCTCTCATTCTCCTTCCTTACCCAAAACGCTCTCAAGGATTAAGGCCGCTGTGAGGTCAAACAGAGATTAGGAAATAACAGCTGGGCTAACATGGTATCTGAAACCATGATGTGCACAGCATCTCTGGAGAACCTTTAAAGAACAACACTCCTTAGTAGAGCTTTTGGAAAGAATGTAGTCAGTCATATGGCAACATGTGAATAAGCTTCAAAGAGAATATTCCTGGATTACTGCTTTAAAACTTACTTTACCGTATTTTATTTTTAACGTCCAGCGTTCTGGCATGGAAAAGAGTGGCTAAACAACTTTCCCCAAGTCAAGCTGCAGAGTTTTTCCTTCTTCTTAATAATTATTATAAATGACTGCTAGTTCTCTACCAAAAATAACTCTAAAGAGAAAAAATATATAGAACATTACATGTGAAAAAATCAAAATCCTATACTTTCCTTTCTGTTTTATATCAACTGTTGTTGTTTTTTACCTTTTCACTCCCTTCACCCATTTGCCTCCATGAGCTTGGTATCAGGGTGTTTTTTAAGATTCTACATATAAAAGAGCCTATTTGGTATTTGTCTTTCTCTGTCTGATAATGTCCTCGAGGTCTATCCACGTTGTTGCAAATGACAAGATTTCCTTCTTTTTACAGCTGAATAATATACCTGTGTATGTGTGTCTACACCACCTTTTCTTTATGTATTCATCCATCAATGGACACTTGTGTTGTTTCCCTATCTTGGCTATTGGAAATAATGCTGCAATGAACATTACAGGCATATATATTTTTGAGTTAGTGTTTTCATTTTCTTTGAATAAATACTCAGAATTTCTGGATTATATTTTTAATTTTTGAGAAATCTCCATATTGTTTTCTCTAGTGGCTGTACCAATTTACATTCCCAACAATAATGCACAAGGGTTCCCTTTTCTCCACATCCTCACCAACAACTATTATTTCTGTCTCTTTGACAACAGCCTTTTAACATGTGTGAGGTGATATCTCATTGTGGTTTTGATTTGCATTTCCCTAATGACTGATGATGTTGATCATCTTTTCATGTACCTGTTGGCCATCCATATGTCTTCATTGAATAAATGTCTATTTAGATCTTCTGCCCATTTTTTTTTAATATTGAGCTATGTCCTTGGATTGTTTATGAAAAATTTTCCTGCCCAGATGACTTTCTGAGCTTTTGTAAATTTCCTAAGTGATATCTAATTATGGGTATTACCTATATATAACACTAAGGGGTAATATGAATTGTGATGGTTAATTGTATGTGTCAATTTGGCTGGGCTACAGGACCTAGATATTTGGCCAAACATTTCTCTAGATGTTTCTATGAAGGTGTTTCTGGATAAGGTGAACATTTAAATCAGTGGATTTTTAATCAAGCAGATTACTCTCTATGATGTTGGTGAACTTCAAGTGATCAGTTGGCCTTAAGAGAACAAAGACTGACCTCTCCCTAGCAAGAAGGAATTCAGTCAGCAGACTGCCACTAGACTCACTTGCAGCTCTTTCCTGAGTCTCCAGCCTGCTGGCCGCCTCCATCAAATTTTGGACTAGCCAAGCCTCCCCAATCACATGCGCCAATTCCTTCAACTAAATCCCTCTATATACTTATACACATGCTATTGGTTCTACTTGTCTAGAGAAGCCTGAAAAACACATGCACAAAAATAAAAAATTGATCCTTACCCTAGCTGGTTTGTCTCAGTGCATAGAGCATTGGCCTGCGGACTGGGGCGTTCCAGGTTTGATTCTAGTCAAGGGCATTTGCTCTGGTTGTGGGCTCCATTTCCAGTGGGGAGCATGCATGAGGCAGCTTATCAATGATTATCTCTCATCATTGATGTTTCTATCTCTATCTCCCTCTCCCTTCCTCTCTGAAAACAATAAAATTATTTTAAAAAGTTGATCCATTAGCATCTATTTTAGATCTACTTTTATAACTGTAATTTACACATTATCTCCATATTACCATGTACTATGACTTCAGATTCACAAAGACTTCAGCAGGTTTTGGAGAGCTACATGTGTTTATTAATTTACTAGAGGCCCAGTGCATGAAATTTGTGCAGAAGGGGGGTGGGTCACTCAGCCCAGCCTGCACCCTCTCCCAATTCAGAACCCCTCCCAGGGAACAGGTCTAAACTGGCAGTCGGATATCCCTCTCACAATCCGGGACTGCTGACTCCTAACCACTCTACCTACCTGCCTGATCGCCCCTAACCACCTCTGCCTGCCTGCCTGATCACCCCTAACCATTCTGCCTGTCTGCCTGATCACCCCTAACCACTCGCCTGCCTGCCTGATCACCCCTAAATGCCTCTGCCTCAGCCCCCAACACCGTAGCTTCGTCTGGAAGGATGTCCGGATGACATCCAGAAGGTCATTCGGCTGTCCAGTCTAAATTAGCATATTATGCTTTTATTATTATAAATGAAACCAGTTGGTAGAGGCATCTCATTCCTTTTCATTTTACTCATGGCAAGATCAGTTCATGTGGACCTAGTCTATTGAAAAGGCAGATGGCTCCTGGACCCTATAAGGAAAGACTATATAAAAAAGGGACAACGTAGATCTGTAGTGAGAACATTTTCCTTCTAGCCTGGATTAAATATAGCAGCAAGAGTAGCTGGAATCAAGGGAATGAACAACTCTAGCACCCAGTAAGAGTCTTAGGTGGAGTTTCTATTGTCAGGCAAAATGGCATGGGCTGAATTCACGTGAACTCACATTACAATAGATATATAAAAAGGAGCAAGAGAAAAATCATAACAGAGAGATATAACAGTAGAGCTGATTTTTTACAGCAGTTACCTCTGAAAAAGCTATGTGCACAGTCTATTGAGCATTGTGGCCAGAACTCCCAGCTTCAAGGTCTCCACGTCACAGATGGTTTATCAGGAGAAAAATGATAATGGCTTAAAACTGCATGGGTTTTTATTGTTAATGGGGGCATGGAAAGGAACAGACTGATATTCCACGAATAATGAAAACATCATTTTCATTGCTATACAGCACAAATTACAGATGAAACAAACTGCTCCCGTTAGCATTTTCAACCATTGTTGAAATAAGAAGTTTTATGATTTTAAGGACAAAGGAAGGAGACCTGCCTCTTAGCCCCACAATTCTCCACACCTGCGATTTCTAAGGCTACTTGATTAATGTCAGGTGTCATTTCCAGGGAAAAGGAAAGAACACGATAACTTGGGAATTTTCTTCATGCCTCATGATGCACACAATCAACCATCTTCGGTGCTTTTTTGCTGCTAGGAGAAATATATCAGCTGAGACTATGAAGCAATTGGGCACATAAGTTACCTGGTGCCAAATGTATTTATAGTGACCATGCCTGAGATAGGAACACCCATGTATTTTTAAATAGAATATGCAGGACTCACCTTTCTTCAAACTGATCATAGGCAGAATCTGTCCAGAATTAAGCATCAAACTCTTTCACCAAACCCTAATGGGCAGTGTGTGAATCCTTACACACCAAGAACACCCTTTGTCAGCAATCATGTGCTTAAAGAAGAAATAATTTTCCTTCCCTTTCAAGAATAATCTGTCTCTCTTAATTTAAAGAAATCTAATCATTATATTTGTCTAAATATTCCTTACATGCTGGGTAGTGGAGTGGGGAGGAACAATAGATAGTTCCTTTTGAATATCATTTGCACTGTAGTAAAAGGTCTATTTCAGCTCTTTTGTCTATTTGCGCTCCTGAATATCTTTTGCTTTTATGGAAATTATCACACACATTGTGATTAATGTGATTTTCCCTTATTTAGAACCCACAGATGTTTTATACCATCTTTATTAATGTACATCTTGATTTATGTCATACTTGATGTTTCAAAGCTAAAGAGGCAACTGCTAAATGAATGGATATAACCATTTGTAACTCAGCCATGGTAAAGCAGCCTGGAATCTTTACATACAAACATTTCCATTTCTTCCACAGTCTCTAGGAAGCATTGATACCATTGTAATTAACCTGGTTATTTATTATTAACAAGAAAGTAGCAATGGGAATGCCAAACACTATTAGCAAGTCATTTGGGCAGCTTCACCAGGAAGCTACAACTTTACACTCCCCAGGGGTCCAACAGAGAGAAGACAGCTGCATGCCTACTAAAGCTGAAGGAACTAGCAAAGGTACTTGTCTGTCAGTCACACCTGAGAACAGGTCTTTGGCCAGAACAGGCCATGACCACTGCAAAAATACAGATGTGATCTTTTAAAAATATAAATCATATCATGTCACTTCTCTACCCATCTAGGCTCACAAAAGTTGCTTTTAGTCTAATAGTTGGGTTACAATGATGCTTTGGGTCTCTACGTATCAATGAGCAACAAGTCCTTAATATTTCTATGTATTTCCATTTATTCAGCATGTAGTTACTTTGAAGTATGGTAGCAATCATCTCAGGTAGAAACTATAGTTTAACTCTAACCCTGCTGTTTGGCTTCTGTACTTATTTGCTTTGTTTAACAATAGAAAAGTTACTTTGATTTTCTGAATTGTATAAATCATCCCATTCGATTGAATGCCTTATTGATTGTAACGTGACTACCCCATTGATTGTGATCTTACTGGTTTTAGAAAGCAAATTCCTCTGTGCCTGGGAACCAGGACAGCACAATTATCCCAAGACCTGAGGGTTCCAGATAATGTTTCCCTGTCAACTCAGTGGTTCCCAAGACCTGAAGGCTCTAGATAATGTGTTTCTGTCAACTCAGTGGTCCCAAGACCCAAAGCGATAATTAATCTTTGTAGATAACTAATCGGCTCAATCTCGCTTCTGTAACTGCTTTGTGCAAACCAGGGTCCTCAATCCAAAACCTGGGATGTAATCAATACCTTTGTGGTTTTTGCCTATATAAGTCTGGTGTTTCAGCCATCTTATCACTATGAGATTTGGGAGAGCAAGATGGCCCCTCATAGTCCCGGATTTGCAATAAATATGACTCCTTAATTCGACTTCTTGAGGCGGCCTTCTGTGATTCGTGGGGTACATTACAACAACTTGAGCAAATTGTCGTGGGTGTATTTTGTGAGGCATTGCCATGCTCCCCTCTAGATATATGGCATCTCCTAATGCATTCTGGATCTATAAACAGGCTCATGTCTTAGAAACTGGGCAAAGGATGTGCCCTCGGCCTCTTGCTCATACATTCCTCATATATATTTTTTTTATTATATAAATTAACCATTACTTATTCTGCCCTTATGGACACTGTGGTGAAAATGGGGGTACCTCTTAGATCTCCTTCAAAGAAAAACCTGTCCCCCAGCTGTCGGGTTAAGTCAGTGGGCAGCCTTTAGGTGTCCTTGATCATTGCTATGTAACACAGTAATTACCTCCATTCAACTTCATATACTTATGTGCTATTACCTGGCTTCTGTTGTTTTGGAATATTATTATCCCCATTGCTATCAGTGAGCCCAGTTCACAATGGCACCTCCTACTTCAGCCCTGTGTCATGGCAGCAGTACCACTGGACTTCTGAGTGATGCAAGTACCTAGTATATACTAATATCTCATTAGTATATCATCAGTCTCTCCCATGGCACAGAGTCGTCTGGTGGGTTTTCCAGTCTTGCATAAGATATCTAGTCAGGCATGCACACTTCTCTGAGCTTTTTTTTTGTCTAGAGTAGCCTGTGAGGAGCCCTTTATTTCCAGAAGAGGATCTGTGTGGTAGATAATAACATCCTTTATCACTTAGCTAAGATTATAATGCTAATAAGTACAAGAAAACAAAAACTGCCTCTCCAAAACATGCCACTTTGGCAAACTGATCATTTGAATGAAAGTTACTTGAGAAGCATCAGGTGCATGAAGGACCCTCTGACTGTCTTCTCTGTCTCCCTGAAAGCAGGAAATGAATCTCCCCTGGGAAAGCCGCCCTCCCTGCACCAGGAGGTAAAGGGACATCCTTGTTGTAAAGATAGGAAATTCAGGACCAAGATGGCTCAGATTCTTCACTAACTAGTACCCAAGCCTCAGTTTCCTTGTCTTGTCAGTTCTTCACAAATTTATTGTTTGTCTAAAAAGTATAAAAGCTCCCTACTTCGGTCCTTTCTTTAGGTCCCATAGCAAATGAGGCCTCCATATGTTTGAAACTAGACTTAATTTTCCCCAATTATTCTGTCTCACATCAATTTAATTGTTAAACCAGCCAGAAGAACCCAGAAGGGCAGAATAATACTTTTTTTCTTCTCTGACATAAATGATAACATGAGTTTGGAGCCCAGGCAGGCAGTCTGATTCAGAATTCATGCCCTTTACCACTATTTAGGAATATCTGAGAAGTAACCACATAGAGACAGTTTCTGTTCTTTCATACTGAAGTTAAATGAAGGGTTTTTTGGGGGAGGGCTAGAAGAGCCAGGGATCATTCTTCACTAGTATATATCAATGCTTGTAAATCTAGGGGTGGGGAGAGGACAGGGATAGCTGGAAAAGGCTGCTGCAGATAATTCTAATAACCTTTGTTCATCACTAGAGTCGAGAATCCCTAGTGTAGATGAAGAAGAAGCTGTCAAAGAAACATTCTTAAAATAAGCTTTGAGTATTGTTGATTTCCATCATGTGTTTAAATAAAGCTCATTTGTGTGGCAACCAGACACTTGACAAAAGTCCACAAAATAACTGCTTGGCCTTTACAGAGAAGTGTTATAAAACATGTAATTAAACTGCCAAATGTGTCCTAAAATAAAACTTTTTTCCCCCTAGAATAGCTCAATTTTTTACTTTTTGAAACATGTTAGGGGTCTTATTAATAAAAAAAAAAAAAAGTTTCAAGAGTGATTCAAGGATTGGTGCAGCCACTATGGAAGTTTGTAAAAAAATTAAAAATAGAACTTCCAGATGACCCAGTAATCCCAACTTTGGTATTGATCCAAAAAAATCCAAAACACTAGTTTAAAAGATATATGCATCCCTAAGTTACTTGCAGCATTATTTATAATAGCCAAGATATTGAAGCAACCTGTGTCTATCAATAGAGGATTGGATAAAGAAGATGTGGTACATATATACAATAAAATATTACTCAGCCATAAAAAAATTGAAATCTTACCATCTGTAACAACATAGATGGATCTAAGAGGGTATTAAGCTAAGTGAAATAAGTCAGACAAAGCCAAATACCATATGAAGTTTCACTTACAAGTGGAATCTAAAAAACAAAATAAATGAACAAACAAAACAGAAATAGACTCATAGATACAGAGAACAAACTGACGGCTGTCAGGTGGGAGGAGGACTGGGGGAGAGGGGCGAAAAGGTGAAAGGATTACGGAGTACAAATTGGCAGTTACAAAACAGTCCTGGGTATGTAAAGTACAGCATAAGGAATATAGTCGATAACATTGTAATAACTATGGATGGTGCCAGGCAGGTGCCAGACTTATCAGTGGGATCACTTTGTAAGTTGTATAAATGTCTGGCCACTATATCAAACACCTGAAATTAAATATTGGATGCCAACTGTACTTGAAAAAGAAAAGTGATTCAAGGAAATTGCTTCAATGCCAAAAAACGGGTCTTGTGAGGAAAATTTGTATTAAGACATAGTATTTTCCCACTAATTTCCTTTTATATTCTAAAGAGCAGTCACAAAATCATTGAAAACACTACTTTCCCAACGCTAAAATTATAAAACTACAGATTATGACTCAGAATGGGGACATTTAAACTCAAGGAAAAACTTCCAAGCTCCTGATTTATACCATTTTTTTTAAATCAATTTTATTACTTTCTACCTTTTATAGCATTCATATTCTCCTCAGGATCTTCAGTTTCTTAACCTGATCAACTTTCTATGCCCACAGAAGAAAAAATAATAATTATGAATAAGGAAACTAATAATAAATGCATACTTACTAGGCTGTGTGCTAGGCACTTTCCCACATAGAATCTCCAAACAACAGGTCACAACCACATGTTATTTGTATTACTTTTTGTAATTCATTTTGGCTAATAGTGCTTTACAGTAGATTTGTCCTTTTAATCACCATTTGCTAAGTATTTCTAAATATACATCCCAGAACCAGAAGAGAGGCAATCTAAGATTAAACACTGATCATGGATAAGCCACAAAGTAAATAATCCATGAATGGATAGTAATATTTTCACTAAAAGTATAAGAACTATGTTATCTAATAATGGTGCTATATTCACATTAAAATAATCCCTGATTTCATCCCAAATCCATATTAGATGCTTCAGCACCTGTACCTCCCCCTTCATAGCCTTTACTATATGATGACTATGAATTTATTGCTTATTTACTTGCTCATATTGTATCTACAGTCTAGATTCTAGATTATAAATATCTAGACATTTAGAGATCAAGAATGCCAAGACTATTTCCTGCGCCAAGCATTACACCAACCACATAATAGGAACATAGATATTTATTGACTGAATGAAGAAACCAACTCTGAAAAAATGTTTCATAGCTTGGGTTTTAGTGAGTGCTACACTATTTAAATATTACTTTACAAAATAATCTCAATTAATCAATGACATGTTTTTCTTGTACTAGTATTGACCCAAATCCAGAGAGTGATTTTTCTCTAATATTCAGGATTACTTTTTTTTTTTTTTAAATCCAGAACAGAGAAAAATGATCTACCTTATGTCTCATAGATCATAGCTATAAAAATACTGAGAGGGGAAAACAGAATAAAGAGAGAGCCTGGTAGTCATAAAACAAAAGTTCTATGCCTTATTTTTTTTGAAAAGATCAATAAATTTCCTTAAGTTTTCTTGATGTTTTTCTAGGCCTTCATATCCAAACTCCCCACCAATTACAAAAAGATTGACTTAACACAGTCCCTGGCATTGAGCCAAATGCAAAGGCCTTTCCGACCTCAGTATTTGAACACTCTGGCCTGTAAGGACACTTCTCTCCCAGCCTCACAGGATTGCCTCCTTTCCATTCTTCAGGTTTCAGTTTAAATGTGTCTCCTCAATGAGGCCCTTTCTGAATATTCTCTCTCAGTAGGTCCCCCATTGTTTTATTTTTTTCTTCAAAGTACATAATATTATATATCATTACCAGTGCACTAACGCTTGTATTTGTTTACTATCTCTTTTTCCCTTATAGCCAGCTATTCCGTGATGACAGGGGCCATGTTTTCGTATTTACTTTTGGATCTCTAGCACCCAGTGCAGTACCGAATACACAGTAGGCACGCAAAAAAAATAGTCTCTAATCAAAAATGATTAATGATTAAAGACTACGTTTAGTATCATTTGGATTCTATTCATTTCTCTGTGATTCTGTGCATTTTTTATTTTAGTTTTCATTGTAATATATTGCCCTTGCTGGTTTACGTCTTCATATTCATAGAACAATATAAACTAATGTCAATACAGGAGGTCCTCAGGTTACGTCGGGGAGATCTGTTCCTACAGCGCGAGGTAATGAGATTTTCGCCGTAAGTCGGAACCCACCTTCAGAAGCACCTACGTCACTCACATGGAGCGCATACACAGCAGTAATAAAGTGAAACAGTAAAAAAAGTTTAAAAGAAAGAGAACAATTCCTGACCTTTACCTGTGGTAAATAAATAATAAAAAACATAAAGCACATATGTACATACGTCGAAATGACAGAACTTTTTTTTATATAAACAAATGGGAGATAGCAACTTAACCATGAAACGACATACGTTGAGTCCGACACAACCCGAGGACTGTCTGTAGTAATGATAATATTGTGATACAAAATATATTGAAAACTTTTTAAGATGAAAATGAAAATGATGTTTCATGCAATATTAACATTAGTATGTGTTAATGTGCTCAAAACTGGAAAAGCTGACCATTCACATCTGTACTTCTCTAGTAACTAAGACCCTATTATCAATGTCTTTCTCAGAAAAAGTTTTGTTCCTGTTACTTATGGTTAGACAACAAACCACCTCAAAACCTAGCAGCGTAAGATAGCATTTATCTTGTTCATAACCACATTGTGAGCATGGTTAGACCAGGACAGCTTGTTTCTGTGCTACTCAGTGTCAGCCTAGTGGCTTAAAGTTGGGTCTGGAATCACCTGGTGACTTGTTCGTTCGAATATCTGCCACCTGGGCTGAGCAGACTCAAATACAGCTCAGCGCTGGAGGCCCTGGAGCCCCTCACGCATCTCTCTCTAACAGGGAGTAATTTCCATGTGGCCTCTCCAGCATGATGTCTTCAGCATGGCTGGTCTTCTTACACTCCAGTCTAGCTGTATTGTTGGCATAAGTAGCTCTCCTAATCCTAACACATTCAGGTAAAACAACAGCTTGCCTCAACTAACAGCAATTTCTAGAAATAGCCAATGGGCTTCCGCCCAAAAAAGATAAAAAGCAAGTTCATAATTTTCCAAGGGCTCTATAAACTATGGAGGCAAACCCAAGTTACTTTCAGGCAATGCCTAGAAGTCGAACAATTCTATGTATAACATTATATGGAGTAGACACCTTGTGATCACTATTAGGGGAAGGGGAGAAAAGTGCATCCAAGCAGTCATTCTCACCTATTTTAGTCTTCCTTCTAAATTTTAAAGAAAACAACTTTACCTCTGCGAGAGGAATTTTCCTCTAGTACAGCGGTTCTCAACCTGTGGGTCGCGACCCTTTTGGGGGTCGAACGACCCTTTCACAGGGGTCGCCTAAGACCATCAGAAAACACATATATAATTACATATTGTTTTTGTGATGAATCACTATGCTTTAGTTATGTTCAATTTGTAACAATGAAATTGGGGGTCACCACAACATGAGGAACTGTATTAAAGGGTCGCGGCACTAGGAAGGTTGAGAACCACTGCTCTAGTATCTCCAGTCCATTTACAGATGAGCTGAAAGAATGAATTATACATGTTTTAAATTTCTCCCGGTTTTTGAAAAGAGAAACATTTGGTGAAATCTGCTTCTCCGCCCTCCCCCCAGCACACCCACTTCCATGATTGATTCCTTATCTGGTTCACTCAGACTTCACGGCAGCTCTGGCATCACTGGAGCACTCCTGGCGCACCTACAGTGCCTTCTCCGGGTTCCGTGCGAAGGGAGAGCAGCAGGAAAAGTTGTCCTCCTGTCTGAAGAGCCTTGCTCTCCTCACATGCTTTTCCACCTACCTAGGGCCTCCATCTTCTTCATTTGGGGAACCATTTCCCAAGCCTGCAGTTTAGGGCGGAGGGGGTGGGAGGAGGGGCTTGGATTCTGTGAACAGCTGGGGCCCATCACTTCTCATTGCAGGTCTTGGGGAGATGTGGTTGACAGAGTGATGCACAGAGCCTGTCCCAGTTAATGACTTCACCATTCTCCATCATTATCCCCATCATTAGGAAATTAGGAGGACAGAAGGTATTTACTGTAAACCTGCCACCTCCCAAGGAGAGATAAATAGAAACTGATAAATGGGCTCTTCTGGTGCTGTTCGTCTATTAACCTTCTGCTTCCCAGCTCCGGCATATGCATGCCATCCTGCCATTAATATCCAGTAATTGGCATGGCAGCGGGCAATGCAATCATACCTTTACTGAGAGCATTCCCTCCGTGCGGTGTGCCTGCGCAAGCACACAATTACGTTTATAATGAAGCTTTGCTAAACAGTCCGGTTGAAAGACATTAGGCAGTTGTTCCCCAGCCATAATGCCAGCCTCCCACAGTCAGTCAGAGCTTAACTCTTCAATAGCCTGGGCACAGGCTACCTGCCACTGCTAATCTCTCTGCTAGCTTTGCCTTCATTCCAATCCATTCCTTAAAGGTATAATCTTGGTTTTTGTTTTGTTTTAAACACCTTTTTTTTTTCTTTTTTTTTTTAAATATATTTTATTGATTTTTTACAGAGAGGAAGGGAGAGAGATAGAGAGTTAGAAACATCGATGAGAGAGAAACATCGATCAGCTGCCTCCTGCACATCTTCCACTGGGGATGTGCCCGCAACCCAGGTACATGCCCTTGACCGGAATCGAACCTGGGACCTTTCAGTCCGCAGGCTGACGCTCTATCCACTGAGCCAAACCGGTTTTGGCCACCTTTTCTTTTTTAACTCTGTCTTCCATGGGAGCAAAGGCATAGCCAGACTATGAATGAATGGGAAGGGCCTAATCTGGTTGAGTGCCTGGTACGAGGCTGGAATGGAGTTTCGTTCATGTTGTGGCCACCAGTGACCACCTGGAGGCGATGCCCCTCATTTGTTTCCAGTTGAGAGCCAAGCTGTTTAGCGGCTTTTCCCAAGGAGATTTCGTGTTCTTTAGTGCAGTCCTAGATGATAAGGGAGAGGTAGGATGTATTTCATCAAACTTGTTGTTGGTATAATAACAAAGCAGAAAGGAGAGTAATAACCTTGGTGCCTTGTGTTAGGAGGACATGGCCCTCAGTGTTCGTCTACTCACAACTCTCGGGCATCTTGAAGGAACATGAGTCCCAGGAGGCCCTGAAAGAGGTTGCAGGAAACTGAGGTCCGCAAAGAGCTGCCCCATTCTGTCCTCCATCTGCTCCCACTGTGGCTGCAAAATGAACATTTGGTCTCTGCTTCCCTGACCTATTTCTTCCCAAGTTACATTCCAATGTTTACTATGAAAACTTTACAACAGTGACTGCAGTGGGCAGACTGTTTCACAGGACAAGACATGAAAAGCAAAGATGAGTTATCTACCAAAAGCATAGGGCAGATTCTAAAAAAAAATCAAGCTGGTCTTAAGAAAGGCCCTGAGGGGTAAAAAAAAAAAAAAAAATACAAGGGGGAGGTGAGGTTGGGGAGAGGTAATAACAGCAAAGAGATAAAAAGCAATAAAAAGACCAAAGGGAAGAAAATGACATGACAATCTTATTACTGGTGTTCAGGAACCATAGCCTCTCTGTCAGAAAAATACCAGATCACCCATTTGAGAACTTCATAAAACTAAATGATCAATAGATTATAGCTCCGGCCCTCCTTCCACACAGCATAAAACAAATAATAATATCTCCAATAAATATAACAAATAGGGCAGTCTTTCCCATTTCCTGCAGACCCCTGACTGAACATGCTACAGGATCTTTTCATTTCCTCTTCAGGACGATACTAAGCAGCTTGTCAGGCTCCCAGTCAAGCACAGCCTCTCCAGCTGTCCTCTAAGCATCCACCTTTAAATACAGAATCTGGGCGTAGCTGGGCAGCCTTGCACTCCTGGAGGCTTTCATTCTGCAGAAATACCTGGGGGCAAACGTTCAGCATTCTAGTAACCACACCTCTCCCCTCTGGAATAACGATAAATACTATTTGTCATGAGGGCAAGATCACAGGTTAAGAGATTGACGTGAATTCTGCCTCTTCTTCACCATTCCTAGCTTCTACCTGCCTTTACGTTTTTACAAAGCCTTCACATGCTCTCTTCTGGGTCACAACAAAGCCCCGTGCAGTCATCATGAGAAGATATTAGGATCCCTATTGTACAGCAATGGAAGCAAAGCTCGGAAAAGGTAGGTGACTTTCTCAGGTTACACAGCTGGGACTGGAGTCTTCTCTCCTTTTCAGGGCTGCTACGTTGGCAACTCCAGAAGGCACCGTTCAGAGTGTTCTATGTGGCCAGCACTCCTGCTGCCTAAAAAGCTGCACGTTATAGTGGAAACGCAAAGGGCTTTGGAATCAGGGACCTGATTTTGCCACTTACTAGCTGCAATAGCCAAGGGAGTTTTTAAATTTCTATGAATTTTAGTTTCCTCATCTGTGACATGGGGTGATGATAATAGCAATCCCTACAGCACAGACATGTTAGATTGATACGTGACAATCTATGAGAAACACTTCTCAGAGAATTTCCTTCTCTGTCTTTCCCCTCCTCCTTTATGCTATAAACACTGTGCCATGGTGCCTCTTCAATCCAGAGAAAGCTTCATGTCAATGCATTTTGCAATGTTCTAGCTTTTTGGAACGTAACAATGACTCACCTTTTATTTATTTTAATTAAATTTTATTTTAGAGAGAGAGAGGGAGAGGAATTGGCTGCCTCCTGCACGACCCCTCCTTGGGAATGAGCCCACAACCTGGGCATGTTCCCTGACTGGGAATCACACCAGCAACCTCTCAGTGCATGGGATGATGCTCAACTAACTGAGGCACACCAGCTGAGTCACCTTTTAAATAAAATAAGATTAACTAGAGTATTTCATTTCCATGCCATGCCAGATGAATATTCTTATGATTCCAAGTCATCCTACTCAAGAAACAACCTCTTCTTCACTTGTCAATGCAGAGGATACACAAAGGTGTTACAGGCTTTGACTAAAGGATTAGTTATATTCAAGGAGTATTTCACACAGTATAAAATAAGAATATAAGACATATTACAATTCTGCCATGCCCACCACAAGAAATTTTTCTCTGACTTTTCTTCTTTTTAGTACTCACTTGTTACCACGAGTGCTATAGATCTACTCTCTTTAGTGTATTCTTTTTTCCTCTTCCATTTAAGAAGTTTATCAATTCTAATTTCCAACATTAACAGCTGACAATCCTAATAAACCCAGCTTCTGATGAGGCTGAATCATTTAGTTCTCTGGGACACAGCGCTCACCTTTAAGGTCACGCTCAGGCTCTCTTCACTGGGGATTCTCATTGGGCAGGATACCACCTTCTCCCACCAGCTCGCTTTTGTAAACACACGGGAGTGATTTCTAGTTATTAAAATGACAGGGGCCAAGTTCAGCAAGATGCCAGGATATTAGACTAATATACAAGAATCAGTTGTATTTCTAAATACTAACAATACACATTCTGGAATAAAATAAGTAATTCCACTTATAATAGCATCAAAAAGAGTAAACACTTAGAAATAAATTTAACAAAAGAAGTGAAAGACATGCATACTAAAAACTACAAGACACCAACGAAGGAAATTAAAGAAGAACTAAGTAAAAAGGAAGATATTCCATGTTCATGGATTAAAAGAATCAATTATTAAGATGGAAACACTCCTCAACCAGATTTACAGTTTCAATGCAATCCCTATCAACATCCCAACCTCCTGTTTTTCAGACATGAATATATTGTCCCTAAAATCCATATGGAAACACAAGGAACTCAAGATAGCCAGAAACAACATTAAAAAAACTTGGAGGACTTATACTTCCTGATTTCAAAACTTACTACAAAGCCACAGTAATCAAGAGAGCATAAGGATAGTTATATAGATCAATGAAATAGGATTAGATCCAGAAATAACCCTTAACAGATTTTTAAATAGATTTTTAGAGAGAGAGGAGAGGAGAGGAGAGGAGAGGAGAGGAGAGGAGAGGAGAGGAGAGGAGAGGAGAGGAGAGGAGAGGAGAGGAGAGGAGAGGAGAGGAGAGGAGAGAGAGAGAGAGAGAGAGAGAGAGAGAGAGAGAGAGACATCAATCTGTTGTTCCACTTATTTATGCATTCATTGCTCACTTCTTGTATGTGTCCTGACCGGGGACCGAAACTGCAACCTTGGCTTCTTGGGACAATGCTCTAATCAACTGAGCTACCCAGCCAGGGCCAACCCCTAAAAATTTTTTAACAAGGGTGTCAGGACTACTAAATGGGAAAAAATAGTCTATTCAACAAATGATAGTGGGACAACTAGATATCCACAGGCGAAAGAATGAAGTTAGATGATTACCTCACAAATATAAACAAAATAAAACAGAAAAACTCAACTGGATCATAGAATCAAATGTAAGTGCTAAAAGTATAACACTCTTAGAAGAAAACATAAGGATAAATCTTTGAAACCTTGGATTAAACAATTTCTTAAATATGACACCAAGCAAAAAAGAAATATATATGAATCAGACTTCATCAAAATAAAAAAATGTTTATACTTCATGGATACCATCAAGAAAGTAACCTTGATAAAACCCACAGAATAGGAGGAAATATTTGCAAGTTATGTATCTGATAAGTGGGCTTGAAGCCACAATATACAGTGAAATCTTACAGCTCAACAGTTAAACAAAAGGAAAGAAAGACAAATAATTAACCCAATTAAAGAATGGATAAAAGATTTGAACGTTTTTCCAAAGAAGATACAGTCAGTAAGCATATAAAAATGTTTAAAATCATTAGTCATTAGTAAAAATAGACGTCAAACCCATAATTAGATACCATTTCACACGCACGAGGCTGGCTTTAATAAAAAAAAATAGGTACTAACAACTGCTGGTGAGGATATGGAGAAAGTGGAACCCCATGCATTGTTAATGGTGTAAAATGGTGCAGCTGCTGTGGAAAACTGACAGTAACTCAAAAAGTTAAACATAGAGTCACCAGAGGACCCAGCAATTCTTACTAAGTATAGACTAGGGAATTGAAACCATAAGTCCACAGAAATATTTGTACACAAATGTACACACCAGCTTTATTCCTAAAAACTAAAAAGTAAAAACTACCCAAATGTCCATCAATTGACAATGGATAAACAAAATGTGGTATATCCATATAATGGATTAATATTTGGCAGTAAAAAGGAATAAAATACTGATACATGCTACAACATCAATAACCTTGCAAACATTATGCAAAGTTAAATAAACCAGTCACAAAGACCACATATTATATGGTGCCATTTACATGAAACACCTAGAAAAGACAACTCTGTAGAGATAGAAAGTAGATTAGTGGTATCCAGGGAATGGAGGGTGGGGGAATGGGAGTGATAAAAATGTTCTGGAAGTAGATAGTGGTAATGTCTGAAAACTTTTGAATATACTCTATATACCATAAAACAATTATATACTTCAAAAGGGTGTTGTTTATAGTGTGTGAATTATATCTCAACGAAGTTTTTGTTTTTAATGATACAAACATACTACTAACAATTTAGGCAAAGTATACTAGACATTTTGAAATATCATGAGAGTCCTGTTCAACAGACATTTCAAAATGAAACACGACTGTCATTTTTTTCTGAGTTAAATTCTGGTTTTTGCCTCATTGTCACAGTTGTGAAAACTCAGTGCTCTATGGTAGAAAAGGCACCAACGAAGAAATGGAAAGATCTGGATACTAGTCTGAACTCAATTACCAGAAATTCAGGCAAGTCATTTCACTTCCCTGAGCCCTTTTCATCATCTAGGCCAGCGGTTCTCAACCTGTGGGTTGCGAACCCTTTGGCAGTCGAACGACCCTTTCACAGGGGTCACCTAAGACCATCCTTCTTATCAGATATTTACATTATGATGCATAACAGTAGCAACATTACAGTTATGAAGTAGCAACGAAAATAATTTTATGGTTGGGACACAACATGAGGAACTGTATTTAAAGGGCCAGAAGGTTGAGAACTACTGCTCTAGTAGATGAAGAGTGTGCTGGTTCATTTTATCCTCAACTTGGCTGGGCCACGTTGTCCAGTAATATGCTCAAACATTATTCTGGATATTTTGGTGAGAGTGTTTGTAGATGAGATTAACATTTAAATTGGTGAGTAATGCAGATTGCCCTCCATAACCTGGGTAAAGAAAGAATTTTCAGTTTCTATACCACTTATGATTCATTTAGTCAATAATTTTATAATGAATATATTCTATGCGTTGGACATTGTGCCAAATTCTAGGAACCCCATGGTGAACAAGGCCAAGTCTCTCTCTCAAGATCTCACAATCTAGTAGTCGAAATAGAAAGAATTCTACAAAAAACTCCAGGCCTTACCATCTCTTAGATGCAAATGAAGTGGCTTAACCTTGATGCCTAAATTTGACATGATGCTTACTGCCTCAAACCTACATACCTCATGGACTTCAGGTCTTTGCTTTTCCGCCTCCTGAGTGACCTGAGAATTCCCCAGGGTGTTCATGGAGGCCTTCGATGTTCCCCTTTGGGATCCTGCAAAGCTACTGCTGGCTGGAGCCTGATACTGTCATTGCTTGAGGCACCTCCACAGGTAAGCTACCCACCAGTGTTCAATTTTACATAGTCTCAGCCCTGCAAAATCCTTGAACCACCACAGTGTTGCCTTTGGGCTGGTGAGATGCACAGAATATAAAACATACCCCAAGCCCTACCTCTATATTGTGCCTTGTCACCTGAACTACCAAACAACACTTCTTATGCCCCAGGACTCACAAAGCTCTGCCAGATCCAGTCCCTGGGTCAGGTGGGGAAGAGATATACTGTTCTCCACTTGCCTCTCTTTCCTGTCCCTGCTTAAACAATATTTCTTCTCATGGTAAACTTCATTCAACCATTTGAAGGCCTGAATAGAACAAAAGTTTGACCTGCTACAGCAGATGTCCTTGAAACTTGAACTGCGGTATCAGCACTTCCCAGGTCTCCAGCCTGCCAGTGCACTGTACAGATTTTGAATTTGCCATTACCCATAATCCCATATGCGATAGGAAGCTTTAAGGTCATTTCCATCTCTGGCAACATCAGCATTCAAAACCAGATGGGTACTGAAAGCTTCAGGTGCTTCTAGAGCAGCGGTTCTCAACCTGTGGGTCATGACCCCTTTGGGGGTCGAACGACCCTTTCACAGGGGTCGTCTAAGACCATCAGAAAACACATATATAATTACATATTGTTTTTGTGATTAATCACTATGCTTTAATTATGTTCAATTTATAACAATGAAAATACATCCTGCATATCAGATATTTACATTACGATTCATAACAGTAGCAAAATTACAGTTATGAAGTAGCAATGAAAATAATTTTATGGTTGGGGGTCACCACAACATGAGGAACTGTATTAAAGGGTCGCAGCATTAGGAAGGTTGAGAACCACTGTTCTAGAGGGTTTTGAAAGTTCCAGGTGGCCTTTATCAATTCCACTGAAGAAAGACAGTCATTTGGGAAGTGTCTACAGAAATAATACTTGCACTGACTCACCTGCCTCCTAACTGTCCTCTAAAGCCGAGAAAGGAATATAATGGTCTCTAAAAGTCTATGCAATCAGAATACAAAAGCAGGTGTTCACACAGTTTAAGGACAGCCAGATTTCAGAAAACTAGGGATAGGTGGAGTTTATGTTTATCTTTGGCACACCTGGCTCTCTATTTTAAGCATGCTGCATACTTTAATGGTGGAAGTGCAGGCACTGAGGCGAGAGTGAATGTGACATTTGGGAAATAGGCTCAACCCAGAACACCTGACACAGTAGTATGTTTATAACCATTTACTTTGCCATAAGTAAAACAGTCCAGGTACCTTGCAGAAGCTGAAGGCATGAGTTTCGTCATCAGCCAGAGACACTAAATTCTCATTCTTAAAATACAGTCAATTCTGTGACTGACTATCCAGATGTATATTACTCAGAGCTTTTCATTTTCTATCTGGCAACGTGAGTTTTTGCCATTTCACAGCTCATTCGCACCTCCACCAGCTTTGCTACACTCATTACTGTCTCTGGCAAAGTATTTCTGGAGAGAAGCAGTTTATGCAAATGAGAATTTTAGATTTTCCACGCTCTCCCTTTCAGTCATGACCATGGATAATCAAGAACTGACTGTGCAAAGAGACTAGAGAATGCAATTCGGCATTAGGTAAGGCAAGCTTCACACATAAAATCAGTAGGAATGCCTTAAAGGGAGTGTCAAGTAAAGAGGAGTAACTGTGAAATAAGATGCTATTTTCTTGTTAATGTTTCCTGATGCTTTCTGATGTCTTAAGATAAACGATTTTTTAAAAATTATAACCCATTTCACAGTGGAGAAACACATTTATTGAGTTGCAATACCCAAAGGATATGTGGTGATTTTAGTAGAGCTTCCAGGAATTAATCCATTCAAAAAGTATGTAATTAAAGCTTGATAAGTTCCAGATATATTTCCAGGTAGGCACTGAGGATATAAAGATAGTAAGACGTAGCTCCCGTTTACATTTTGGGAAGAGGCAGTTCACCAAGTAAATTGTTTTAGTTTAACTTGGCTAATTCTATGATAAGGAAATCCCCAGAGTGCTAGGAGAAGACAGAGGGACATTTACCCACATCTGGAAGGTCAGAAAAGTCATTTTGTAGGAAGTAATACCTGAGTTAAGTAGTAAGGAATGATTAGGAGTTAGACAGGTTAAGAAAAGGGAAGGGTAACTTTAGACAGAAATAATATGAGCAGAAACATTAAGAATTAGGAGAATCTGTTGTTTAAGAACAATCATAAGCAGTTCCATGTCTTTTTAAAAAAATCTTCATTGTTGAAAGTATTATATATGCCCCCCTTTTTTCCCATTGACCCCTTCTAGTCCATCCCTTCCTCCATGCTCCACCCCAGCCCTTCGTTGTTTGGGTCCATATCTTTGATTCTAAAGTATGAATCATTTTCTCAATTGGACAATGAGAAAGGAGACATAAGTCAGTCATGGAATTACCTTAATTACCCTGGCTAAGAAGCTTGCATTTCAGCCTGACCCAGTAAATGAGAAGACAAATTCTTACTGTAAGTGGCTGATTACAATGGTGTTTTAAATTTATCAGTCTAGAGAGATAATCTGGGTAGATTTGAGTAGCAGAGAAGATGATCTAAAGATGGGAAGTCTGTTGAAACTATTAAAAAAGTTAACGTGAGAGTGAGAAGATTTTTAGCTAAACAAAGAAAGTTCAGGTGAGGAGAAAGGGAAAGCCTTGAGAAACAGTAAGAAGACAAATGAAAGACTGTAATCATTTCTAGAATTCCAGACAGGAAACAGAACAAGGATTAAATGGAGGACAATTTGTATTTGATGAATTCAGTATGGCCATGTTGAGACCATGCAAAGAGAGAGAAGCACGCTTTTTAAATTAAAGTGAAATCCAGGTTAAAGTAGAGCTGGATATGTATGTGTATGTGTATGTGTATGTGTGTATATATATATATATATATATATATATATATATATATATATATATAGTGCCCCCCAAAAATGTATATACACTTTAATAGCTGATAGTTCAATTTTGAAAATGAAATATATTTTAATAAACATTGCCTTTATAATTATTCAAAGTGTGTATATACATATACATATACATACATATACATACAGACACCTGGGAGTCATCAGCATAGTTCAAATTATGAGAGTAAAGAAATTACCCAAGGAAACAGCATTAGACATTGGTTCTCAATTCTGGACACATATTAGAATCAATTGAAAAGATACTTATGCCCAAGCATCACCTCAGACTACTTAAATCATAATATACATAGGTGTGGCAGTGTCTGGAATTACTGCAAAAGTGATGAGTCCGAGTGTAGGCCCGTGAGGAAAACCAAAAAAAAAAGTAGTCAGAAGCACATGAAGAGAATCGGAAGAAAGATAATCTGCTACTACTTTAATATTTCCAATGTTATTTACTAGAACAGAATGAATATGGCATAAGCATTGCTTTAAAATACTGTGATATACTACCATTTTGGAAATCCTTGACCACCACCACAACAGCATCCCACTTCAAGAGTTCAAGTTCTAGTTTACCAACATAGAATTAATTATTTGACTATGAATGTATGTGTGTGTGTTCGTGTGTGTGTGTTTGCAAAAGTTTCATTGCCTTTAAAATATTGTGAACTAGCCCTAGTTGGTTTGGCTCAGCATATAGAGCACTGGCCTGCAGACTGAAGGGTCCTCAATTCAATTCTGGTCAAAGGCACATGCCGGGGTTGCAGGATTGATCCCCAGTCTGGGGCATGCAGGAGGCAACCAATCAATGATTTCCTCTCATCATTGATGTTTCTGTCTCTCTCTCCCTCTTTCTTCCTCTCTGAAATCAATAAAAATATAAAATAAATATAAAATAAATAAAAATAAAATAAATAAAATATTATTTTAACTAATCAGATATATTCAATAATTACAAGAATTCCAAAATAAATCAAAGTCCTTTGCAAAACAAAAAAAATTTCTTCTTGAGGATTTATCTGTTTAACTATTTTATTTTTTCTTTGTGTGTTTCCTAAAGGGCTGTTAGTTGGGAGATGGGATGGAACTAGAATGCATTACACATTAAAATTTAAAAGTTAATGTACATATTTATACCTATATTTATAATAACACACCAAGTATACATGGCATGTTGTTCCCCCAAATTATATTATCGTTTTATTGATAAAAGCAATATAAATACACTGCTTTTTGGATACAACTGAAAATGTGACTGTGACCTCTACAATGGTAATTTATGTATTAATTTCCAACCATATCAGAAACTGGCAGTGTCCATCAATTATAGCATTAGTTGCCCAGCATTTACAGCTGCTAAATGCAGAATTAGCGTATAAGCTACTGTCACTCACCTGAAATTTTACAGTTCTAATTAGTGAGCTAGTAAGGCTGTCAACAACTAAATGCTCAACGATTGGCCTGCAAAGATAGCACTTCCCAACCCTCCCCCAGACCCACTCATCCAGTTTTGTTATGTCGTTTCTTCCTAGTTCAGAAATCAAACTGTCAAAAGGAAACTCTTTACTTTGGTGTCCGGCAATATTCCTTAACAAGTAAGACAAACCCTGGACAGACCGACCCTCTGAGCCCACCTGCAGTTTATAGAAAAGTTGGTCATATGCCCTTTTACCTTTGTCTCTATGCCATTGGATTTTGCAAATTCTGATGTGCAAAATTTCTGTTCTCTCTTGAGAGAGCCTCTCCATTCAAAAGGGGGAAATAAAACAGAGTAAGAGACAATCATTAAATGAAAAAAAGCTATTATAGTGATAGGTTCTAGGAAAATAATTAAATAGAGTTATGGGATTGAGAATGAATAGGAAGCTACGCTGGATTTGGTAGTGAGGAAAGGCCACTCTGATGCTATATGAGCTGAGCCTTTCTTTTAATCCAGGACTCTTTATCACAATGAATTCACTACTGATTTTCTCTATAAAAGATTTTGAAAATAAGACTTTGAAGAAGTGTAGAATTTGTACTTCTTAAATACATGCCTTCTCTCTCATATCTATGCCTTATTAAATGTTATCTTAGCTGCATATAGGGAGCCAGCAAAAGTAGGTTTACAGTTGTAAATATATGAAACACAGTTTATTCTTGTATTATTATTTACTAGAGGCCTGGTGCACGGGCACCAGTGTGGTCCCTTGGCCTGGCCTGTGCCCTCTCACAATTCGGGACCCCTCAGGGGATGTCAGACTGCTAGTTTTGGCCCCATCCCCACAGGCTAGGCCGAGGGACCCCAAAGGTGCATGAATCTGTGCACCGGGCCTCTAGAATGCATATAAGATCTTTGGTTAGTCTCTTCCCTTCCCCCTTCCTCCCCATTTCCCTCTGAGATTCATCAGTCTTTTCCATGTTTCCATGCCTGTGAATTGAGCATCTGCCCCTGATGGTCAGTGTGCGTCATAACTACTGGTCGAACAGTTGAATAGTTACTTAGGCTATATATATATATGCTAATAAAGAGCTAATATGCTAATGGTCGATAACGTCCTAACCGGTAACGACCAGGTCATTAGCATATTAGCTGGGGTGTTGCTCAGGAGGGGGTGGAAGTGGGGAGGCGCCCGATGGGGTAGGGACTATCCCGTGTGGGGGAGGGCAGGGGTGAGAGCGCATAGCACCCCCCTCACCAGTCCTTCACCACCCACTGCTCGAACTCTGAGTGCCCGTGGCCCACCTGCCAGGGGAAGGAGCACAGTGCAGCAGGCGGGAGGCTTTCATGCTCTCCTCTGGTGCCATGACGGGGCAGAGCCACCGCATTGGTCCAGAGAAGGCTAGGAAGCAGGGAGGCGCCCAGAGAAGGTGGGACCAGCCCGAGGGGACTCAAGGGACTGAGGGCGGGGCTTGAAGCGGCCAGAGAAGGCCAGAGGGTTTGGGGGCTGGGCCAGGCCCGATGGAGCTCTGCTGGACAGGTTCGGGTGTCAAGGCAGGGGGGTGCCACGCTATTTCATATCGTGCGCTGGGCTCCTAATATAAAAGTAGATACAGCCACTTTAGAAGTCAATGTGGCACTTTCTTACAAAATTAAACATAGTTTTACTATACAATCCAACAATCCCTCCTGATATTTACTCATCTGAAATGTTATGCCCACACAAAAACCTGCACATGAATGTTTATAGCTTTAACCAACACTAGAAAACAACCCAAATATACTTCAATAGGTGAATGCTTAAAAAACATACAAAAAAACTGTAACACATCCTTACAACTGAATATTATTTAACAGAAAAAAATGAGCTATCATGCCGGGGTCCAACCCCAGCAGGTCCAGGGGTCAATCCTTCTCTGCTATGCAGGAAACATCTGCTCCTGTATCCAATAGACCTTCAATTGGTTTTCCCTGAATTTGTAAAATTTTTGTAGGTCTAGTAGCATGGATTTCTTGTATCCAAAATGCTGCATCACTAGATCCAAAGCCTCCGGCCCCTCTAGCTTCCTGGGTAACAGCTGTCCCTATTTTATGTATTGGTAACAGGATTAATTGGGCAATTCTCTGGTTGGGCTGAATCTGTATAGTTGTGGTGGGTGGGGAAAGTAAAATCTGTATTTCTCCTGTGTAGTCTGCATCAACAACTCCTGGGATGACTAAGATCCCCTGTAACGAGGTGGAGCTCCGTCCTAATATTAAACCTACAGTTCCCTCAGGCAGTGGCCCAGACACTCCTGTAGGAATGGCTGCTACTGGCGAGTCTGGGGTTAGTACTGCATGGGTGGTTGAGTGGAGGTCCAATCCTGCACTGCCTGGGGTTGCCCTGAAGAGGTCACTGACTGATCGAAATTTGCAAAGGGGTTGAAGGTTGATGCCCCTATTATTGCAGGGGCCTGGGGCTGGCCCCTTCTCAAGTTTCCCGATTGAGGTGATGGGATATAACCTCCTTGGGAGCTATTTGTAGAGTTTAAAGGCCGACCATTTTTATGGTATTTTGATCTACATTCCTTTGCCCAATGGAATCCTTTCTGGCATCGGGGACAAACGGTTTTTGGAGGATTAATATTATTCCCTAATGTATTTCCAGGCTGTCGAGGAGCTTGCCATCTGGCCTGAGTATTATTATTTTTATTTGGGCATTCTCTGCTAACGTGCCCAGATAAGCCACAAGAGTAGCAGTTCATATTTCTTTTATTACCTGTAGTATTGCTGGCTTGTCCTATAGCCTGTACATATTGAGGGTATGTCTCCCCTTTGAGAGCTGCAGCTATAGCTACACCCTGTATAAATGCTGGACTTACATCAGCACACTGTTTTATAAAATCATTTATAGTTCCTGTTCTGCGAATCGGCCTTAATAAAGCCTGACAGGTATTATTAGCATTTTCAAAAGCCAGTTGTTTGATTAGGATATCAGCTGCCTCTTTGTTATTGATTACTCTCTTGACTGCCTGCATGAGGCGAGAAAGGAAATCCTGATATGGTTCCTCGACCTTCTGTTTAACCTCTGTAAGGGTGGTGGTTTTTCCTGCTGTATAAGGTAGGGATTTCCAGGCACTTACTGCACAACTGGTTACTTTGGTAAGTGCCTCTGTGGGCATATTCATTTGCTCCTCAGCCGTGTTAAAATCACCTTCTCCTAATATCATGTCTAGGGTTATTCTTTTTCTGTTTTTTTCGCTAGTGGCTACAGCTTTCTTAGCAAGATCTTCATATTCAGTTTTCCATAATAAGTAATCGCCTCCTGAGAGACAGGATTTACAAACCTGTGACCAATCATAAGGAGTCATCCATTTACTGGCTAGGTTTCTACCAAGGTTTGTGTGTAAGGAGCTAGAGGTCCATATTCAGAGCAGGCCAATTTTAATTCTTTAAGTACTTTGTAAGGTATAGGCTCCAAGGTGGGGTTTCTATTCCCACCAGACTCATTCTCATATGTAATTGGGAAGCAGAGTGAGAATTCAAGATCTCCATTAGCTTCAGCTTCTCTTATTGCCCTTTGAAATTTAGACATGGAGCTCATAGGAGCCACAGGACCTGGTTTAGGCTTCCTTTCTAATTTGGGGAGCCTGTTTTGAATGGGAGGGCCATTCTCCTCTCTACTGACTGGAAAGGAACAATGGTCATGTTTATGATATTTATTCTCCTCCCGATCAGTAGGCATAGCTAAATTGCTTTTAGATTGAGCTGAAGACAATGATGATGTGTCCTCTCTGGGTGGAGCCGAGGGACTATTTAAATTTTGAGAAAGTTCAACCGTTTTTGCCTCTGGTGCCAAGGTGTCACAGATTGAATCCCAGAGGGAAAAGAAACATGGCAGAACCTTGTCAGATTCATAGTGTTTCTTTAATTGCTTTCCTACTTCAACCCAAGTTTTTAAATTAACAGTTCCATCCTCTGGAAGCCATTGACATACTTCTTCTATAAAACTTTCTGTCTCACTGGGAAAAACCTCAACTCCAATTCTGCTAGTAAGCATATGCGTTAAAAGATTAATACAGAGTCTTTTTTCTTTAGACTCAGTATGACCCATCTTGTCAATCTAAGTTCTGTACTAACTACCCGCTTACCCTACTTATTCTCTATGGGGGGGGGGGGGTCTGCAGCACCCTACGGTGCAGTCCTATCCGTCCCAAGTACGGGGGGACTTACCTAAGGGAACCCTGTTCGGGCGCCAGATGCCGGGGTCCAACCCCAGCAGGTCCAGGGGTCCCCAAAGGTGTAGACGGAGTCGGCGAAGAAGGAAGGACACGGAGACAGTGTTCAGTTGATCAGCAGCCTAGCCAGGATCTCCAGCCAGGATCTCCAGCCAAGTTCTGGTCTGGATCTCCAGCGAAGTTCTGCTGTTTATTGTCTTGTTACATCCGTATTTATCCCAGTTGATTTTAATCCTGTCAATTTCTATTACAAAGGTTAGGGCGTTTCTTATCTCCATTCCAGGGAGTAAAGATTATGTAGCTTAAGCATGATTGTTTGTAGTGATTAACTACCCGCCTGGCACTTAGTTAAGGAGTTTCATCCCCTCCCTGACTTCAGGGAAAAATTCCTACCTGGGGAAACAACCTTTCTAGGAGAGGCATCCCCTCCCTGACTTCAGGGAAAAATTCCTACCTGGGGAAACAACCTTTCTTGGAGAGGTGACCTTGGTTAAAACACACAGCGCTAAGGGGAGCAAACATATTAAGAACAGTATGCTATATACGCCAGGTCCCTTGAAACATATGCTGTGCAGATGTTTCTTTCCTGCAGCGACTGTGTCAAGCAGCAAGGATGGACCGGCTTCCGGCAAAATCAAATAACAAAAAGATATGAATAACTTTTAAATGCCTATTGCAAAGTGAAAAAAGTCAGTTTGAAAAGGCTATCTACTATGTAATTCCAATTATAATTACATGACATTCTGGTAAAATAAAAACTATTGAGACAACACAAAGATCAGGGTTTGGGAGAGAGCGGATGAAGAGAGGAAGCACAGGGTATATGTGAGGGCAGTGAAGCTATTCCGTTTGACACATGGTGGATACATGACCATTTGTCAAAATCATAGAACTTGGCAGCACAGAGTGAACCTTAATGTAGTTAAATTTTTAAAAAAATCATGTAGGAGGCCAGGGAATTCTGACTTCTGAAACCAGGTGATACAACTTGCACTGGATTCTGCCTGGACACTCACTTTGGGAGCCCTGCGTCATGACACATACAGTCTATAACTCTGAGACAGCCACATTGTGAGGCAGCTCAGGTGACATGGAGAGGGCGGCCTGCTAGTCAACAGCCCTAGTTGAGATCCCAGACATCAGCCAGTATCAACTGCCAGGCATTTGAATGAAGGTGCCTCTAGACAATTTCAGCTCCTGGCCATCATGTTACCACTATATCAAGACTTCCCATGTCAGAGGGGAAGGGGGTTGGGGGCTGGGTGAAAAGGTAAAGGAATTGAGCAAAGGGGACTGGGGGAGTAGAAGAGGGTAAAGGGAGGATAAATGGTAATGACGGAAGATTTGACTTGGGATGGTGAACACACAATACAATATACAGATGATGTATTATACAATTGTACACCTGAAAACGATATGATTTTTTTAACCAATGTCAACCCAATAAATTCAATTTTAAAAAAGACTTCTCAAATAAAGTCTCAGACATGGTGGAGCAGAGATAAAAAAAAAAAATCCTGCTATGTTTGTCCAAATTTCCAACCCATGGAATTCATAAACTTAATAAAATGATTATTTTAGGCTACCGAATTTGGGGGCAATGAGTAACAAAGGCATAGCAACTACAACAACTAGGAATAAATTTACAAGAAATGTACCAGATCTATAGCAAGTGCTCCTAGAAGACACAGCCAGAGATTTAAAAAAGGACAGAATACATTGTGTGGGGATGGAGCATATGACCTCTGATTTCTAATCCTGGCTCTGTCACGTACTTTCTGTGGGAGTGTGAGCAAATTATTAAACCTCTCCACCACTCAGTCTCCTCATCAATGAAATGGGAATAATAAAAATACCAATCCACAGGGCTAGTATAAGAAAAAACACTTAGACTAGTGTCTGACATGTAGTAAGCACAATACATGTTTTGTTGTTGTAGTTGTTATCATTATAATTTCATAAAGTGTCAGATCTCCCTCAATTAATCTATAAATCTAACATGATCTGAATTAAAATTCTCACAAGATTTATTTTCAGATCAGATGAGTGACAACAGCTGTATTACAAAAGCCTCCATAATTAAAATAATAGGACTTCATTTAATGCTACTAAAACTAATAATGTCATTTACGTAAATTTTCAAAACAGCCAAAGCAAATAGTATATACTGTTTGGGGACAGATGCATATGTAGTAAAAACATAAACCATGATGGTGATTATTTACACCAACATCACACTAGTGAAATTGTATCTGGAGAAAAGAGAAAGAGAAATGGATGGGGGAGGGGGTCTTAACACTATCTAATGTTATATGGCTTTAAAAAACAGAAATCTGTAGCAGTTTTAGCAAAATGTTGATATCTGTTTCATCAAGGTTGTGGGCTTATAGGTATATTATTTAATAAACATTATCTTTATTTCATAATTGAAAATATTTCACAATTTAAAGTAAATTGCCTCTCCATATTAACAAATTATTTGTGAAAATTTAGTATTTTTACTATGTCTTTACTGAAATACACAAAATCTCAAAACCCTATAGTCTATTTCTAGAAGAAATTTTCATTGTTCCCTATTTATATCATAAAGTTAGAGGTTGGAGTGTGTGTGTGTGTGTTGGGGGGCTGTAATCTAGAAACACAGGACACTTTAAACAGACACTGGGGGGCGGGGGTGGTGAGGACATGTGCCAGGGGGTAGGGGAGGTCGGGGGGAGGTCAATGGGGGAAAAAGGAGACATATGTACTACTATTTGTAATACTTTAAACAATTAAAAAAAGCTAAACTTAAAAAAAAGAAAATTACAGAAAATTCTAAGGATTGTGTCTTAGAGAAATACCCCTCGTCGACTTCCAAATCTTAGATTAAAAGTAAATGAATTTTCAAACATATAATGTTGCCATCTATAGATTTATAACCAAACTAAATTATGACTTTATGGGTAAATGTGGGAGGGTCCTGTCATAAGTGGCAGGAATGTGGCTCCCCACCTGATGACAAAAGAACCCTCAGGAACATATTGGAGTTAACGTCACTGTTAGCACTGTTAGTCAATATTTAATTACTGATGCTCAGTAATTACGTTAAATAGTAGAATGTAGATCTGGAGCAGATCATTGAAGCTGTTTAAGTGTACAAACAAGAAAATATATCCAGAGAGCAGAACTCTATGTCTAAACTCCCCGTGTACTACGAAGCAGGTCTGTTTGCTTTATGTCTTTCCGTAGGGAGGGTAAAATGCCTACCAGGGCAAGGTCAGCTTAGGCCTCTACTATAAAACTAAAAACAGGACAGAGCAACAAACAAAAGGGTCCTTAAGATGCAGTGTACCTATTAGGTCTTATGCCTCATAATGCTACTTTAACAAATGTATACATCCCCATGACAGCTCATTCAATCTTCAAAATATTCCTATGCAGTTTGTGCCAGTGGTATTAACATTACAAGGTAATAGGTCATAGTGCTTAGCTATACTAAAATATCAAAAGATTTCAAATTATGATTAATAATCTCATTTCCTCAGAATAAGTATAAGCACTGTATTTTTAAAATTATGTACTTACGAAAAATTATAAATTTGTGCTCTTAGGAAGTTTGTAGCTCTTATAACTATCAACAACTACAACAAAATACCCAAGACTTACCACTCTAAAAGTACCTAAAGTCAGATGGAAAATTGTGAAGCATTTTCACTGTTCTAAGTATTCTGCAGTATCAAGCAAAAGAACACAATTTTTAATCAACATGGAAAATATAATCATATTACCCAACCCACATAATTAGGGATCTCACTGCCCCTAACGTTAAGCGATAGGTTTGCTTATTTTCTGTTCTTTGTTTCTCCTCTCCTGTGGTCAGCAACTTTGCTTTCAGGTCCACAGTTCTTTTCTTTCCAGCAAATCTATGATACTAATGCCTTCTAAGGAAAAAGATTGTTCCCATATTTCAGGAAGTTCAAGGTAATATAGGAAGACGTAGGCCAAGGAATTTTCATTTTGAACAAGACCTTCCAGTTTTAATTTTACAAAAAGCATATAATTTAGATCAATCCAAGGCTTTAGAAACCATAATTTCATCTTTTTTAAAAAGTTATACTTATTTCTCTTAATCAGATACATGGGATTAGGATGAAACAGTTGATCACAAGATTTGTTGCCCCCTGGGGAGGTACCTAAATGATTAAAATACTTAAATCTTAAATGTACTGACTTCATGTTAATAAAAGGTTTTCTCAGTGATCTGATGATGATACTTTGGGAGAGACCATCTGCCATTTAAAGTACCATTGCCAAGAGCAGAGAGCTGGGACATTAAATGTGTGCTCTACAATAAATGCCTTTTTCTCAGCCTCATTTCCTCAGTGGATGCTTTTAGGGAGCGATGCAGAACCCAGTGCAACGCAGCGGGACCCCTGTCCAAGGTTCACATGGAAGCAAAAGTTTCCAGACAAGCAGATGAGTGGTCCGAGGTGACGCAGCTGGCCAGCTCTCCAGAGCTGAGTGAAGGTTCGCCCCTGCCAGCAGCAGGGCTGCCTGGCCCGTTTGCCTCCCTGGCAGGCAGAGGGCCTTCCAGCATGGATGTAAAAATGGGAAGACATAAGTGAGGGAGGGAACAGGGAGAGGTGTATTAACTCACAGGGAAAAGAGCTCCGAAGGAAAATGGCCAAACAAATGCCTCATGTCTGATGGAATATTTCTCTGAAACAAGCACTTCTTAATCCTCTACTGCAGATTATAGCAACTCTAGCTTCACAGCTACTGGCTCAACATTCATTTCAGACTAATACTTACTGGAAAGAAGAAAACAGAAAACATCACTAAAACTTATCAATGACGTGAATTTTGTTATTAATTTATTGCAGATACACATGTTATTACCACAGAAATATAATGCATCACTGCTTGGATGCCCCTCTCTTACCTAGGATCTACTCTTTGATCAATATTCTTCACATCTACTCTTAATTACCACTATTTCAAGTTCATGGGGTTGAAGTTGAATCCCCGTTAGTGTAGTTGCATTAGACTGCCAGACTACATTAATTTAAAATATCCAGGGGAAAATAATGCCACTGTAAAATTAAACAGCCAAAAAAAGTTAAAAGCCAGCCTAACGGAATAGTCAAGAGAGGTCCATTTTGTGTGGCTAGCCATAATTAGAATTGAAGCAGACGTTGCAAAGTTTCTAGTGTTAAATTTACCACGTGCATTTGGGAAATTGTGATTATGCTCAGGAAATTGGCATGATAAGAGGAGAAAGAAGAAGAGATGGAGAGAGACTTAAGAGCTGTGACACTAGTATTTATATATGACTTCCGAAGTATTAGACAAAAATCAATGTTTTGCCAAAAATATACTATCAGTAATTGCATGTATGGCTGTTAAAAGTCAAAAGAAAATCTTATTCAATGAAACTTTGAGTTTCAATAAAGTATATTCTTCAGTTACAAGTAAAGGAAAAAAATAAAAAATTCAGAAGTCAGATAAAATGAGCTTCAAGGGGAACATTTAATAATTTTTTCTTTAATGAAATTGTTGTAACATGAGTGAGAGGGGAATTCAAGCAGTGGTACATTCAGTCAAAATCAAGTACCATACTGTTTGATTTATTTATGTTTATGACTATTCTGTTATTTTTAGAAATTTGAGTTGGAACAGAAAATTTCAATTGATCAGTCTTGCATTTTAACTCAGAACCCCAAACCACTTAATCATTAAAGAAGTTTTAAAAATCATTTCTTCGTCAATTTTTATACTAATTTATAAAACTCTCATTCTTTGGATACACCAAATGCTTACATGATTTAAGCCTTAAGCATGAAGTACATAATTTGATATCCAAATAAATTGTGTGAAGTAGCCTTAGAGGAAAATATTAAAAAGTACACCCTCAGTTCTTATTTTCAACTTTCCCTAGATTAATAGATGCCCTACAGCTGTTAAAACACCTCATATTTTTTTAACTTCCATCTCCAACCTATCACTTCCTCTCTCCCCAATGGAAGTCTGTATTTTTATAAAATGGCAGCCAACTTAAATGATATATGATCAGAAATAAACTGATTCTACAAGCAGCACATGGAAATTACTTTATACCTACAGACTTATAGAGCATTACATTTAGGACAGATGGCTTCTTTAGGCCTACTCTCCTCAGGGATAACATAGTTGAAGCAGAGTTCTAGATATCTGTTCTTGTACATTTAAAAAAACACAAATAAAAATGATCTACAACTTTAGCTGAGGGAGAAGCATATAGATCATACACTTTCTCACATGGCTATTCTACAAGAATCTATAATAATAAAAGTGTAATATGCTAATTAGACCAGACAGCTGAACGACTTTCCGGACGTCCTTCCAGATGTCCTTCCAGACGAAGCCGGGCTGCGAAGGCTGAGGCAGCTGTGAGGGCTGAGCCCCTTGCACGAATCTCGTGCATCAGGCCTCTAGTATTTACAATAAAAATAATATTTAAGAAGTAAGAAGATAAAATGCATTCATGTTTCAGTTGGTTAGTTTCATGTTTAGCAAGTTGTTATTAAGGGAAACAACTGTGTCTTGATTCATTCCTTATCCAATGAGCAAATTAAAAAAAAAAAAAAAAAAGAGTTCTAATCTGTGTCCTCCCCAGAATATTCCTGTGACTAGGGTAAAGCCATTTGTTTCACTATTTCCTCCCCTAGAAAAAGATAAAGGCCTTTAAAAAAGTTGAGGCCTTTTTCCTAACCAGGAATTTTGAGAAACTTCTTCTACTAGAAAAAGACAAAGGGCCAAACAAGCTTCTGAGAAGGGTGAGGCACCAAGCAGATGTGAGGACCCAACATGTCAAATCCAGAAAAACATGCCAATAGCTTTTTGGCTTAAGAATAATTTCAGGAGGAGGTAAGTTTTATATAAAATAATGACTGACAATAGTTAAGAATACTACTCAAAATAAATTATATTCTAAATAATACATTTCAATAGTTACTCTAATATTAATCATTTAAATGCATCGACATTAGTAAAAATTATTTTTATTTTTTAAATAGCAGCTATTTGAAGAATAAGAGATTATATGATGATGTTTGCATTAGTAAGATGCAATGTGAGCCCTGGCTGGGTATCTCATTGGTTAGAGCGCCATTCCAATATACCAAGGTTGGGGGTTCAATCCCCAGACAGGGCACAAACAAGAATTAACCAATTACTGCATACATAAATGGAACAACAAATTGATGTTTCTCTTTCTCTATCTCTCCTTCTCTCTCTTTCTAAAATTAATCAATAAATTTTTTAAAGATAAATTAGTATCGTAGGAAAAAAATCATTAAATATTGGAATAATTTTATTAGGAAATGTGTGAAACTTCCATGAAGAAAGAGACACATAGAAGATAGCATAAATAAATATAATTAATATTTTATATTTTATCCTAAATGGGAAGACTGAGGCTACAAAGTTGTTAACTCTAGCCAGAGCAATCAATGCAATTAATGTATTCCTGGTCAAAAGGCCAATGGGATTTAAGTATTTTTAAGAAAGTGACAAAAATATGTTAAAGATCAAATTAAAAAACTATTGAAAAGGAAGTATGATGAAGAATTAAGAAACTTACCAAGTGTTAAAACATGATATAAAGGCATAACAATTAAGTTACTGTGATACATACTAACAGAGGAATGGAATAAATCAGTGGAATAAAATGACTGAAAGTTATTCTGTGCATGTGGGAAATGTGTCAATACAAAGCAATAGGGAACTGCTCTCCTATAAGACATAACACTGACCACCAGATTGTAAGTTCGTGAAAGCTTGCCAGAGACATAGAGTTCAATCCTTATGCACATTTCCTTGGACTATATAACTAAACCCACAGCATCATTTTACATGAAAGCTTTTATTCTTCATGGAGGATTTGTTTCTATTATACAATTATTATGACATTCTTCTTTCTTTAAGATCTCTGATCATAATTTTTTTTTTTAAAAAAAGTCATAGGCTAGTTTTAGTAATTATGCAATTAGTGCCGTTATTCTATTTGAAATGATGTCTTTTTTTAAAAAATCATGAAGAAGGAAAAGGAGGAAGAGGAAGATCAAGAGGAGAAGGACAAGAAAAGATGGAGAGGGAGGGAGGGAGAGAGGCAGGGCGGAAGAAGGAAGGGAGGAAGGAAGAGGAAGCAAAGAAAAAAGGAAGGAAGAAAATAAATAAGTATAAACACATCCACTGCCTTTTATTTGATTCACTGTGGTTCTTGAAAACTTTAATAATGAAAACTCTCAAAGAGCGACCACTTTTACATTACCCATAATGTGTGTGTTTTTAAAGAATACAGAGCACATGTTGTTAGGGACACAGTTTATTTGTAAAACCTCGGCCTTCAGTTGTACTACCCTCATTTCAGAAGAATTAAAAACTGATATTCAATTTTCACAGAAACCATTGTTTCTAGGACTTCACCAGCAAACCAGAGTTCTACATTAGCAGCTGTATAAAACTTAAAATAAAAATGCATCTGGGTTATATGTAAATTTAAGAGTTTCTTTATATTGTTTAAAATTATATCAGTCCCTATTGGTAGAGCATATTAATTGGATGCTTTGAAAGTGTTGCAATAATTACTATTTATATATAGAGAAAATATCCAGTACATACATTTTTTTGTGTGTGTGTGTTTTTAAATAACCTTTGATTAATTTGGTAAATTATTTATAAAATGTTACAATTGAAGAAAGGACTATGCCACTACTTCAGCTCTATTATAAAAAACCTACAAATGCAGGTAGAAATACTGTCAGCATCAAATCCTTAAGGATAGCTTGGCAGCTGTGGCTCAGGGTGTAGCACTGACCCATGCACCAAAAGGTTGCTGGTTTGATTCCCGGTCAGGGCACATGCCTGAGTCATGGCTCAATCCCCAGCAGGGAGCGTGCAGGATGTTTCTATCTCTCTTTCCCTCTCCATTCCTATCTCTCTAAAATCAATAAAAACATTTTTTTTTTAATTCTCAAGGATAAAGAATTTTATCATGAATCTTTTTGCAAATGTTGAAATGTACGAATTCCTAATAAATCAGATTTGCCCATTAGGTTTTCTGAATCCATAGGCTTCTCTGATAACAAGTCATGATTTTCTATTTTTAATAAATCTCATAGAAAAAAAAAAACTTAGTAAGACTCTTGTCTATTGTATTTTAGTCAGCCTTGTGTGCCAATAGCCATACTCACAGTTCTTTTTTGCCTTATTTCGTAATACTGCTAGATTTCTTTGATTTCTTTCCCATATTCTTTCAACTTAATTATTGGTATCTTGAGTCTATCAAGCTTTGGGAGAAAAGCCACACTCCTCAATCATTTTGTCTATTTGTAATGACTAAGTGGTGTCATACTGTCAGTTTACTCTGAGATGTCTTAATTCATTCAAAAGTTCTAAACAATTTAAACAACTTGATTATTGTCAGTAGTCTGAGTTCAATCAGCCCTTGTGACTCAAAATGCTTCTCAGTTTTCTGCTTTACTAGTTGGAATTCAGGAACAGTTTTCTCTTCAACTCTATAAGATCTTGAATTTATGTACTCTATTTCCATTCATTCCTACTTTCGAGCTAATTATTTTCTGGTCTTGTCTGTTTCACATACTTCCTGCTCAAATGCAGCCACCATCACCAACACACACTTCTAAAACTGTTTTTTAATCTCTTGCCCTGGAGCTACACGTTCCTTAGGTACATTATCTTGTTTTCACATCTCCATAAACAATTTACCAGATGTTTTGTCTCAACATAAGATAGACTGCCATCCTCCCAGTGTCCAAAAATAGTTTCTTCATTACCTCCACCCTAAAGTTAAGCCCATGGCACATATTTCAGACTTACGACATTCCCCTTGGATAAAGAATTTTGTATCTGTTAGAATATGCTAGAATATATTGCAGAAACAAACAAAATCTCATGCCTTATCATGTTCGGGGGGGGAGGGCAGTAATGGCTCTGTTCACCGCAGCCCCTCAAAATAGGGATTTAACCTTGATATATAGACTTTTAAGATTTCTGCAGCAGGGAGAAAGTAAGACGGCAAACCATGGACAGGTTCTTTCTTTCTTTCTTTCTTTAAAATAATTTACTTCATTTATTTTTTTTCAATTAAAGTTTACATTCAATATTATTTTGTATTAGTTTCAGGTGTACATCATAGTAGTTAGACAATCATATAAGTTACTAATAATTTCTCCTGAAATTTCTAGTACCCAAATGGAACTCTAGGCATCTTAAAATACTAGAAAAAGAAGAAAAAAAGCAACCCAACGTTAGCAGAAGAAAGAAAATAATAAAAAATTAGAACAGAATTAAATGAAATAGAGAACAAAAAACTATACAAAAAAATCAATAAAACAAAGAGCTGGTTCTTTGAAAAGATTAATAAATTTGACAAACCCCTGGCTAGGCTCACTAAGGAAAAAAGAAAAAAGACCCATATAAACAAAATCAGAAATGAGAGAGAAGTCCCCACAGACATCAGAGATCTACAATGGACAGTTTCTTAATATTTTTCACAAGGAAGCGTACACATCAATAGCCTAAAGCAGGTTATGTGGTTGTAACCAGTACCGCAGGGAACATAAGCGCTACCTTACCATGCATGCAGACAGAAGACAGCTAGAGATATTTGCGATCGACAATAATAAACTCCACTGGTTTTCTTTCTGATTATTATTGTAATTTTGATAATGCAATACTTAAAAATGATGTAACTTTTATAAAAGAAGTAAAATGGCAAAAACAATACTGAATTGCTCAAAAAAGGAATGTATATACAGTGTAAGATACTGAAGTTATTAACTTGACTTGTCAGATCAAATCACAAATCTGGAACAATAAACAGCAAATGTCAAGATTTTTTAAAATTATTAATATGCCCTTATATCCTTGTCGAAAACATAATGATAGTTAGTGATATGGAAGAATAAAATATATCTAATTATTTGCTGAACAAATATGAGGTGGAGTGTTTCTATATAATTCTTTCAAATACTTATAATTTAGAATACTTTAAGATAAAATATTACTATTTATGCAGCATTCAATCAGTAACTTAATTACAAATATAGAGGCATATTCTTTAGTGTTTTAATAAATAAAGTACTGTACAGGGTAGTAATTACTTACATACATCTTTTATCTATTCCTGTGAAGATTATAATTCACACAAAGCAAAGTATGCAATAAACTAATCTAAAAATTCGAGAGCTCCTCATTGTATCATTTTAAATAGATGTTAATGGCAATAAGTTGTTTACTTATTTAAATGATTGGACTTTAAAACAATGTGGCATACCATGGCTACATGGGATACATACTTAAAATTCTTTCAAAAACCTTACATTACCATAACTTATAAGACTTGCTTGAAAAACTACCTTGAAATTCTTAAAAAAATACAATTAAAGAGCAAGATCTCTATATCTAAAATTAAAAAGATTTCATATAAAATTTCAAAAAATATTTAAGTGAGAGAAAGATTTAAAGCAATAGTACTTACTTTTCCCCAAAACAACGAAGATAAAATTTTATACTTATAGCCAGATGATAGAAAGAAATAAAATATCTATACCTCAAACAGTCTTTTTATAAAATTTACATCCAATGAAGTGCTCAGGTGTGGGAACTGGCCACTCTTCATCTGCTGTATTTAGTGTAATGTATTGGAGAAAGGTAAAGTAAGGTAGAGTTTTTAGGCAACATTACCAAGGCCCTGCAGCTGGAGATCCTAACCAGAACTTTGCTGGAGATCCTGACCAGAACTTGGCTGGAGAATCAAACCATGCTGATCAACTGAACGCTGCCTCTGAGTCTTTCCTTCTTCGCCGACTCCGTCCACACCTTTGGGGACCCCTGGACCTGCTGGGGTTGGACCCCAGCATATGGGCATGCAAAGTCCCTACTTACAAGAAGTTTATATCTAGGTGAGTAAACAAGACTTGAAAATGCAACCAAGAATAAAAAATACGAATAAGGGGCAGCTTACACTAGTAAATATATTTTAAATAAAGAGTAGAAAAATTATTATAGAAAACATTTTAGAAGAAGACTGCACATAATAGACTTACGTAACTAAAACAACACAAAACACAAAACAAAATGAGGTTTTACCAATTAACCTGAACTCTATCCTGACTAACTATAGTTAATAACCTTTTCTTTCAATTACCAATTTTTCACTCTAACATTATTTTTGAAAGAAATATAATTCAAACTATTCTTGATCGCACAAACTAATTAACATACTTACAAAGGTAAAGTTTAATAGACACATGATATTCAATAACCAATTTTGAGAATATTGAATGAATGTGGGATACCTCTACTACAATTTCAAATTTTCTGAATAACAGAAAAAAAATAAATACATAATTTCTGAAAAACAATAAAATATGACATAAGAATATAAATGCTGAATATCTTAGAAAATGAAAAGCAGAAAGCCATGGATTAATACAGAAATAACATCCACCAGAAAACACCACCATTAAAAAATACTGGAGAGGGTAAATGGCTGAAGAATGACTGAAGAAGAAAAAAAGCAAATATACCATTTTTTTTTTTTTTCAAAAAACAAAATCAAGGACAACTATTTAAATATACTATAAACTATAAAGCGTTTAAGACCAGACAGAAGCAGAAAAGAATTCAGCCTTTTAAAAACCGTAAATTAAAGGAATATGAATTTTGACTTTGTGAGTTTTGGGTACAAAAGCTCTATTAAGCCCCATGGCTGCTGAAAATGACGTAGGGAAAAACCATTAGCATACAGGGTAAAAGAGCCACATACTGAAGTGCAGAGCAGAGCAAACCACTCTAAACGTAAAGGGGAAATTCTGACAGTAAAGGAAGCATAGCGGGAAATAGACCAGAATTCAGGGCAGAAACTGTCCAAATGCCTGGCTGACAGTATGGTGAGAAACGATAGAGAGGCATCCTCTTCAAAGGTAAAACTATGCAGAATCTTAGCCTAATGTTTTTCACAGCTGAGTACATTTCCCCACTGTGCACAGTTTGGTCACAGAAAGACTGAGGCTTCAGAGAACAGAACCCAAAGAGCAGAGCGGTTGGAAATTAATGAGGAATCCATAAAATTAGCTAGATAAGTTCAGTAGCAGACACCGACATGGCTAAAAAAAGAATCCCTGCACTTAAAAAGCCAATGGAAATTCTCCAATTCAAAGAACAGAGAAAACGAGAACGGAACATTTAAGATCATCTAGCATGCATGTAATTGGAATTCCAGAAAGAAAGAAAAAAGAAAAAGAAAAAAAACCCCACAGAGGTAAAAAAAAAAAAATTTGAAATTAACTAAAACTTTACAAATTTAGTAGAATACATTATTTTACAGATCCAGAAAGTTCAACAAATACCAGTCAAGATAAATAAAAATAAATCTATACCTAGACATACCAGAGTCAAACAGCTTATGAGCCAAAGATAAAGAGACGATCTTGAAAGAAGCCTGAGCAAAATATTTCAGGAGGTTTGGAGAAGGTGAGGGTACCACAAAATTTAATGGCTGACTTCTCATGTGAAGTCATGGAAGTCCAAGACATTGGAATGGCATATTCAAAGCATGGAAGGATAAAAAAAATATTTACAGCAAAGCTATATTTCAAAATTGAAGGCAAATTAAGAACATTTTTAGGTAAACAAAAATTAAAGAAACTATCAGGAACACTGGTATACACTATAAGAAATGCTAAGATGAGTTCTTCAATCTCAAAATAAATGACACTTAATGACAACTCAGATCAATAGGAAAGAATGAAGTAACAGAAATGGTAAAAGTATGAGTAAATATAAAACTTCTTTTCTTTTTTGTAAGTTATATGAGTATATAAGGCAAAAAGGTATCTTATGTTATTTGTTGATTTATAGCAGGGGTGGGGAACCTTTTTACTGCCAAAGGCCATTTGGATATTTATAACATCATTCATGGGCCATACAAAATTATCAGGTTAAAAAGTAGCCTGCTATATTTGGTTAAACAATTAATTAACTCACCCCTAGTGTCTTGGCAGGGCCAGACCAAATGATTTTGCGAGTCTTATATGGCCAGAGAGCTGGACCTTCTCCACCTCTGCTTTATAGGGTGAATAGATACGAAACACATGGAAATAGTTTTAAGAAGGGGGAGGAAATGGAAATATATATTGTTACAAGCCTTCTATATTTTACAAGAAGTAATTAAAAATTATATCTAAGTAGCCTGAATAGATATAAACTATACATTTTAACCTCTGCAGCAACCACTAAAAAATGCAGTTAAAATAGAAAAGTAGACATATGAAAATGGCATTTTAAAATTTATATTTACAAAAAAACAAGGCAAAAAGATGAAAAAGAAAAAACTGAATGCTAAAATTTAAAACAAATAGTTAAAAGCTTATCTAGATGCACGCACATCAATAATTATATTAAATGTAACAGATGTGAATTAATTCATGTCTTTTATATAAAAGATCTTGCATATAAATGATCTCCTACCTATGAGACCTTAAAAGAAAACACAATTACTGAAAGTAAAAATTTAAAATTTTATTTGCAAATAAGAACAACTTAATATTAATATAATAAAATAAACTTGAGGATAAGTGCTGTTTTTAGAGATAGAGGGGGATATGTCATTCTTATAAAAGTTCATGTATCAAGAAGGTAAAAGAACTATAAATACAGTCGGCCCTCCTCATGCAGTTTCACTTTTTGCAGTTTCAGTAACCCACAGTCAACTGCAGTCTGAAAATACTAAATTTGCCCAAACATTGACATCTGCCCCTGGCATCCAGCCATTGATGTCCTCATGACTTGATCCAGGATCACCAGAAGCAGATGATCTTCCTGATACATCATCAGAAGGTCAGTAGTAGTCTAAAGCTATGTCAGAGTGCCTATATCATTCATCCACCTCACTTTATCTCATCATGGAAGCATTTTATTATCTCACATCATCACGAGAAGGGTGAGTATAGTACAATAAGATATTTTGAGAGAGAGAGGTAGAAAACATTCATATAATTTTATCATAGCATATTGTTATAATTTATAAGTAGTTATTGCTATTAATCTCTTACTGTGCCTAATTTATAAATTAAACTTTATCATAGATATGTAAGTATAATGTACATGTTATATATATATTACTTATACATATACATATACTTATACATATATTGTATTATACTTTTTATACTTAATTATTATTCTTATTAACATTATACTTAATATTATTATACTTATATATATTGTATATATAAGATTCATAGTGTCTGTGGTTTCAGGCAGCCCCAGGGTGTAGTAGAGCTCGGGAAGTATGTCTCAGCGCTGTGGCTGATGCAATGGGGTGAGCACACTCCACCATGACATGCTTCCTCGGCACACCAGGAAGTAGCAATGCCCGCCTGAATGAACTCCTAGAGCCACGTGCACAGTACCCCAGCCTTTCAGCCATTGGTCGCCTGTAGCAACGTGTCTCCCTCTGATTGGTCCCCTCATGCTATATATACCCCTGTAGTTCCACAATAAAATGGATCTGCGTCACTCAACCTGGCCCCGGGGTCATGCATGCAGATGCCCTATCGCGTTGGGGCTCCGTTGTCCTCACCCCTGAGGGACCCCCTGCTTCAACAGGGTATCTTGGAACATACCCCCTGTACATAAAGGGGTACTATTGTACACAATAAAAGAGCTACAAAACATATAAAGCAAAAACTGGAAAAAAAGGAAAATATGCAATCTTAGTTGAAGACTTAAACATGCTCTTCTTGACAATTAATGGAACAACCAGGAAAAAAAAAACACCATCTATGATAATAGAGATCTGAGCAACATTGTCAACCACCTTAATATACTTGACATTTAAACAACACTATAATGCCACAACTTCAGATTACACAATCTTTTCCAGTGCATATGAAATAGTAACCAATATTAATCATATACTAATCATAAATTTAGTCAATATAATTTAAAAGCTAAAAATCTTAAAATAGGATTTTCTCTAGCCAAAACCTAAATTAGAAATTAATAAAAATAAAACATCTACAAAGCCTCAAATATTACAAATTTAAGCAACTTACATCTTAGCTTATACAACCCTCAAATCAAGATAGAAATCATAAAAGACACTAGCAAACATTTTGAAATGGATAATACTAAATTAGCAATGAATCAAAATTTTAGGGTTGCAGCTACAAAAGTGTTTAGAGAGAAATTTACAACCATAACACACTTAAGTATTAGAAAAGAGAAAAGGTTTATATCAAATCTTAGATAAAATCAAAGATCTCAGCTACCACACTAAGAAACTAGAAAAAGAAAATTAACCCCCAAGTGACTAATTTGGAATATTAGTCATTAATGTTAATAATTTCTTAGCAAATTAATTAAGAGAAGATATCAATTAAATATAAAACAAAAATAATAGAGAAAACTCAATGAAGCCAAAACCTGATCTTTGAAAACATTAATAAAATTGAATAATCCTATTCAGATTTATCAGAAAACAACAACAAAAACACATTCAAATCACCAATATAAAAATACAAGGTGGCTCATTACTGAATACCTTATAAGTATTAAAAGGATAAGAAAATTTTAAGGTCAACTGTATCCTAATAAATTCAACAACTTAGATAAAATAGAAGAATAGTTTAAAAGACACCAACAATCAAAGCTCATTCAAAAATGAGTAGATAATCTAAGACACCTGGGTCTATGAAAAATTTGAATAACCTTTCTACAATTAAAACAACAGACCCACATACCTTCCTGGGTAAATTCTACCTTATGCTTTAGAACAGTGGTTCTCAACCGTTGCTACACATTAGAATCACCTGGGAATCCTTTTAAAATCCTGATTTCTGGGCCTCATCCTCCAGAAATTCTGTTTCTTTGTTACTAATGTTGTGTCCCCACCCCATAACTAAGAAACAGAATTTCCAAAGGATGAGGCCCAGAAATCAGGATTTTAAAAGGATTCCCAGGTGATTCTAATGTGCAGCCATGGTTGAGAACCACTGCTTTAGAAGAAAAAAAAAAATAGCACACACTCTTCCCAATTCATTTTATGAAGCCAGCATTATCCATCCAGATAACAAAACCAAAGACATCAGAAAAGAACATTACAGGCCAATATTCTTCATAAAATAAATGTAAAAATTATTTTTAAAAATTTAGCAAATCAAATCCGGGAATACATAAAATGTGTAATACATTATGCCTAAGTAGGATTTATCCTAAGAAAACAAGTTTGGTTAGCATTTGAAAATCTATTAAAGTAACTGAGTATATTCCGTATATTACTAGGCTTAAAAAGGAATGAAAAAAAGCATCTAATAAAATTGAATACCTATTAATGGTTAAAAACTATTAACAAACTAAAAAAATAAGGTAACTTCATGGATACAAGAGGCATCTACAAAAAAAAACAAAACCCCACAGTTGTCCCTAAGTTTAGGAACAAGGCAAAAAAACTCACTGTTATCAACTCTATTCAGCATTTTTTTGAAGGTGCTAGCTATTACAATAAGGAAAAAAATAAATAGAAAGCATATGAATTGGAAAAGAAAAAGACTAAAAGCTGTCCCAGTTGAGACAATATTATATTAATGTAGAAAATCTTAAGGAATGTTCAAAAAGCTACTTACTAGTAAGGTTGCAAAATACAAGTGTATTTCCATATAGTAGCAATGAACCATTGTAAAATAAAATTGTAAAAAATACCCAACAAGAAATGTGAAATACCTTGAGATAAATGAACAAAATGGGTGCAAGACCTGTACACCTAAAACTACAAGACATTGTTGAAAGAAATCCGAAAAGGCCTAAGTAAAAACTTCCATTTTTGGCCTGAAATATAAGAAGCTTGGGAGTTGCCACTCCATCAAAACAACAGGTAAAAAGTTGAACAAACCAAAAAATCAACAATTCTTCTTAGATCCATAAGAGAAGTCAAATCACAGGGCAAACCGCTGCCCCCCCAAAATAGACATCGACAGGCAAATACAGAATATCACAACTTACCAGAGCAGAAATCCGTAAGGTGAAACCTCCACGGGAACCAGGGCCAGAGGACAACTGAACTGTAATTGATGAATTGCTTGAAGCTCAGTGTGAACAAGTCTGAGATAAAAACACCAGAAAGACCCAGTCATTGGGGTAAGGGGGGAACCCCACACTTTTGTGAATTTTACCTCTAGGAGCCTTACCAGGTCCTCACAGTAAATACTGGAGAAAAATTCCCCTTGAGTTTCTAGCAGGGAGACAGGAAATACATCAGAGCGCTCTCTTCTTAACAGGGTTTGCCTTCAGGAGAAACCAGTTAACCAAAGCTTAATCAGCTGGGGTTTTATCAGAGCCTAATTGAACTGGAGGAAGGAAAATAGCCAGCCCAGCCCACTCTAGCCATGTTCAGGAACTTGACTAGTGTATTCTCTGGGGCCAGCGCTAAGGGGAAATCCCATTTCGTTGGGCCCCAAGGAGATGGCTTATGTGTCTCTGAGATTGACAGATACAAGGGGATTAAGAAAAATAAATATATATATTGTGGTCATATTTTCTTGCTATGGAAAAATAAGGATTTATAAGTATGAATATACCTATACATATACTTATACACACACATACATATATACTTCTTAGGTCTTTTTGCTGAGAGGACCCTGAAGCAAATAACAAAAGTGCACAGATCTCGGTTTCTAAATACCACTAAAAACCTAAGGTTCTCTAGAGAATTGGCTGATTTCAAGGCTAGGGTGAAAAAAAAGTCCATGGTAAATCCTAGAATATCTTGGCTTGCCAGAACTTAAAAACGTGCTAAATAAAATGAAGTGTATATGGCAAGAAAAGATGAGATTCTGTTTAAAGAAACTCTCACTGGTCAAATACGTGACAGAATATCAAAATAAAATGCCTGTAAAAAATCATAACCCAGTGAATAAAATTGATATCCTTAAGTTCATACTGATATGTACACATGATGATTAAATAAAAGCAAGAGATGGGAAAAGTCTTGCTTAGAGTCAAATGTCAACTAACAATGTAGAAGGAACTTTGGCATTAGAAAATAGTTATTTAGCAACAATGAAAATAATAGTTTTAGAAAAACATTGTCAATGGATACTAATATTAATGGACAAACGTTTGATGTGGGAAATGAAACTTACATGATCTCAAACATCTCCCCACAAATACTTACTAATTGCTTATTATTTAATAAGTAAAACATACTTTCATACTGGAGAAGCTTGGCAGACAACACCTTAACCAAGTGTTCACAGGGCACATTACCAGTGACAGGAAGACTTGGTAGAGTGTACTTCTTGGTATTGTACTCTGAAAATAATACAGTGCCATTTCTGTTGTACTCTACCAAATATTCATAACCTAACCTTAGATAGGAGGAAATCTCAGACAAACCCCAAATGAGGGACACTCTACAAGTAACTCTTCAAAAATGTCAAGGTCATGAAAGCTAAGGGAAGACTGAGGAATTGTTCCAAACTGAAGGAGATTTAAGAATCACAAAAACTAAAGGCAGTATATGATTCTCATTTGGACCCTAAACCTCTAAAACATGTAATTGGAACCAAAGAGAAACTTTGAATGAAAACTTATGTGTAAAAATCTAAAAAATACAAATTATTATAGAGAGTAAGACAAAAAACATTGAGCTAGAAATTAGGGGCCCATTAAATCTCTGATAATCTCCAGGATAGTCACTTACTTTCCTGAGCCTCAAGATTATTTAGTTTAGAATGAGTGATTAAACCACAAAGTCCCTTTTATTTCCAAAATTCTATGATTAAACTTCTTCCAATTAATGGTTAAAATCAAATTACTAGTACCTATGTATTGAGCAGTTCACTAAGTGCAAAATCAATTGTAAAATTTGTTGGACTACTATTTTGGGCTGATTTTGAGTTTATGTGGCAATGTGGAAAAACATCTAAAAATACTGTCATAGGTGTGTATATATTTAGTTGTTTTAGACTTAAGATGCTTCCTCATTTCTCAGCATCTGATGGAAGAATCACAGCCTAGTTGATTCTTGCCTGCATCAAGTCGCAAAAGAAGTGATTATCAAAATGGTCACATTTTCCTTCTTACCCCTTTAGTGCACTCTTTGTTCACTTAGCACAGCTGATGAAGAAATCACGCTAACAAGCTCATGGGTTCATCACTCAGATGACTCAGGAAACCCCTCACCCTTGCCAGCCATTTGACATATGCTTGTCATTGGTCACAAGGTCAACTGAGTGATCACGTGTAGATAGACCATTGCAAATTCATCACCGTTAGAAAAATAATTCACAAAGCACATCCAATTCAAAATGGGCTAGCAACACCACTTTTCTGTATGAACACGGGACATCAAATTGAGTTTCTTGGTGTTTTCACCATATACTATTAATCTCAAAATCCTCTTTGATTTCAGACTCTCCTCAAATTTTATATCCCTGCTACTGCTGTCATGCTCTCTACTGATTAATACCTCCTTAGCTTTGTCACTCTTTAGAGCAGAATCAGGAGGCCTAAAATCTAAAATGCATGTATTATCTAATTCTTCCAATTTTGTAATCTAGGTGAAGGTACAAGCCTTTCCATTGTCCCTGTGTCACTGAGTCAACAAACCAACACACAAATCCGGGGTCCCAGATTGGAGAGGGTACAGGCCAGGCTGAGGGACACCTCTTCCCCGACGCCCCCGTGCACGAATTTCGTGCACCAGCCACTAGTAATGTAATAAAGCCGACTTTTCAAATAGGATGTCCCTGTATTCAAAGGTATATTTTAAAAGCTTACTAGCCAATGCAATGATAAGGAAACAAACATGGCTCAACATTCGCTCTGAAGTTTCAAATAGGGATGTCTTTGAAATGCTCTTCTGAATGTGAGTTTAATGTGAGTAAATATTGGGAATCAGAAAGCCATGGATTTACAGGGAACCAGCACCATAATACCCTAAATCGTATGGTAATGTGAGGCCGACAGCACAAACCTTTACACAGAAGGAATACACCTCTACAGAAACAGGGCTCTAGAAACATGTAGAGGCCTCAGAGGGGAAGAGGATGACTCTGTGGTTGGTGATATGGGATATAGTTCAAATGCCTGTTGGTTCTCATTCCCACTCTGTCAGAAGAAAGCCAAGAGACAAGGGTGTAAAGAAAAGAGGATCTCATTCTGCTTGAATATATGTTAACCTATGAGCGCTAGTACTCCGTTGGTCAGCTTTTTCAGGGCTTGCTGTCACCGCAGCTCTGCTGACCTGGTAGGTCTGATTATGAATGATCAATGTGCCTATTTGCAATAAAAGTCTTTGCACAGACTTGGACCCTCAGCCCTTATTCACTCATGCAGATAATAACGGCAGTTCAAGGCAGTTGCCCATAACTCCAAGCTTCATTAAACAAAGGGAATGTCACCAGAAGTCCCTTTAACTATCTTTTTGCTGCTAGGCAGAGAAAAATTGGCCATTCTGAGGAAATGGAATTTACAGTGTTAATAAAATAAGGATTTGTGTATCCCTATGCTCTATGTTGCAGCTCTATTCTGAGCTCCCACTGTTAAAACCCTCCATGTTAGCAGGGGGCAGAGTGAGAAATGTGAACAAAGGATGCTGTGTGCCTGAGGTCAGATTCTGCTTGAGGAAACATTTCAGTGGAATTTTCCAGGATGGGGTGCTGCACTCCTGCCCATTGATTACAGACACAGCTAGTGTTAGGCTGGTGTCTCAAAGATTTGGAGGTTGGGGAAGGATGATGGGGGAGGCTCCAGAGGAGTTCAGTGTGACTTGAAAAGAGGGTCCCTCTGTGGTACATTGAGACACAAAGTCTGCCCACTCTCCAGGCTCTGGGAGGGTGTGAAGTTTTGGTTACCCTTTTTCTCAGGAAAAACATATTAACAAGTCACTGTTGTTTGGGGAAAGTGTCAACCTTAGATGTTCTAATAAGGGATGGCCATCTATGACACAGTCCTTCATACATCACCTCCTGGCTCATGCTCCTCACAGGAACTCCCACCCCACTCTACACCTTGGGCATCACTCCTACATTACCCTCATACACACATTCATTTCCCTAGCTATTTAGAATACCCATTCACTATTTTTTATAGTCCTCTCCCTTAAAAATAGACTTTAAGGACATCCTTAAAATTTTTTTGTTGCCTAAATAACCCTGCTATGATTTGAAACTCACAGAGAAATGTAGTTTTGAATGACTGAATAATCCAAGGCAAAAGTTCAGGTTCCTTCAAAATCAACTGAATGCCCATTTCTGGATAATAATTGGTATTTGCATTCCAACTGTTCTGTAATAAAGATTCAAGAAAAATGAAAACAATGGACATGTGAGAAATTGCCCGTGAAACGAATAAAGTCACAAAACAGATAAATTAGGCCCCAAATAAAACATTTTTCTACGAGAAATTTTTGGTCTGAATCATTTGGAAATACTTTTTCCTGCTTTGACCCATAAAGAGTAGACATGGCCACATAGAACATGGAAGGCCAGTTATTTTGTGCTAATTCAATACTAAATGCGAAGAAAATAGGCTACCAAATGTTCCTGCCCATTCAGAAATTGACAAGTAAGCATCTTGCACACAGTAGTAGGCCTTGTAAGCAAAAAGCTTTCCCTCCTGAGTGTCTCTCAAACTTATAAAACTCTATGAGTCTATCTGCTCACACAAAGCCTAACACTTGTTTATGTCCTGACATGTCATCTTGTAACAGTTTCTGGGAAGGGAAATGTGGAAAATTCCCCCCCAAAAAAGTGAAGGTAGGGGATGCAGGGGAGGGAGATGTGGTAATTTCAGTGGTAATGAAATAAATAAAATACAGAGAAATAATATTCCTAAGATATTCCCTTGGAAACGGATGCCACACACAGAATTGCTGAAGGACCTGAATATGATTGGCTCAAAGGAAAAACTAAGGGAAGACAGTTATATTCCAACATATGATGGTTGTCCATAGATGGGGAAGGTCAGATAGGGAATTAAAGAGTAAAAGTTGTAAGGTACTGGCTGCAAAGAGATTTAAAAACAAACATGGAACTCTGAATCACTAAAGCAACCAAATTTGTTCAGAAGGTTTTGACCATCTATGGGAGGTACTTGAGGAGGAGGCATTACTAAAATAGGTGAGAGGTTATTTTTAGATGATTTAAAAAATACTTTAAACTTTAAGAATTTTATAAGTATGATGAATTGAACACTAAGAATGTTGGTGAAATAAGCAAACACGTAAGGAAACTTACCAAGCATTTGTTAACTCCTCTACCGTCATCTTCAAGGCAGACTTGGGTCCTGCTTGGCCTTTTCAGCAGGGCATAAGTCTCTAAACCAGGAAGATGATGTGAACTTTATTTTCATGAACTTTAATTTTGCTTAAAGAATTTTAAAAAGATCAAGCAGTGACAGCGTACTATTTTGTAAAGTGAATCCATATATAGAAACTCCCTATGGCATTAACATGTTCAGGTTTAAGTTATGCAGTTTCTTGGCTATTTGAAATAGGACGGTCATCTCAATTCAGTTTGCATAAGAAGCCCATTGTTCTCATCTTAAAGCTCAGGATAAGATATTCATAACATCCCCTCCTCTTTCCTCCCACACTCTTCCAATGCCTGAGACACTTCTGTCCAATACTATCCATTCAAACTCAAAGACTGACTGAGCTATTCAAAGCTTCCTCTCGGGCACTTAGGGCTTTGTGCTATTGTCCGGCTGTATGAGACTCCAGTGGATGCTGTGTTCAGTCTGTTCTAATGCACCTCCCACCAGCTGGCATACGCATCTTTAGCATTAGTGTTTCTTTTCCATTACTTTTAATCCAGGCAGCTCCAGTTTTGTTCTGTTTGGGACCCTGCATTATGTCCTTGGCCTCCAGTAGTGAGATTTAATTCAGCACATTTCTACTAGAATATAAATGCCTGTGGGTGAAATTATGCATATATAGTGTGAAGGAACTGTTCATGTTTTAGTATTTTTCTATCTTCCACAGTACTTAGCACAATGCCTTGCACACAACAGATGTTCGACCAAGGTGTGTGATTTCAACTAGTCTTTTTTCACCTATCCAGGAAAGTGTTGCCTTAAAAAGTAAAACGATGCTAAAATGATAATATTTAGGAAACATCATGCACTGGAATAATATTTTGATACTTTTTATCCTTTTCAACAGTAATCAACCAATTTACTATTGATGTTTATTAAGAGATTTGAAGTACCTGCTCATCTGCTATTTAAAATCAACAACCTTAGTTTTCAGGACTGAAAGTAGAAAGAAGAAGAAATCATGACTAAAAAGAGCAAAATCTACTTTTGAGCAACTTCATGATTTCCCTACATGGGTACTAATTCTGAGTCACTAAATATTTTCAACAGAAAGAGATCTTAGCAACTAATAAGTCCAACTTCCTAAAGCAAACGATAGGACTGTTCTATGTTTAAAAACAATTATTTCTGTTGTAGTTTTTAAACAAAAAGGCCAAACTCTTGGTTAGATTGTTAGAAAGAGAAGGCGGGTGGGAGTGTAAGGGTGGGGGTAGACGTATGGAAAGGCAAGGTCTTTCCTCTCTTCCTCAGGATGTTCAGTAGACAATGTTCCTGGTGGGGCCGCCTGAGGTTCTGCTGTGGTGGAGTTTGCTCAGTGTGTAACAGATGATGATGATGATGATGATGATGATGATGATGATGATGATGATGTGTTGAGGACAGTTACTACCCATGATTCCATCTAAAGGAGGACATTTCCACTCTGTTCTCCAGCATGCGCAGCATGGACAAGTTACTCCTCTCATGGGAAGAGTGACTGATCCAATGGAGGAATTTGGGAGAAGTAATTGAGTACATTCGATACAGCATCTTCTGGGTCCCTCTCTTTAAGAGCCAGCTTGACTGCAGGATGCAAGCTTTTGGGCCACTCTCCCATGTGGTAGCTTAGCAGATCAAGTCCTACTTGTGCAAGATGGGGCCTGTAGTTCTGAGGAGAGAGGAAAGACTCATCCAGTGATATATTAGTAAGCCCTCTCTGGCCATAAATCTAAAGTAATACTCACTAGTTCAGCTGTTATGAGTAATAAGGATTTCTATTTGTCTGACTTTTATGTCCTATTTCTCAGTTGTTGCCAAATTTGCAAGAAGAGATGAACAAAATTTTTTAAAAGTCTCAATGTTTAAGCTTGGGAATTAAAAAACTATGATTATGACATATCCTTTGAAATTATAATAGTTTTAAAACCAATATAGAAAGTTATTAGGTAACTCAGATCCAAGTTTTCAACATTAAAATAATCTGTATTCTATTTTTACACATGTTCCTTTTAGTAAAACAGAAAAATTTGAACTGTTATTACTAAACATGGTATCCATTTCTTGTGAATAAAATTTATATTGGTCATCATTTTAAAAGCATACACAAATTTATAATTTGAAGTTTTGAACAACAGAATAGTTTTATCAGTTTACCTATGGCAGCTTCATAATGAACATTAGCTCTCTTGCTGTGGAAGACATTAATCCCAGGTATACCACATGTGAAACACAGCCATATACTTTCAACTACCATCTTTATCATCATACCAAGTAGTATTTTTGTATGGTTTTCAAAATATTTTCACTTATATTCTTTTATTCAACCCTTTCAACAGCACCATAAGTTGGGTAGGACAAATAAGTTTCATCTATATTTTACAATGAAAAAAATTCACAAAGAGATTATGTGACTTGTTCAAGTAACTCAACCATTAGTATATAAAAAAAGTTGATACTAATAACCAAGTGTCCTGCCTCCTATTTATACATATTTTATATACTTATTATATTGTCATTATATTAGATACTTATACGAGAAGCATTAATTTTAGGTGACTAGAACGGTATGATTTATTTTTGTTTGGCTTCCAAGAGTATATTAATTCAATGAAATTAAAAATATTTATTGAATATGTAGCACATTGTTTAGCAAAGAACAACAACAATAATAATAAAGGCTCTACATGTGTTAAGTAGACAGACTGATGAATGAATGGATGGATGGGTGGAAGGATGGATGGATAAATGTGAAACAGGGCTAAAGACAGAGGAATAAAATGTGACTCTTAAGGAGGACAAAAGTAGTGACACAAAAATAGCTAGAATACACGTTGCTATGTGCTGTAATAGAGACAGGCCCATTGTGCTAGGGGAACAGATGACAGAACAATTCATGATACCGCATTTTGAGATTATTGTACAAATGTTGTACCATTGAACCATTGAAATGCTCTTTATGCTGTAAAGAAAGGAACTGGAAGTGATGAAGCGTGAAAGGCCCATTGTCAGAATTTTTCAAAGATACCTTAGAATCCATGAAAACCGACAAAGAATCTAGGAATTTCAAAACCCAAAGAACTTAAATGAAAAGCCCAGCCCTACATGTTTTTTATTAGAGCAGTGACACCCAGATGGGGTGGAGGGCAGAGGGGAGATGCATAATGTCATGTACATGTGTATTTAGTAGTAAAAGAAAGCATTGAACCAAGGCATTAACCAGACACATTTCTAACCTTGACACGAGTTGCTGATGAAATGGCCCTAAGAATATACACCACAATTGGCCTTATTTTGACCTGAGTTAGCAAGAGCTTTTAGCAGGAGTTTTGTCATGTAAATACCCTCTTAAACAAGAACAGAACACACTGTTCAAGTGGCTCAGACAGAGCTGGCGGTCAGTAACTGATACAAGAGAACTTGGGTAGAAGCACAAGGAGAGGATCTCTTTCAGGAGGAGTGGTGAGTGTTAATGGGATTTAACAAAGTGAAAGGAAACTATTCTAGGAAAGATAATAGATGAATCCAAAATACTTTGGCATTTTAATCGAATATGCTGTTTAGGAAAAAAGCACAGTCTGCACCCCAACACCTGCTGGACCTAATGGACTCTGAAATGTTGTTTCAGAATTAATCAAGTCATTTAAAATCATAGCTGCAGTCTCCATTCACTACTCCTGTGCATAAATGTGCTGATCCCGATACTAATCCATGTCGGGTGACTTCTGCAATACATCACCATAATTGCCATTTTAGGGCTGCAAATTGGAGCTAAAATAACCAGATGCAAAAGAGATGGCCATATCATACTCTCAAGATGGATCTTCAAAGTTCAAGGAGAGTTCAAGCATGGAAGAGGCAATAGAAAGGGGTCAAGTGTAAGGGGATTGTTCATGTTCAAGAAGAATTAACTTTACAAATATATTGTTTCTGAGGTGGTAATTGTCCCATCTTACAGTTATTCATACCTCATTTACTCGTTGCATTCTTCTCAAGCATTTAATGAAATGAATTTGATTTTGACAAAATATTCTATTTCAAAATTGCCATTAATTTTCAAGATATTTTATTCTCCTCTAAATTATCTGTTTTAAAGTGATAGAGACTGGATTTGGAAAATCTAATATTTCCCTAGCTAATCTTCTGGCAAGAGTCCATGTCGGTTTCAGATAGTTCCTTCCTAGCTCAGTCAACTAAGTCACTGAACTAAAAAATAGTCACCAACATCCCAAACACCCCAAACTCAAAATACAAGGTCAGAGTTCTGTCTCATGGGAGAAAAACCAAGGCAGTTCTCTAGCTTATCTGTCACATTTCCTCATTCAGGGGACTGTAATATGCCAATAAAAGTCTACCCCACAGTTATTAGTTTATATGAAATTGGGACAGATTTGGAAAATCAGGAGGCAAAAGAGAACCCCTGTGGCTAGTTCTGTATCAAAGTTGCTTAAAAATGCCACTGTTACTTGCTGATTTCATTGAATCACCCTTTCCTTGATATCTTATAAAATAAATGACCATAAAAAGAATACAATACCTCTATTTCAAAATCCAAATTTGTAAACATAGCACTCAAGTACCTTCACAATCTGGAGCCAGCCTACCTGTTTAATACTTCTATCTTCACAACTCTAGCACTCCAGCTTCTGCCACAACAAAGAATTCTGCCATTCCCCAAAGAGTAAGTCCCATGTCAACCTTGAAGCCTTTTCAAATGTTCTTCTCTGTATATGACATATCTCTCTTCTCTTTTTCCCTAGCTAGTACACTATATTCATTCTTTAATACCTAGGTGAAATGTGGCCATGCTTGTCCGATCAGCCATCCCACAGCAGAGCAGTTAGTTCTTTATGTTTTGCTTTCCCACAGTGCAGGATGCAAGCCATCATTGCAAGGACTTGTCACAACATATTATAGAAATTTTCTGTGTTTATCACCCTCATTTATATTATGAGGTAATTGAGTATATGAACTAGTCTTCAAAACTGTTTGAATAATATATTAAATGTAAGTAATAATTTTCAAAATTATAAAGCAATATTAAAATTGCAGTTGTTTTGCTGTTATTTCCCACAGGCATTCTTTCACAGCATATCACAGATATTTCTTTGTGTCTAACCCAGTAACCATCAGAACAGGGGGGAGAAAATATTTGAAAAAATAATAGTCATCATTTTTCAAAAATTGATGAATATTATAATTAAACACAAGCAGAATAAACACAAAAATCACATCAAGACATCACAATTAAATTGCTGAAAACTAATAATAGAGAATTGTAAATGCAGACAGTGAAAAAGTCCATAGTAAATAAAACAGGGAACAAAGATAAAAATAATTTCAGATGTCAAAAGCAATGTAATGCAAAAGGCAATGCAATGACATTGTTAAAGTGCTGAAATAGGATGGTGGGCACACAATGCAATATACAGATCATATATCATAGAAACATATACTTGAAATCTATATGATCTTATTAACCAATGCTACCCCAATAAATTTAATAAAAATATAAACAAATACAATGCTAAAGTAAAAAAATAGTAAAACTAGAATTGTATACTTAAAAAAATATCTTTAGAAATGAATGCAAAAGAAGTATACTTTAGAAAAAACAAACCTCAAAGAATTTTTTGCCTCAAACTTCCTTTTAAAAATATTAAAAGTTATTCTTCAGGCTAAAGAAAATAAAACCATATAGAAAGGTAAAGATACAAAGAAATCTAAGAATTCCAATGTTGTAGATATGTGGTAAATATAATAGATATTTTAGTCATTTTAAAGTTTCTTTAAGAAACAAGTGTATGTTTTAAAAAATAGTAATAGCATTTTGAGATTTGTAACATGGGAAGAAAAGTATGACAAAAATAGAGCAAAAATTGGAGAAGAAAATGGAAGCAGCTCTAAGATTATTATGATATGCATACTGGTCTAATACTATTTGAAAGAACATTCTGAGGGGAATAATGCACAAACTACATGAAATAAAGCATATAATAATACAAAATATAGATACAAAATTTCAACTAAACTAATTCAAGTGGAAATAGAAAAGAGGAAAGAAGAGAATATATATCAAATAAAAAGGAAATAAATAGGATGATATTAAAACTAACTTGAACCATATTAATAATTATATTAAATATAAATTATCTAAAGTTTATAGTAAAAAAGCAAAGATTTTCAAAATGAATAAAAGAGCACACCAAAACCATATACTGTACACAAGAAATGAATTTAAAATATAAAGACACAATAAGCAAAATTGAGAAAGACAAATATCAATGATCTCTCTTAATTGTGGAATCTAATAAACAAAATGAATTGACCATGCAATTTAGACCTGAAGCATGAAGGTATGGAATAGACTGATATACCTTGATGTGGGGTTGGGGGTATGAGAAGAGATAAACCAAAGAACTTATATAGTTATATTTATAGCCCGTGGACTCAGGCAATAGGGTACTAAAAACCTGGAGGGGTAGGTTAGGGCTGGGAGGGGAATGGGAGATATCTGTAATACTACCAATAATAAAAAAAATATATAATATGCTAAGTATCTGGTCATCCAGTCGTCCGTTCAACCAATTAAAGCATAATATGCTAATTATATGCTAAGGCCACTCAACCACTCGCTATGATGTGCACTGACCACCAGGGGGAAGACGCTCTAATTTGTAGGTTAGCTTGCTGCTGGGGTCTGGCAGATTGGGACTGAGCGAGACAGGCCAAACATGCCCTGGAGCCCTCCCACAGTCCCTCCCCGGCTGGCCAACCTCCCGCATCCCTCCCCAGCCCCGATTGTGCACCGGCGGGGTCCCTCAGCCTGGCTTGCACCCTCTCACAATCCAGGACCCCTCAGCGGGTGTCAGAGAGCCGGTTTTGGCCTGGTCCCACAGGCCAGGCTGAGGGACCCCACTGGTGCCCCCACACACACACATACACAAAATAAACCAGTTGGACTACATCAAATTAAAAAGTTTCTGCACAGCAAAGGAAACCATCAACAAAATGAAGAGTCAATCTACAGAATGGTAGAAAATATTTCAAAATCATGTCTGATACAGGATTAATATATAAAACTAGAGGCCCGTTGCATGAAGATTCGTGCAATAGGCCTTCCTTCCCCTGGCTGCCGGTTCTGGTTTTCCTCTGGCACCCAGGATCCAGGCCTTTGGTCCGGCCACAGCAGCGAGGCTTGGTTTCTCCACTGTGGCCACAGCAGCGAGGCGTGGCTTATCTGCTCGGGTCGCAGCAGCGAGGCTTGGCTTCTCCCCTTGGGTCGCAGCAGCAAGGCCTGGCTTCTCCGCTCGGGCCATAGCAGCAAGGCTTGACTTCTCCGCTCCGGCTGCAGAGGAGAAGCCAAGCCTCTTCAGTCTTCAGTCGTCTTCAGTCTTCAATCGTATTCAGTCTTTGCTTCGCACCTGCATATGCAAAATAACTGCTATCTTTGTTGGGTTAATTTACATGCTCATCCTGGTTGGCTGGTGGGCATAGTGGAGTGACACAAATTTGCATGCTTCTTTTTTATTAGTGTAGATATATAAAGAACTCATTCAACTCAATAGCAAAAAAACCCACAAATAATCTGATTTTTTAAATGGGGAGATCTTAATAGACATTTTTCCAAAGAAGACATACAAATGGCCAACAGGCACATGAAAAGATACTTAAACTCACTAATCATAAGGGAAATGCACATCAAAACCACAATGAGACATTCCCTCACTGCTGTTAGAATGACTATTATCAAAAAGATAAGAAATAACAGCGTTAGTGAGGAAGTGAAAAAGGAGCCCTGTGTACTGTTGATAGGAATGTAAATTGGTACAGCCAATATGGCAAACAGTATAGAAGTTCCTCAAAAAATGATAAATAAACTTACCACATGATCAAGGATTCCACCTGTGGGTATTTATCCAAAGAAAATAAAAGCACTAATTCAAAAAGATACATGTACCCCCATCTTTACTGCAGTATTATTTATACTAGCCAAGATATGGAAACAACCTAAGTGTCCATCAATAGATGAATAAAGAAAATGTGTATATATACAATGAAATATTATTCATCCATAAAAAAGAATGAAATCTTGCCCTTCATGACAACATGGATGCACCTTGATAGCATTATGTAAGCATTATGTGAAGTGAAATAAGTCGTAGAAAGAAAAATAATGTGTGATCTCAGTTATAAATGGAATCTAAATCGATGCTCATAGACACAGAGAACAGACTGGTAGTTATTGGAGGTGAAGAGTAGGTAGTAAGTTAAATGGATGAGGGTTATTAAAAGGTATATACTGCCTGGCCAGTATGGCTCAGTGGTTGAGCGTCAATCTATGAACTGGGAGGTCACAGTTCGATTCCCAGTCAGGGTACATGCCAGGGTTTCAGGCTTGAGACAGCCAATCAATAATTCTCTCTCATCACTAATGTTTCTATCTCTCTCTCCCTTCCTCTCTGAAATCAATAAAAATATATTTGAGCCCTAACCAGTTTCGCTCAGTGGATAGAGCGTCAGCCTGTGGACTGACAGATCCCAGGTTCGATTCTGGCCAAGGGCATGTACCTTGGTTGTGGGTACATCCCCAGTAGGAGGTGTGCAAGAGGCAGCTGACCGATGTTTCTCTCTCATCGATGTTTCTAACTCTCTATCCCTCTCCCTTCCTCTCTGTAAAAAATCAAGAGTCTAGAAACAGATGCAAATACATAAGTAATTAATAAATTAAAAAGGCAGAAATTTAAGATGTTGGGAGGTAAGGGTGAGTACCACACAGGTAAGTCAAGAAATATTTCTGGTCTATTTGATATTTTGATAAAATAAAATTAGAGCAGTTGATTTTAGATGCACTGAAGAAGTATAAATATAACTAGAAAAATATATAGGTATTTAGAAATATATAGGTACATAAAAATATATAGTATCTCGATTGGGGAAATAGATAGGTCTGACCAAGTAAAAATTTGAAACTTCTACATGCCTAAGTTATGTAAACAGAATTTAAAGTAAAGTAACAAGTTAATTTAAGAAATATTATAGCACATATAATAAATATAGGGTTAATACATTATTTAGCTCTTATAAATTAATAAAAACATTCACAGAGTGGATGAAAGAAAATATTCTATTAATACAAAAAGAAATCCCAGTAATCAAAAATATAAAAATGTTCAAAGTTATTACTAGTAATGAATATAATAAATGAAACATCAAATTGACAATATATGTCTCCCAATCTATCTATACAATAAAAGGTTAATATGCAAATTGACCCTAACGGCAGAATGACCAGGAACGACTGGTCACTATGATGCGCAATGACCACCAAGGGGCAGACGCTCAACACAGGAGCTGCTCCCTGGTGGTCAGTGCACTCCCACAGGGGGAGTTCTGCTCAGTCACAAGCCGGGCTGATGTCTGCGAGCACAGTGGTGGTGGCAGGATCCTCTCCCGCCTCTGTGACAGCACTAAGGATGTCCGACTGCGGATTAGGCCTGCTCCCCATCAGACATCCCCCAAGGGCTCCCAGGCTGCCAGAGGGATGTCTGACTGCCAGCTTAGGCCTGATCCTCCAGGGAGAGGGCCTAAGCCGGCAGGTGGACATCCCCTGAGGGGTCCTGGACTGTGAGAGGGCACAGGCCGGGCTAAGGGACCCCCCAGAGTGCACTAATTTTCATGCACCAGGCCTCTAGTTGGATAATATTTGTGTCCAATCACAATGGCAAAAAAAAAAAAAATTATATAACACCAATATCGATAAGAGTGTACTGAAATTCATATGTTCATACTCTGCTGGAGGGAAGACATATTGGCAAATTCTTTCATGATGGCAGTTTTGTAATATGACCTAAAAATATAAACAATTTCATATTTTTCTAGCTCATTTAGACTTGCATGTTTTATTAAAGATGTGAATTATTACTGTATTTAATAGTAGTGAGTAAATGGAAACAACCTAGATAGCCAACAAAAAATTATAGAACAATAGAATAATAAAAACTTGCAGACAAAAAGAAGTCATGTGTAGAAGAATGGTATATGTTTATGAAAATATTCAAATATATATTTGGTATTATTCCAAATTTATAAAGATATATACCTGGGGGCAGAAAATAAAATAAAGCCTTGACATACACCAAGATTTTATATATTTCTTTCTGTATGCAAAGCTTAAAGGGAATAGCTCTTTTCTTAACATTTTTCTAACGCGTCTTACATTTTCTATACTAAAGAATTACTTTTATAAACAGCAATTACTTTTCATGGTTTGAAATGTAATTCTCCTTTCAGTCAAAAGATTTCACCAAGCATAATCCCTGGCCCCACCTCTGCTTCCCCAGCACCCTGGGCAGGACGTAGAGCTGTCTCCCCATCCAGGCTGCCAACACCGCGAGGGAGAAGACTGTGCCCTGTGCACCGAGGCACCCCAGGAATGCTGAGAGGGAGACACAGACTGGCAGAAAAGACAAATCAAAGTCAATCCGGAAACATAAAGTGGTTCTGGAAGAGAGATGGGATAAGAGGGGCACATTTTTTATCCCACCTGAACCCTCCAAGCACAGGTAAATACAAACATATATTATTTAGGTTTGCGTTCTTTTTCTTCCTCAAGCTTTATGAGAATAAAAGCCAGTAAATGTCTTCCAATCGCTTAGTACAACTAGTTACAAGCAATTGGTACTCAGACCACACCTCTGAAAGCCACATGGACTCTATTATATAACTTCCCAAATTCCAGTCCCTTAGTACCTGAGAGGCAGCAAAATACAATGATAAAGAAGCTCTCTGAGGCCAGGTTCCCTGGGTAAAACCCTGCTTCCACCACGTATTAGCTGTATAACCTTGAACGAATTACCTGAGTCTGTGCCTCACTTCCCTCATGTTTAAAATAAGAACAGTAGTAGGATTAAATGAGTTACTATATGTAGCTTAAATCAGTCTATAAGGGCCACATACCAGTAGGTGCTGGTAAAGTAAAAACATAAAGAGTGTATTACCCAGGACATGCAGCAAACATACTTTTTGATTAATATTTATCACAAACATGGCACCAGAATCTGAGTCACCTTAGCCGTTATCAGACGTATGGACTGATTGACAAACCTGTCCTGCAAAGTACTCATAACCATTCATTGGGGGTCGGGATGGTGGGGGGAAATCTTTTAAAGATTAACTAATCCAAATTTCCAAGGCTTTCAGTTTTTACATAAGCACCAAAAATACTCAACCTCATTCCTGTTATAACTTGCTTTAGACACTAAATCCAAGCACCAAAGAAAACTATGAATCTAAAAGAGATGTTATTCTAGTAAGAAACATTTACAGCCCAGCTGGTGTGGCTCAGTGGTTGAGCGTATTCCTGTGAACCAGGAGGTCATGGTTTGATTCCCGGTCAGGGCACACGCCTGGGTTATGGGCTTGATCCCCAGTAGGGGGCATGCAGGAGGCAGCTAATCAATGATTCTCTCTCATCATTGATGTTTCTCTCTCTCCCTTCTTCTCTGAATTCAATAAAAATATATAAAAAAGAAACATTTACAGTAATATAATTATTCTTCAGCAAGGTATAACTCCATCAAATTGTAGCATTATCTTTGTTGTTCTCTATAGTTCCAACAAATGGTAGTTTAAGATTGTAGACAAAAGTAGTTAAAAGATCTTGCTAGTTCCTTTCTTATATCAGGTATTTTCAAATTTCTAATTTCTAAATGAATTCAGCGATTGAGATCAAAGCAAGGCGACAGATTTCCTTGTCTGATTCTTGGACTCGCTCTCCCTCTTCCTCTGTGTATTTGTGTTTGCGTCCTTGTTCGTGTGTGTGTGTGTGTGTGTGTGTGTGTGTGTGTGTCCAACAGTTCCCCTATGTCAAGAGAGAAATAATGCTTAGCGGAAAACCTGTTGTGGGGACTGGCTCAGAGGCACAAAATGACATATTTATGACAAGGCACAAACTGTTGTTTTACCTCATGTGGAAGATTTTGTTTGTTTTGTCTTTTTTAGCCTCCATGGACTCTATGTTCATTGTTAAAAGCCAAACAAGCCCCCTATGACATTCTGAAAACTCATCCCTGTCTTAATAGTGGCAGAGGCAGTGGCTCAGAGCAGCTCAAATGGGCCAAGGGAACACATGACAGCTGCAGCTATGAAATAGAGGGAAACACACCCACACAAGGAGGGGGCAGGAGGGAGGGGGGAGAGGGAGAGGGAGAGGGAGAGAGAGAGAGAGGAGAGGCACTTCCTTTTTAAGCACAAGTGCTAATGATGGCTCCTAAATACCACCAACCCTTTGGGCAGAGCTTGTGCATACTAGGTGTGCAAAATAGTTGCCTATAGTTTTGTTTAAAAACCAATAGAAAGACGACATAAGTGAGCCCCTGGAGAGAAGGAAAGAAACAACACTTAATTTAGATGTAAAGCTAAGGGGTAAGAGGTTTCCAGTGCCATCCCTATGACTATATCAAATGTAATTTAAAAACAGGGATTGTTCATTTCAATGTCAAATGAGCTCCATTCACTACATGTCAGTTCTTCCCACGTCTAATCTACTGGGTATGTTGGGTTTCATGCCTTCTGGAGAAAAATGTAAGTGTAGAGTGAAACTAGCCCTATATATAAACATATCTCAAAATAAGAACATGTAGGAAAACTTCCAAGTGTCTAAAAAGATGTCCTCTTTGTCATAAATACTGTCATTAATTAAAGTACACTTAGCAGCCACTTCATGTATAGAACTATTCCAGAAACAAAATAATAAGATCTGACAAAAATACTGGTATCAATAAGTCATAGTATTTAAATAGCAATGTCTTTCACCTTGTATGCATATATGCATAACCCATGGACACAGACAGTGAGGTGCTAGGGCCTGGGACAGGGGGTTGGGGTGGGCTAGAGGGGGTTAATGGGGGGGAAAGGGGGTCATATGTAATACTTTCAACAATAAAGGTTGTTTTTTTAAAATAAAATAAGAAAAATAGCAATGTCTTTCAAAGTTCTAAGCATATTATGGATATCAGCTAATTAACTTACCATGGAAGAATGAACATAGATTTGTTATTACTAATTTTTCTAAAACCCCTAGTTACAATTGAGACCATTTTATTAAAAAGATGTCATACAACTGCAACATCTTCGTAATATCTTGGAAGAAATTAAGAGTCAACATTATCTCTGTAGGTATTCTTATCTATGTGCTCTTATTCTTTGCTTTTTAAGTGAGTTTAGGAAGAATTTCCCTTGAATTTACCAACTCCACTCTCAGGCACAACTGGTTCCCTAGAGGGGAATCTGTATATTACCTCCATGAAGTATGTCTGTGAGGGTGGAAGTGAGGGCGAGAGGGCAACCTGAGATAATCATTGCTAAAATGTTTTATTTGCACATGATAATTTCTCTTTTCATAAATATCAGCAAATATGCTTCGCTCCCCTCTCCCTCTCCCTCTCTCTCAGGATATCAGGCAGATAAGAGTTATCAGTAAAGGTCATCCTCAATTTCTATACAGAAATGATCTGTCTCCGGTATGTAATAAACATTTATCCATGCCTTTATTAGCTATATTGAAGCTGACAGTTCTGTTAAACCATTTTCCTTCATTTTGCTAGGTCATGACGGTTAATGCTGCTAAAAAATCTCATCACTGCTTTTGATCACTGTATTGTCTTCGCTGCATTATCAGAATTTTGTGAAGGTAAGCACTGGCTGGAATGACCTATTAAAGTTACAGCCCGTTGAGTCTCTGGGTTTTTTTCCCCCTCTTTTTTCATCACAATAAAAAGGCAAAGGAGTGCAAAGAATAAATTTTCCTTGGAGGGTTATATTTAGTTGGGTACTTGACATGTTCAGTCAACTCTCAATTATCCACAGTAAAAAGGATCCAAAGCATCAAATATAAATGAAAACCACACATAATCCCAAATCTTCATTTGGGCTGAATCTTTTACCAGTGTGTTCTCAGAATTTAAAAAGATAACTTCACATTTTACTCAGAGCCCTTTCTCATCTCCATGGACCAGTTCTCAGGAAATAGACAAATGCAAAAAAAAAAAAAAAAAAGCAAGAACCCACCCACTGACAGAACACCCACAGACAACTGAGATGTGCACCAGAAACCATGACCATTTGCATCGCTGCCTTTCCATCTTTCCTTCATCCAGGCCACTTAACCTCTCCTCTCACTCAAGGCAATTTTAAAGAAACTTTTGCTTCTGATCAATGAAAAACAATGAGATAACCATAAAAACATAATGGATTAAAGAACTTATAAAACTTGTCACAGGTCAGTTGTCAATTTCAAGGAAATACATTTCAGGTAAATGAATAAATTGTCTGAAATTTCAAACATGTTTTCGTTCAGTTAAACAAATATCTATTGAGTTCCTATTACATGCCAGGCACAATGGGATGTCTAGGGAACATAAAACTATGAATGATTCATTTTTGTTCTCAAGCAGCTCCTAAGCAAGAAATCACAAAAATGGATATTTGAAATTCACAGAGTGATATTAAAGCACAGAGAGGAAGCAGCTTCCGCAGCCAGGGAGGTCATGGAGGACTTCTAAGAAAAGATGAGGTCCAAATGGGATCTTGAAGGGCCAGCACAGTTATCCAGGTGAAGAGAAGAAGCAAGAGTGGGGGGAAGGGCATTCCAGGCAGAGGGACTAGCAAAAGCAAAGGCTCAGAGGTATATCACAATTTTATGTATTCATAGACCTCTGGGATCTCCAAGTTGTCAGAGCACAGCAACTATGACATGGGTCTGGTGCAAGAAAGGGAAGGAAAAGACAATTGATGAAACGGAAAACTGGGGCAAGTCCAAATCTTTGAGGACTGCGTAAGGAATCTAAATCAGTCATCCTCCCAACATCATTTACAAGCAATAAAGTAGGAATCAACGTGACATTTTAATTTCATTGTCTGTCTGTTCATTCTTTTAGTTATTCAACATTTTTTTAAGCATTTACTACATGCCAGGCACTGTTCTAGGTGCCAGTGGTACCGTGGTGAACAGAACCAAGACCTGAACTCAAGGTGTGATCATTCTGATGGCGGGGGAACGACAAAAAGCAGATGAAAACAGAATAACAACAAATCATGTCAGATGACAATGACATGACAGAGACTATTTAAGCTGTAGTCTCTAGAAATAAGGCTGAACAAGGCAGAGAGGAATGTGAGGTGAGGGGATGGGGGACGGTGAGCTATTTTAGAGAGTGGTCAGGACAAGGACTCTCTGAGAAGGTGAAATCTGAGCAGAATAAAAAGGAAATATATCTAAGAGATTGCTTTTGAAGCAGAGCTGATCACAGACGCAAATGTCCTGAGAGAGGAGTGTGGTTGGGAAGCTAAAGGGAAAACAAAGGGGAGCGTATGGAGCAGAGCGAGCAAGAGAGAAGGCAGGGAAGTGGATGCCGTGCAGAGATGCAGATTAGTACGTGGCTTTTCAAGCTTTTGGACAGTGATGCAAAATGATACATTTTACATAGTGACAAGTGCATGTGTCTCGGAGATAGATACTGAAATTGAGATATTAAAAACTTTCAGGAAACCATAGTATGTGCAGGGCACTCTGACATTTTCAATTCTAGTTCATTTTTTTTATTATAATCACAATCCATTATATCTTTATTCCAAACTATTAATATGTCACAACCCACAGTATGGGAAACACTGAGACAGGGTCATATAGACTAATTAAAAAAATACACACGTTCTTTTTAAGGTACCCAACACCTAACCCAGTGCAAGAGCACGGGCATCCTAATATTGTTTTTGAATGAAGGGGTGCATTAATATAATGAAAAGTTATTTATAAGGCCCAAAGTCTGAAGACTTCAAATTGGGCATTTCTATGCCAAAACCAACACTAACAACTGCAGTGATCTTCAGCTCACTGCTTGCCACCGGCTGCACCAGTGTGGACTCAGAATTTAACAGAGAAACAATGTCAGTCACTTCCCAAAGTGGACAAACTTTTCTCAGGAAGGCAATTTATTGGAGGTAAAGGGAGAGTGCTGACATTTTAAAAGTATGGGTTTTCTGGAACCCAAATATTTCATTCTGAATAAAAAAAAAATGAGATAAAATAAGTTAGGAGTAGGTCCCCAAAGAGAACCATTGTTATTTTCATGGGAATTAATTTCTCCTACCCTGATGTGGCTTCCAACAACGAATTACAAAACCATTAACTACCAGTGTGGCCACATGCCAGAATTTCTAACTAGTAGGATTTTTTGTTTTGTTCCTTAAAGAACTGCAAGTGAAGCAACCTTCCTCATGAAGTTAGCTGTGCGTGTTTTCTAACAGAACAATTGGAGTTCGGAAAATCTGATCTTTATTCTGTGGAAGAATAAACATTGCTAAAATTTACACAATGCCAGGGCAATTTTCTAAGCACTTCAATATACAATATTAATTCATTAAACCCTAACAGTAACTATATGGGAGGAGTACAATTACTATCTCTAACACAGGAAATGAGGCACACAGAGCTAAAACATTCTATACATATATAAACTTACTTAATCTTCATAACAACTTTATTTTACAAATAAGGAAACTGAGGCACAGGAAGGTATAACTTGCTCTTGGTCATGCAACTGCTAATTGGAGGAGCTGGGACAGAGTCCAGAGCAATCAGCGCCAGAGTCCATGCCGCTCTGCCTCCTTTAGCTGTAATGTCTGTGCCAAGTGAGCCTGTAAAGCTAGATGATGCTTGCCAAGTGAGACTTTAAAAAGAAAAAAGTGAGTTCCTCCTCAGGAGGAACCAGTGGCCCCGCTGTACATAGTCGCATCAGTCATTAGATGACAATTTTACTATGCTTACCACCACGGAGTTAGCATGTGTAACCTGTGGAGATTTTACCTTAAACTTTCCCCAATAAAATTCTCCAATAGAACTTTGAAGTTATCTTGAACCCGAGTTAATGCAATTTGTAATGTCTCTCTGCATATGCTTTTTGTTGTTTTTGTTTTGTTTTTTTGCTTCTCTCTTACCTTCTTTAGACCCAAGTTCGGAACATTGTCCCTTTTAAAATTAACAATGCAAATGTCACACGGAACAGTCTATGTGTCTATTTCACATCTTTCTTAAAATTGATCATTAGATACCAGTGGGTGTTTATAAAGAGATGCACACATCTAGACCCATGTTCATCTCAGCATTTGTGGTTCTTATTGAGGGAGAATTTCCCTCATGCTCACCTCATGCTATTGTTTGCCTCTCCAGCGTTGTATACACACACACATATACACATTCAAAGAAAGAGTAGGGTGTTTAACCTTGATGGTCTGTGCCTTAATCTAAACTACTTTCTTCGTTATCATGATAATGGTCATATTAATGGTTAGGAGCCATTGCCTTTGTCCACGGGGACTAAGCATATGTATACTAATAATAATTCTATTCAAATGCTCTATCACCCCAACTTGAAGATGAAGGTTGGTATTGGTAACTCTTTCACCATCTGAGTATAAATGCAAACAATAGAAGTGCACAGAATACCACCATGCCCTCTGACCTCATGCTTGAGGTCACTGGACTCCAAAACAAGAGACAAGACCACAGTGGTCATAGAAATCTCAGAGGGGTATTTCAAACCACAACCTGGTATTTCTTAATGAGCTCACATTGCTTAAACTCTGATCTGACTTGTGGTCAAAAGAAAACCATCCCTTTATTGACAGGTAAAGCCTTCAAATTCCTAAAATAAAGTCAGCAGTTGAACAAAAAAAGCAACTGAAATACTCACTTTCCCATGGTGCTGCGGTATTTTAAGCCAGGCATTTTCTGTGAGAGCTTCCCACTGTTAGAAGTGAAATGAACAAAAACAAAAGACCAAATGCTTATCAGCTCTACTAATATTTCTTGTTCTTTTTAAAAGTATGTTTTGGAGACAACCCATGATAATAAAAAAACCACATGGTGGTCAGGTCATCCTAGTTTAACAATACATTCTGTTATATTCATAACCTTGGATAAGCCCCCATTTCCCAGTCTAAATCAGTTTTACAAAGAAAGTGTATTAATTTTTTTCTTTTTCTTTCTCAGAAAAACCCTGGAGCTCATTGTAGTAACTATCCTCCAAATGTTTTTACAGTAAAAAATGTTATGATATAAAAATATAACAAAATGTTTCATAGGTTACAGATTAAGACAAATCCTCCTTATAGTACATTCTGTACTGTATGATGCTAACATAGCTGGGCTTGTGAGTCTATTCCAAATGACAATGCCCTACAGGCTTCAGGGAGGCTATCTTGGCATCGATACCAGGGAAAATACAAGAGTAGAAATTACATGAAAGAATAATCTGTCTCTTCTATTTAGCATTTTTAACATGACAGCTTCAAATCTTACCTGATATCGACCAGAAATTTAGGTAAAAAGAGTTAAATCCACTGCAAAAGAAAAAAAATAAAGCATCCAGCCACAAATACAAAACAAACAGAATGGGGTATCAGCATGTCACAACTCCAATGTACCTCGTCTCTATCGTTTAATCTCTGTTTTTTGTGAGGAGACAAGTAATCAATAAGAAGAAAAACTATTGATCTACTAACAAGTTTAATACAACCTTGAAATAAATTCTGTTCCAAACCCAGAAGCCTCCCTCAGTGTAATAAATTACTGACTTCCAGGAAAAATAAAAATCCTACCCTTAGGCCAGTGTCAGCATGATCCTTTATTTGAAGTCTTACAGGCTGTTCCTGGGAAGACCCTGATGGTTTGGCCAAAGAGAAACAAACACATCAAGTAGCTCAATACAAGCCAAGCAAAATGGAGCGTCCCAGTATGAAAATATTAAATTATTATGGCTGCAACAGGGGGTACAGTGGTTGGTGGCCCCTCCCACATATGGCCTAGCTCCTCTCTTCCCTGCCGTGAGTGAGCTTTGTCATACCTAATATCCAAATGCTTTGATAAGAATAAGATTGCTAAGATGATAGCAGGGAATTTTCAGCAGAAACTCCATTTTCCAAAGCCTGCCGTGTTCTCCCAATTGCTTTTCCTCAGAGGCTTTCAAAAAGAAAATGATTTTCTATTTAAAAATTAGAACAAAGCTCCTATTATGTGCATATGTGTATTACATTTATTGACACATGCACAGGTCTAAGTTTAGGAGTACAAATATTCATCAGTAATTCAATACTACAAATGATCAAGATAATAGTAAATGCTGCATAAGAAAGAACCCAAGGAAATTGGCTGGATAAGGATAGGGCAGGAGAATGGGCCGAAGCTTTCTGAATCTAACATTCTGTCGGTGGGGGGAGGGGTGTTCCCCCATCCAAAGGATTTCCAGTGGATGCATGATGGAGACAAGGTCTTAAATCAGTGAACGGTCGCCCATGTGGCCATTATTGATGGCACCTTGTGAGAAGAAGCAGTTTGGGCGCCTTTATTCCCTTTCAGTTTATACAACACTCCCCTCAATGGACCCAGTGAGGTGGGGTGTAATGTGGGTTTTTTTGGAAGAACACTAGTAATTGTTAACAAGTTCAATATCTGTACTTAAGGTCGATTCAGAAAACCTTGCTCTTTGTCCCAATCAAATAATGGTTTTAGGGAAATGCTACCCTTTTGCATTCTTTTCTTAGTCAACGCTATTTGGTCTACAGCCATTTTCAATACAAAATTTCAATGGCTTGAAAAAAAAGCAGCAGCTGGAGACTAAAGCCCTGCAGGTGGCTGCTGATAAAGACAGGATTGTAACTTGCTGGCATGAGCCCTCGCCGAGTATTCTGAATACAGGTCAAAAGGCTCGACAAATTCAAAAGTCAACTTTAAATTATAATCTACATGCAACTCATTCCTTACCCTTGCCACCCAAAAGGATCTCTTTTTCCTTTCCTGATTACATGGGAATGGACGGAATTTTATTCACCTTTTACCCACAGACTCATATCAGTGTATTTATCGTGTCACAGACACACATAGTTATTTCTGGGACTTTACAGCTTAAAGCAGTGGTGGCCATTTCTTTAAGAAGGAGTCACCTATTTTTTCAATTATATATATGAGAAGACTATCCTTTAAGTATACTTTTTATAACTGTTTGGGAAGAAAAACACTAAAGAAAGATAATTGCTTATTACCACTTTGCCATCATATGGTACCACCAGTGCTCTGCCTCAATTTTCCCTGCCATATTCGGCCATGTTTGCGCTATTACTCTGTGTCTGCTAGCACTTATGTTTCTCATCTTCATAGAATTAATTAGTAATTAGTAATTAGTAATTAGTAATTCTTCAGAAGAATTGTCTCTTTCACATATTTGCTCTATCTCCATATTTAAATTATAGATTTCCCAAAATCAAGAATTATGGTTTCATTTTCTGCATTTCCCCAAAGCAAGCCTCTCTCTGTTCAATATGAATATTTAGTAAAATAGTTAACAGTTATAAAGGAGAAAGGGATCCAAGAAAGGTATAGAACAACGTCTTAACAGTGGTCATTTTTGCAGAAATGTAGTCAGAAGAAGGGAGATACGTTATATAATTCTGAAGTGTTTTTTAATAATCAGTATATATATTTTTATAATAAATTCAAATAATTTTAGAGACAAAGGAAAGATCTGAAGAGACACACTAATCCTCACTCACCTTGAATGATCCAATTCAACTACACCATCAATTTATTAATCAACAGCACAAATGAGTTACAGATCTTGCTTCAATGTGAGAACTGTGGAGTATACATCTTTTAATCTGAACTTTGACTTAACCTGTGCAAATGGAGAAAAGAAATGGCATTTTTTAGAATGAAATGGAATGTCATCTTGCCATACTCCATCTACTAATACTAGCATTCATTCTTCCAACAAGTTTTTTTAACATCTACTATATGCCAGACATTTTTCTAGGCATTGAGGATACAGCAGTGAATAAAACAGGTAAAAATATTACTATCACCACTAAATTACATCCCAGTTGGGGTAAGTGGACACCAAACAGCAGCATATTTAATAGGTCACATGGTGACAAGTACTTTGGGGAAAAAATAGAGAAGAGAAATTGGGACTGCCGTGGGCAGTAAGGATGGTTGCAATGATCAGCTCTGTGACTCCCAGGTCTTGTCTTATCTTGAAATAGGGCTGCCTTCAGTCCGACTTCAGTCTCAGTAGTAGTAGGAGTCGGTGAGTTTACAGACTAGTGATACAGCTGCCAAATACATATACAAGATTGCTAACTGATTCCAATGGCAGGAACCCCTGTATCTTCTTGCTTTTGCACGGAAGCCACACAGAGAGAACCTGCTCTGCCAAACGTTGTTGTGTGTGTTTTTAAATTACAAAATAATACCACTTTTAGAAAAACGTAGAACCTCTTCTACCAAGAGCACAATGTTCATGGAATTATAGTGCATTGGGGGATCCATATGCTTCTATTTCCTCCATAACTAAGATTGGTTTTAGTGAAACAAGTTTGAACCCAACAAAGGTCAGAGTGCCTTAAATATTCTTACCATCAAATAGGAGTAGATCCAGGTTTTATAGAGCCTGAAGCTATACAATTTGAGAAGGCCCTTGTTAAGAAAAGAAATAACAAATTATAAATAAAAATTAGGCATTAACGTGAATATTTATTTAAATGATAAAAGAAATCAAGACAAATTCTATAGTTCACAAAGCTCACAAACAACACAGAATCCAGACGAATAATCCAGACTATCTTCTGGCTCTGTTCGTTTCAAGTCTGTTTCTCCTCAACTACCCAAATACACCAGTGATAAGCACAAGAGAATACAGCCTCTGGCCCTGTTTCTTTGTGTCATAATGGGGGTTAAACCAATTCAGCACTGGAAGAAGTTTCTACAGCAAGACCATCGAGCAATAATTTAACTACCCTCAGAAGTGACTGCAAACCACAAATCTATATCCTCCTTAAACCCAAATAAAATGTACCTCCTATTTAGCTTCCCTTAGCCATCTCCCAAATATCCAAGTCATTCAGATACCACTCAATTGGAGAGGAAATAAAAATTTCCCAGATGAGAAGCTGAGACTCAGTTTGACCTGAGGCAAAAGAATAGAAAACCTTAAGTCTGGAACTAAAGCTGGTTCTTTTTATTATGCTAAGTGATGTTTTCTTTTTTTAAATATTATATATGTGTATATATATGTATATACATATATATATTTCAGAGAGGAAGGAAGAGGGAGAGAGAGAGAGAAACATGAATGATGACAGAGAATCATTGATTGGCTGCCTCCTGCACGCCCCTATTGAGTTTCGAGCCTGCAACCCCGGCATGTACCCTTAACCGGAATTGAACCTGGGACCATTCAGTCCACAGGCAGACGCTGTACCCACTGAGCCAAACCAGCTAGGGCCTAAGTGATGTTTTCTTAATGAAAACTGCAAATAATTAGAAAATAAACATATAAGAGACAAAAATAAAAGAGAAGATTATCATTAATTGAAGGATCTTACTAAACACAAGCTAAAAACTAGAACTAGGTAGTCAGATTAATTTATAAACAAAGTAAAATTTTAAGTTATGGAATTGAGCTGAATAGATTCCAATCCCCATGATAATTCTTAGAAAATTCCTCTGTGTATCCCAAAATTGAAAGGGCAAAAAGAGAATTCAACTCACCTAACACCTTTCTCTACCACCAGCTCCCAACCCCAAAGCTATCTCCCACACTTTAATCCTTTAACTCCTTGAGCAGCTTTTGACAGTTTAAAACATGCTTATCATCAAGTAGGAATAGATCCAGGTTTTACAGGCCCATATCAGGCTCTTCCACACTGTGGCTTTCTACCAAGTGTCCCCTGAGAGCATCTTAGGATTCTAAAGCCATTGGTATATTCCTGAAAAGTGGTATTTTATTAAATACCTCATAGTAAGCTCTATAACAAAGAAACTAAAGCATTTTTTGGAAGACTTGGCCTGTCAAATAATATTTATTGTGGGCCTCTTACTGCTAGGTGCTGTTCTAGGCTGCAGGACTTCTGCAGGAAGCAAGACAAGCAGACTCTACCCTCAAGAAATTTACAATCTAAAGAAGAAACAGCAATAAATATTTACTTTAATAAAGAATTTTGAGTATTGATAAGTATCATAATGAAGACAGAACATTAGTGACTAAGGATGAGTAGATTGCTGTAGGGCAGAAGAAGTGGCATAGAATTGAGATCTGAATGCTAAAAAGAAAGCAGCCATGGAGAGATTTGGAAAAAAAACTTCCCAAGGAAAAAGTACAGGAAGTGCAAAGTCCCTGAGATAGAAATGAACTGAGCATGTCTTGAGCACAAGAAAAAAGTCAAGGTAGCTACAGCTTCATGGACAAGGCAGATATAGAGGAAGGTGACATCAAGAAGGTAGGCAGGACCAGAATCAACAGGGCCCAGTGTGCCCTATCTATATATAAAAAAGGCTAATATGCAAAGTGTCCCCTCAGGAGTTTGACCGGAAGACTAGGAATTCAATCGCTCGCTATGATGTCCACTGACCACCAGAGGGTGGCGCAGAACAAAGGAAGGCCCCAGGTCTAGGGACCCTACTCATGCATGAATTTTATGCACTGAACCTCTAGTGTGTTAATAAGCTTGAATTTCTTTCTTAGTAACAACAGAACTCACTGGATGCCTTTAAGCAGCAAGTGATGTGATCTTATTTCCATTTTAGAAAAATCACTGCAGCATGAGAGAAATGATGCAAGAGTAGAGAATGGGAGAGGTCTGGTCCAAAAATGTAAGTTTAAGAGACAGCATATTTTAAATTTCATTTGGAGTCATGGGACTGCCTGAGGCCAACTCAAGAGAAAGGGTCCACTGAGTAGAAGGGCTGAGTACAGATCCACAAATGTTTGGAGGTCTGAGAGAGGAGGTAGTTGGTATTTGTCTGACACCCTGGTTCTTAAGCCAATGAACCCAATAGCTCAGGTAGTATGAAGCTCTATACCTGGAGATTGCCTGTGAAGTGAGCAGAACCACACTCCCCCATCTGCCTGGAGCTGGAGCAGTGTGAGCAATGCTTTTCCAATGTTAATATTTGCACTGAGGAGACACATGGACAGGAAACACATGTTGGGTTTCTTGACCTAAGGGAGTCTGGTGATTGAGGGTGAAAGTGCTGGGGTCCAACCCCAGCAGGTCCAGGGGTCCCCAAAGGTGTGGACGGAGTCAGCGAAGAAGGAACGACACAGAGGCAGCGTTCAGTTGATCAGCAGCCTAGCCAGGATCTCTAGCCAAGTTCTGGTCAGGATCTCTGGCAAAGTTCTGGTTAGGATCTCCAGCCAGGTTCTGTGTCCATGTTCTCTTGCTAGGTTCTGTCTCTAGGTTCTGTCCAGGTTCTCCAGCCAGGTTCAGTCACCAGGTTCTAGTCAGGTTCTCTTGCCATGTTCTATCCAGGTTCTGTAGCCAGGTTCTGTCTCTAGGTTCTTCAGCCAGGTTCTCTCGCTAGGTTCTGTCTCTAGGTTCTGTGTCTAGGTTCTGTCTCTAGGTTCCTGTGGCCAGTTTCTGTCCAGGATCTTTTGCCATGTTCTCTCCAGCAAAGTTCTTCTGTCTCTAGGTTCTGTGTAGGTTCTGTGTCTAGGTTCTGTGTCCTGTTGTCTTGTTACATCTGTATTTATACCAGTTGATTCCAATCCTATCAATCTCTATTCCAAAGGTTAGGGCATTTCTTATCTCCATTCCAGGGAGTAAAGATTATGTAGCTTAAGCATGATTGTTCGTAGTTAAAGTGATTAATTACCCGCCTGGCACTTAGTTAAGGGTTTTTTTCCCTCCCTAACTTCAGGGGAAAATCTCTACCTGGGGAAACAACCTTTCTCAGAGAGGTGACCTTGGTTAAAACACATAGTGCCAAGAAAGTGAGCAAACATATTAAGAACAGTATGCCATATATGCCAGGTCCCTTGAAACAGCAAGGATGGACCGGCTCCCGGCATGAAAGGCTAGATCAGATCTTCATTTGAGGAAGATGAACTCAAATACCTCAGAGAGACAAGATGATAGAAGGTCGGAATAGGAGAGGGATAATTAAGAATGGAAGAAAAGAGGCAAGAGGAGGGAGGAGAAGGGAGTGACGGAAAAGAAAATCAGCAATAACTTAAGAAATGAGTATAGCATAAGGGCAATGTTATATCACAGGATGTACAGCAGGTAATTTGGGGTGGTATATAGATTCTTAAAAATAGTTATGGATTATGCATTTATTCTACAGTTATCTTTTGGCAATTACATTGATTGTTTTTGTTTTGCATTTCCAGGAATGAGATAAAAACAACACACAGTTATTTCAGAAAAGAATAGAAATCAGTTTAATGGAAAAAATATGCATATATCAATTTCCTAATCGCAAGAATCCTTGGGGTCCTTATCAATACAACAGGATATAACATGCCTTTCAGGGTTGTGTGATGACTAACAACAAGGTTCAACAAGCATCTAGTACAATGCCCAGGAGGCTCTCAATAATAATTAGCTAATATTATTACTGTTGATATTTTAAAGTACCTAGCATGTTACAAGTGTAACAAAAGTTATTTTACTAATGGAAACATAGAAAATCAATCAAAATGTAAAGAAAAGGCAAAACAAATCTGGAGAAATAATTATATTACAAGATTCGCAGGAAAAAAAAGAATGGGATGGTCATTAAAGACAATAAATTAAAGCAAAAACTGGAATTAGAAAATAGAGTTGATGGGGAGAAATTAGAGGGTTGAAATAAAATTGGGAGTCAGGTACCATAGAAAACAAGATGGTTTTGAGATGGACCTGAGGGATCTGTTCCCAAATCAGGTTGCTAAGCATAGAAGAAAAGCACAGGCTCTTGACCTGGGGATGACGGGCAGGCTCTGAGAGATCCTGGAAACTTCTAAAACTGTGTGGTAGAATGTTATGCATGCAAATACCAGAACAAGTATTTTTCTGAGAAGAGGGTCCGTGTATCTCATCATACTTTCTGAGATTTATGACCTCAAATTTTTAAGTGTTTGCTGACTAAGCCAGATCAATTGGTCAACAGAAAACATCTGACAGCTGTATGTCTATCCAGGCACTATCCCAAGTTTGCCATGTATTGAAATGGTCTTGTTCTTAAAGTGTATAGGGCAAGTGTTGAGCTGCACATATAATAGGTGTTAACATATAAACATTCAAATCTGTAAAGAATGTTTGTGAGTTTACTGGAGCCAAACTGTTGACAGTTGCCGGGAAGCAAAATCTCAAGGTATTGGGGTAATGCTCTGCAGAATGGTGGTGTTTTACCTTGTTTTATACATTACAATCAGAGGAGACATAAGTGGGTTACATGAAATCCATTGGTGAGAGATTAGGGACGTGGGAGAAAGCAAAACGGGGGATCTGGGATTATATAAAAAGTGAAATGATGGACACATGCACCAAAAGAAATTACAGAACAAAATAATTAAAAAGGGATTGATTCAACAAATTAATAGATACATAATTCAAACAACGATGGCTTTAAATGTTGATTTTTTAAAAATGGAGGCTCAGTAGCCACTTCTAGTCTTAAAAAAATAAAGCTAAGATGAATAACAGCAACAAAATAAACTACAAAACCATATTTGATTAAGGTCAGGATGAGTAGCTCTTCATGTTCTTATCTCTTGAACATGAAGGGCTTCAGAAACTAAGAGAAAAAAAATACAAACAGACATTATTAACATGCTAGAGGCCCAGTGCATAAATTCGTGTATGGGTGGGGTCCCTCAGGGTGGCCTGCGGGGATCGGGCCAAAACCTGCAGTCCAATGCCGCCTGCTGCTCCTGCCTGCCACTCCTGCTCATCTAGGCCCCGCTGCACCTGCCACGGGCTCGCCCCCAGTCAGTCCCGATCAAGAGAGGCTCATGCCGCCACAGTGGCGCTTACCAGCCATGAGCCCTGTGTCTGGTGCCTGTCCAAGGGGAGTGTGGGGAGAACAGGATGTAATTGACCTTCTGGGTGGGCAGTAGGACGCCCTTGCCAGCCCAGGATCTGGATCAGTCCTGCTGACGTTCGCGCTGGTTGTCGGGAGCCACCTGATGGCCACTTTTATATCGTTTCTTCTTTGTGGAACATCTAGGGAGGGGAAGCAGCCATGTTGCTCAAGGCCAACTTCCAGGAGGCTGGCAACACTGTCAGGATTGTGCCAGCAGCGCTGGTCCATGGGTGCCTGGCCTGTTCTCCAGAGATTGGACCTGCAGGACTACTGAGGGAGTGAGTGGCTGCCGCTCAGCTGGTGGGCCACCCGGCTGCGTCGGTCAGCTGAATGGTGCTCCCGCTGTGGGAGCACACTGACCACCAGGGGGCAGCTCCTGCGTTGAGCGTCTGCCCCCTGGTGGTCAGTGTGCGTTATAGTATTCAGTGGACCGGTCATTCAATTGTTCGGTTGTTCAATCACGTAGGCTTTTATCTATAACTAGTGGCCCGATGCATGAAATTTGTGCACATTAAAAGGGAACTAATTAGAGGAAATATTTTAATATTGCTATTTACCCTTTCTCTATAATAGAAGTGTCAGAGATGAAAGAAAAGTAGTAAAATGTGTATGAAAATAATATATAAATTTATTAATAATCACAACATGATATAACAACAAAGACATGATATAAAAACAACAAAAAGATGATGTAAAAACAACACTGATACAAACAATGAGTGATAAATTGATTAAACTTATTCTAATATCTCCCTTTATACCACAATAAGAGTGGAAACACTTTCAGAGTGCTTGACTAATTTCCCTCATGACGAAGTATTTACAACTTTAACTTTAAAATCACAAGCTCTTCGAACTCGAAAGAAAGCAACATATAACTGACCGTGTGCAAAAACAGGTTCAGGTAGGAATATTCCTACTTTGTCTAGAGTTTGTCCTTGTGATTTGTTAATAGTCATCGCAAATGCTGGCATCACGGGAAACTGTCTTCGAATTAATTTAAATGGGAGGCCAGTGTCAGATGGGGACAAATCAATTCTTGGAATCAGAACAACCTCTCCTTCTGCAGATCCTATTAATACTTCAGTTTCAATAATGTTGTTGCAATCTTTTGATAATAAATCTAGCCGAAACCGGTTTGGCTCAGTGGGTAGAGTGTCGGCCTGTGGACTGAAAGGTCCCAGGTTCGATTCCGGTCAAGGGCATGTACCTGGGTTGCGGGCACATCCCCAGTGGGGGATGTGCAGGGGGCGGCTGATCAATGTTTCTCTCTCATCGATGTTTCTGACTCTCTCTCTCCCTTCCTCTCTGTAGAAAATCAATAAAATATATTTTAAAAAAATAAATCTAATACCATTACAAAGACCCCATTTACTATTAAGATTTCTCAGTAGCGATGATGATTGCACCCACTTTCAATTTTAATTTATGACACGGCATTCCCAAAGGAGTAATGCTATTAAGAAATTCGATGGGAAATTTTTCCTTTTCAGCATCATCCATTGAATCAATGGAATCATCACTCAAATACGTTTGAAAATCTCCATAGAGCATATCCAAAATTTCTTCATTTAATTTTTGAACATGCTCATTTTCTGGACAAAGAATCACATGGTTTTGATTATTAAAAATTAAAAATTTTTATTAAATATATTAAATATATATGAAAATAGATATATTTTTAATATTATCTATAGATATAGTATTTCCAAAAGTAGCTTCAATAATAGATCTGTTACAAATCATTTCACAGGGGATTTCAATAATATCCATTCCTAAATGAAAACCGCTATCCAGTTTGCCATCTCCAAGTTTTACTAACCATTCACTATAAGCAGAATCCTCTGATCTCATATTTGCTTTAAGGGACAACTTTCTGAAACATCCCCAAACATTACAGTACTTTAAACTCGTTTGTCCTATGGCCGATCGCATAGCATGTGTCACAATACTGAGACATTGTCGAAAATCCCCTCTGAGAAGGAGAACTTTCCCACCAAATAAAACATTCAAATTCATAATTTCTCTTAGTAATCTGCCTCTGTGCGCTCCAGGCACACTGAGGGCTGGTTCCTCCTTAAGGCCTCGCTTTCCCCGGAAACAGCTCGGGGAAGGCGCCTCAGGGCCGGTGGGACTGATGGAAGTGGGGGGGGTGGCACGGAGGTGGTACCTGCGCTTCTGATCACTTGCACATTTCTGCGGGCCATCAGGAGTGCTGGAAGCCGTTGCTGCAGTGACCCAGGACTCACTGCCTCTGGGGGCTCCAGACGCCCTGAGGGCGGGTTCCTACCTCAGGCCTCCCCGGAAACAGCTTGGGTAGGGTGCCTCAGGCCGATGGGACTGATGGAAGTGGGGGGCTAGCATGGAGGTGGGGCCTACACTTCTGATCACTTGCACACTGTGTTTTATACCACAGCATGTGGCAGCAGCTGTGAAGGTCACCACGGCAACCCAGCTCCGACTGTAGGACTGACTTCCGGTTGGTAGAGCCTCTGGTCCTTATGGTCATTACGGACCCAGGGTTTTTATATATATTAGGATAATAAAAGCATAATATGTGTATCAACCAAATGACTGAATAGCAGAACGACCATCTGGATGACCTTCTGGATGACCTTCCAGATGACCACGCTATGACAAGCACTGGTGCCAGGTCAGCCAAGGCAGGTGCGATGTGAGTGGTTGGGGGTCGGTCAGGGGACCCGCCATCACCCTGACATCGCCCCACAGAGGGAGGCCCAGGACACCCTCTGCCCAGCGATCAATCGCAGAGCCCCGGCCGAGTGGGCAGGGCCTCCCTCTGCACTGGGATCCATCATGGAGCCCCGGCTGGGTGGTCAGGGCCTCCCTGTGGGCAGCGATCAATCGTGGAGCCCCAGCTGGATGGTCAGGGCCTCCCTATGGGCAGCGATCAATTGCGGAGCCCCGTGATCCATCACCTCAAAGAGGGAGGCCCAGGCTACCTGACCCGCGGTGCTGCAGCAGGTGGGCGGGACCTCTCTCTGCAGGGCGATTGATCTGGGGGTCCCGCTATCGATCGCCCCACAGAGGGAGGCCCAGGCTAGCCAAGCAATTGCACCCCACACTTGTCGCCTGCAGAGGGAGGTGACCAGTGGTAGGGGAGTGGGGGGAAGCCCCACACAGTTGGCAAGCAGTGGCAGTGGTGGGGGCGGGGGCGGGGCCAGCTGCCGGCAGCCAGGGGAAGGGAAGCCCCGATAGGCCCAGATCACCAGCCAGGCCTAGGGACCCTACTCGAGGGGTCCTGGATTGCGAAAGGGCACAGGCCAGGCTGAAGGACACCACCCCTCCCCTCGCCTCCCACCACCATGCATGAATTTCGTGGACCGGGCCTCTAGTATATATAGATTTTTATACAGAACAGTGTTAGCCTTGTCCATAAATATTAGTTTCCCATCTTGGAATATATATATTTTCCCTCAGCTTGTTCGGTTTATAGCTAAGGACAAAATGAGAGATCAAGTATAGATGGGTAAGAAAGGTAGAAAGGAATATATTTGGCAATGCTAGATCACACAGACATCTAGAGTCCCACACATGTCTTCTGATGGGAAAACCAAACAGCCGCATTCTCCACTAGCATGCTTTTCCTCCCAGCTGGAGCACTTAGGAACCTTGAGTACTTGGTAGCCTACATTGAAATGCACCTTGGAGGAGCTTCCTTCCGAGAAAGGAGGCCCCTTCTTTCTCTGAAGTTCCCCCTGCAGACAGCGGAGTGGAGGCTCGGAGAGGTGCAGTGTGGGACAGAGAAAGGGAAAAAACTCTTTCTTCACACTCGTGCTGCTCTGAATGCGGACCATCTGTGCCCCCAGCTGGAGCGCCGGCAATGGTCTGGCACTTGAACCACACCATATTTACAGATCTAAACACAAATGGCTACTGCCTGATTGTTTCATGATTCATTAGTCAGACAAGCTCTCCTCTCCCGCCAGCACAGCTGTTACAGAGTAAACCTTTGTCACTTAATAGGCCTGATTATTACTTTCCATCAAAGGTATTGATCTGTGTCACCTCTACTTAAGGGAATGGGGGAGAAGAAAAAGGGGGAATAAAACATACCAGGAAAACATGAACATGAAGGAGGAGGAGGAGGGCCACAGAGGGACATTCGCCAGGATCACGGACATCGGCTTCCTGGCATTGCCCTGAACGTCTGGTGTCGGGTCTCTGGCCGTGGTGACTGACTTTCTCAGGACGAGGAGCCATATCTCACCTGGTGTTCCACCCTGAGCCCCCGACCACTGCATCACACACCCTGACCACACAGATCATCGTTCAGCAACGGCACAGGGTGAAGTGAACCAAAAACCGGTATCAGTGAATAAACGAAGCCAGTCTGAAGATCAAGTACAGGCTCTGGAGGGAATTTTTCATAGCTCCTTTAATTATCTCCTTTTGTGTAACAAATAAAGTGAAGCTATAACCCTGGGCTGTTCCTGTGACGTTCAGCACTGACCCGGGTTGAGAGGTGCTCTTGTTAGATACCAGGCGGGCACGGCAGAGACTGGCTGGGAGTGCGGAATGCCAGCTCAGTACTCTGCTCTCACTCCCTCTTTTTTTATATATATATATATATATATAATCTCTTTCTTCACTTTCTTTCTTGAAAAACTCAAAGGAACAAAAAATGAGAGTATTTCCTGGGAGGGGAAGACAAAAATAAGCTATCAGAAACTATAGCAATATAATAAAAACCATCATCACCACCATAACAATTATTTGGGAAACATAGAATTTTAGAAAGGAAGACCAGAGAACATCTAATCTCCTGGTTTGACTATAGCAAAGGAAGCACAGAGAGGTTAAGAATTTTTCTCCTATCACACAGCTTAAAAAAAAAAAATCCTCTAACCAACTCAGAGTTCTTTCCATTCTACCAACCAGCCCTCCAAATACCAAAATCTCAACTCAAACAGGGGTGGTTTAAACTCATATTGTAGCTCCCACAGCCTTATAGAAAGAAGGTCACAAAAGTGTGAGAACTTAGCTCCGAGTTTGCGGAATTAGCCTCAGTATTGTCACACTTTTGAAGCTATCTATATCACAAACGACAGCATTTTCCTTTACATAGTACACACGTGTGTATGCATGGATATCACACGCAAGTAGCCCAATGCATGCTTGTATGCATGTAAAATGGGGCTTTGTTCTTACAGCCGCTTCACAGAGAGCTCCAGCCCTCTGAGATTCCAGCAGAGGCTGGTTCCCTCTTTCCTTTGTCTCCATAACACTCACAGCCATTGTTACCCAAATCTAGTATATTAATGAGACTTTTATTACTCCTTTTCCCCAGACCTCACACTCCAATTGTAAGCACATTGTCATTCTGGTTCACAGAGGTCAACAGCCTTGCTAGTACATCACTGTTTGTGTTATGGTGCTCACCAGAGGTGATAGATTGACAAGCCTAGACTTTGGGACCCTCCATTTATGTGACCGTCCATAGCAGCAAGAGACAAGGCTCACCCTGCCAACTTGGTCCATTCAGAATTAAAGGGGATGGCCAGAACTCAGTTTGCTTAAGTTTCTATTTCCAAATATATTGTTAATGAGGATAGCATTGAAAATTACCTGAATGAGATGTGGCCCTGAGGAGCTGAACAAGCCCATTTCATACGTATTTTATTCCCAGTAGGCCCTTGGCCAAGGGTAGGATGCTAATGACTTGAGATCACTTCTGACTCAGCCCAGATTTTAATCAGCAAACTGGCAATGGAAGCCCCCTGTCCCATTTCCATGTCTATAGTTCTCCAGGTGGTTTAATTGTTCCACTTGATATCCATGTCCAGGGCCTTCAAGTCTCCCCTTCTTCTTTCCCAGGTCCCAAATGGCATCAGGAATTTTACTCTTTGGAGCAGAATGTTAATGAAGCATTCAGGGTACGTTTTGTTACCCATAATTTTTTTTTTTTTTTAGCAGAAATCACATCCTTAATTCTTTCATCAAAAACAGAATTCAGATTTGGAAGCAAATGAAATCTTATTGATAGCCAACTTTCAGCTTCCGAGCTTTCCAAACCAGGGTTTCTTTTCGTAAGTTATGTCTGTCCGTTGACAGGACCAATATGATTCGACGTGGGCACAGTTTGGCAAACAGGAACTCCGCATAATACAGTGCACTTGAAATTCATATAAAAAGAAAGCTGTCAGCAAGTGGAAACTGACTAAAATAAAGGGCATTTGTTCTTGACAGGGAAGGAAAATCAGCTTATGGCCATAAAAAGGAAACTGATTGGCAAAATCCCATGTGAAAATGCCAGAGTCTTAAAAATACACTGTAATGGTGGCTCTGTTTATACTCCACTTGATAATTTCATTTTGAATCTAAATATGCATTTCTCCAAGCATATCAACAGAAATCAACCTTACCTAGAAATCTACACACAGTGTCAAAACAGCATTTGGAAATATCCTTTATAAAAACGATCCTTAATTTTTTTAAAGAAACGTATGACAGATGTTTGTGATGCCTTAGAAAGTTCAGTGAGGCCAGAAGACTATCTCCATTTTACAGACCAGACACTGAGGAGTTACGAGGTTAAGGAGAGAGAAATATCATCAAACAATGTTTATAAAGCTCCTACATAGAGAGCCACTGCCTGGAGTGTTAGTGATAACTCCAGGAAGACCTGCATGATGGTACAAAAAGGAAAGAAACAACTGCATTAGGCCAAGTTCTTCCAAGGCTCTGTCCTAGAGTAAGTCCCCAGGCTGGCATCCAGAGATACTCACATGCTCGGAAAGCCATGCAGAATGGATCTCAAATCTGAGTACATTCTACCCAGAATAAAACAAAACATTTTTTGTGTAGTCACTTAAAACAGTGTGTCTTTAAAAATAGGCATCACACTTGTTCTTATATAGCTGCATTATTTAGCTAAATATACATGAAACAACTGACACTAAAATCCAAAAGATACATACAGCAGATTGCAGTGAAAACCTACGGTTGTATTTAGTTACCTACATATTTTAATTTGGTTTTGCAACCAAAGCCAACAGTATTCAGGGTGGGATAATTGTGCTTTCTCGTTCCTAAAAAATGTCAACACCAAAGTATGTTCTGGAAAATGCTTTCTCTTTAAATATTTCTTCTTTAGTTTTTCCTATATATTTCTTCATACGGAGTATGTTCACAGAAATTTTTTAATGTGCTGTATTTATAGTTCTCATTTCTAAGTTTAAAACACATCATAGTGCATCTTAAAATGTCTCTAGCCAATATGGTATAAATCTGGGTTATAAAACAATAAATAAATAGTAGCCAACATTTAGGACCCACTATGTGACAGTCACACACATATTCGCTCATTTAATCATCAGACTGTCACAGAAATTAACTAAGTTCCATTATTATCCAAATCTTAGAGACCAGTAATCCGAATCACAGAGAGGTTAAAGAGCCTGCCCTGCAGCACACAGCCCTAAGGGGCAGAGCTGGAATTCAACACCAGGCTGGCTCCAAAGTCCATGCTCTTAAATTAAAATTTACCAGTAAAGATAAGAGGGAGAGAGGCAGAAGGAAGGAGAGAGGAAGAGAGGGAATGAAAGCTTTAAAAAACTGAGCTCCCCGCCCCCAAAAGGGGGAGCTAAGTTTGCCTTTATAATGCAATGGGAAAATTTAAAGAAATGCTTTTGAGGAATTGAAGTCCTTTTGACAACTGGACCAGGTTTTGGTGGTGTTCTTTTTTTTTTGGAAGGAAGGAGGAGAGAGGGGGTTTGATGCCAAATGAACTTCACTCTGACCTTGGTGGAGAAGACATGACTGCAGAGTCAGTCCATCTGTGCCAGCTCTCAAGGCCTCCCTTCCAGGGATGTACCCATCTGCCCCAGCATCCCGAACCTTTCAAACACTGCTCCTCCCTGCTTAGACTTAAGAAGATGTCAGGGGATAAGACACCCGAAACCTAAAATACAGGTGTAGTGATGCATGGTCACTTGGCAAGGGTGAGTGTGCTCAGCTCTGTGCCAAGGAATGGAGCCTGCCTCTTGCCAGCAGCCCAGACACTCAGCAAACAGACGACATGGCAGAAGCAGGGGCACAGAAGCAGAAGGGATCTGTCCAGCAGAGGAGAAACCGTCCAGACATCCATGGGAATAATACAGAAGATAGGGAGAAGAGACAATCACTGATGGTGGCACAGGATGGTTGTAACTCAGCAGTGCTGTGGACCATGTTATCTGGGAACAGAAATATCACGTAATGAGACACAACTCAGTGGAGACTCAGAGGTGTAGCCCACAAAAATAAGCAGAGATGCATCATTATTTTCTGGACTTATGCAGAGCTGGACATGAAGGCCATCAGCAACCTCAGCATCGATGCCTGAGAGTTTTGTGGTTTGAAGGAGCTGAGGGTTTGTTCTATTTTCTTTTCTTTCTTTTATTTTTCTTCTTTGTTATATTGGGCTCCTTTGGGTAACTCCTCTGGTGTGTAGAGTAGAAACAGAGCCCTGGCTGGTTTGGCTCAGTGGATAGAGCATCAACCTGTGGACTGAAGGGTCCTGGATTCGATTCCAGTCAAGGGTACATGCCTGGGTTGTGGGCTCCATCCTCAGTGGGGGGCGTGCAGGAGGCAGCTGATCAATAATTCTCTCTCATCATTGATGTTTCTATCTCTCTCTCTCTCTCTCTCTTCCTTCTTCTCTGAAATCAATATAGATAGATGATAGATAGATAGATAGATAGATAGATAGATAGATAGATAGATAGATAGATAAAAAAAGGAAAGAAAAGAAACAGACTCATTGGGCTGTATGGCCCTATTTGGTACCTTTTACACCTACCTTAGTGCATCTGTTTTCAAATAAAGCTTGTAAAATAAAGCTTCCTAATAAATTATGACCTTGAACTTCTAGATAGAGTGATGTTGTTTTTCATTGTGATAAGTGGGTCAAAATGTTGAATATAGTACTAATAATTAATCTAGTCAGCATTTAGAGAAGGTTTACTATGTGGCTTTCAGCCATGACCTAAGTGCATATACATTAATCTTCACAACAACCTGAGGGAAGTGCTGCTGTCCCCACTTTACAGAATGACTTGAAGAGGTTGCAAGACCAGGAAGAGGCAGAGCCAGGACTTCACCCCAGGTTTGTATGGCTCCAAAGTCAATGCTCATAAAAGATGTGGCCTTAAGAAGTGTCCTCAAGAATATTTAAACATGAACACTTCGACCAGCAGTCCTGAGGCCTGACCTCAGCACATCCACGACGAGACTGACACACCGGACAGCGTGGAACAATCAGGAGTAGAGGACAGTGTGACAACAGAAATAGTACAGGAGCATTGGATGAATTTGAGAAGAGTTAGGTTTGGGGCCTGACTCTGCATCTACTTCTCAGTTCCACTGGGCATGTTTGAAGCCCTCTTGGTCTCAGCTCCTGAATCTCTACAAAATAGTCATTCGGAGTCCTGCCCTATCAGCCCCCCTATTGGATAACTAATGAAAATATGAACACTCCAGAAATGCACTTTTTAAAAACCTCTCTCTATGAGATACTCTTACATTGTAACTTTGGTTTACACAGCGTTGGCCACTGACATGGAGGTCGGTGTCTTCCCTTTATCGCGCCCTACTGTCACACAGCAGCAACATACAGTAGGTGCTGCCATAGAGACATTCTCTAAATGCTAACAATTGTGCAAGATGAGCCTGAGCAAAATGACCGTGAATGCATGAAAGCCCAGGTCTGGGGCAGAGACAGAAAAGGAATTGGTGATTCCAGCAGTGCTCTGCGTCACTTACAAAGGGCAGAAAGAGATGGAAATGCCCCTATTTTCTTCATGCCTGTTGTTGAGATTGGCATGTGGTGCATGAAGGAAAACCAAATCCTACCGGTCTCTGGCTGCGTCACTATACAGCATGTGAATATTGCATATATCTTGGAGGTATTCAAAAATGCCTTCAACCTATCAAAATTCCACTTTTGCCTCCAGTTTCAAAATGATGCTTTCTTCCCAGAAAGCTACAAAGTCAGAACTCTTACTAGGTCTTGTGGCTCCATATCTTTTTTTTAAGATGAAAAGGGAGAAGTGCCTAACATCTAAAACTAATTTTTAAGTGTTTTATTTTTGTGGCTCCATATCCTTTGAAATTACATTTAAAATTGGTTTCAAAATCTGCTTTTAGTTCCAGATTCATACCAATGTAATTTGAATTTTCAAGGATGCAATGCTTTGAATTAGATACTCCTGAGAATTTGATAAAGCCATAGCTCTTCTCCCCCAGTAAAGGCCACACACACACACACACACACACACACACACACACACTCTCATACACACACACACACACTCTCACACACACATACACACATACACACACAGCCCTGATTGTACAGGAGGTTGCAGATCCTCTGAAGCCCATCCATGGGCCCTTCGAAGTTTATAGACCCCACGATAAGAACGCACAGAGCTCAATATCATGCTTGGTCAAGGGTGAAGTGGGGACTGAACTCCATCCTCTGTACCATTCACTAAGCCTGCAGTTCTCAACCTGTGGGTCGCGACCCCTTTAGGGGTTGAACGACCCTTTCACAGGGGTCGCCTAAGACCAGCGGAAAACACATATATAATTACATATTGTTTTTGTGATTAATCACTATGCTTTAATTATGTTCAATTTGTAACAATGAAATTGGGGGTCACCACAACATGAGGAACTATATTAAAGGGTTTCAACATTAGGAGGGTTGAGAACCACTGCACCAAGCCATGCTGGATCCACCCAGAGGGAGCATTGTTTTCTAATTTGTGCAAAGGTACCTCATAGTCAGAGTGGTACTTGGACCAGATAACACCAGATGTCAAGCTAAGTCCACTCTGTATGTCTCCCAACCTCATGTTCAGGGACAGTCACAGTGGGACCTTGAAATCAGCCTGGTGAGCGTATTGACACCAAGGAAATTAGCAAACTCTACAAGAATGGTAGTCCTCAAAAGGAGAGCCAGTTGTTGAACATTGCCATTGCAATCATCACACATGGGCTCGTGAAGACCCTGAGGATCTCTGTCCTGTATTGTGATATATTTGAAATAAAAAATCAGAAGGCAATTTTAAGACCTACATCCCAATTTCATTTCAGCCTGTCCTAACTGCTGATAGGCCAAGGGCACGTGGGCCCAACTTGTTTTGAGCACAGAATTAACAACTACAGATGCTAGAGAAGGTATTTGGAGAGGGAGGGCTGCTAGAAAAATTGGTTCCCATTGGATCCCAGATGGGTCTAAAGATAAGATCCAAAGCTAAAACCCTATGTTTTAAAACATCTGCATCCCTGATAGAGGTAACTGCCATGAGAACCATTAAGAAAATGAATAAATGATAGCTGCCTATAATTTGTAAGATAGGAATTAGAAGGAAGAACTTTGGGAGAAAGGAAATGTAAAGTCCCCACACTCCTTGAGATGCTGAGGGAGAAGGCCGTGCCTGTAGCAGACATGACTCCTTGTGGACTGACCTCAGGTTCCTTCTGCAGGCTTTTTGAAGAGCTGCTCTTTACAACTGAACTCTGTCTTGAGCTGAGACATCCTTCCTCTGAGGAAGGGAAAAAAAAAGAAAGTCACATCAAACCACTGATTCCAGTTTTGAATTACAGAGGGCTATTGATTTTTCATTAAGGTCCCTGTGCTGCTCTCAAGAGGAGGGAGAGAGAGGAGAACATAATTCATTGATCAGAGCGCAGGGCCATGTTCCTTTATTGGCTTCCTGCCATGTCCCATTATTCCCGATTCTAAATGTATATTGAAGTCAGTTTATTTTCATCATTGCCTCCTGTCACCAGAAATGTCTCCCAGTAACTATTAGTTTAATCATCCCTTTCTCACAATGGTAATGAGTGATAATAGCCAACATGATCCTAGACTCGTGGATATTATTCTTTGGATCACAGCGTTGCTCCTCCCAAGGCTCTAGTTAAGAATCTGTCAACACTTGAACAGTCTAAAAGACAGGAATAGTTTGAGGATTTAAAATACATATATTTAAATTTTAAAAAAACTATCATTTTTATTTTAGTTTTACTTATTTAAAAACAACAACACACTTTACTAGAAGATCTATGACTTTTGATCTATGAACCTTAGAGAGTTCGGGAATTGTATATCTATACCAAACCAATGGAATCCAACCTTGTGAACCACCAAGCACATGCAGAATAAACCAGGCATTCCACTTTGCCCCCCATTTTTGTTTGCAGAAACAATCTTTAATCTGTACTGTCTTAACTCACATTTGAAACTCTGTTTTCTACAGTAGCAAAGTGAGGTTCAGAAAAACTGAACTACTCAGGATCACAAGATAAAGTGGCACAGTGGAGACGAGAACCACGTTCCCTGGCTTCCAGATCGCTATTTGTTCTACTATACCCGTGGTCGGCAAACTGTGGCTCGCGAGCCACATGCGGCTCTTTGGCCCCTTGAGTGTGGCTCTTCTTAAGCCTTAGGAGTACCCTAATTAAGTTAATAACAATGTACCTACCTATATTGGTTAAGTTTAAAAAATCTGGCTCTCAAAAGAAATTTCAACTGTTGTACTGTGGATATTTGGCTCTGTTGACTAATGAGTTTGCCGACCACTGCGACTACACTATGACCTGTCCTCTCAACTCGTGTGAAGTTTATAACCCATAAAAATCAGAAGCTGATGCTGACATTAAAATCAAATCCTAGAAATGTGGCTAATATTTTTCTTTTCTCGCATCTCCAGATAGAACCATGTTTCCTCAATTCTGCCTCAGACCTAGGTTAAATAATCAGCTGCTAAGTGATGTAATGCATCTACTTGCCTCCCAAGGTTTCCCAATCTCAACCCCTCCAGGTCATCTGCCAAGGTGTTCATGGACATTAACATCTCTGAATGAATTTTCCCAGCAGCATGTGAGAGAGGGGAGGAGTTCTCCCATTTCACAGGAGCTTTAGCCAAGGCTACCTGGGAAATAATGGACAGAGCCAGGACTCAGACTCACGTCTTCTCACTATGGAGCTTTCTTTCCACTGCACCACAGCTCCCTCTGGTGTCAACACTGGCAGTGGGAACTACCAAAAACAACTACGAAAAGACTGTTTAAAGATGTACACCAGTATACTGAGCTGAAAAATATTATAGGAAACATGTCCTATTCAGAGTAGCAATGAAGAATATAAAATGCCTATGAATAAATATGACAAAAAATGTGTGGAACTTATATGATTAAAACTAGAGAACTTCACAGGAAATGTAAAATAAGATCTAACGAAATGAAGACACAAAATGCTTTGTCTGTTCTTCCCAGTGGGATATTTTAGGGGAAAGCATGATAAAAATTATTCTTAAAACCCTCTGGATGAACAGAGAACACAGAAAACACAAACGGTACTTTGAATAATAAAGACAGTGTAGCGGGGCACTCACTCCATCAAACATCAAAACGTAATTTAAAACATTAGTATTTAATACAAATTGAGAACCTGTGCAAAAATCAATAGGCAGGTAAATGGAACTACTAGTAATCAGATGGCCACGAAAGACTGTAGCACATATAATAAAGAAACTATTAAATAATCGGAGAGAAAATCATTACATACTTGGAAAAAGTAAATTGGATATTCATTTTTCGAAGTACACCAAAATGTATTTCACATGAATTAAAGAGCTAAATGATTTTTAAATGCTATTACACAGAGATAAATACTTAACTTTTGAAAGTATTTTATTGGTATAAAACCAGTGAAAAATCATGATGGAAAATAGATTTTACTACATTGAAATGTAAAGTGTAAAATGTCCATTTAAACATCAAAAACTACAAAAATTAGAGATGCAAGTCACACACACGCAAAAAAAAAAAAGTTCAACCTCACCAGCATTTAAAAAACACCAATTAAAATAACATCATGATAACATTTTTATCTATTCAAATAGTAAAACTGTTTTTAGATAATAACAATCAGGGTTCTAGTGGGACAGATACTATCATACTACTGATGGAAAAATAAATTGATAAACTTTCTGAAGAGAAATATACCATTATGTTTCTAGAGCCTTTAAAGTATTTCGAAAACTTGTGGCCCAGAAATTATATTTGTAGAAATATAGCCCAAGGAAATGACCAGATATTCTTTTAAATAAGAATTTATGGGGAGATATCATTTATAAGACCCAACAAATGGGAAATAATCTAAACAAAAATAAAGAACAATTTTAATTGGGTAGAAGCATATAATGAAGTAGCACACAGACATAATAATAAAGTAAATTTTGAATAATATTTAATAATATGGATAAATGCTCATTCATGAAAAGAGAAAAACCACTGCAGTTCCAAATCTGTAAAAACTGAAGTAGCAATGGGAATGAGGTAAAAAGATAGAATGGGAATACAATTTCAGATTTAGAGTAAGATCAGACCCAATCACTAAAAGGGTGTGGAAATAGGGAAGGGCGGGGATTATTCCCAGGACTTTGGCTCAGGTATTGGAGGTGAGTGGAAGAAACCATTGCCAAACGAAATAATACACATGACTAGGTCATTTCATTGACCTGGTTCTCTCAAATAGAAGCATAAGCATTCTGCTTTATACCCAATTATTTTAATACCATTGGGTTTTAGCTGCCACTAACACAACAGGGGTGTTTTAGGCATTGGGAAAATTTCACTATATCTTGCCTCTTTCTGACATCACAGACCTTACACAGTCTACTAGCATTGAAATTATGTTCAAAAGTGTCAAACTGCAGCTCTGTGGAGGTCAGATGGCTGGAAGATACCAATGTTATTGCCTGCTGTGTTGACAGTTTAAGTGGGTGATTCTAAAAAGTTAAAAAATAGTGAAGAGTGTCCAAAAGATGATCTTGGAAAAACATCAATAAACTACTAACCCTCTACAATATGCAGAGCACTCAACCAGATGGAAAGAGGAGTGCGACGATGTGAGGAACAGCGCTTACTAGTATATTTCAACAGCCTTTGCCGCTAAAGATCTTGAGAATATGAGGAATAGCTTGAAAAACAGATATACTTTTTCATAATCTCCATAATTATTTCATTAAGCGAAGTAGGTATTTATATTAATAAGAACTTAAAGTAAGACTTACCAGGGTTAGTACTCAGACTGGATAATCAGTGTGCATGTAATTAAAATTGGCTGTAGAGAGTATGTGACAGTTTGTATGTAACATCATGCTCAAAAAATCCCTCCAAACTTCTCTGTTACAAATGTATTCCAACTAAGCACAATTGCATAAATTTTACACTTATGACTCAGTGATAATATATGCCCCCCCACACACACACACACACAAACTACTTTGGTAGGTCAAATAATGGTTTCTCTCTGTATATTATATGATGTTTGGTTGCATGAAGGTTAAAAAATATTCCATGAAAAAGTAGGACTTAGATTGTCCTATAGTGTCCCTTTCTTAAAGCCTCCCTAAAGAAGGAAGAATAATAACTCAAATTCTGAGGCAATACGGCTAACTGAAATGAGAGAATGGGAGCCAGCCAACCTAACTTTCAATCCCCAATCTGTGTTTGTGGCAAGTTATTTAACTTCTTTGAGACTCAGTTCCATATCTAAAATTTGGAGGGGGATATCTATAACTTGTCAGAGTTGCTGTAAGGACTGGAGATAATGTAAAGCATCCTCATTAAAGTACCAGTTTACTGTTTTATGTATTTCTGTGTATTTTCTCAGATAATCCTCAAAACATCCCTTCTATTCTTTTTCCCACTTTAAAAATTACAAAACTAAAGCACAAAGAGGTTAAACAACTTGGCCACGGGCACATACCTAGCAGAGGATCTGGGATTCAACCTGAGTAGTCTAGAGTCTAGGTGCTAAATCACTATACCAACCTACTTCAAAAGGCGTCCTTGCCCAGTTGGTGTGGCTCAGTGGTTGAGTGTTGACCTGCAAACCAGAAGGTCCCAGTTAAATTCCCTGTCAGGGCATATGCTCGGGTTGCAGGATCAACTCCCAGTTGGGAGCGTGCAGGAGGCAGTCGATAAATGATTCTCTCTCATCACTGATGTTTCTCTTTCTCTCTCTCCCTCTCGCTTCCTTTCTAAAATCAATAAAAATACATATTTTTAAAAGGACACCCTTTAAGTGAAAGCTGTTGGAAATAAAAATAGTTGTTATTGTTGTTTGTTGTTTTTCTTCTGACTTGCCCCAACAGTGCTGCTTATCAAAGGGCTCCATACCGGTTCATATTCTCAGAAGCAATGCTGTTTTATATTTATTTTCAACTCACATAGCACTAGAATATCATAAATACATGTGAATTGGTTAAAAATAACTCCTTAAATGGTTAAAAATCTTACAAATATAAATCCAGAAGCTACTGCACCTTACAGTTCAAGGTAAAAAAAGAATGGCTGATGTAAATTGTGCCAGTACACCATCAACATAAACCATCAGGGCACTATATATTACCAGGCAACCTCCACACTCTACATATATCTTGATACAAGCAATACTTTTGACACCAATCACTTCCCGAGATAAAATACAGTCTGTAAGGGAGTAATTTCAACAGTACATAAAATGGCACCATCCTACAAAAGAAACATTCATTCAGTACCCCCCAAAAAACTCTTAAAATGTTGAATATTTTACCTACCAAACACAAAATAAATGCAGTTTTGCATTTCTCCTCAAATTGCTATATTTAGTCTCATTATCCAACCAAAATATTAATGTCTTGTCCACAACAGAAAGTGAATATTAAAAATGTGTCAGTTCTCAAACTTTGAAATAACTATATATTTTCTCTATGTTTTGTTCCCCATGAGATTCATTGGAAATTCTTGGACAAAATAAACCATGATTCTAAATAATAGATACAATGCCGCTTATTAACTACAAATAAATTATTTCAACATACATTCTCTCTCTCCCATTCTCCTAACAAGCCCTATATGGATAAGAGATACCTACTACTTGTTGCTCAATATAAAAAGGCTTTTCATGACTCGTGCACTTATTATTTTTTAAATTTTTATTGAACTTATTGGGGTGACATTAGTTAATATTATACAGGATTCAGGTGTACAATTCTATAATATATCATCTGTATATTGTGTTATGTGTTCACCATCCAAAGTCAAGTCTCTTTGCATTACCATTTATTCCCCCTTTATCCTCTTCTACCTCCTCCCCATTTTCACTCTTGTAATCACCATACTATTGTCTATGTCTATGAGGTTTTTTGTTGTTGTTTGCTTAATCCCTTTACCTTTTACACCCAGCCCCTCAACACCCCCCCCCTACTCTGACAGCTGTCAGTCTATTTTCTGTATTTCGCTCATTAGATTTCACATGTAAGTGAAATCATTTGGTATTTGTATTTCTCTGGCTAGCTTATTTCACTTAGCATAATGCTCTCCAGGTCGACCCATGCTGTCACCAAAGATAAGAGTTCCTTCCTCTTTATGGCCAAGTAGCAGTCTATTGTATAAATGTACCATAGATAGCTTTTTTTATCCATTTATCTACTAATAGGCACTTGTGCTGCTTCCAAGTTTTGGCTGCAGAGAACATAGGGGGGGCATACATTCTTTTGAATTAGTGTTCCAGGTTTTTCTCAAATATATTTCCAGAACTGGAATTGCTGGGTCATAAGGCAGTTCCATTTCTTACTTTTTGAGGAAACTCTATACTGTTTTCCACAGTAGTTGCACCAATCTGCATTCCCACCTATAGTGAACAAGGGTTCCCTTTTCTCCACATCCTCACCAACACTTGCTGTTTGTTGATTTATTTATGATAGCCATACTGACAGGTATGAGGTGATATTTCACTGTGGTTATAATTTGCATTTCTCTCATGATTAGTGACATTGAGCACCTTTCCTATGTCTATTGACCATCTGTATGTCCTCTTTGGAGAAGTGTCTATTCAGGTCCTTTGTCCATTTTTTAATTGTATTGTTTGTTTGGTGTTGAGTTGTATAAGTTCTTTATAACTTATTAACCCCTTACCAGATGTATCATTGGAAATATGTTTTCCCATTCAGTGGGTTGTCATGACCAGTGCATTTAACACACTCTGTGACTAACATCAAGGCTGATGTATTTTCATCCAGGTTAACACTCAGCATGTGGCATATTTTAGACTACTAAGAACTCCACTGGTCTATATGTTTCCCTGGTCCAAGGATAGTATATCAACTATCAGCGCTGTATAACTGGAGCACGACAGAAGAGAATAAAACCTCCAAGGCGTTTTTTCTACCCATAAAGACAGAACGCCTTGACACACATCATGGAATCGTTCATGTTTCTATCAGCCTAGACCCAGTTTTAATATAAAAAAAAATACATTGACAATGTTCTATTATGACCCAGAAAGACATTAAGCTTGATACTTACATCTGAAGAAGATTGTAACAGTGTCCTAAAGAAATCTGGAAGTAAATAATGTTGTTTCCATCTTCACATTTCATAAAATACCGATGGGTCTGCTTACTAGATAAAAAATATCTGTCTTTTTCATTACCTGAGATTCTTTGGACATATTCACTCAACCTCAGATTTGTAGACATTTTGTTTCTTTAATCCATTTTCTAACACTAACAATATAAAACAGACTGACACTTTATATTCATATCACAGATGAATTTTAAATATAAAACAAATTTATGATCTATAGTTCTTTAGAGTTTATGTAATAGCTTTACAAAGAGAGTCATAATACAAACAAGAATATAGATAACATCAATTATTTCATAATACAATTTCTCCAGTTATGTTTGGATTTATCTCCTGCAACTCTTTCTTTTTGCAAGCTAAAGTGTTTTAAAGCTAAGATCATGGTAAAATGATTCTAGGTAACATTGTACCATAATATAAAGCTATATATAGCCAATACTGAACTCTTCTTCTGATTAGAAATTACTCACATTTTTTTCCATATGATTCCTTTAGCTAAAAATTTTCTGAATTCTGCATTCTTTGTTATTTATAAAGTGCTCAATTATTTTCTAAAAGAAAATTATATATAAATTTTTTTGTTAAGAGGATTACAGAATCACAAAAATAAAAAAAATCTCAGAAATAAACAAAAGAAAATTAAATGATTTACTCAGTGAGGCTAGTAAATTCCATAATCTGGGATGTTTGTTGCAGAATTTAAGGCTACTTCTACTACATTACCTACTGCTGCTTCCATCATTGGTATTGTAGTCAGAAATTTCAAGGGATGGTTAGAAGGAAGTAATTACAGAATACAAATCAGTAAGAATAAGAGTAAGCAATGAAACCTTACCTTATGCAACATTTCATTTTAACCATTTTCAAATAAGTATAACAACACTAAGAAGTGTGACGCCTTTATATGACCACATAGAAAAGAATGTGGACCGATACCCAGCAAGTTACTGATGATGAAAAGTTGCATTGGTGAATGGAGAACAACTGTGATGTTTTACCCTGCATATTTGGCATGGCTTGAATGTTTTAAACACCTGTGTCTTACTTTTGTAATTATGTCAACTTTAAAACTCACAGACTTTTGAGAAGATTTTTGCTGTTTTTAAACTGTTTAAATTGTTTTTGTTAATTTCCAAAACCAGGCTGATTCACTTTTACACAATAAAAAAATAACAATTAACACCAAGTACTCTCCTCCACAGCTATAGTGTGCTAATTTCTGGGGCAATGTTTGTGGCTGTAGATCAAAAAACATCAGAGTAAAAAAAAAATCAGAGTAAATGTAATAATATTCTTAACGTTTCAGGGCTGGACACCTAAGGGGCCAGGGGCACTGGCATAGTCCATTCTGTAACCAAGAGTACAGAGGACAGAGCTCTCAAATCTACAGTCACAAAGGGTATAAACAGGTCACCACTGATTCAGTCATCAGCCTGATCTTGGTAAAGTAGGACTGAATCTCACCAAAGGCAAAGGAAGGAGCTTTTAAATTAAATAAGATACTTCTCAATATATCTAGTAGCACTATAACTTGAATTACTGAGGATATGTTTAGGGAAAACATAACTCAATCTAAGCATTAAAAAATGTTCAGATCTATCTATCTATCTATCTATCTATCTATCTATCTATCTATATCTGTAACATAGGAGTTAAATACAAAATGAATTCTCAAAGTTGAAATCGGTCTGTGTCATGTCTTATGAAGAACTGAAATAAATTTAAAAATGAAAAAAATCCAAAACAGAGTTTGAATAATTGTAGTATACATATAAAATGCAGACATTTGCTGCATTTAGCAGGGAAACATTACAATATAATATGGCTGAACTAGTCAAAAGATAATTACAGGACTTAATAAATCATAGGGCAGAATAGGTATTGAGGTCTGGTAATGAGACAAAAGGATGAACACCCTTCAATCTTGTCAGCACCTCTCTGAGACTGTACACAACTGATCTTAAAACCCTTGAACAGGGGCCTTTCATGCCTGTGAGATCTGAGCCCCGAGTTCCCCCACTCCACCACTGTAATAGAGACTGGCCCATATTTACCTTTTGAAGGTCACAACAAGATTCTAAAATGAACGTCTGTTGGTGTCCATGACATTAGATTAACCACGGACCGGAAATATTTAGTACCTATGCTCCTAGGCAGACATCGTTACTATGCCCTTCTGGCAGCAAAAGTTCTTGAGGACCTCACTGAAATGTTACAAATTCCATCTCCACTTCATAAGCCCACTTCCTCTGTTTTAGAAATGGACAAATTTCAATATTCAAACACCCAGGACAGGATCAATGTCAGCTGCCATGTACACTAGCAAGCAAAGATGAAACATATTCAATAGAAGGCTGTCTAATATAGATGGATGCCTGAAATCTAAATAGAAGAAAAAAAGAGGAGAGAGGCAGAAAGACAGAGAGAAGGAGATAAAGCAAGAAGAAAAGAGAGCAAGCAGTATGCAGTGCACTTGGATGGAACAAGGAGTCAAATCAGATAATTTATGCCTAAACCCATGGGTCTTCCATAGCACAAGCCCATAGTGGACATGAGCAGTGTGATTTGGTAGAAAATGTGATTGATTTCATGTCAGAAGATTTGGCTCTAACTAGCAATGTGACCTAAGATGAGTCACTTAACCTTGGCCTCAGTTTCATCTTTAAAATAAAGGCATTAAATTAGATTATCTTTATATTTCCTTCAAGATCTAATATAGTGTGATTCCATTTCTCTTTTTTTCTGTGTAGCAATTATAGTCAAATCATCAGACAGAAAAGAACTTCAGAAGATTATCAAATTAATGAGGATAAAATGAAATCCAGGATTTAAAAGCTCCTTATAAACTACTATGTGCTTTACAAATGTTAGGTATTATTTTCTCCATTATTAATACAGAGTATCTAATGTAAAAATTCTTAAATAAAAAGCACTTTAGTTAAAATTTTCCGAATATCTAAAAGTGAGGCCATGTATTTATATTAAACCAAATGTCAAATTTGATATGTACTTATACTTTATTATATCTTTTCCAAATCTCTACTTAGGGTTATTTTGACGTTTCATAAAGGAGTAATAAGTAACTTAGTGCATATTAACCTTCTCAACTTGATTGTAAGCATCTTCAGAGTAGGAATCATGTCATTTGTCTGTATGTACACAAAACCAATGTCATGTGAGAAAATATGGATAAACATTCCGAGGAACTGTAAAGAGCTACCCAGACTCCATATTCCTTATAAACTGTAAAGGGCTATATACACTGCCTCGCAACCTAAAGAACAGGAAAAGAAGGAATAGTGCTCAATAAATGTTGGTTAAATTTAAATTATTTGAATCAAAGGATTTGGGTTTGAAAGTTATGCAGAACAGATATATATCATAACAATGAGCCTACTGATGAACTCCTCTCAAGTTTGCTGCTAAGAGTTTATTGGACAAGTTTTGAATCAAAAACAAAAAGGCATAATTTACCCCATATCCTCAGTCAAAATCTAATGAAAATTACTTTGCCAAAGATGTCTAGAGTGGCTAATAATCTGATAACACTGATCCTAATAAGAACTCTAAAGAGAACTCTATTACAAAACATGTTAATGAAAATAGAAAAAAGTAAGAGAAAAGAAACATTATGTAATAGATGGATAAGCAACAGCCATTCTCTGGTTTATCAATTGCTTTGACTGTGACTCTGTAACAGGCCCAAAAATAAAGCTGAAATATAATTCATTATGAGAGTTACATTCTATAATATCACATTTTGCCTTTATATCAGTATTACAGTGATATAAATCTAAATTGTTTGGCTCATTGTCAACATAAAATTCAAACAGAAAAATATTACAACAGAATACAGAGATTCAAAAAGTGAAATGAAACTCTTTTCTAGATTTACACAAACTCAGTCACCAATCCACTCTTTGCAACAATCTTTGACTACACAATTTGGTGACATTTATGTGAGCTTTTTTTATGTTATCAATTTCTCCCACAATATTTTAATCATTACAAACCTGAATTCCCTACTACAATATTCTTGCAGAGTTTTGAGTCCTTTAACTAACAGTAGTCATTGTTTTTCCCTTCTTATCACTTTTAATTCCTAGTCTTGCTATTGCTGCCAAAACTATAACATCCTTTAAAAAGAAAAGTAAAAGAGAAAAATAGATGACTCAAAGATATTAGCATACACCATTCAGTAGTAACATTCAACACAGCAAACATTTTCACTATCAGTTCTAGTATTTTCTTGTTTGCTTTATTGGGCATACTTGGGTGTTCAAAACAATTTGCTTAACAAAATGTCTGTTACAGTTAGACACAGTAAGTTAGCCTGTAATTAGGAGGTATAGGACCTCACCAGGCTTAATTGGGAATGCCTGCCTTTGGTGTGTTTCCTAGATGAGAGAAAGTGGCATGCATTAGGGGAGAAGTTCAATATGTCAACTGGTAGAATGCACACAATACCTGTCTAATGGCAATCAATTCATCATCAACCTCTTTATCATGATGACTTTGTCAACTATTTGTTCATTAGTTTCTCATACACAAACACTACAGGCAGATATCAAATCATAATAAAAGCTAGTGATTACAGAATAGGAGGAGAAATGTAAATAAGACTCAATGTTCAAAAAAAAGGAAGGTAAAAACATAAAAATATTTAAATCCTTTCTTTTGATAAAGTCTTTGATTCTACAACCCCAAAATCTCATTTCAAAAACCTCTAACAAAATTGCTTCAGTAATTTATTATTACTAATACTAATCTGCTAATGAGACTCATGTTAATGCTGTTGATCCTTATCTTCATCGTCATCATCATCATCATCATATTTACTGAATGCTGCACTAAAGAAATTCAAAATAAATGGAAATAGTACTTCTAAAATGAATGTATTTAGAGAGGATATTCTTTAAAATTATGATATTTATAAACTGGTTGGGTGTATTTTTAACTTTAAAATTCCCTCAATGGATTTATTAGAGTGTTTAACTTAAAAAAACCACATTTAAAATATAACTTTTTAGGATACACATTTACTACCAAAACCTACAGTATTGAAATTCCTAATGATCAGCAGGTTTACTTAGGTCAGTGCTCTGACCTAGGTCCTGGCTACCGTATCATCACCACATCATAGCAACACTGTCCATTTGATTAAGGAAAAACATAACAGCTCTGAAAATTTAATGAGCTCTGTTATGTAAAGTGAGTCTGAAGGACAAAGGGCTGTTGTGTGTTTGTGTGTGTGTGTGTGTGTGTGTGTGTGTGTGTGTGTGTGTGTTTTCTTACAAATGTTGACTGACATTTAGCACTTATATTCAAACTTACAAATAAAAGATTCTCAGGTCTATATGCTAAGAAAAGAAGAAAAAACACGGAAATGTTTTAATACATAAATTATCCCTAAACTTCATTTTCACCATGGGATGTGACCTTTCTATTCTACTATAAACATCGGCTAACAATTAGCAAAGCCAACTGCTTCTCCTCCTCTGTAGTGACTAATCGGAAATAAAAGTGACATATCCTAAATTCGAAGGCAGGAATGAAAAGAAGAAGCCCATGGAGCATGGGTAAGGCAAAGATCCTAAGGAACCTCCTGGTGGTCACATCTCAGAAGCACAGCTCTGTTGCATTCTCTCCTTTCTTTCAGGCTTTAGAAACAGAGTGTGCATTTCCTCAAAGAGCAGGGAATTGACGGCCCTTATTGTCCAAGACCAAAGGGAAAGGTGTACGCCTCCTCCACCAGGTACTGTTTCATATGGTTTCAAGATACAACAGACACCATTTGCACCAACTTGTCTGCCAAGTTCTCAGAACATAATATATTCTGCTGCTTTTTCATCAAAACCAAAAAATACTCTCCTTCCAGTGATGAGACCTAAAATGTATTTTTCAAAGTCATTATCACTACACTAAATAACATAAAGCAAAATCTGTATCCCTATGCATTCAATTCAATTGAACAGCATTTATTAAATGCAACAGTTAAAACTATAGGCTTTAGAATCAGAAAGATCTGAGTTCCAAATATGATGAGGCCTTTAATTAATTTTGTGAGTTTGGACAATTAATTTCTTTGAGCTTCAAGTTTTCATATATAACATGAGAATAATAAATTATTATTGTAAAGATTAGATAAGATCATGCATTTTGCTCCTTGACCTCTAGAGTAGAGCAATCCCACCACCTATAGGAGTTGGGTTTTATAAATGTATTATCCATTTACACTTATTACATATGCAAATATGTATTTAATTCTGCTTTTCCTTCTTTCCTCTTTCACTTATCCACTTTTATTCTTCTCTTCATTTTTTCCTCTCATTCACCTCCAAATTTTTCTCTCCCAGGTTAAAACTGGCAGAAGAAGATGGTGACAAAGAGGAAGGTTGGTCAAAAAGTGTTCAGAATTTGAAGGAAGAGCCATTTAATTTCCCATTCCTCCTCCCTCCATCTACCACACACACATGCATACACACTCACTCACACATAATAGTTGGTTTTAATTCACTCAAATAACTAAGCTGCATAAGACATACCATAGACCAAAGTGACCAAATCTGAGTCACAATTTTTGCATATATATCAGCATATTTAATTACCTTTTACCTTTTAGCACCAAAACCTTCTCAAAATGAGAAAATCATATTTCAGCTCCAAAGTGAGGCTAATGCATGCTGTGATTATTTAGTGTTAAAAGCCAAACATAATTATATAAGAAATTAAACCTCTGGGCCTCTGTAGGTTTTACATCAGGACATGCTACATAGAAAGACTGTAAAAATGTGACTGTTGTTTCTTAGAATAAAGAACAATCAGGGCAAACAGACAACATGCTAGACATACAACAGCAGCATTTGACTCTGAAACATTTCAATTTCTATTTTGGTACAAAACAACGTGTCTAAACACTTACATCTTCTAAAATATAAGGATAAGATAAACATTTTCAAGATAATCACTAATAATCAGAATTTTCATCATGAAAACACTGTCCAATACTAAGAAAATAATGTAATTCCTAAAATTAGTATGAACTTATTTTTATTAATTTATAGAAATATTTTATTTTTTTTTTCTTTTTATTGCTTAAAGTATTACAAAGGGTATTACATATGTGTCCATTTTATCCCCCCGCCCTAGACAGTCCCCTAGCCTCCCCTATCCCCCAGTGTCTTATGTCCATTGGTTATGCTTATATGCATGCATACAAGTCCTTTAGTTGATCTCTTACCCCCCTACCTCCTGCCCCCCAACCCTCCCCGGCCTTCCCGCTGCAGTTTGACAATCTGTTTGAGGCAGCTCTGCCTCTGTATCTATTATTGTTCAAAAGTTTATAATGGTCTCTATTATCCATGAATGAGTGAGATCATGTGGTATTTTTCCTTCATTGACTGGCTTATTTCACTTAGCATAATGCTCTCCAGTTCCATCCATGCCGTTGCAAATGGTAAGAGTTCCTTCCTTTTTAGAGCAGCATAGTATTCCATGGAATACTATAGAAATATTTTAATTCTACATTTTAAAAAATACCAATTATAAAAATCATCCTGGATTTTTCCCAAAACAATAAAAAGTATATAATCTGAGTCATTATATAATATTTCTCAAAAGTAAAAAAAAAAAAAAGTAATCTGTCAATATAATCTCCTCATACCAAAAGTTCTGATAGAGAGAACATTTTCTTTGACTTCAGATCATTGAAATGGGATATATGGGGGAGGTAATTGTTTGAATCGCCTCTTCGCTTAGCCTGCCAGAAGCACTGCTAGGATATTAAAAATAACCTGACTTGGAAAATTTCATTTGCTGTGGTTCCAAAAAGTATTGGCCAATTAGTAATCTATTCTGATTTTGCATTTCTGTCCACAAGGATAATTTTAATGGCAACAATGATAAAATTGTACTGTGTACATAAGTTAAAGACTTGGTTTAACACATACGGTGTCCTCTTTATTCCCTTAGTGATTTAGTGATAAAGACTTGGGTTGGGCACTATTTTCAGCATTATCTGCAATGTTGAGCAAGTGTTTTAACTCCTCTACTTCTCTCACCTGTACCATGGATAAAGTACCTTCTATACATGTTTAACAAAATTATGAATCTCAATTCACTTTGAAAAAATCAACCAGTTTATAAGGGCAAAGAGCTTAAATAATCTTGCATGTTCAACAAGAATATATCCTGAGGCATTTACCTAGTAAAACCAAATATAAAATCATTGTACTCAAATGTCCATACATCAAGGAATACATTTTCTTTCCTGTAGGAATCCTTTAAGAGCCTAGTTTTACAATGGTACTCCTTTCTTTAATTCATCTTACATTTTGGTAAACATAGAAGCAAGATTATATCACAGAAAATGCATATGTATGGCACATACTTTCTTCTTTTTTTAACTTCCTTATATATGGACATGTTTTTCTCCAATTAAAAAATAAACTCCATCATGTATATGCCAGCCATGTTAGTCCCTCACACATTGCCTACCATATAAGAAGTGCGCAACAAAAAGGTTCATTCATTTACTCATTTGTCGAATATTTATTGAGCACCTATTGTGTGGCATTCCCTGAGCTGGGCATAGGAATACAGCAGTCAAAGACACAGACAGTCTCTACCTCTTTAGAATGTACAGTCTAGAAGAGGAGAATTAAAGCAAACACTTAACTTTCATTTGAATATCACTGTAGGTCAAGAACAAATAATTACCCATCTATCTTTATATTTACAATTGTTCTAAGTACACACTTGCCATGAGTTTATATGTGAGATGCATTTAGTGATCACAGCAGGTCTTTATGAATTCAACCAAGAAATATTTATTTAGCTCTTCTACAGTGAGAGGTTTCACTGATCCTACCTCTCAGGTGAGAGCCCTCCACCTGCACTTGTGCCTCTGCCTGAGATTCCCATTTCACTGTATGTGCCACACGCTGTACCATCCTCCAGATCCCCGTGACTGCTGGCCCTCAGGCCCATATCTCTATAGCGAAACTGTTTTCAGAACGATAAGAACAAAATTCAGAGACACAAGTCAGGTGACAAAATCTTAATTTTCAAAAACACTACAGAATGTTTTGGCTAATTATCAGGTGTGCACATGACTTAAACAATGTTATATTAATGTTTAATATGCCTATTGAAACCCCTTCCATAGTCTGCTATCAAAGGAGACAGCAAAAGGAATTATACTGCCTCCCGTTTCTATAGTAAGAGTCTGCTTGGGAACCTGACCCAGCCAGCTTTGAGATATGTCTAGTTCAATGAGGGAGAGGGTGGACCAGGGGCAGGTCCCTACAGATATAAAATATGATTCCAAAGTGAGCTAAACTGCTTCTAATAAAGACCTTCTATTAATAACCCTCTGGGTTTGATGGATCACATCAGTGGAACAAATAAAAAGATGTTCTTGTGAATTGAGGGTGGAGGCTCTTCCTTCCCAAGAATCAAAAAGGAGGGAACCGGCCCTGCCTCACCTCCCTCTCCAACCCATTTCCTCGGGTTGGAAAGGAGCCTCCAGGGCCTCGGAAACAATTAAAACTCTCAGGAGGGGAGGCCTGTGCATGAGAGCCATGAGAGCCGGCAGGCACTGCAAAGCCCTTCCGTGGGCCAAGCGCTGGCACAAGGGCGATGCTGTGACATTATGTGCTAGAGGACAAAAGCGAAGTGGGGAAACATTGAACCCTGCCCTCCTTCTTCATCCTAGTCTGGCTTCCAATCTCCATTTCAACAACCCCACCCCCCACAATAGACCAGAAAAGGCAAGTGGTGAGATAAGCCCACCACTGAGAATGCACATGGAGATGGGCCGGAAGGGTAAGTCATTTCTTTTAGCTCATCTCACATGCAGCCGGCGGAATATAAATTTCCCTCTATCTCATCAAGCTCTCACTGTTTGGCCTCCTCTGACTGATATTGGCTCATCATACTTAATCTAGGGTGAAATTTCCTCGTCTGAGCTAAATTACTCGCAGCCATCAAGGGAAGCGATATTTATTTTTCGTGGGGCTAATGACCTGTCCCCCAGACCCACCCACTGATGGTTATTTACTGGGGCCCAGATGCTTGAGCTCAAAATGAGTGCTAATGTCAGCAGGTGCCATCCCTCATTCAGCCCCGTGATTGAATTGGAGCGATCCCATTGACATTGACTCTGTGACTTTTAAGGCCATTACCCTCAGCCAGCGATGAACCTCTCATCATGGCTGTGACAGTGACAGCTGATTAGCGACAAATTACAAGCAGGAAGGTGCAGAGGCTTCACTGGGCAGGGCAGGACCAGTGGTCAGGGTGAGAGGTGTGGGGGTAGGAGCAGGAGGGACAGAGAGATGGAGGGGCAAGAGGAGAGGAAGCAGAGGGAAGATGTCAGGCACTCCTCTCGTCAGTGTGTTGTTTGATCAATTCTTAACTACCGCCCCTGAGCATATTTATGTTTTGCATCCATTTCTGTGTTATATTTAAACACACAGAGATTCCTATGTGTACAAACAGACACTCAGGGCTCCACACATAAACCCTGAATAGGCGAGAACTCTTATCTAGGAAATTCAGGCTGGCAAAGAGAATATGACATTTTCAAAAACAAGAATCTGTAGATGATTCAGGCACACACACAAAACTTTTATTAAACAAAGCAAATAACTATTTTCTCTGTTTTCTTTCTGTGTATTTTAAGTTGTCCTGACCAAAAAAAAAGAAAGTCTTTTGGAATTTTTTTGTTTAAAGAATGTTTTTACAGTTTGCGGCCAGATTGCTTTCCTGGGGCTGTATGTGGATTGCTGCTTGAAGAACATGTGTGCGTCGCTCTAAATATTATCTTCCACTGAAGCTCGTTTTAAAAAGCCATTCAGTTCCTCAAACTGTTTATTCAGAAGACTTCAAATCACAAAGTTTATTTATATTTTTAACTTAAATATAAGAATTAAAAATTATTTCCTAAACACTCTTGAAGTTGAAAAGGTTTTTTACTTTATTTTCTGTTAGGAGCTGGGGTGCGGATTGGGGTGGTTTGTAGTTATTCGAGTGATTCAAAACTTTAATATCTGTAGTGCAAAGTCTGAGAATTCTAGATCCCTTGGAATTTTGAAAGTTAAAACCTGAAGACCAAAAACTACTGACAGCTGTATGTCAGTTATACATCAATAAAAATAAAATCAATCAATCAAACAAAACAGCGACACTGATTTTGAGACCTCCACACTTGTTACTAAGTAGCAGTTTAGACAAATGCCCTGTGTCTGGGCACCACGTTTAATGTGCCAAGAACGGGCTCTGATGGCAGCCACAGTTCCCAGCAGAGCAGCCTGGTCCATGGCCCTGCATCCCCACAGCAGTTAACCCAACAGTGAGAGGCACATGCACCCCCAGCACCCACCCACCCGTGCAGCGCAAGGTGCTCACTCTGAACAAAGTCAAGGAAAACATTATCGTGCCTCCTGCCTCTTGATATTTATAATAAATCTTCTCTTTTCAGTCCTCCTTCCTTCCACAACTTGAGTTCCCCTCGATTGCACTTACACTTTCTTAGAAGTACCTTCCACTTGTCCGGGACCACTCCCAACACATCTGGTAGCAAAAGTAACCAAATATATTCTTATGTCAAAGCGATAACAAAATAAGAACACCTCTTACAATATATGATGGTACCTGGTTGAAGCTGACTACAACAGTATTTGCAGAAATGTGAGGAGGGTGCCGGCAGGCTGAGCCGGCCCCCGCCAGCTGGCAGGCGCCGGTGATGCACCTCTCCTCCCAGCTCTGGTCAGTGAGTCAGGCTAGAAGCTTGGAGTTGGCCCATGTGAGAATACTGACACCACAGAAATCAGCAAACATGACGAACCAAGACTCTGGTTGCATGTTTTGTTTTCTCTTCCCAGACAGCCAGTCGTTTAACACTTACCAGCACAGCACAGCGCTGCGTGGAAGGCTGTTTGCTGTGTAGAAACACATCTGAATGCTGGGGCAAGGCCAGGATCTGGGAGGTCAAAGAGGGTAGGGAAAGAGAAACATGGCCCTGCCGCATGCTACTCTATCTTCTTGCTGAGATTTTTTCACTGTGAGTTTCCATGACAGATGTGCCTGTTTGAGAGGGATAGCCTAAAGCAGGGGTCCTCAGACTTTTTAAACAGGGGGCCAGTTCACTGTCCCTCAGACCGTTGGAGGGCCAGACTAAAGTTTACAAAAAAACTATGAACAAATTCCTATGCACACCGCACATATCTTATTTTGAAGTAAAAAAACAAAACGGGAACAAATACAGTATTTGTATTTGCATGTGGCCCGCGGGCCGTAGTTTGAGGACTCTGGCCCTTTAGGCCAGGGGTCCTGTTAAGTGCACACTCCCTGTTAAGTGCTGTTACATAAGTATCCATGGTAGAACCAGTGAATACAGAAAAATCACTGTCTTATCAGGATAAAACAAAATGTATTTGCAGCATTTCTGTTTGTCTCATGTTTGTAAGAGGCCTTTCTTATTGAACTAGGAAAGTTCAAGGTAATCAAATGAAAAACACAAGCTCGGCCATCCCTGGGCGATGGTTGAGGGAACTGATGGTTGCACTGATCTTTTTGAAAATGCATAAAATAGTAGAGTTTAGAAATCTCAGTCATCAGAGTCATCAGCAACCTGGTTTTCCTCTCATGCCCTCCATCTCAGACAATGACTGCACCGCCCACACATGGGCCCGAGAACCACCCTAGAAGTTATCCTTAGAGCTTCCTTAGCCCTCACTCTCAACTCCTGCTCCAATGAACAATGGAACCCCGCAGATCTCACCTTCTAATATTCCTGTGGCTCATTCGTTCACTTCTCCAGTCATGCAACTAACTACTACCCCAATTCAAAGCACTGTTACATCTCACCTTGATTATTCCACAACCTGCATGCTGGTTTCCCAGTGTCTGAACTTGAAGTCCTCCACTCTGGCAAAGCAAACAACTGACCAAGTTGCTCTCCGGCTCAAAATTGTTCAGTCGCTTCCAGAGCCCTCAACGTGAGCTACAAGCCCTAGCTGACCAGACTCTTGCTGTCCTCTCCAAAGTCAATGCCCAACAATCGCCGCATCTCACTCTACGACTGGGCTATACTGAACGTGCCTGGGTAATTCTGATGTGCTGGGCTCATTTGCCCTTGGGCTCTCACTTTGAATATTCTTACTCCTCTCCCCAATCTTAGTGGCCCCCTACTCATCCTGCCAGTCTAAGAATACCTACCAGAAGCTTTCCTTGACCTCTCAAGGGAGCTGGTTGAATTTCCTCCCTCCTTGATATTCTTGCAGAACCCTATAAAAGCAGTTCCCACATTGTCTTCTGACTCCTAATCTCCTTGTTTGCCTCACTAGCATATGAAGTTTGCTCACTACTATGTCGTCTGTTCCCTGCACATAATAAAGACAATAGTGATGGATTGAACACATGAGCAACATGGATTAAAATTAACAGCGAGTCCTGGTAGGTAAGATATGACTGTCAGACTCCATGGTGAGAAGGCTGTGCCTTCAAGGCAAAGTGTGCCTTGGACTTCAAAAGGGTCTGCAGGCCTTCCCCAACCCCCAAAATCTTCCTATTGGCTTTGACTTCACCTTTTCCCGAGCTTTGTCCTCACCTTTACCATGTGAAACTGGCTTCTCTAGAGGACTCACCAACATATTGTCTAACCTGCTTATACCCTGATTTGGGGTTTGGGTACCCTCTACACTCTTCCAGTGCTGGGCTCTGAGCCCAGGTGTCTCAGCCTCACCCTGACTACTCTTGCCAGTGCACCCACAGCAACTTGTGATAATCTACTGGGTATTTTTATGCGAAAGGCAAGAAGGTATTGCTTTGTAGTAAAGCAAATAGTGGAAGGCTATTTCCGAGGAATAATTCTTTTCTAACCACAGGACTGCACAGCTATGTTAAACATTGCATATATGAATTTACTCTCTAAAGCCCCTTCTTATAGGGAGAGAGAGACAGAAATTAAGTTCTGAGGAACTAAAATGGTAGCTGGTATTTATTTATAATCAAGGTAACTTGGACCACAAAGTCAAGGATATGATCAAAGCAAAATACTGTATGGAGAAGTCAAGTGGAGTTCAGAGGCTCACCAAAACAGAGGGGGTCAGAACCATTTGTCTGAGTCTGGTTCTGGGACTAGAAAAGATAAAAGCAAGTGCAAGGGTATCAGAAGGAAGGTTAAGGCAGTTTCAAGGCTGAACCCTAGGGTGGCCATTTGTACAATTCACCAGGGAACGCTGGTCAGCCCAGCCCAAGGAGACAGATGCAGAGCCCAAGCACATGAGAAGCTGTGGCAACCACTTACAGCAGCGTGACCCTGAGCAAGCTGCTCACCTTCTCTAAGCCTCGGTGTCTTCACCTGTAAAAACAGGATTATTCACCATACATACCTAATGTATGGGTTATAAGAACTGAGATAACATATATAAAGTGCTTAAGCCATTAACTGGCACATATTAAGTGTTTAACTAATAACAGTGATTAGTATTACTATTATTTAGTGTGCAACTAGTTCAGATAGTGGCCGGATCACACTCATATATTTTTCTCCATGTAACAACAGTAGTTTTATGTAAGACTTATCCCAAGAATTCCTAGATCTGTAGAGATTTGGTAGCTTCATAATTAAATCACCCTCTTCCCCCTCCTGAGTTTGGAACTAATAGAGAAATAGAAGCATAATTCAGACAGATGGAGATCAAAATGTCAGCCGTATTACTGGTAAAGTTGGGCTGGAGACCCTGGGTGAGCTTTGCAGCCACAAAGCTGGCTGACACTCCCCTGAATCAGACTCACACACCTGGGCACTGGCACTTGGACCAGCACAGTGCAGAGCTGCACTTCCAAGTTCACGGCCGAGCAAGGTGAGCTGACCGAATTGCACCCTCTTTGTGAGCCTGGGAGGCACTGGGCCATGTTGTTTGCTTCTCCTTCTAATTCTCCTTTTAGACCAAGCTGTCCTCTAGCAGCAGAGAGGAGCCAGTAGGAATCCAAGGACCCTTTGATTAAGCTCCCCCCTAGAAACAGGACTGGCCATCTACCATGGCCACAGCCACAATGCCCCCAAAATGCTTGGTTTAGATCCCACTGTAGAATATATATTTCCTCAGTCCACAAAAACCCATGGAACTATGGCTCTGTTAGCCTAACTTTGTTTTCTTAACAGAAAACACTATTAGACCATTTAATTGCATAACTTATGTGAGAGATGCTGAAGGACTGCAAATTTTCCACCGTGGTCCTTGCATATCCCTTCAGCTGTACCTTCCACTCTTTTGCACACAAGCTTAGCCCCTAACTGTTCCTCTCCAGTTCTCTTGATAAAAACCAAATTGCCCAACAACTGCTGCTCATCCACAAACCAAATTCTACCTCTTCTGAGAATTGTCCTTAACCAACTATCCCAGAAACTGGTGAGCTTCTGCCAGCCCGCACCTGCTAAAGCCCCATAAAACATTCCACATCTTTCTCCAAGTTAAAATGCTCCTTCAAACCAGCATTCTCAAATAAAGACCTGGGCTAATGGTGCTCTGGTTTATCTTCTTCCATTGCTATTCTCTGCAGGATCATCCCACCCGATTCATGAGCTCAAACTGGCCCATGCTGCAATATCATTGCAATGCATTTTAAACAAATGTATTACATGAACCTATCAGACTAAGGCATCTTAGAGCAGTATAAATTGCTAGGTCTGAGAGAAAGGGGCTGTGGTTGGCTTCACAAGAAACTTGAGTGTTCTTAAATGGCCCTCCTCATCTGCCTATTTAACTGTGACCTCAGCAAATTCAGTTTAATATATTAACCTCAATGTGATTTTTAAGTGTGACTTGGCAAAATGATGTATGTTAGAGGCTGCACGCGTGCACACACACACACACACACACAGACACACATCCTCAAGAATGATGAATAAAAAAATAAACTTACTTCACCAACATAACCAAAGCAACATAACACTTTGCCCATGGTGCTCATCGCTTCAAACAAGTCAAAAGACTACTTGCACACAACCTATTTTGTGCAGCAAAAATCAAATGTCAACAGTAACTCTTTTGTGGAACCTCCTATGGCCATGCAGTAAAACTGCCCCTGAGTCTCTGAGCCCAGCCTGCTGGAAGTTAAGCAGAAGCATTACCAGAGGGTGAGGAAGAAGAATGGGCCTGTGCCCCCATGAGGGGCCTATTCACCACAGCAGTGAGGCCGAGTATCCGAACAAGATAATGTTCCCCTCACCATTCTGACTGGTCAATTTGGATGACATATTTTGGGCATTTCTGCTGATTCCATAACTGCAACTTGTACACCGTCCACAAATCCCCATCTGCAGCTACAGATGGTCCACAATTTTCCCCCAGTGTTTATAACAGCTCTTGGAAGTGGGGGTGGGGAGAATGAAGGGCTCACAGCCAAGCTGCCCTAGTCAGGTGAGTGCTCAGTCCCGTTGAACTACAGTGCATCCAAACAACAAACTTACTGAACTATGACTTATTCAATGGCGGCAAACCACGTCTCGAGAATTACACTGCAGATACACACAGACACTACCTAGCAGAAAACCATCTCTGGTACATGGCATATCACTGATCTTTAAAAATAGTTGAATGAGGAGATGCTCTCCTTTTAGAATCACTTACAGTTCTATTTACAGCCTGGATGGCATAAAACTATGCTCTCCAATACAATAACCACTAATCACATTTGGCTATTTAAAGTAACTAACTTAAATAAAACACTAAAAATTCAGTTTCTCCCTCATAGAACATAAAAAATACTCAATAGCCACATGTGGTTAGTGGCTACCGTATTGAGCCACCCAGAAATAGAATACTTCCATTATCACAGAAATTTCTATAGGATAGTACTACCTCTGAGGAAAAATAGCTTTATCAATTATAGATATTTTTGCCATAATAGTATTGACTCTTCCGTGGCTCAATACTCAGTCCCTGTACCAAAAACATGGATATACATTCTTATATCCATATCCCAAATTTATTCATGAGGAAATCAATGTCTGGAGGAGTTAATTTATTATTAATTTGTTAAAATAACTCATCAGAGTTGAGACATGAACCAGATCTGTCTGACAACAAACTCTTTCCTCCTTCCACTTTGGGAGACTGTCTCTTGCCGAGTTCGGTGCCTTCTACCAGCTTTGGGAACACATGCAAGCAGCGCACCAGTGAGCACACCCGTATTATGATTCTGTAACTCCTTCCGTGGAGTTTCTGAGGCAAGAGGGAAACATGCACTAGCAGCTACACCAATCATTGGCTCTCAAACCTGACACTTTTAACTTTACCCAGAATTGTGAGTGAGGAAAATTTCCCAGAAGTCCAGGGGAATCCGTAATTGCTCACCTGGAACTGCAAATGACAATTTTTACATTCATGAACACAAACAAGAAAAGTCTGGCAGACAATATTTATAGCTTGTACATTGTTTTCCCTACTTCCTTCTTTTCAAAAAAAAATGTTACTGATATTGAAAAATTATGTGTGAAAAAGACTAACATCTATGTTTATTTTTAAAAATATATTTGTATTGATTTCAGAGAGGAATGGAGAGGGAGAGAGAGAGGGAAGCATCAATTATGAGAGAGAATCATCGATTGGCTGCCTCGTGCATACTCCCCACTGGGGATTGAGCCTGCAAGCCGGCATGTGCCCTGACTGGGAATCAAACAATGACCGCCTGGTTCACAGGTTGACACTCAACCACTGAGCCACACTGGCCTTGGAAAGTTTGCTGTTTCTCTATCAAAGATTTACTTATGCAGTTTTTCACAAGAAAATGGACTCACATTGTTGGTGTCATTAACAAAATCTCCTTTCTGCCAACTGTTGTACTTCTTGTTTTGTGCCAGTTGGCTGCTGTCTTGCAAAGCTGGGCAGCTGCACTTCAGCAGAGAGAGAGGCACAAAAGAACTGAAAAGCCTATTGGGATTTCTTAAAATGAAAGGAGTTGTGTGCCTGTGTGTATGCACTGAAGAGGGTGTAAAATTACCTTCTCTTGCAAAGATACAGGGGTTATATCATAAAAGAGAATACAGACTGGCTAATGGAACACTTAAAGAGAAAGCCTCAGAACAGTTTGCCTACTTCTAGTGTTTAGGCTTATCATCTTCAGGTGAAAATGACACTTTTATTATTGCTCATGTCATTACCCTACTTCAGATCTGTTTTGAACACTATTACACAGTATATCCCTGTACGACTGTGAGTTTTGAGGACTGCACAACCCCAGGGAAACTAGTCACATGACAGAGATCATATATTTGTATATTTATTTAAGTAACAATGTAACTTGCCCTTTAAAAATCAGGATATCATGATAATTTTCCATCAACTGATAACATTTTTAAGGAATTAGTGTATTTTTAAAATATATCTTAAATTTCCATAGGAGCTAGTTGGTTATTGTTTTTTAATAATTCTACATGAAGACCTTTTTTAAGATAGAAATATGTACTTGCTAACATTGTGATTGATTTTTTATCACAAGATAATTTAACTTTTAATTAAAATAAAACATATTCAACAACATGCCTATTTGAGTCAAGTTATAAAATCTATAAACCATGTAAGTGTTCATTTTTTCATTAATTTGTTCATCCAACAGATATTTTTTAAATGTCTGTTATGAGGCTACCAATCTGATAGGTACTGGACATTTAGTAATAATTAAAATTCAAGGTGACTTTTAATTCATAAATGTAAAGAATCCTAATAAAAATAACAACAATACTTTTATGGAACTAGACAAGGTTACATAAAGGTTTATATTTAAAAAATAACATGCAAGAATATCCACAAAAACAATGGGGTGGGGGGGGAAAGTGCTATCTGGGGAGGAGACATGTGAGGTATTAAACATATCATAAATAAAACAGGAAGACCCTGGTCCATGAATATTAGAAAAGTAAAATAGAAAGCCCAGAAAGACTCAAATCCGTATGGTCACTTTCTTTATAATACGTATATCTATATCCCAAATTATGGATATACATATTATGGATATACATTTTAATAAATTATTTTGGTGCTATGGAATATCTATTCAGAAAAATAAAGTAAAATGTTTATCTCACACCATATACAAAAATAAATTCCAATGGGTCAAAGATCTAATATAAACATGAAACTACACACACTAGAAGAAAGCAAGTGGAAAAAAGCTTTCTAACTATGGCTTAAAATCCAGGTTCAATGAAAGAAACTATTGACAAATTTTATTAAATACAAGAAATTTTAAGAAAACACCATAAACAAAATCGAAAGACAAATGAAAATGAGGGAAAATATTTACAATACATAAAATGAAAAAAAAACCCAATTTCCATATTATATAGAGAACTTTTAAAATCAAGAAAAAGAAAAACAGGAAACCTAATAGAGAAATGGGCCAAATATACAAGTAGATAATTGACAAAAAATTATTACGTGGCTCACAGACATATGAAAAGATGTTCAAGATCATAATAAAAAACTTGACTACATATTCTATTGGAGAGGCGATGGGGAAATGGACATTCTACTACATTACTTCTGCAAAGGTGGAATGGTGCAATGTGGGAAGGGGACTTTAACAATATCCAAGAAAAATGCATATGCATTTACCCTTTAATATGACAGTCACATTTCCAGGAAATTTCCCTGAAGACATACTTCTAACATTACAAAAATACATATATAAAAAGTGATTCACTGTGGCTGTATCTGCAATTGTGAAATATGAAACTATCTAAAATGTTCAGATACAGGAAAATATTGAATAGATCATGATGAATCCACAAAATGTAAAAAAGGAATAAGAAAAGATCTCTATGAACTTATAAGAGGAAATTTGCTATCTATGATGTTAAGTGGGGGTAAAGAATATGCAGTATATAAATATACATAAAGTATATAAAATGTACTACCTTTGGTTTGAGAAAGATAGACAAAATATATACTTGTTCTTCAAAAAGAAACAAAAGGAAGGGAAACCATAAATTAATAAAGCTGGTAACTAGCATGTATTGGCCGAGGTCAGGGGAGGTGGGAACAAGATAAGAGAAATGAAAAGAGAGTGACAATTTTTAGCATATTTTAAAACTATTTTAAGTGTATTATATGATTCAGCAAGTGAGTAAACAGAGTAAATAAATTTATATATTTTGGGATCCAGGGTTCTTGTTGTGGGAAACTAGAGATACAAATAAGGAATGGGGAAATGTAATGATTAATCTTGTAGTGTTGCATACAAATTAGAAGTACCAATATGAGGGCAAAAGAAAGAAATAAGCAGAATTGGGGGTGGGGGAATTTGCTAGCTCTTTTTGCAAATAAAGGATGGAGTCATCTAACAACAATGACACTGCAATAGCCACAAGCATACCTGGGACCTAATCATGGGTCTAAGTATCCTAAGAACTAGGGTTCCTTGGAATATTACATTTCAGGAATATCTTTTTGTTCCAGTAAGGAAGTCCTCATAAATTATAAAAACATGATAAAAACTTAGGAGTCAGCTTAACGGGGTTCCCATCAGCAAATCTGGGGTAATTCAAGCTAGAAAGTGAATAGTAGTAGTAACTGATTATAACCAATACAATTTTTACAAGCCCATGCTGCTAATTAATTAGTTAGATGATAGAAGAAAAACCCTTCTTTATAGTACAACTAGTGAGTGGCCCAGTGCATGAATTCAAGCACATTGAAAGGAAATTAATTAGAAGAAATATTTTAACATCACTATTCACTCTTTCTCTGTAATAGCAGTGTCAACTAAATTCACGATCAACAATAACAAATCAAAACACACACTTGCAATTGGCACCAGCAAGAGCTTTATATGTATTGCGCATGCATGAGTCAATAAGCCTTATATGTATATATATAATGTATATCAAATAAGTATATCAAATAAACTTAAATAGACCTGCTTTCTGATTTAGCTAAACTTTTTCCAGCCCAGTGAAGTACCCCAACTTCCCTTTCAGGTAATTGTCAGCAACACAGCAGTAAGTATCAACACAAAGCAGATTATTATTGTTGATCACACAGGGAGAACAAAGGGTAACATATTTAACTGCAGCAGTGTTTGACTATATTCTGCACAGTGAGAAAACCTGAAGTCATTTTTAAGGTCCATCATTTCTTACTTCTTCTCAGCTGGGTCAAGTTCTAAGCTTTCTAAATCTTCATTTTCTGGCTAATGAAAAGAAAATAGGATTCCACTGAGTCTCCTATCTACCTACTCCAGGACTTCTGTGAGGATCAAATGAGATGAGGCATGGGAAAATACTTCACAGACATTTGGTTAAAGTGTAAAGTGTTTCCACCTGGCTATAAAGCAAGTCATGTTCCTGGGCTGAAGAAACTGCAAGGAGGCTGGTTGCTAGGGGGAGAAAGCTGGGCGTTGCTATGTGACATCATTACCTGGCACCCACAGTGACTGACTGTTTCAGGGCTGGGCTGGGCTGTGGGCCACATTTTGCACCATGGGGTCTTGGCAGCATCCGCTGCGATTTGGTGGGCTGATGCTCTGGGGTGATAGCGGGGCCTGTCCCACTTGGGGGAAGCCGAGTGTTGCATTGTAGGTGCTGTTTCTCTGTAAATGGCCAGTGCGCGGCACGGCAGCTCCTATGTTGAGCATCTGCCCCCTGGTGGTCTGTGTGCATCATAGCAACTAGTCAGATAGTCAGACACTTAGCATATTAGCCTTTTATATACATAGGTGTCAACTAATAAGTATAGAAAGACTAACATCATAGTAATAACTGATACAAACACGAACCATAGATGCTTAAGCCACTGAGTGAAAACTTGATGAAAATAGGATATCTATACAGTCTTATATTATCTCCCCATAGATAAATTAATTTGAAAAGTTGAAATCATAACTATACAGTGGAGAAACTGATGAACACATTAACCAAGCAACCAAATTAATATCCCTAATAAAGAACAAACTTTCACTATGTATCCCTGATATGATATCCCTGATATGATCACTTGTGTCATGTTTCTGACAAAAATGCCTATCTTACTCATGAGAAAATATTCAGACATATCTCATTTGAGGAATATTCTAAAAAACCACTGGATTCTCTTCTTAAAAAAGAAACCAATGCTTGACTATTTTCTGCCATTGTCTCTTATTATCTAAAGCCAATCAGAATTTAGTAAAGGGGTCCAGATTATGCAGTCCATAAAGATCAGTCTACCAGGGTAAAATTTAGAGTAGAGAAGGATAAAGAGTAGATCTGAGGGAGGGAAGATGCCGGGGTCCAACCCCAGCGGGTCCAGGGGTTCCCAAAGGTGTGGACGGAGTCGGCGAAGAAGGAATGACACGGAGACAGCATTCAGTTGATCAGCAGCCTAGCCAGGATCTCCAGCCAGGATCTCCAGCCAAGTTCTGGTCTGGATCTCCAGCGAAGTTCTGCTGTTTATTGTTTTGTTACATCCGTATTTATACCAGTTGATTTTAATCCTGTCAATTTCTATTACAAAGGTTAGGGCGTTTCTTATCTCCATTCCAGGGCGTAAAGATTATGTAGCTTAAGCATGATTGTTTGTAGTGATTAACTACCCGCCTGGCACTTAGTTAAGGAGTTTCATCCCCTCCCTGACTTCAGGGAAAAATTCCTACCTGGGGAAACAACCTTTCTAGGAGAGGCATCCCCTCCCTGACTTCAGGGAAAAATTCCTACCTGGGGAAACAACCTTTCTCGGAGAGGTGACCTTGGTTAAAACACACAGCGCTAAGGGGAGCAAACATATTAAGAACAGTATGCTATATACACCAGGTCCCTTGAAACATATGCTGTGCAGATGTTTCTTTCCTGCAGCGACTGTGTCAAGCAGCAAGGATGGACCGGCTTCCGGCAGGAAGAAAATGAAGAAATCGGTTACAAAATACCTGCAGCAAATATTATACTTAAAATATTGAAAGCTTTCCCTTTTTCAGATCAGAAAAATTACAAAATACCTATTATCATTTCTTATATTTAACATTATCCTGAAGATCTTAACCAGTGCAATAAGTCAAGAAAAAATAATAGTATATAATGAACAATAATAGACACAGAGGCAGAGCTGCCTCAAACAGATGGTCAAACTGCAACGGGAAGAACGGGGAGGGTTGGGGGGCAGGAGGGAGGGGGGTAAGAGATCAACCAAAAGACTTGAATGCATGCATATAAGCATAACCAATGGACATAAGACACTGGGGGGTAGGGGAGGCCAGGGGATTGTCAAGGGCAGGGGAAAAAAAGGACACATATGTAATACCCTTTGTAATACTTTAAGCAATAAAAAAATAAAAAAAAAAAATAAAATAAAATAAAGAATATCAAAAGAATGTACAGATAAATTATCAACATAAATCATTGAAAATCATTGTTATGCATCTTAAATTTATGTATGTTGATTTTTATTAGTAAAACTGTAAAAGAAATAAAAATGAATCAAAAAGAAACTTTTTTAACTTAGCAAGTTTAGTTAGCTCAATACCTATATTCAACTATCAATTACATTTTATATTCCAGTAACAAGTTAGAGATTACATTTTTTTACCAATAAAAATATATTTAAAATAGCACCAACATTATTAAAATCTAAGAAAAAAAATTAGAGGCAACATATCCATAGAGAAGACTTGCTCTACAAGATGTCAAGACTTTTTATAAAGCTAAAGTGATTATGAAAGTATGGATCACAGGATCAGATTAGAGAGCCCTGAACCTATGTATATAAATGTATACTTGATTTATGAAAAATGTGAAAGGCATTGGGGAACAACATCAGTAAATGGTGCTGACAATTAGATACCCACACGGAAAATATTAAACCTGACCTCAACCTTACACCTCAACATATACTAAAAATTAATAAGCAGAATATAGATGCAAATAGGAGTGATAAATAATAAAGTTCTCAAAAGATACTATTAGAGAGTCTCTTGATGCCATCAGGTTAGGAAAGACATTAAATACAATGCAAAACATTAAAGTTTTTATAAATGTAACAATGTTAAAAAATAGGAACTTCTGTTCATCAAAAACAGAAAAACACCATGAAGAAAGCAAAAAGGCAAAACACAGATGTGAGAAGGTATTGTCAACCCCTATAAGTGACAAAAAGCTCATATGACTATGTAGATAGAATTCCTATAAGTAAAAAAAGTCACACAGCTCAACAGAAAAATAGATAAGAAAATGTACATTCATTTCATAACAAGAGATATCTAAATGGTCAGTAAATTTCTGAAAAGCTGCTCAACTTCACTAATGAAGATGCAAAATGTAAATTACAACTTTATACAGAAATCAGATTGGTTAAAATTAAAAAAGCCTGAAAATACCAAGTGTAATAAAAATAAAGTGAATATTGGAACTCTCTTATATGGCTGGTAGAAATGGAAAATTAGTACAACCACACTGGAAGATTACATGGTTATATCTCTAATCTTAACCCAGAAATTCTACATGCAAGGGTATACTCAAAAGAAATTTAAAATATGTACCTCAAAAGAAATGTCAAGAGTCAAAGCAGTATTATTCATAATAACCATATGTAAGGAAGAAATCAAATATCTATCAACTACAGAATGAGTCAATTGTCAATAAATGATAATGAAACCTTAGATACACACAGGCAATTCACAAGGAAGAAACCAGATTGACCAAGAAACATATGAAAAGGTATTCTGCCTTAAAAATTAAAACCACAGTGAGATACCATTCTGTACCCTCAGATAAACAAAAAGATCAATGTCAGGAAATATCCTATGTAATAAAACCCTAATATGCAAATCGACCAAACGACTGTTAGCGATAATGCGCATTGACCACCAGGGGGCAGACACTCAACACAGGAGCTGCCCTTGGTGGTCAGTGCACCCCCATAGAGGAGCACCACTCAGCCAGAAGCCAGGCTCAAGGCTGGCGAGCACAGCAGCGGCGGCGGGAGCCTCTCCCGCCTCCGCAGCAAGTGGACATCCCCTGAGGGGTCCCAGACGGCGAGAAGGCACAGGCCGGGCAGAGGGACACCCCCTCCCAGTGCACAAATGTCAAACACTGGCCCGTAGTGTGTGTGTATGTGTATATATATATATATATATATTTGCACAGATACAGAACAATAGGAACTGCTACACACTGAGGATGAAAATATATATTGTTACAGTAGCCACATCAGAGAGTAATTTGACTATTATAAGTGAGGTTGGTATACATATACATCATAAATCAAAATTTTTACTAAATGAACCGTATAATACAATTTTTTACACTGTGTAGAGGGAGCTATGGACAAAAATGCACACAGCATCATTGTTTTTAATAGTAAATATGTAAGTGTTTGCCGATAGGAGAATGGTTTGTAATACATGGAATGCTACTCATCAGTAAAAATGAATAATCTAGAGCTATTCATATTTACATGGATAAATCTCACAAAAAATAATGACAAATTAAACTCTTTGAAGAATATACACAATAATGGTTGTAAATCATGCAAATAATACCATATGGATATATGAAGTGTATTGAAATAATAAACTCAAATTCAGGAGAGTAGCCACCTTTGGAATTAAAACAAGAATACAGTGGAGGTGGGGTACTCGTGTATTTGTAATTTTATTTCTTAAAGAAGATGATGGGTACAAATGTATGCTTTAAATGATGTTTTGATATAAATTATACATTTCACTATTCATTTTGGTTAAGAGAGGGAGGCCAGACTATGGGTGATCAAAATCCAGAAACTCACAATTGGTGAGTAGGCACAAGGGGGTCACTTTACACCATGATGTAGGAAGAGTCAGGGACAGCAGTTAGCAAGTGCCTCAGACAGAAGAAAAGCTTTGATTTGAATAATGGGGCTTGGAATGATAAGGGTCTTCCCTAAGGTTTGGGAAGTAAAAAAGAGAAAAATCAAAAGACACTTTGTGGTGTCTGCCCTTTTACTTGGTGCCCTTACTCCCAGCCCCTTTGCACTTAGAAAGATGTTTTACTGAAAACTTGACTAAGAGGACGCTGAATAAACTTCATGTTCCAAATTCCAGCAGGGCTCTGTCTTATACTCAAGAAAGTTGTCTTGAAGAACAATGACAAATATAAAACTTCTTTGTTCTCTCCAACCTGGTAAATGTCAACTCTTAGGCCATGCCCTTTTTATTTTGGGTGACAAATATGTTGAGTTTTATTACTGCAATGCCTGACTTTTCTACTCTGCCAGGCACATAATATTTATTTATTTTCTATCTAAACAGTTGGCAGTGACTTCTGTTCTCAGCATGGCTGACTAAATTAAGAGTTCATGCAGCGTGTGTCTCTCCTACCCAGACTAGCCTCTAGCCTTCCTGCTGTTACTTTTGAATTCTGATCTATTGAGAAAATTGTCTGGGTCTTTGCTTTCTCCATGTCTTTGGAGTCAGACACATACATGGTTATAGTTACATTTGCCAACAATACTCCGTTGACAATTAAAAAGTAGGTTGAAATTTTATATTTTTATGGGCTGCTTTTGAGATAGAAAATATTCTCTTAGTTATCATGAGAAATGGAGAGTTTGTTACCTATGTTTGTTTTCCAAAGTTAAATAAGTAATGGTAGAGCTGGAAGTTCACCTTTGTGTTTTCTGTTACACATAGAAATAGTATTACAACTAGAAAAATTACAAATAGACCAAACTTTCTCTAGTTTATAGCATATCTGGGTCTCAGCAAAGCAACTGACCAAATATCTTATGATACATTATGGCCAAAATAGAGATGTATTGGAGAGCTAATGCAACTAAGATCACCAAGTGATTGAATAACAGTGACAAGTAATGAAGGGATGGTGCCTTAAAAGGCAGGCTGACTCCAAGTTATTAGACTAAGTAATATTCTACCCCTGTAGCCATGCACTATAAAATGATGAGTCTCTGGTACCCCGAAAACAGGATATTAATTGTGTATTGATTATGTTGATGTAACATGCACATGGAAAATAGAATGATTTTTACCACGGTTGAGAAAAACAGAACTTAAGTGCTTTGTACTGCCTAAAATGATAACTCTCATCTACCACAATGAAGTTTGATTAGGGGTAAATACAAATCCATTTATGCATCAAACATGCATTTCCCACTTACTAAACACCATGCCCCTTCACCGCTGTTGAGGGAAACCCTTCTCTTTACGGCTGACATATTCTTCCCAGTGGAGGTACACCCCTGGGGGGGAATGACCTAATCAGGTGAGCCCTTTAAGAGCAGGTCTAGAGGTGAGAGGCACTCTCCTGCCAACCTTAAAGAAACAAACAGCCATGTTGTGAAGTGCCTCTGGAGATGAGTAGACTCTATGAGTAGACTCTATTGCGGCCACAGTCTACAGCCGCAAGGAACTAAATTCTCTCAGCTACGTGGTCATAGAAGAGGACCCAAAGCCTCAGATGAGATGAAAGCCCCAGTCAACACATCAGTTACAGCCTTGGGAAAGATCCTGAGCAGAGAACCCAGCTAAGCCACTCCTAGACTCCTGATCCATGGAATCTGTAAGTTAACAAATGTGTTAAGTCAGACATATGCACACACAAATGCAGTTCCGAGTCATTCCATATACAGAAAGGGAGGAGTGAGGAGCCACAGAAGTTAGGGGCATGCCAGCAGAAAGTAAGAAACATCTGAGAATGTCCAGTGCTCTGAGTAAGAAATAATGGGTAGGTTGGCAGTTCATATAAAAGCAACTAAAGTTTGTTTTTTAATGCCCTTAAAAGATGCTGAGTGAAAAAAAATACCTTTTTTAAAAATATGTTTTTATTGATTTTAGAGAGAGAAGAAGGGAGAGGAAGAGAGAGGGGGGAATCATTGATTGGCTGCCTCCTGCATGCCCCCCACACTGGGGATCAAGGCTGCAACCCGGGCATGGGGGATTGAACTGGTGACCTCTTGGTGCATGGGATGACACTCAACCAACTGGGCCACACTGGCCGGGCACTGGACCTTTATAATTGTACTGAAATTCATGGTAATGGCGAAGGGGAATGAGGAAGAGGAGGAAGATTAGACAACAAAAAAGCTACAAATTTTTGCAGAGGCTGGTATGTAAAACTGGAATGCACATCACCATATTTTAAAATGTTTTCAACCACAGTTCCCCCAGTGATCTTGTGAAATAGCAATCATTTGAGGGAACTTTTAAATTGAACTATACATATATACAACCAGAAAAGCACCCAGATCATGGGATAGATGCAGCCTGAAGAATGTTCCCAAAGTGAACACGACTGTGTCAGTCATGCTCAGCTCAAGAAAGGGGACCAATGGCAGCGTCCTAGGGACCCCGTGGCCACTAACATCCCTCCTACCCCTTCCCCTCACCAAAGTAGCCACCATTCTGGCTCCTCACAACACGGCTGTGTTTTGGCATAGGTTTTTCATTTTCATCCTAAATACAAGGAAAGTAGGGTTCAGAAAGCTGCAGTGACCTTGCCATAGTCCCACAATTCCCCAGCTGGGCAGACCAGTTCTGACACACAGCCCAGTGCCTGCCTTCTATCCCACAGGGCTATACTTTCCTTCCATTTCCTGGAAAATAGAAGTGATTTCTATACCTGACCTGTTGTTCACAAACATTTAATACCGAAAAGCATCTGCAATGGTGAACCTGAATATGGGTGTCCAAATATGGTTGTTAGAAGAATATTCCAGACTGAAAATGGTATTCCCGGGTGCTGCCTTTCTACTGTTATGAATACCTTATACTGAGAAAACAAAATTCCTTACCAATTTTTAGTCCTTCTGTCACACAGCTAAGTAATTGCATTCACGTAATCTTTGGAATACAATATGTTGCTAATATGTTTGTTTGTTTTTTCCAAATCCTGATGAATTCACATATCATCTAAAGGAGAAAAATTTCTGAGCAAGGAGTTAGAAGAGAAACATAAGAACAGTGCAATTCTGATAGCTACCAGGTAATAATAAAGTTAGTAGTCTCTATAAAGAAATAACACATTTCTTCAAAAAAGTAAATGCAACTACCTTATCAACCTCTCCTTTTTCTCTAATTAGCTGACATTGAAATCAGTTGATCTTACTCTCCAACTTTCCTTTGACTTGAGGAAAAAGAATCTGTTGCAACACTAATGACTCTTAGAAGTTATCACCTTACAACTTCCAAATACAATAGACGGATTAAGCGTGGCCCACAAATTACTTCGAAGAACCAGAGTATTTTGTTTAATGGAGAGCAACTCTGATGCTAACCTCAGTATTTTGGTGAACAGATCAGCATTCATATAAGCGATAATTTTTTAAAAAAGAGAGATGATGGCTATTCTGCTAACACATTCCATGTAACTGCAGATAACAAGCCTACCATAGCTAGACCATTAAGATTATGCAGAAAAACAATCTTCTCCCTAAAAGAGTGGGTAAGCAAAAGGCCTCACTTCCTTTTTAATGTCAGCACTAGAAAGCAACTGGAAAATAGAAAAAGTAAAAACAACTCCTGAATGAGGTCATATAGAAACACCATTCTTACTATTGCACTGAATTATTAAAAAATATAATGAAGTTCCAGGAAACATCAGATGCTGCAGGTACATGAAAATAATTTTGTTTTTATAACCAATTTCAGGCAGATAAATACTAGAATCCTTTCCAATTTCTCCCCTATGAAACTGAAGTGTCACCAAGATTTATAGCCCCTCAAGTTCCCTTTTCAGAGTAACATTCATTTACATAAACAGATAATCCTAGATAAAAATTTCCATTAGACAAAGGTGAAATGGATCAATTTTCTCTGCCAAGACAAATCTTAAATCTTGAACAGATAGGGTCATTATTACACCAGCCCCATTTCAGAAATAATGTATTTTTAAAAAATCAGCCGATAGCAGCCATTTCCAGCTTTCCAATTATCTTTAAGAAAAGCTTATTCTGTGGACAATAAAGCACATTACTGCACAATATGATACAGTCCATAAAGATCACAATGTTTTATGAAAGGTTAAAGAAAGCTCAGCACATTTAGGGGAATGTCATAACCCGCAAAGTCTTTCAAGACATGGCTGAAGCCACGGGCATGCTGTGCAGACTGTGCTAGGCGGTGCAGTATTCCTTTTTCAGTATCAAAACAGTGACCGGAAAGCATATGCCAGGAAGCTTCTGTTGTGAATGCTGGGATTCCTGCAGATACGGTGGGAGAGGAAATCAAATCATAAGAAACACCTCTCTCCATTTTTGAAGTAACTCTCATAGGAGTTACAGGCTGGCAAGAAGGCAACTCTGTTTTCTTGGTACCCAGTGGCCCGCTTTCTTGTTTTCTCTTCAAGCAACTCGTCCACGCTGTTTCATTAATATTAATAAAACTATACAGAGAATTCTTAAAAAGTTCTCTGATTCCCCCCCCCCATTCTGTATTAAACACCCTACCAGTCATACATGACTAAAGAGCAAGGGATGGGTGCAGAGATACTCACTGTTATAATTAAGTAAAAAATAAATTCAAATATTCTTGGATGCCCAATATAAAATGGCTTTGATGTAAGGGTATGGAGATTTGGAGGTCAGTCCATGCTTTCTTCTGTACTAATGAGCACCTGCATGGGACAGTTTCAGAGGCTAATGCTCCCTTAGCAGGTTTAGGGAGGAAGAGTTCATTCTACGGAGCATACTGATCATCGATTATGGGCAAGGCTACAAAGGGGACAGGATTCAGCCTCAGTCCCTCAAGGAATTTACACAGATCGTGGGGGTGGAAGGTAGAAGGATTGATGGGAAAAAGGAGAGAGAGAGAGAGAGAGAGAGAGAGAGAGAGAGAGAGAGAGAGAGAGAGAGAGAGAGAGAGAGAGAGAACTCATGGACACAAACAACAGTGTGGTGATTTCGGCAGTGAGTGGATGTGAAAGAGGGCATGGTGGTATTAAATGGTGATGGAAAAAATAAAATAAAGGGGTGGGGGGAAACCTCACAGATTAAATCTGCCTGAGCACACACTTGAGTAAAAAAAAATTTTGATTTTTTGTTCCGCTTATTTATGCATTCATTGGTTGATTCTTGTGTGTGCCCTGACCCGGGATTGAACCTATAACCTTGGAGTACTGGCACAATGCTCTAACCAACTGAGCACCCAGCCAGGGTGGGAACAATACTTTTATACTTACAATTGGCACCGACTGTTTGTGAACAAAATGCCTTGATGGGTACTTGGGAGATGAGGTCTTAGGGGGTCAGGCAGTGCTCCAAATAAGACAAGGAGAGAGAGGTGTTCGTTTTTCCAAAAATGGGTGGTGGGGAGCCGGGCTAGGAGGAAAGAAGATAGAGCCTTGAAAAGTGCCAAGAGGCTGTAAGGTGCACAAATGGATTTGTCAGAGTCTTCCAACTTTTTAGTAAAGTCCACACAAAATCTCACCATATGTTTAATGTAAGTGGGTTTTATATAGAAACTAGTAAAAGAGCAAAACTGTAATGAAATTAAAATAGAGAACCCATGAGTCAATGAAATCAGAAGCAATCTTCCTAATGCCTAACCTGTACTGGGCAATGGCCCTGGATGTGGGAGGTCATCCTTGCTGCTCTCAAGGTTGGAGACGTCCCAGCTGTCAGTCGGGGACAAGTTTCCCAAGCTACCTTTGGTTTGCCAGGGATCTTTACAAGGTAAGTCACTAGGGAGAAATAAATGAAGAACTTGTGGCATCACTTTCACAAGCACACCTTTCTGAGTGTGCACCTTAAATGTCATTTTAACTTTTTATGTGCATGTAAATAGCTATTATTTCAGTTGCTGGAATATTAGTCATAACATCTAATGATGTGGAGATTGTTGCCTTATAAAACTCACAGCTGGGTAGCTCCATGGCTCAAGGCAAAAGCCTATTTTAAAATCCATTGCTTTAGGAGGAGAATGTTTATTAAAACATTATATCTATTAAAAATATATGATGCATCATTGGTCATTCTCTGTGTTGCTGTGCCAACCACAGTTTTTCCAGCAAGGCTTTTTGAGTTGATACCTGAAAACCTGGCAAGGTCCATGGGCTCATAATTTACCAGTCCATCAAAAAATAAATAAATCTCAATAACCGGAGAGTAAATCACCAAAGGTGCCTGCACAGCAGCCTGCAAGCCCATGTTTACACAGGCTCTGTGGGGTAGCTGTTGCTGTCAGTCAAGTATTTCTAAGCTTGTAGGGGAGTAAATGTTCAAAAAGGAGTAAATGCTTCATCTCTCTGTAACAGAAGTTAAATGAATTAATAATAAAGATGCGGTGGGTGAGGATGACATTTGTAAAATAGAGAAGTGAGATGGGGAAAAAGGATAACAAGTGGGTGACGAGGGCTGAATAAACATGAAGAAAGACTGGTAACTTTGCACAATTAAGCTGGGATCTACCTTCAGTCATTTTCAAATGCTACCTAAGTTATAGAAGAATGGATTTCTCATTAACTTCACAGCAACAAACTAAGAAATAACTTGTAAGGATAAAGAACTTCCAAAGAGAGACTACTGTCCTTTTTAATGTGCCATCTGTCTAAACCCACTGCCTACTTTTGTTTAAAAAGTTTAACTTAAGCCCTGATCGGTTTGGCTCAGTGGATAGAGCATCAGCCTGCAGACTGAAGGTCCCGGGTTCGATTCCAGTCAAGGGCATGTACCTTGGTTGTGGGCACATCCCCAGTGGGGAGTGTGCAGAGGCAGCTGATTGATGTTTCTAACTCTCTATCCCTCTCCCTTCCTCTCTGTGAAAAATCAGTAAAATATATTTTTAAAAATAAATAAATAAATAAATAATAAATAAATAAAAATAAAAAGTTTCACTTAAGCTATGCATTTTCTATCATATAAAATACATATTTGGTTAAAATATAGATTTGGTCTGGACTCATTAGAAGTCCCATAAACATGGCACACTGAATCTAAGTCCTTTAATTGTGCTTATTTTCCTTTCTGCTACCCAACTGTGCATAATTATTTTGCTTAACACCATTTCCACCAGGACAGTCAGAGAAAGGCAGATGAAGATGTTCAAAGAGGGTGAATATGACAAGACATGTGGAAACAGTCTTCAAAAAGGCTGAAGTTTGAGATTTAACGGAGGCTGATCTCTGACTTGTAACTATCTTAATTCTTTATTTTTCACCTTCATGGGGACGTAGAAGCAAGCAAAGGGCCATTATTAGTGGAACTAAGTAATTAAGCAAGTAACTTTGGCATAGAACCTATAAGTCTATCTTTCTGGACTCCCGTTCATGCACTCTGGTGCTGGCTCACTTCTCTGTTTTCTCTTTCTCCACACTCATTCACTGGTCTGCAGGAGCACTCTGGTGTACCACCCAGCTCCCTGCTTAGCACCAAGGCAGGCATCTTCCTGGCTGCCAGGAATGTTGGACACCCGCCTGTGTGAGTCACAGCTGCGTTCCTCCTATGAGACTGCCCTCAGGGGAAGGAAGCTGCCTCACCCCCAAATTAAGCAAACTCACCTGGGGCAGCCACACATCCAGGGACTGAATCAAGGAAGAGATACAAAGGCTCAGGCCCCTCACCTCAATTCAGGACATGTTTGAAGGGCTGTTCAAGCTTCAGAGCTCAGTGTTGGGTCAGCTTAGGCCTCTGCTACAACTGTATCACAGTTCAACTCTCCTGCCCAATCCTGCTTCTTAAACAAAGGCTGTTCCTAAAAGACTCTCCAACAGATTTTCTGCACACAGTTATCTGGCTCAAAGTCAACTTCCCAGAACCTGCCCTAACAAATGGGTTCCTCTTAACGTAGAGAAAAATTGGACTGAATTCTGAAGAGGAAAAGTTTCATTAAGAAACACCCACTGTCCATCCATTGCCACATTTTTGTCCATGACCCCTCCTTATGATCCCACCTAATGGGCACCCTGATGCTAATAGCCACCTACATTTACTGAAGGAGAAGTCAAAATGAGCTTTATAGAAAAGGGAAACTGGATAAAGGAGATAACTCAGTAGAATAGCAAATGTCTCAATACCATCTCATTCAACACTCATTGGCCTTCCTGGAGGTAATCTTGGTCATATTCCTAGAACAGGAAGATGAACTAGAGCTGAAACTAAAAAGCTAATGGATACCCATCAGGAAGAATACCAATTCTAACCAATTTTCCCCTCATTAAATCAGCAACTCCCTTGAAGGAAGCTTTTTACTGTAGCCCACCTGGGGCTGCAGTCAAAGCTTTCTCACATCAAAGTGTTAAAAGATCCAGGTCATCTCCACTCACCAAGTCCTTTCTCCAAGTACCAAGTCATTATAGGTAAAATTATTCTCTCATCCTTAGAGTAGGTCATCCAATGTCAACTCTAATGTAGAATGTCTCAAAATGTAGAGGGGTTTTTGTTTTGTTTTTTACCTTGGGAGCCATGACGTATTACTTTCCAATAGCTGCTGAACCAAATTACTACAAACACAATGGCTTAAACAATACAAACTTCTTGTACCATTCTATAGTCTAAACTGGGTCTTACAGGCTAAAGTCAAGGTGTTAGCAGGGCTGTGTTTTTTTCTTGAGACACTAGGAAAGAGTCCATTTCCTACCTTTTCCAGCCCACATCCCCTGGCTTGTGGACCCATCCTCCATCTTCGAAGCCGGCAGTGCAGCATCTTCAAATCTCTCTCTCCCCTTCTATCATATTATTGTACTCTTACTTTGACCCTCCTGGTTGCTTCTTAAAAAGACTTTATGGTTAAAAAAAAAAAAAAAAAAAAAAAGACTTTATGATTATATTGGCCTCACTGGATAATCCAAGATAATCTCTTCATCTCAAAATCCTTAACCACATCTACAAAGTCTCTTTTATCATGTAAATTAACATATTCACATGTTCCAGGCATTAAAACATGGATATCTGGGGGGGGGGGGGGGGGGGGAGGAAGTGGAGACGCTATTCAGCCCACCATACATGGCTACTGATTTTCCCAAGGAAATGAAAAAGAATAAGCTAAATCCTCAGGAGAACTAGTTTTAAAGTTCAAGTCACAATCCCACCTCATAAATATTGGTTCAGTCCCTTCTCCCCAGCGCTACAGCTATACAATCAAATATCACTGTGTTAATAGAAGCTCATCCATTGAGCAGCCCAGATTCGGCTAACTCAGCTGGCAACCTACAAATTTAGTCAAGCTGTATCTGTGGAAATCTTCCCCAGGTGTCCAGGAGCAAAGAGCTAGAATCACAAGCTTCTTTGGGGCAGGCGAAAAGCGAACAGCATTGTAACAAAAAGTGTAGTCAGCCCTAGCCGGTTTGGCTCAGTGGATAGAACGTCAGCCTGCGGACTGAAGGGTCTCAGGTTCGATTCCAGTCAAGGGCATGTACCTTGGTTGCAGGCTCCTGGCCCTGGTCAGGGACATGCAGGAGGCAACCAATCAATGTGTCTCTCTCACATCAATGTTTCTCTCTGTCTTTCCTTCTCCCTTCCATTCTCTCTAAAAAGTCAATGGAAAAAATATCCTAGGTGAGGATTAAAAAAAAAAAAAAAAAGTGCAGTCAAATATTTTGATGCATAATTCAAGAACCAAAGAAAATGGAATTATAGAATTTGATAATAAAATAGGTGACCTATTTAATGAATTCTCTCATTTTACCAGTGAGAAAACTACGGAGCAAAAAGATTAAATCAAGCTCAACTGCCTGTGAGTAGCAAACTCGAGACTTGGTCCTCTTAACTTTTGTTCCACTGCCAGAAGGGGACGAGGGAGGAAGGCAGAGAACAGAGCAGGCAGGCAAGAAAGAAAGAAGGAGGGGAAAAGGGACAATGATTTGGCCATCCATCCTGTACCAGGTATCATACAGTCACTTCGCTGCATACTATCATATGTCATCCTTACAAATACTCTGAGTGATAGGGGTGTCGGCCTCTCTTTTACAGATCAGGAAACCAAGGTTCAAAGAGATCTAGTGTATCCACCCAACTTCAGCTCTTGATTGATGAGTATAAAGGGAGAGAAGAATGAAAGCCATATATAATCCAAAACCCTGATTAAAACAAAACTAGACAGAACCTGATACCAAATACATTTCTATAGACATATTTTCTTATAATTATATCTAATATTTAATAGCCCATTTGCCACTCCCCAAATGTCCAAAAAAGTAAAAATAATCATAGTAAAACTCATTAGGAACACTAAACATTACATGTGTCACTTGAGAAACTGTTAAAAACTTGTTAAAAAAATTAATTTCTATTTGCTTCTTAGTTCATCTCTTTTTTTAATGTTAGAACCAAGTTGGGCAGAGAAGTAGTCTCAGTGCCTGTTTTCCTCTTTCTTCCCTTTCTCGCTTAACTTCTTTGTAGTAATTGAATCCACAGCCCTCCAAATTCCCTTTTCCTCTGCTTATAGTCAACTATAGCTTTCCCTTTAAGAGCCCGTTGACTCAGGAATGGGGCCCCAACTAACCTGACTGTCCAGCTAGAGGGGTCTGATGGTTATCAGAGAGCTGAAAGCTATGAATGCCTTTAGATATGTGATGTCTGCACTGATTTCAAGTAATATTTATACATGCAATTTTAATGGACTTCTTATTAATCCAAAAAACACAGAACACAGCCCCCAAACAATTGATAAATAACCATGATCGAGAAGCTGGGATATGAGCTTAGCTTTCTAGGATCCCAAGCCTCTGCTACTTACCGTTCACTTCTAATAAAACAGGAAACTCCACAGCTATGTGCTCACCAACTGGCTGAAAGCCATATACAAACCCAGAATCATTTTGAATTATGCAACTTAAATAGGACCTGAAAGTCGTGTGAAGTGACTTTTCACTAAAAGAGCAAGTTGCCATGGACTTTGAAGATATTTACAGAGACGTGCTCCTCAACAAGTCCCATAAATAAGCTTCTCCCCCTGCCTGGATGCTTCTCTAGCTCCTACCCCACCCTATTACATACACGAGAACTTACGTATGCACATGCACATGTGCATACACATGCACAAGCACATCGTCACCTGGCTGGTTCTTTTCACCCGTCCTCATCACTTTATCAGGCAGGTCTTCCCAGATTTCCCAGAGCAGGTTCAACGCCCCTCATCCTCTCACTGTCCCTGAAATCCTTTCCACAATTGTCCATTGACTCGCCGTATGTTAGTAGACTAGGAGAGTGTTTAGATGCCAGATTCTGGAGAGCCAGGCTTCCTGGGTTCAAATATTGGCTCTGTCACTACCTGCAGGACCTTGAGCAAATGCTTTAACCTTCTGTGCCTCAGTTTTGTCATCTGAAGACCCACCCCCACCCCCTGAGAACTGTTGGGTAGAACGTGTGGGATAATGAATGTAAAGCATCAGGAAAAGTGTCTGGCACATAGTATTCTACACCAGTGCTTGCTATTGATATTCATGAGCTGTTGATCTTCCCCCACTCTACTGTAATGTAATGAAACTAGAGCTGTTTCTCAGTGTCCCCCACCGTACTCCAGTACCTACATCTGTGTTCAATAAATGGTTTTAGTGTGAATAAAGATGTGCAATCCCAGCGTTTCCTCTGCCATCACCGAATCTGTCTATCTCGTTCATGGACTCAGCCACCGTCACTGTCAGAACCACTGCTGCCCTAGCACTTTCACTGACTCTCAGTTATCTTCACTTCAACTGGCTGTGGCTAGTTTTTCAGGGGGGAAAGAGTGGCAGTTCTAAAATACAGTTATTCTAGCAGCAACAATGTAACAAATGTTTTGTTAATTCAGCTTTCATTCCAAAGGTAATAAAAGGGGCTGACTAAGCTTAACGAACGATAAGGAAGGTAGGAGTTTAAGTTTGGTAAGGAACAAAGACTACAGAAATCCAACAAATACAAATTCACAGGCAGTATCCACCACAAGGTGCAAAATAGGAAGAACAATAATAACAGAAACAATGAAAGAACAAAGATAAGCTTTCTATAGAGGCAACACAGCGGGATGTCATGAGCATGAGCTCTAGATCCCGGCAATCTGGGTTCCAAGCCCAGCTCTATGATTTCACCAGCTGTGAGATGCCGAGAAGTTTCTTAATTATGTTTCAGCTCCCTCATCTGAAAAATTGAGACATGCCAGAACAGTATGTCTCCTAGTGCTATCATAAGGACTTAACTACTCTTTACTTCAATATGCCTTCTAATGAGGCTTACTTATTTATTTGGAATTCTAAAACGGATTCGTATAGTATATAAGATTAAAAGGTTTCATGAAGGGAATATTTTTAGAAGTAGATTAATTACTTTTTGTTAAGAACCTTGAACATAATTGGCACATAAAGTCTATGAACACAGAAGGCATTAAGAAAAAAAAAGAAATACAAATATATAGTTTCTGCAATATGCCTCCTTAAAGTATAATAAATGTTCAGGTGTGGTTTTGAAAATGCCCAGTTTAGTGAGAGATGGACACATATATATATATAAACACATGATGCAGTAAGAATTACAATAAATATATATAAAGTTACTCAGGAGTGAAAAGTAGGAAATTTCCTAAGAAAGTCAGGAATGGCTCACACACACACACACACACACACACACACACACAAAAGTTGAACTGAATCTTAAAGAACAAGTAATCTGGCAAACTGAGAAATACATACAAGAGGGACGAGCAAAAGGGTGGCTGCAGCTCTCTTTCCACGTGCCATCTGGATATAGCTTCCCAATAACCTCAGGAAAACCACAGATGTTAGTCAGAGCTGGAAATATTCTTCAACCGATTTTGCATTTTACAGATGGTGCATCTGAAGTCCAAGTCCAGAATGACTTCCCCCAAATCATATGTTTGTTAGTGGAAAATGCAAGGGCAGAATTCAGATCTACTTAGTGAGTTCACTGTTTTTCTATGACAGTGAGCAGCCTCCATGAAGCAACAGGGTTTTTTTTTTTTTTAAGTATCCCTACTAAAATAAATATCCTTTTATGCTAAATAAATCAGGTTCAAATAAATAATATTTTCAAAGAATATACAAAAATAATTTTAGCCCTATCAAATTGTAAGAGGTGTTCTGATTTACAACATGTTTTATTGCTAAACATGGCTCTTTTAGTCTGATTGTTTTTAAATATATATACACATATATATATATGTATATATATATATGTTTTATTGATTATTTACAGAGAGGAAGGGAGAAGGATAGAGAGTTAGAAACATCGATGAGAGAGAAACATCGATCAGCCACCTCCTGCACACCTCCCACTGGGGATGTGCCCGCAACCAAGGTACATGCCCTTGACCAGAATCGAACCTGGGGCCTTTCAGTCCGCAGGTCGATGCTCCATCTACTAAGCCAAACCGGTTAGGGCATAGTCTGATTTTTAAAGTGACAATCCATAAATGCTACGTAGAATAACTCTAGATTTACCAGAATATTAAATCATCAGGTTACATATTGAATATTCACTAGATGTAATACACTGTATTAGACACTCAGGTGTACTAGAGCACATAAGACATTGCACTTAGGTACCTATTACCTATTCTGCAGTTTATTTGTGTTATTTAGTGGCTCATTCATAAAATATGAATTATCTAGATTTATATTCTGGATCCATTTGCTTGCTATGTGATTTTTAAGCTTTCATCTCCTCCTTTATAACATGAAGTACTAATGCTATTCAATTTATGAATTGTAGTGAATATTAAATAAAATAAATTCAAAGCATTCAGCATATGGCTGGACATATAGTAAGTGGTCATCAATAGGTATTGGCTGACACTATAATTCCCATTTATATCATATCCATCTTGTTATGATGGTCTAGGTCTAGCTCTTAGCTTGGGTTCTTTAGTAAACAGAGCCTGAATCAAGATGAAGGCTGGAGCTTTCTTTGGGAAGTAAAAATCAGTGCATTAAATATGAAGAGAAAAGAAAAATGAGGCAAGGAAGGAGAGAAAGCCATGCAAAATGACCTGTTACCCTGTTGGCTACTACTTCTTAAGGAGTAGTAAGAAGACACACAACAGATCCCCAGCATAAGGATCTGTTGGGCCAGATGGGACTTCTTCAGATGAGCTATGTGGCTACGTGGTTGGAATCACCCCTGGGAAAGAGAAAGAAGGGGATGAAGTATTTACTTTCTCCCTCCCATCTTCAGTTTCCCACTGGTCAGTTTGCTCCATGGGAATTCGCATGCCACACTTCTGGGTTGTGCCATCCAGCTCTTCAGGTGGCCACTTAAGATACTGGACACCACATGCAGTACTGTGAGATTTCATTCAAGTGGAAAAGCGATGAGAGGGGTTAGAAGCTCTGGGTTGTAGCCAGTAAACTTAACTGCACTGCAGCAACCACAGATGGCGACAGTGTATCTCAGTCAAACCGCTGACAGCATGGCCTGGGAAATCAGCATGCGGAGGGGCTCTGAGAAAGGACACAGATCTGTGTCAGATACCTTTATGGTTCTCACATACCAATAGCCTGAAATTAGAAACCTCTAAAGATGTATTAGTCAGGTGTTGCTGCATAACCAACAACCATCAAAGTTCAGTGGTTTAAAACAAAAACACCTTTCTTCCTTCCTTACAGGTCTACAGGTCAGCAGTCAACTGACTGGGCTCAAACGGGCTCAGCCTGGCCCATGTTCAGGTTGGTTCCTTGCATCTCTGATTCGGGGACCCAGGCAAAAGGAGGTGTGGCTACCTATGGCATGTTCTTCTCATGGCAGATGGTAGGAGGGGAAGAAGAGAGGCCGAAGGAAACTTACTATGCCTCTTAAAACTTTGGCTCAAAGCTGGCACACTGATGCTTCTGTGAAAACCAGCAACCGTAAGTCACAAAACTCAAGCTTATTGTCGACCTTCTTCTTCTAAAATCCCCAGCAGTGCCCCTAGTATATAACCAACCAGCATTGCTTGCTTTTTCCATTTCTTCAGGATACTTTGTACTTGTTAATTCCTAAAGGAGCATTTATTTTTAACTAATTTTATTTTCATAATCACATTCTGAATCTGTTGAGGTATCTCTTCTTCTGTCATCTTCCTTGTACTGAAATTTGATTGCTGAACACAACTTGTATTTTGCTAACAACACCATTTGTTCCTATTAACACGCCCGGAGACAAAGGACATCTAGAGAAATGTAGAACTCCAAGTACCGTGCATTCACGAACTGGAATTAAAGCTCCTAAGCAATAGGGTTCTTGGTACCAAGAATAGCCTAGTTGTTCCCCAGCCTTCTTCCAAACCCCATGTGTTTGCTTAGTTAACACACTAAACTTTTTTTTCTTTGTTTCTTTTTTATTTTATTTTTTTACTATTGCCAGCATTGCAAAGTCAAAATAGCTGTGGAGGAACAAGCTGTTCTGTCTCATGTCTCATCAACATTCTTTGCTCAGTACATCAAAACACAGAGAGCATACAGAGCAAATGCAACAATTCCCATAAGTTCCTTATTGGGGATTTTCATCCTGTGAAACCATCCACATCTGCCTTCTGGGATCATGAGAAGAAAGGTGGGTCTCCAACTCAAATCCAAAAGAAGCCACAGCAAGCCAGTATGGATTTAACCTCACACTTTGTCAAATGAAAAATAAAAATATATTGTGTACGCCTGCATGAACTGATATCAAAATTAAAGCTTGCTTGCAAATAACTTTTCCTTCCAAAGGACTGATTTTAAATTATTAAGGGAATTATACCCCAGTTTTATTTTGTTTTAAGTCATTGAACCAAACATTCTAGCCCAAGTCTCTTTAGTCACTTAGGATGAATTTTAATTTCAAATAGCAACCTTATTGCAAGCTGTCCTCCACCAAGTGTATAATAAACGTTAAGGAAAGCTAAAGGGAAAGGTTGATAAGATTATCAAAGCCATTTCCATTCAAATCACAGTTCTACTAATCAACCTAGTCTTGTAAGACAGAAAAAAATCAATAGGAGAAAGATTAACCTAGTTGCCTACTTTTGAACATATATAATATTGAAATTCAGTTTGTAAGCTCTCTCTTATTCATGATCCTGTAATTAAATTAATATCTTTTCCCAGGAAAAAGTTTTTATTTGCACAGTTAAAACAAATGAAATTTTCATTTAACATTAAAGCAGTTCAGAGTTAGCATTAAGTTAATATCTGGCCTAATACTTAATAATTAATAACTACTATTATTATCACTTACAGATGAAAAGTGATAAAATTTCTTTTTAAATAGCTAAAGAGAACATTTGCTAAAAAGTAGTGATCTTTTTTAACAGAACACTGGCAAGAAGAAGGTGCCTTTCCAATAAAAGCCAAGATGCTCTAAAGTTTAGAATCTAAACCACCACTGCCCTCTGTCACTTCTCCGACCTGCCTGCAACATAAAGGGAAGAAGTCTTTTCCAGGTGTTCTTTTCAAATGGCTAGAGTGGGACATTGGGCCTAGACATGTGGGAAAAGAGCCATGTGCCCTACATTCCATTAATGCAACTAGACCAGAAAGAGAAAGAGCTACAAGAAGAATGTAGTAGGAAAGATAATACCTTAAGTCTAAAACTTAAGCAATTGCAAATAGAGAAACTGATAATTATCTGACAGCAGAGGTCATGCCTAACACAAAAAGGGCCAACTCACAGTGGATTATGAGGGTTGCTATATAGTACAGAATTTATAAGAGAAAATGGTACCATCCAGTGAGAAAAAAAAAAGAGATCGAGAAGCAGATGGACCTAATCTTGTCCATGCCCTCATCTTGCTTTAAAAGATTTCACTTATATTTTAGTAATGAGGTGTTAAGAGTCAACACTAGCACCTCATATTAAGTATAACAAAATGCACTCTTTTATTGATTTTAGAAAGAAAGGGGAAGGGGCAGAGGGAGAGGAAGAGAGAGAAAGAGAGAGAGAGTAGACATCGATTTTTTGTTCCACTTATTTATGCATTCATTTGGTTTATTCTTATATTCTTTGGTTGTGGAGATCAACCCTACAACCTAGGCATATTGGAAAGACGCTCTAACCAACTGAGAGTTGCCCTGAAGTTTGCTGTTTTAGTAAATCTGTGAAGAATTCCTCTACTGATCATGGTAAAAGGCTATGCTGCTATAATAAAAACATCTAACAACACAGTGACTTAAAAAAAAAAAAGCAAAGCAAAAATAAAAAAGCCTGTGTCTCAAACAGCTCTGAAGATAGCAATTCAATTTGGTGAGCAGTTCTGCACCACTCCCGTCATTTGAGGTTCCAGATTCCTTTCATCCTGCTGTCCCTCCATCCCTGGGACATCACTGTCTGCGTGGTTGAAGCTGGATCACCAGGGATTCCAGCTGGAAGAAAGGGAGCACATGAAAGGAGCATGCCCACTGCCTTCAAGACTAGATTCAGAGTTGAGACACCTCACTTCTCCTCCCATTCTATAGTGAGACCTTAATCATACCCAAATTCAGGGGAATATGGGTAACGTGGTCTAACCTCTTTTATTTTTAAAGTCACTATAATGGTTGGTTTCTTTATTATAGTAGCATATGCTTTTACTCTAATTTATGAGCACATGGAAGAATAGCAGCACAAATTTTGTTGGACAACTAGCAATCTCCATATATCCAAAGAATGGCATAGAAGAGATGACTTTATATTCATACCATTGAGATTCTATACATGAAAAATGATTTCTGCTTACAATCTGGCCCTAAATGGTAGGAAAAAACTCAAAGGAAGGAATTTCAGAAATATTCTAGTTTAAACCTCTAACACACAAGAAACCTAAGGGCCAGAGAAGTGAAACTGCCTGCCCATGCAGATGGTAAGAGAAGCAATACTGGAATCCATGTTTACACCTTCTAAAATATACACTTGCCTAAGCTATTTGAGCACTCTAGTCAATCAAGGAAATTTTGGCTCCAAAGTTGATTTTTTCCCCCTCAGGAATGAGGTGGTTTTGGGAGCTGGCCAATTCCAAAATCCTAATAACTGCTAACGCTCTATTTTATATTTAATATAAATAACTTATTTAAGTGAAAAATGAATTGAAAAGAACTGAGGGCTTCCCTGTGCATTTAGCAGCATCTTTGGCCTCTACCCCAGATGCCAGTAGCACCCCTCATGGTCCCCAGTTGTGATGACTGTCTGCAGACACTGCTAAATGACCTCCCATTGAGAATCACTAATTAATTATATCTGCAAAGATCCTATTTTCAAATAAGGTCATACTTACAGATTCCAGGTGGAACATGAATTTAGGTGTGGGGGGAGACTATTCAACACAGTTACAAGTCGTAATAGAAGTTAAGCAAGCTTTAGGAAAGTAATATATATATTTTGCCTGCCTGAGTTTGTGGTTTACGGTCTGTACCAATCCTAGGTAATTAATAAAAATTAAAAAAAAAAGTGTAACTCTTCCAGTAATTAATCTAAAAATGTATGTTCTAGATCTTGGGTAACAAACCATTTCTCTACTATGGTTCTGAGGAAGATTTCAATTCTTCTTTCGGCAGAAAAGACAGCAGTGTCGTAACATGTGCTAAACCTTCCTCTATAGAGGAAGATCACTGACACATGATTGGTACTTACCAGTTAAAACATTTTTGAAAAATTAACTAACTTGAGTTAAATAAAAAGGAGAGAGTATGAATAACTTTTGCCTCACTTGTTAGTAGAAACTGTTCTGCCTCAATGTGCTTTATTTCTCTTATAAAATTGATCGGTATATAACAGTACTGACACAAAGAGCGCATTCCTGTTTAATATGTGATTTTTGAACAAGGCAAAAGAGGAGAAGAGCAAGAGGCAGAAAATGGTCTTATCAACAGAAACTACACACTCATAACTCGTAGATAAACTCCAAAATATGTCCACACTTATAGCAATTCATAGTTCCTTCTATTTTTACCCATATCATTAAAACAATCATGCAGAACAAGAGAACCTCAGCAATGCACCAAGCTGAACTTGGTGTGGGAAATCCAGACGGAAAGGAGCATCAGGCTTATTATGGTACTCACCCTGTCCTTTCATCTACATATCTATTTGCAAAGGGAAGAAACATCAAGAATGTAAAACTGAAGAATCAAAATCGCCATTCCTCCACCAACAAGCCTACTGGGTGGTGCTGAGCAGAATCAACTGACCAGGCCACCCTTGAGTGAGGAGTGTGGTGAAGCTGCCCACCCAACTCTGCCCTGGCCAGCACATGGCTGCCCACTCCCCCATCAAAGCCATATGCATTTGCATACACACAAATACAAATCATATGTTGACCAACCAAATTATATGGTTGGTCAACAAATCATTTTTGAGCACCTACTAGGAAAGTGCTGTGTTACACAGTGGCAAAAATGCATATCAAGAATGACAATGACATGGGAAAGAGCAGCCCAAGAAGAGGTGACATGAAGTCTAAGTTGGGACACTGCTTCTTGGCAAGAACCCTCAGACTCATCAGAACTACTTTAGTGAATTGGGGGAGAGAAGACCAATGTTAGCAGGTTAACATTTCAATTGAACATGAGTCCCACAAAACGTGGGACTTTCTTCTCCCCTTATCCTCGATCCTGTCATTGTATTATTCTAACCACATGTCTTTTGGGTGTAAAGAAACATCAAGAAGTCTAAACGTTGAGGTTTATGGAGCACCCTTGGCCTCTAGGGTCACTTGTTAAACCCTAGATAGAATTCTGATAATATTTAAGACAAACCCTAAGAGGCAGAATTACATAAAATTTCTCAACCATAATCACCATTTATTTTGTGGTAATGCATCAGTCTGGTGGATTGTTGAAAATGTGGGAAGCTGTACCTGTTTCTAATACATACAAACATGGCATCTAGATCGGTTACCACAGTCTAGATCAGCCGTGGGCAAACTACGGCCCGCGGGCCAGATCCGGCACGTTTGAAATGAATAAAACTAAAAAAAAAAAAAAGACCGTACCCTTTTATGTAATGATGTTTACTTTGAATTTATATTAATTCACACAAACACTCCATCCATGCTTTTGTTCCGGCCCTCCGGTCCAGTTTAAGAACCCATTGTGGCCCTCGAGTCAGTTTGCCCACCCCTGGTCTAGATGTTTGATCACCCAGATATGTCCTTGGGGCACTGAAGAAGTTACTGAATGGTCACTTAAATAACCACTACTCATAAAGAGAACTATAATCACATGATTTATTAATTTATCTATCTATCCAGCAATTCAGCCAGACAGCCAGCCAACAATACTTATTAACAACCTATTATAGGCCAAACATTTGTGCAATTAGAAATATCAAGAAGGAAATATCCCTGTCCTCAAAAAATTCATACAGCAGTCTTAAGTATTTTTATTGTACACCACCATCAAGAAAAAATATGAGCATATATATCCAATACCACAAATATGTATTTCATTACTTATAAATTATAAATAAATACTACTGTGCTAACATGAAGATATAGCTATGTATATAAAAGGGTAATATGCAAAGTGTCCCTGTGGGAGTTCGACTGGGAGATTGGGAGTTCTATCACTCACTATGATGTGTGCTGACCACCAGGGGGCAGTGTGGAAGGAAGGAAGGCCTGGTCAGCTGCCGGCAGCCAGGGAAGGGAGGCCCTAGCCAGCAGCTGGAAGGCCCCTATCGGCCCTGATCACCGGCCAGGCCTAAGGACCTACCCATGCACAAATTTCGTGCACCGGGCCCCTAGTATGTATGTATGTGTGTATATATATATATATATATATACACACACACACACATATATATACTAGGGGCCCGGTGCACGAAATTCGTGCACTGGGTATGTGTGGGGGGGAGTGTCCCTCAGCCCAGACTGCCCCCTCTCACATACTGGGAGCCCTCAGGTGTTGACCCCCATCACCCTCCAATCGCAGGATCGGCCCCTTGCCCAGGCCTGACGCCTCTGACAGAGGCATCAGGCCTGGGCAGGGGACCCTCATTTCCCCCCATCACTGGTTCTGCCCCCAGCCCAGGCCTGATGCCTCTGGCCCAGGCATCAGGCCTGGGCAGGGGACCCCCAGATGCCTCCGATTGCTGGCTCTGCCCCTTGCCCAGGCCTGATGCCTCGGCCAGAGGCGTAGACCCCCATCACCCTCCGATCGCCTGATCGGCCCCTTGCCCAGGCCTGACGCCTCCACCAGAGGTGTCAGGCTTGGACAGGGGACCCCCATCTCCCCCCGATCACTGGCTCTGGCCCCCGCCCAGGCCTGAGGCCTCTGGCCCAGGAACCATGCCTGGGCAGGGGACCCCCATCTCCCTCTGATCGCTTGCTCCACCCCCCGCCCAAGCCTGATGCCTCTGGCCCAGGCATCAGGCCTGGGCAGGGGCCCCCCGCCCAGGCCTGATGCCTCGGCCAGAGGAGTTGACCCTCATCACCCTCCGATCACCAATCACCAGATCGGCCCCTTGACCAGGCCTGAGGCGTCCGGCAGAGGTGTCAGGCCTGGGCAGGGAACCCCCAGCTCCCCGCGGTTGCAGGCTCTGCCCCTGCCCAGGCCTAATGCCTCTGGCCTAGGCATCCGGCCCGGGCAGCGTTGACCCGCAGTGGCAGCGGGTGGGGGGGCGCCGCGATCGCGCGGGCTCCGCCCCTGCCCCTGCAGGACGCCTCTGGCCTAGGTGTCCGGCTCGGGCAGCGGGGACCCGCAGCTGCAGCGGCCCCGCGATCGTGGGCTTCGCTTTAGGCCCGGGCAAGGGACCCCTAGCTCCCGGGATTGCCAGCTTCGACCATGCCCAGCTCCCATCGCTGGCTCCACCCCTACTTCCTGCTATCACTGGCCAGGGCGGAAAAGGCACCTGATTCTCCAATCATGGCTGGGGGGCAGGGTAAAGGCGGCCCCAGCCGCCTTTACCCTGCCCCCCAGCTCTTAGCTCCCCCCTGGGTTTCCTATCACTGTCAGTGGCAGGGGGCTTCTTCCTGCTTTCCCTTTCGCCTCCCTGCATTGTGCCTACATATGCAAATTAACCACCATCTAGTTGGCAGTTAATTTGCATATAGCCCTGATTAGCCAATGAAAAGGGTAGCGCCGTACGCCAATTACCATTTTTCTCTTTTATTAGTGTAGATATATATATATATATATATATATCCCTTGATATGCCTCTAACATGGGAGTTAGAGGCACCGAATCCCCATGTAGTCAAAAAGCCACATATAACTTTAGACTCCCCAAAAGCTTAACTACTAATTGCCTACTGTTGACCAGAAGCCTTGCTAATAACATAAATAGTCGATTAACACATATTTTGTTTGTTATAAGTATCATATACTGTATTCTTTAAAAAAAATTTTTGGATGACTTTTTTAAAGCTGGGGACAATGAAACAAAAGAAGGACTGGGGAAATGAGCCTTGGTTGGGCTGCTTTGGCTCCGAGAAGTCAGAGAAAAGGGGGCCTTGGGGACAGGTTCAGGAGGTTTGCCTGGGATGAGCTGCCGCTGCTCATTGCTGACCTGGTTACAAGTCCCGTGGGGACCCCCAGAGTCTAGGAGGAGAAGCATGCCTGTGGGGAAAGAAGTGGGAGATGAGGACAGGCAAGCTCTTGGGAACGCGAGTGTGCTATACTGTGTTCTTACAATGAAGTAAGCTAGAGGGGAAAAATCATAAGACAAAATACGTCCACAGTATTTACTGAAGAAAGTCTGCATATAAGTAGACCCATGCCGTTCAAAGCTATGTTGTTCAAGGGCCAACTGTATACATAACAATACTACTATATTCCTATAGCATACATCTATCTATATGTAGAGAGATAACTTATATTTTAAAATATACACAAAAATTGAAGTTAAAAAATGAAAAGAAAAATAGTTATAAACAGAGTAAGAGAAAAAGTTGAAAGGAAAGAATAAGACCCTTAAATCAGCAGCTCAGGGACAGTATCCAAGAAGACAGTTCCCTGCCCTTGTGCTAATGTGAGCTCTATTAAGCATACCCGTGGCCCTTTGTGGTCCCATCTACTGCTTACCCCAGACTGCCCTGTCCCATCATTTTAATGGAAGCACGCAACATTCTGAGGAGTGAAGTCAGCTAGTCCTACATAAATGGTTTAGAATACAAACTGTGGGAATAGAGAAAATTAGATTTACTTTGGGAAATCCAAGACCTCTTAGTTTTAATTCTGTGTGGAAATTTAGGAGACTTCAGGAAATTGATTGACGCTTAAGTCGAAAAAAGAAAATCACCCACACGTTCTTTTTTGCAGTCATTACTAACATAACAATGAGAAGCCAAATTCTGCCACATTATTGGCAACCATATTTACATCACTAAAAAGAATGATCGTATCACTGACAGATGCTAAGACTCAGTGGTTTGAATCACACCATGTGTTACAAATTAAAAGGGCTAAAATCACAATAATGCTAATCTGGAAAAGAATAGGATATGAACAATTATTAGGAGCTGCAGGACTCATATTTAAAAGCAACCCACACATATTAGCCAAAAAAAGATGTGCTTAAAATTAGGTAACATATGAACCCAGGTAGTACCTTGAGCAACTGTAGGTCTACTCAGCATAAAGCTTTTAAATAGAAAAAAGTATCCAAACTATGTTTCTATTTTAAAAAACAGGTATAAGTTTACACATAGGAAAACGAAAAGAATTTCTACTGAACTGTTAACATTATTTGTATGTGAGAGCAGGTTGTATTAAGAGAAACTTTTACCTTCTTAAACATTCATGTCTCAAAATTTGAATTTTTATAAAGCTAACTTACTATTATTATAATCAGGAAAAAATATGTAACTATTTTTAACAAAAAAAAAAACAAAAAACCCTATTGAAAGAAATCATATTATGGTATAACAGAAAACATATTGAACTAAAAATCAGTAGACTAAGATTCAAAAAAATCAATGCTGCAACTCACCAGCCATGAAATAGGTGGTCATTAATATTGGTGCAGGTGCTGGTGCTGGTAGTGGTTGCTGTTTTATGCTACAAGGTTCTACAATGTGCCCAAGTCCTCTCTCTGAGGTTCTGCCTCTTTCTTCAGTATTGTATCCCAGCACTGCCCCCTACCCACTATATGCTGCATTATAGCCTGCTCAAATCCATGTTCTTTCCACCAGTGATAGAGTCATGCACATACTAAAAATATGTAATGGGCTTTAATCTTCACAAACCTCATAGGCTCTTTCTCTAGACTACAGCTTAGAGGATGGGCGAGCAAAACTGCTTGGTGGAAGATGATGTGTGTGAATCAAATGGTTGTCTCTGGAAAGTGAGAACTGCCCACAAGCCTCCCTGGGAGGCTCCCCAACCAGCCCGTCTCTCTGCTCTGCTGCTCAATGACTCCTCTAGACCTGAGCAGCCCTGGGTTCTACTCTGGCATCTACCTCTATGTAGTGCAGCACCCAGGACAAGTCCTCTAACTCTCTGTTTGGGAGAACATTCCAGGCATATATATAAAGGGGAAGCTGTCTTTTCTTGCTGTACTACATGAGGTCATGTAGAGAGATTCATGAATAGCTTCTTGAATTATTTCAGCAAGCACTATTATATGCTAGATGCTATGCCAAGAGCGGGACACGAATGAGATATGGCCTCTACCCTTAGGGTTCCACATAAGGGTGTCTCAAATTGGTATATGGACACAGGAGTAAAAGATACACATTGTCATTCACAGGTTCACTAGGGGCCCAGTGCAGGAATTCATGCACGGTGGGGTCCCTCAGCCTGGTCGGCCATCGGGGCCGACCGGGGCCTTCTAGCCAGTCCTGATGGGGGCCAATTGGAGCCGATTGGGGCTGGCCAGGTGGGGGTGTTTGGGAACCGCGGGAGGTTGGCTGTGGGAGTGCACTGACCACCAGGGAGCAGCTCCTGCATTTAGTGTCTTCCCCCTGGTGGTCGGTGCACATCATAGCAACTGGTCGAGACTGGTCATTCTGTTGACTGGTTATAATGGTCACTTAGGCTTTTATATACACTGAGTGGCCAGATTATTATGACCGGTTAGATTATTATGACCACCCCATCAGTACTTCATTAACACTTCCAAAAATACTGAATAGTGAAAACTTCCTAAGCAAATACTCTCAAGGTTTTATTATTATTATTATTATTATTATTATTTGCATAACTAATTCACTTCATTGTACTGATGGGGTGGTCATAATAATCTGGCCGCTCAGTCTATATAGATTCCTTCCTGTTAACAGAAGAAGCCATGGACCTTATCTTCAAGGAGCTTACTTATTCACAGTTGGTTTATACTGGTTTACAAAAAATAGATGTGGGAGGTATAATTTTTGTAAATCCTTTAGAAAGTTAACACATTTATTGAGCATTTACTATGTCCTAGGCACTAGGCTTGATGGCAGGAATACGAAGAAGATAAAAACTACTTCCAAGAATCTGACAGGAAACAAATGAATTAGAGAGTAAAGCAGTAAGGGATCCGTTACCACCTCTTCCTGGAGTACTTGAGGAATTCGTCCCTGGGAAAAACAATGGATCAGATCTTAAAAAATCCTTTCTTGCCAGGTAAAGAACAGAAGATAAAGGGGATGGCCAGGAATACCTCCAGACAGATGGAGGTAAAAAGGACAAAGGTACGCAGGAGGCCCTGACTATGCCAGGCTTAATTCAGGAGAAATATGCCAGGAGTTAGGGTCCCCTACAGCTAGCAATGGGGGCTTTATTAAAATGCACTGAAAGGCTCTAGGGACAAACTTTAATTGAGAATAAAAAATGTGGGAGAGCAGAGAAGATACCCAAGTGAAAAGGGATAGATAGCAGCTAGAAGCAATGACCAAATCCGACTTCTAACCCGTGTTCCGGGAACTACTGGCTCAGAGCACTGTCTCCCAGTAGTTTTCAAACATTATTGGGGGGGGGGGACGGCGGGGGGATCAACGTGGTTTCTTGCAAACTGTCCTGAGAGTCGGGTTCCATAGTTGTGAAGAAAGGTAGTCCTAAGATTGTGCTTCCTTTCCCCTTAACAAACACCCCTGCAATTCAGATGCAGATGATCAAAAGACTAACACTCTTGGAGCTGTACCAAGGAATCTGACGAACAGGGTAAGTAAAAATTCCAGGGCTCTGAGATCTGAAAGCCTAACTGTTTCAAAGGTCCCAGAAAACCAGAAGCTGTCGCTGGATGTAACGTGACTCAAAAGAACCACATACAGAGCAACAGAGCTAAAAATGTTCTGCACGTTTGCCCAGAAGCATCAAGAAGTTGATGCAAGCCTAGCAAAGTGTTTTTGTAAAGACCATGGGATAGTCATAAAGAAATGGCTGCTTCTGCGAATGCTATTCATCTGCTTTGCTCTTCCATCCTGCATCTGCAGGTTTCTGAAGGGCTGTGCTCTCGGCGTGACTACGGCCACCGTCTGGGAAGAGAAGATGCAGCCCAGGCAGTGGCAAGAACAGTGACCTGTGCCTCCACCCAGGAGCCAGTCAGATGTGACCAGAGTAACTTCCTCAAGCAAAGCTACCCTCCCCACTCTGAAAGAAGGAAAAGAAACGAGGTAGACAGCAGTTCAAAACGAAGCATGGGGAAGAGAAGGAACTTTTTGTCCATCTTCTGAGCTGAAGCTTGCCTTTCAATAAATATTCTTTGTTTCAGTTTTCCTAAAGAAATAGGACAACAAATCACATTCTTTTTTTTATTTTTGCTAAAGATAAAGGTAAAACTGCATTAAAAAAGTAATAAATGTAATCACCAGGTTTTCTATTTTAATTTTATTTTTAAATCTAAATTCTAATGGACAGGCTCATTCCTATTTAGGAACTTCAATTCAGATACAGATAATAAATTGATTTCTTTTTTAACTGTAGTATACCAACTTTAAAGCCACTGGTTCCTCAGCCCAGTCTCAGTGTAAGGCTTAGCCAAGGTCTCCAGGGTAACATTCTGCAGGAAAAGGGTGACATCTGCAGGAATGCTGTGTCACTACAGGATAGAATCCACCGGAATTCTCAAAAATCAATTCGTCAGTGCACAGATTACACACTCAGCAAGTTGCCTGGCATATAATAAACTCTCAACAAATGATTCTTGTTACTTGCGTGATGGTGGTGGTGGTGGTATGTGCTCTTACATTGTATTTCTTGAAATCAAAAAACAAAAAAAGCCCAAAGAAGACAGGTACCAGAGGCTATTCAAATTATATAGATTATTGTTCTGTTTTCCAAAGGAACCCTTCTAGAGAGATGACAATCTATCTTGATTTTAAAGACCTCATAGAAAGAAACTGCACAACCTCCCACATCCACCACAGCTCTACAATCTTCAGCATGGCCAGGCTTAGGCAAACTTAGTTAAGTAAATTTGATTTGAGGAGCTCTCCTTTCAAAATGGATGCTATTTTACAACAAACATTCCTCATCTGTTCAATAAGCATTTGCTGTGCTCCTACTGCATTCCAGGCACGGTGTTATGTAGCCTGAGTTCAGTGGTGAACCAAATGTATTTCCTGACTTGAACAGTAAGCAGTCTGTGAAGCCTGTAAGACTCCAGGGTCCTCCTGCTTCCACTTCTTCACTGCCCGGTCCCCCGCCTCATCTTTAAGGTCCTCATTTGTTCTTCTTTATAAACACTTTATGCTAGGAACGCCCATACTCTTCCTCACTTCCAACAAAACTAATTCCCTGCACTTCATTTTCTCAGTTACAATCTAGGTAGCAACTAGCTAATGCAGTAAACTATTCCATGCCAACTGTTAATAGATCACATCACCACAGTATTTTAAACACATTTCAATGATGTCTTTCTGAAGACAGAATAGGCATTTAGGCCTTTGTGTCCAACTGATGGAGACAACAGTCTGAGTAAGGCAGGACTTTGTGCTACAGCAACCACTTCACACAGCTGGTACCTGACTTCCAGAGAGCACAGCCAACCTTGGTTTGTTCTGTTTTATGCCACTGCTTAAACCTGTTTCTGGATCAGCCTCACTAGAGTTGAAGAATATATATGCAAGCACCTTTTACTATAAAGTAGCTCCTTAAAATTCCTGATAAATGTAAGTCTCTTCTCATTCTCCTCCCTGCCATAAAGAGGCTCCTGATAGTAATCCAAAACTTCCACTGAAAAATGCAAAATTATGTCAACTTGCATTTTTCATCTATTCTGCATATTTTCCTAAATTTTTCACAGTAAATGCCCAAGTGATAAAGCTGCTACTTCTCTTTCCCAATTTTATGAGTTAAAATCAGGTAAAATGCTCACTACTCCTGTTTGTTATAAGAGGTTAACTCTCCAGATAGTCACTGACCCCTGCTCTTGGCCATTCTGCAAGTTGGTGTTTGTTTAGAATTCTGGGCCTTGTTGGTGGAGATCCTGTTCCTGTCAGCATTTAATCACTAAAACTTTGTTAGTGTTCTTAGAAAACACAGATTAAGAAACACAGTCCCTTGCCGAAACCGGTTTGGCTCAGTGGATAGAGCGTCGGCTTGCGGACTGAAAGGTCCCAGGTTCGATTCCGGTCAAGGGCATGTACCTGGGTTGCGGGCACATCCCCAGTAGGAGATGTGCAGGAGGCAGCTGATCAATGTTTCGCTCTCATCGATGTTTCTAACTCTCTATCTCTCTCCCTTCCTCTCTGTAAAAAATCAATAAAATATATTTTTTAAAAAAAGAAACACAGTTCCTTCACTTGGTTGAACTGAGCTGTAGTTGACATATACACATTACTAAGAAACAAATCAAGAAATAAGAAGATAGGGTTTGTGTCCCAAGATGACAACATTTTCAATGGAGCATATAATACACAGCATATAAAATCTTAAGAAGGCCCATTGGCAGACTGCACCAACTTCCCTTGAATATTTCCTTAGATCTGATTGTGTGTGTGTTTCTTTCTCATTCAAGTCTCCTAGACAAAAATTTATCGGTATCAACCCCTGCAAACATGAACAAAATGTATACATAAGCCTTGAAAATGTATTCCTCAAGAAATTGAAAATGCACCAGGATAAAGGAATTGAACTGTATTGATGCCTTTTCTATGGCAGGCACTTTGTGTATCTTATTTCACTTGATCCCCTCAGTAGCCCTTTCAAGCTATGTAGATTGTTTGGAAAGATTCTCACTTAACTGATGAGACTACTAAGGTCAAGATTCTGTAACTTGCCAGCAAGTGATGCTGGTCAGATTCAGCCTCAGGTCCATCTGGGCCTAGAGCACAAGCTCCTTCCCTGATCCCTGAAGAACCTTAGAAGAAGCTGGCTGTGAATTTCAAATATAAGCTTGGTATTGAATAGAGGCGAGGCTACCAAGGCAAGCACTCTGCTGGAGCAACCTCAAATGAAACTCCATAATTGAGCACCATAAAAATAAAAAATACTCTGAAAGGACTTGTGGTTATATACTTAATGTATATTAGTGATTAACAAACTATGTTTATCATTTATGGGGGCTTTCAAGTGTAATTTTCAAAAAATGCTGTATCTGTCCATCATTTGTGAGGAATCAGATCTTACTATTGCTATAAATACAGTTTAGGCTAAATAACACTGACTCCTAGGGTAATGAAGAAGCTTACCACATTTAAGCTTTATTGATTTTTGTCATGGTAGTATGTTTCAGTCTATTTAGAATATCATTCTTGTGGCTAATGTGATTAGTTGTGTAATTAGTAAAAGCAGATTTGTTTGATCCCAATATTCACTATAAATATTTTGATGTAACACTATTTGTTCATTCCTTTGTCCATGAAAAATTTATTGCAAAACAGTTTGAGGTTCTATACAAAATTAAGCATGCAATTACCATATGACCATGACCCAACAATTGGATTTGGGGGCATTTACCTCAGAGAAATGAAAAATTATGTTTGCACAAAAACCTGTATACTGGTGTTCATAGCAGCTACATTTTATAATAGTCCAGGACTGGAAATAACACAGATGTCCTTCAACAGGTAACTGCTTAAACAAATGGTGGTACATCCATACCACGGAATACTATTCAGCAGCAAAAAGGAATAAACTATCCACATACACAGCATCTTGGATGAATCTCCAGGGAACTGTCAACTCAGTGGGGGGAAAAGCAAATTCCAAAATGTTGCATTGTGTGTGTGACTCAATTTATATAACATTCTTCATACAACAAAGTTCTAGAAATGGAGAACAGATTAGTGGTTGCCAGTGGTTAAGGAAAGAGTGGAAGTAAGAGTGAAGTAAGTATGGCTGTAAAAGAACATGTGCCCTAAGTGGGAATCGAAACGGGAACTCCTGGTTCATATCAGTGTCAATATCATGGCGTGATATTGTACTAGAATTTTGCAAGATGTTATCATTGGGGGAACAAGGGTACAAGGGATCTCTATTATTTCTTACAATTGCATGTGCATCTACCTCAAAACAAAATGTTTAATTAAAAAAAAAAAACACTTAAGATACCAGAATTAAAAACAGAATTAAAAACAGAATGTCCTCCTTAGAGGACATTCAAGACCTACTACAAGAAAGAAGGTAATTCCACTGTAGTGTGGAAAATTTAATTCTACAGTTTGCATGAATGCCAAAGGGACACAGGAGAAGCACTGAACCTATAGCTGGAATAAGGGGATACAGAAAATTGTCCAGAAAGGAGGATGCTGTAACAAAGACTTGAGGGTTAGTACAAGTTATGCTGACAAAGAGAGGAGGGAAAAGGGTGGAGAACATTCCAGGGACAGGGTAGAGGGCATTCCAGGGAGAGGGGGCAGCATTTAAAAAAGGCAAGGAGAATGGGAATAATGTGGTGCATTAGAAAATAGTAGGTCGGTATGTCCTGTGCACATAGTGGCTAAGGGAGCAGACAGAGACAAGGCTCATCTCAATCCAAAGGCAAGATCTTAAAGGTACATACATATATTAAAGGTCCTGAAGTACCTCCTATAGAGTATATCCAGAGATTGCAGGTTTGTCTCTGTGTCTGTTTATAGCCATAAATAAGACTTGGGTTCTAATGTACACTAAAGGGCATAAGGGGTGGAGATTGAAATGTGAGTTGAAGTTGGGGACTAGAAGTAGCTAGTGAAATATGATAAGGATTTAAACTATAGCAGTGACAATAGGAATGAAGAAAAAGGGGATTTGAAATACTTAACAGAGCCAGAATCCAACAGTATATGGTGACTGGTTGAATGTGAGAAGAGAAGATGAGAGAAGATCGAGGGCATGACTGCAAATGATAGAACTAGGATGTTGCTCATCAGCCTAGAGCAGACATCACTAATCAATAATTATTCTCTTTACATCTCAAGTCATCTCTCCCCAGAGCCAATACCTACCCATTGAAAGAGCAACCATGTACCTGAGAATATATAAATCTACAACAATGAACTGCAAACCATTCTAATAAAATTAATAAACTTTTAAAAAATATATTTGTATTGATTTCGGAGAGGAAGGGAGGGGGAGAGAGATAAAAACATCAATGATGAGAGAGAATCATTGATCGGCTGCCTCTGCTAACCCCTACTGGGGATCGAACCCACAACCCAGGCATGTGCCCTAACTGGGAATCGAACCATGAACTCCTGGTTCAGAGACTGACACTCAATCACTGAACCATGCTATCTGGGCAAACTAATGAACTTAAAATTTAAAAAAAAAATCTTCCCAGCATCTAATCAAAAGAGCATATAATTAACAAGAAAAAGAAAATTAAATAATCATCAAATTCTACTACAATAATGGTTTATGTTGCTGAAAAAAATATTAACATATTTAAGAGATTCATGAGAGAACATGTTAGTTGAGGATATTATATCCACAAAACTAACCTCTCACTAGGAAGAATCCAAACAAACTTTTATCAACATATAAGAACTCAAAGACTATTGTTCCCAAAAGCCTCTTTCAAAAAGTTTCCTCGAGAACAAGCAGCAGACAACTAAAACAACTAGAACATATTAACATTAGGACTAGTAGTGAGTATTAAATATATAGTCACTTGTAGAAATAAATGAGGGTTAAAAGAGAGGGTATCATATGTAATGAATTGATACATATAATCTAACTAGTGGCCCAGTGCACGAAATTCATGCACGGGGGGAGGGGAAGGGTCCCTCTCCCCGGCCTCCTGCCAGAGGTCCCTCCCCTCCTACCACACAGCCGGGGCGCAGACGCTGGGCTTGCATCACCACAAGCCCAGCGTCCCACGCCCAGGCCTCTGTCCAGAAGCCCCTCCACTCCCACAGCATGGCCAGGGCGTGAACGCTGGGCTCACATTGCCAGGGCAATGCCGCCAGCGTCCCACCCCGGCCACTATGGGTGCCGTCATCTTTGTCGCAGAGTGACAGGTAATTTACATATTACTGTTTTATTAGATAGGATACTGTAACTATTATACAACTATGAAATTCAAATTGGAGGGAGGGGAGAATGGGCACAGGATATGCAAAAAGATTTTAACTGTTTTTAGTAATCATAATTGGTGGTGGTAATAACAGCATTATCAGTAACCTGATATTATGTGTATAATATGGGATAAAAACATAAGGATCAGGTATCATAGAAATGTACACTGGAAACCTATATAATCTTCTTAACCAAAGTCAGCCCAATAAATTTAATTCAAAAAAGTAATTATGTGATGTTATAATTCAATCATCCATGCATTCTTGAGAACCAGGATTCTCAGGGAAAACCCCATAGTGCTGAATTTTAATTGAAACTATCACTATAAACTTATGTAGTATTTAACCTTTAAATACAAATATTTCGATGCGTATACCTAGCACCCAGATTGTGGTTTTGAAATACTGTTTTGCATTAAAGAAAACCAAAATGGCTGAAGAAAGCAGCACAAACTTGGAGCTTTCAAAGAACAAAGATTTATTTTCTCAGAGTTCGGGAGGCCAGACAAACTGAAATCAAAGTGTCACCCAGTGTCTGCCTCTGTCTTCACATGGCCTTCCCTGTGTTTGTCTTATTTTCTTCTGTCTTGTATAAGGACACATCATTAGACTTAGGGCCCGACCCAATCCATATTGAACTCTCCTTGAAATCTTTAACATAATTGTGTCTGCAAAGACCATTTTCCAAATAAGGTGACATTCACAGGTTCCATGAGGATATATATTGAGGGCTCACATTCAATCTTCTACAGTGTGATCACTGGCCCCCTAAGATTCATGTCTAGTTAACATGCAAAATGCATTCACCCCATGCCAACATTGCCAAAAGGCTCAATCTAGTATAGCATCAACTCTAAAGTTTCATCTACATATCATCAGCTCCAAAGTCCCAAATCTCGTCTAAATCAGGTATAGGTGAGACTCTGGGTATGATCCATTCTGTAACAAAATTCTTCTCTATCTGTAGACCTGGGAAACTAGGAAACAAGTTATCTGCTTCTGAAATACAGTGGTTAGACAGGCACAGGGAGAGGCATTCCCACTGCAAAAGAGATCTTGGAAGGAATAAAGGGCTCACCAGTCCCAAGCAAGTTCCAAATCCAGCAGGACAAATTCCTTTGTGTTTCAAGGCCTAAAAATAATCCTCTGTGGCCTGATGCTCTGCCCTCTGGGCCTGTGATGGGACCCTGCCCATCTCTGTGCCCCTGAGCTCTGCCCTTGGAGACACTCTTCCTTTTTCTTGAAGGGTAACACACTTTGCAACCAAGTGGCTCTCTCAGCCCATCACATAAGAGGGTCCTCACAAATTTGTCCAGGGTAGTCCCAGTGCTACTTGAGGCTTCTGCTGGGATAGTTGAGTAAACCCATAAGTCACATGCCCACTTTCTTAAGCAAAAGGTTCCCCAGCCATATCCCTGATCCTCTCTCCAGAGCACGCTTTACCTGCGTAATTTCCTAATTTTAGCATCCTCTGTGATCTTGATAACTGGAGAACCTTCCAAATCATCAAGTGCTTCTTTTTGCTTAATAATTCCTTCCTCCCATTTACTTCTTTCCTTCATGTTTTATTTATTAAAAGCAGTAAAGAAAAAACAGGCCACTCCGTTAATACTTCCATTGGAAACCTCAACTAAATATCCAAGTTCATCACTTGTAAGCTCTGCTTTCATCCAATGCAGCCAAGCTTTCTGCCACTTTATAACAAGATGGCCTTTCCTCCAGTTACAATATGTTCCCGATTTCCTTCTGAGATCTCACCAGAAGAACCTTTAACATTCATATTTCTACTAATGTTCTGTTCATGACTATATATACATATATGTATATGTATGAATACAGTATTATCTATTCATCCTCTAAGAGCTCTTCACTTCCTTCTTAGCTCTCATCAGAATTGCCATTAACATCCATATTTCTACCAACTATCTCTTCAAGAAAATTTAGGCTTTTTCTATCATTTTACCTCAACATTCTTCTAGCCTCTATCCATTACCCAACTCCAAAGCCACTTCCACATTTATAGCTTTCATTATGGCAGCACCCCTCTTACCAAAAATCACAGTCTGTATTAGTTGCCTAGGGCTGCCACACACTTGGTGGCTTACTACAAAAGGAATGTATTCTCTCTGAGTTCTGGAGGTCAGGAGTCCTAAGTCCGTAGGTTTTGGCAGTGAATCCTTCCTCGCCTCTTTCAGCTTATGGAGGCTGCAGGGATTCCGTGGCTTGTAGTAGCATAATTTCAATCTCTGCCTCTGTCTTCACATGGCCTTCTTCTGTGCCTGGATATCTCAAATATTCCTCTCCTTTCTCTTATAAGGATACCATTAGTGGTTGGATTTAGAGCCCACACTAGATCCAGAATGATATAAAGATCTTAAATTTGATTACATATGCAAAGACCCTATTTCCAAATAACATTACATCCAAGGTACCAGGGGTTAAGACTTGAACATGTATTTTTGAAGGCTACAATTCATCCCACTCTAAGAGCTTTTTGGGGGACATGATGACAAATATGGAGAAATAAATGCACATGATGAGCCAGGAGCATCTTGATACACCAGATAGAAAGAAGCTGTCAAAGACTACAAAGAACTCAGGAGCCAATTTGAAGAGGCTCCCACTGACCAAAAATGAAACAATTTAAGTATCAATAGAGATGAAAAACCACAGTGTTTTGAAAATGATCAAATATCTTTAAATTCCTGAGTTCTAAGTAATTTTTAATTGAATTTGTGACCTCATGACGATAACAGGGAACCAACTTGCTACCTTGAAACCTACATAAATAAAATAAAAGAATTAAGCATTTACCTTTCTTTTCCTATATGAAGTATACCACTGAGTAACCAAATATTAGACAAGGAGTATCTCCTTATGAAAATTATTTCAGCTAAAATATGGTAACAAAATAATAGAATTTTATTATCACTATTTTGCAACCACCATGAATTAATGGATGTAGGCATTGAACATCAATAGCACGTAACATCTAAGAAGAACAAAACCAGACGTCACATCTGGCCAGATGAAAGAATACTGTACCACATATAGTCTTGCCAAAGGGATCAAACAGGGGTCTGATCAAGCCTCTGGATCCTGCTGCCAACCTTCAAAGACTAGAGGGCAGAGTGACATATTGAACTGTATCATAATTCTGCAAACAGCAGAATCCAGGCTATGAAACTCCATGAGTTCTTTCAAAGATAAATTGTAAGCAGAGGAGAATCTATACATAAAAAAAAAATTCATGGAGGTTTTTTTTTTTAATGGGCAAACTAAAACTACCATGTCAAAAGATGAACACTTGGATGTGCAACAGCGGGACTTTTATAATTTAAAAAGTTCAGAAAAGGGGGAGTGGTCAAAATGTCAGCGCTTCTGAGACTGGCAAAGATGACTATCTAAAAGATGTCTTATTCACCTTTGTTTCCTTAGTGCCTAGGAAAATATGTGGCATGTAGTCAGAACTCAGTAAGTATAAACTTCCATGGTGTGTCCATTCCAATACCTGTGAGTCTCACACCAACACTTTTGGAGTTGTAAAAACAAAAAAAAACAAACAAAAAAACGCAAAAAGGATATACAAGAAAGAAGAAGGGAGAAAGGGAGGAAGGCAGGGGCAAAGGGAGGGAGGGGGATGGAAACGGGGGCAGAGGGCGGAATAGGAAAAAAAGAAGGGGGAAAATCTCACTCACCGAAATGCTCCATGCAGCTTCCATGTCTCTCCATCCCAGCTTACTGAAAATTATCCTACAAAACAAAGGCACAATCCAAGTTTTCCCAAACTGCATATGCCTGTAGGATATAGCAACAATGAAAATTCTGTTTCTGGATTTTGGACCCACGTGAGAACGCAGTAGTTAGAAAGCAGTAGCTCCTTGGAGAACTCCCTTCCCACCCCACCCCCACCACAAGTGTCTCTAAAACCCAAGATGTGTCTCACAGGTGCTCATGATGGGGCGCTGCCATTTTCCCACTCTCTTACTGGGTGATTCAGCTCCCCATCCTGTCACTGAAAGGGCACTGAGGTCTCCTGCCAAATGCAGCTATTGATCTCCCACTTATCACCAGGTGCTGGAGACTCCACCAGGCGTGCCACTCAAGTCTTCTGTCAAACATCATGACTAAACACCAGAGCCCTCAAAGTGCCAAAATGCCATGGTTATCGGTGAGGAACTGTGCCCCCTCCCTTACTATCTGTTAGAGGTGCCCCAAAGCTTTGTTGCACCTGCCTCCATTATCTTACAGACCTGAGTGAAAGAGTTCCTTCAGTTTTTTTACTCACAGACCTTTCTCTTTCTAGGATTTAGACGTGGGTTGTTGCTGTAACTCTTTTCATATTTACCCATTCATTTCATAAATGGGGATTTTTACGTGCTTGGTATTAAAGAGTGCTTAATTTGCCCTAGCTGGTTCGGCTCAGTGGATAGAGCATCAGCCTGGGGATTGAAGGGTCCTGAGTTCTATTCCAGTCAAGGGCACATGCCCAGGTTGTGGGCTTGATCCCTAGTAGGGGGCGTGGAAGAGGCAGCCAATCAATGATTCTCTCTCATCATTGATGTCTCTCTCTCTCTCTCTCACTCTCTATCTCTCGCTCTTTCTTTCTCTCTCTCTGTCTTTCTCTCTTTGCCTTCCTCTCTGAAATCAATAAAAATATATTTTTAAATAAATAAATAAAGAGTGCTTAATTTAAAAATTAAACAGAAATGAACTAGAGAGAAGTGAAATGGGTTATAAATTATTGAAGTCAGTCAGAAGTCATTTTGCAACAGGTTTCAGGGTACATTCTTAACAATCAAAGCAGCTGCCATTCTTAGTTCTTCACTGTAGTGTCCTACCATTATCATAACACAGCTACTTTCTCTGTCTCTGATCATCTCTGGGCATCTTTCTACTTCTGTTTCAAATACCAGGCTACAGGCTCTCTTCCCATACCTCCAGGTCAAATTCCCAAGAAAGAAAATGATTACCATTGCTCTTGTATGGACATTTGTGACAGGCTATCTCATGAGCCATTAATCCATCTTTGGTCACCAAAGAATGTCACATGGCCTGACTGTGGTGGTTCAGTGGATTGAGCGTCGTCCCATGGACCAAGAGGTCCTGGGTTCGATTCCCAGTCAGGGCACAATGCCTGGGTTGTGGGCTTGAACCCCAGTAGGGGCATGCAGGAGGCAGTCAATCAATGAGTCTTTCTCATCATTGATGTTTCTATCTCTCTTCCCCTCTCCCTTCCTCTCCTAAATCAATAAAAATGTTTAAAAAAAAAAGAATGTCATGTGGTCCCAGCAAGAATACATGTAGAAGGAACCTCTTAGAAGGGATCTATGGAAGTGGCAGACACTCTCAGGCATAAATTTCCTTCACTAGAAAATTAGAATTCCTGTACATAGTCACCCTCAGCAGAGGTAATGTACTGGGTACATAATAAGCTCTCAAATATTAGTTTTAGTTCCATGGGTTAAACAAACAGTTTTAATTCCTTTACATGGCATTTAAATCCATTGAGTCAACTTACCTTTTCATTTTTATCTATTAATATATCATTCCTTGAACTCTAATAATAACTAACATTTGTTGGGGTTAACAATATGCCTGGCACTTCCCTTAGAGAAAGCATGTCAAACTCACGGACCACAATTAATATTTTTGCAGCCCAGCCAATATAACGGTACGTAAGAAATGTTTTGAGTGGATTAGAGCATTGGCCGGCAGACTGAAGGGTCCTAGGTTCAATTTCAGTCAAGGGCACATGCCTGGGTTTCAGACTCGATCCCCACGGGGTTGGGGGTTTGGGGGGAGGGAGGCGTGCAGGAGACAGCCAATCAATGATTCTCTTCTGTCATTGATGCTTCTATCTCTCTCTCCCTCTCCCTTCCTGAATCTCTAAAAAGAAAAAAAAAAAAATCAATAGGATTCTCATAGCCACTTGGCCTGGAGGTCAAACCCTCCCTGGAATTAGCTACAACAATCAAGATTTAACTATAAGATTTCGAACAAAGACCACTAGGGGGTGCACCAAGGAAGCATAACAAAATGCGGAGACAAAGAAACAGGACAAAATTGTCAATGGAAGATATAGAGTTCAGAACCACACTTTTAAGGTCTCTCAAGAACTGTTTAGAAGCCGCCGATAAACTTAATGAGATCTACAAGAAAACTAATAAGACCCTTGATCTTATATTGGGGAACCAACTAGAAATTAAGCATACACGGACTGAAATAACGAATATTATACAGACTCCCGACAGCAGACCAGAGGAGCGCAAGAATCAAGTCAATGATTTGAAATGCGAAGAAGCAAAAAACACCCAACCGGAAAAGCAAAATGAAAAAAGAATCCAAAAATGCGAGGATAGTGTAAGGAGCCTCTGGGACAGCTTCAAGCGTACCAACATCAGAATTATAGGGGTGCCAGAAGATGAGAGAGAGCAAGATATTGAAAACCTATTTGAAGAAATAATGACAGAAAACTTCCCCCACCTGGTGAAAGAAATGGACTTACAGGTCCAAGAAGCGCGGAGAACCCCAAACAAAAGGAATCCAAAGAGGACCACACCAAGACACATCATAATTAAAATGCTAAGAGCAAAAGATAAAGAGAGAATCTTAAAAACAGCAAGAGAAAGAAACTCAGTTACCTACAAGGGAATACCCATACGACTGTCAGCTGATTTCTCAACAGAAACTTTGCAGGCCAGAAGGGAGTGGCAAGAAATATTCAAAGTGATGAATACCAAGAACCTACAACCAAGATTACTTTATCCAGCAAAGCTATCATTCAGAATTGAAGGTCAGATAAAGAGCTTCACAGATAAGGAAAAGCTAAAGGAGTTCATCACCACCAAACCAGGATTATATGAAATGCTGAAAGGTATCCTTTAAGAAGAGGAAGAGGAAGAAAAAGGTAAAGATACAAATTATGAACAACAAATATGCATCTATCAACAAGTGAATCTAAGAATCAAGTGAATAAATAATCTGATGAACAGAAAAAAAAAAAAAGAAAGAAAAAAGAAATGTTTTAATAAAAATTTCGTAACTTAATTTTTACAATACCTGTTATACATAATTATTAATAACAAACTACAACGTTCACTAATGACTGCTTACTATAATTGTATTGCGCTCATTTCCCTTACATGCCTTACTCGCAGGCACACCATTTCTCTCCACTAATACTAGCAGCAAATATTTTAGCAGCCAATTGCCAAGTCATTAGTCTTTTACTGACTTATTTGGTGTGCACAACAGGAAATATTTCGCTTTCGGAGAACAAGAAAACTACGTTTATTTGCATTATGCTTATTATTTTGTGCAGTTATTCAGTGTCTGGTAAGTTAATGTTCAAGAAAAATCTTAATTTTTATTATAATGTTCTATTATTTTATGCTAATTATTATTTATTTATTTCATCCCTTTGTATTCAGCATGTCTCTATCGAAATAAACCTACATTTCTATGAAAATTTAAGCTTTTGTTTTTTTGCGGCCCACATAAACTTAAACCTTGTTTATTTGGCCTATGTTAGCCTTTGAGTCTGACATGCTTGCTTTAGAGTATTACATACATTTACTCCTTTAATCCTCACAACACAAAGTATCAATATTATCCCTGTTTTACCAATAAGAAAACTGATACACGGTGAGACTAAGTACTTGCACAAGGACACACAGCTAGTAAATGGTTGAACAAGAATTCAAACCCGGGTAGTATGGCTTCAAAGTTCAGAACTTAATTATTAAACCATACCACCTCTCAAACTTTAACTAATATTCTATATAATAAAAGGGTAATATGCAAATTGACCCAAATGGGGGAATGATCAGGAATGACCAGTCGCTATGATGCACACTGACCACCAGGAGGCAGACACTCAACACAGGAGCTTCCCCTGGTGGTCAGTGCACTTCCACAGGTGGAGTGCCGCTCAGCCAAAAGCCGGCTCATGGCTGGCCAGCCCAGCAGCAGTAGTGGGAGCCTCACCTGCCTCCATGGCAGTGCTAAGCCATTAGTCAGACATCCTCCAAGGGCTCCCAGGCTGCCAGAGGGATGTCTGACGGCCGGCTTAGGCCTGATCCCCTGGGGAGCAGGCATGAGCCGTCAGTCAAACATCCCCTGTGGGGTCCTGGACTGCAAGAGGGTGCAAGGCTGAGGGACCCCCCTGAGTGCATGAATTTTCATGCACTGGGCCTCAAGTTACTAACATAATGACAATATCCTGTTATACATAATTATTAATAACAACAAATGCATAATAGGTATCATGAGTGATTATTATATGCCAAACAATAGCCTAAGGGTACTACATGTATGGATGCAAAACTGATGTTTTGTGCTGTTGCCATTATGAATAAGCATTTGAATCACAATTCATAGGCAGAAATAAAGCTATAACTTTTCCTCTAAGCACTGTATTAGCTGCACCCCGTTTTGTATGTTCTATATCATTCAGTTCAGATTTTCTCATTTCCATTGTGATTTCATCATCACCCATTAAATATATAGAAGTTTTTTTGTTTCAATTTCAGACATTTGGGGAATTTTAGTTGTCTTGATTATTTCTAGTTTCATTCTGTTAGCTTAAAGGACATACTCTGAATGGTTTCAGTGTTTTGAGTGTGTTAGGGTTTTCTTTATGGCTCGGTGGATGCTCAGATTTTGTAAAATGTTCCATGAGCATCAGGTTTCCTCTATTTGCAACTACTTGAAAGGACTAACCTTAGCTTAGAAACCTCCAAGTTCCCTTCTGCCATTAAGCCTGTGAGATTCGTTGGAAGCATAGAGAAACCGGTGAACACTTAACTCTAGTTCTTATTTTTCTTCAACTGTTTTCTCCTTGATTTTTCAAAATTTAACAACTATTGCTTCTAATTAAAAACAACAACAACAACAAAAACCACTTGTATTCCCCTGTGCAGTTCTGTGCTCTTCTTACCGAAAAGGGGAGACACTTGATGCATCCTGCGCAGTTCAAGCAGCCCGCCCTGCACACCACCGAGCGCGCCGGGCGGCCCCAGCGAGGGGCGGGGCCTCCGCCGCGTGATGACGTCAGGGGCGGGGCATCGGCGGAACCGCCTGGCGCTGCGGGCCGTGGCCAGTGCGCTCGCAGCCGGGCCTGGGCTGCGGCGGCGTCGTCGGACCTCGCGCAGCGTCCGCGGGCTCCGGGGCGGGGGCTGCGGCGGCGAAGCCCCCTCCCCGGGGAGGCGGAGGCGGGGCCGGGCGAGCTCCCCGCGGGGAGCGGGGGCGACCGGGGAGGATGCATCAGAAGCTGCTGAAGAGCGCGCATTACATCGAGCTGGGCAGCTACCAGTACTGGCCGGTCCTGGTGCCCCGCGGCATCCGCCTCTACACCTACGAGCAGATCCCCGTGTCCCTCAAGGACAACCCGTACATCACCGACGGCTACCGGGCCTACCTGCCCTCCAGGCTGTGTATCAAAAGGTACCGTCTGGCCGCCTCCCACGCGCCGGCAGCCCCTCCTCCCCACTGCCCGGTGTTTGTCTGGTCCTCCCGCTGCTCTCCCTGCCCTTTCCGTGCGCTTCCTTTTCATCTTTCTGCCGCCGCTCCTGCCTGTGACCTTCCCCCCTGCGCCGCGGGGCTATTTGATCCACCGAATAATAACGATAGTGACAATGACCCTAATTACTGACTCTGGCGCTTTGCTGTTTCCAGAGGGCTTTTACATCTTCTATTCCTTTTGGTGCTCGCTGGATTACATGTTGGACCCACCCCACTGACCATGGTTGAGCCCTACTTGCCCCTGTGTATATCTAAGCCCTATGGAAAGTCAGATGTTTGGGGCCAGATGAATGCCTGTATAATGGGAAACAAGTTCACATGGTTCATTCATCCAGGGTACTGTGGAGCCCCTGCTAGGGGACAGGCACGTCACCAGGTGGTGCAGAGAACAGCAGACCAGGCCCTTGTTCCCATGAGCTGCTAAAGTCCAGCCTGGGTGACACACATTAAAAAGATAATTACACTGTTACATAATAGCCATTGTGAACAACGCTGTGTAGGAAAGGCACTTTATAGCAAAGAGAGCCGGTAACGGGCACCGCCCTCCACTAGAGAACTACAGGAGCCACTCTGAATTTCATCATCCAAACCTTTAACGCCCCGGAAAGCCTGGGCTTAAAAAAACAAAACTGAAAAATTAGTGTTCTAAGTGTTCAAAGAGCTTTCTGTGAAAATGCACTGTGTGTACTTAAATCGGGACCCCACTCTGAGAGCACTAAAATGCAGATGTTGGCCAGCTCCAGGTCACTGCAGAGACAAACCCCAATGCTGGAAGGTGGGCTGCTGAATTGCTCAAGCAGCACCCACATGTCTGATTCTTGATCTTTCCAGCACGGTCCTTCCCCAGTGCCTTTGCCTGCCTTGACAGTATTTCTGTGACTCGCAGTCACAAGGTAACAGTCACTGCCTGTCCCTTTTTTACTTTAATGGACGGCCCACAGGACTTCACAAGTTGAATCCTACGTAATCTTTTTCTCCCCAGTGCCTCCTCCTGGGTATAAGGTATTACACAGGAAATCAGGGCTAAGCCCTGCAGGTAGTGAGTTGCCTTAAATATTTCATACCTGCCTAGCAGTGACCCTCTGCATTCTAATATTAGAGTCCAAATCCTATGGATTGAGAAATGAAATCTAGTGCTTTGGATCTTTGGGCTGTTGAGTCAAAAAAAACCAAAAACTTGGGTATCCAGATCTACCACTTAACAACTGTGGACCTTGAGGAAAAGTTAACCTCCCTGAGTCTTATTTTCCCCATTTGTAAAAGTGAGGGTGAGCTTGTAGCTGCTTCAGAAAGCAATAAGGATTAAATGAGATTATACACTTGAAACCCTATACAAGGGCCTAAGCACACAACAGATGGGATCATCATGATCATCGATTTCAAAGCTAGCAGATGTTGATGATGGAGATGATTTTTTTAAAATATATTTTTATTGATTTCAGAGGGAAAGGGAGAGGGAGAGACAGAAACACTGATGGTGAGAATCATTGATCGGCTGCCTCTTGTACACCCCCTACTGGGGGTGGGACCCACAAACCGGGCCTGTGCCCTGAATCGAACTGTGTCCTCCTGATTCATAGGTCAACGCTCTACCATTGAGCCATGCCAGCCGGGCTGATGATTGATTTTGAAACTGAACAGTCTGGGCCTAACTTCTCATAAATTAAGAGTATGCTGTCTATTGGGGATATTCTCCTAAGTGCTTTTCCCACCAGCTTGGTCTTTTCTGGTTTCAGCCTTTACCCTCTCTTCTTGTTGCTGTCAAGCATGACCAGGATAGATTTTAGATATAAGAAGAGCTATTGTGCCACAGCTGTTCTGCCAGTACTCTGTTAGTTGGAAGGAACCTCCAAGATTGTATCTGTCAGTTCAGTTAGTCCGGTTATACTGAGCTTCACAAAATGAAAAGTTCGGAAGCAACAGGCAGAACGTAGTATAGATTGTCAAGACAGACCTGTAGTTAGATGTGTTCCCTCACATTCCTGCATCCTATCCCCTCTACACACAACAATGTAAGTAGTCTTTATACTTGATGCTTGTACAGGATAAAACCTGAAATTCATGATACATGATTCACTTTATTCTTGATGATAGTTTGATAGTGTGAAGCCCTGCTATTTTTGTTGTGCAAAGATGGGAAACCAAGAACCATGGTGATTGCTGCAAATTCCGTAGGCTAGTTATATGTTAATGTTTACTAATAAGGATTCTGAATCAGTGAAAGCCAAAGGCTTAGTTTAGAAAGATTATTTTGCAAGAGAAATGCAAGAATATTTTGATTTTTTTTGTCATGATGTCACCTTTCAATAATCAGGTGAGTTCTGTCCACAGCAGGAGAAACACCTCACAGGATTAAGGAAGGAGCTGGAAGGGACTTGCAGCCACATCTAATCCAGCTTCCTTTTTTGTAGATGAAGATACTGAAGCCAGAAGGGTTAAGTGACTTTCTCATGATCACAGAGCTAGTTTGTTGCAGAGGGGGTGAAGGGACAGTAGGCTTTGACGTGTTCTCGGCGTGGTACACCAACCTGTGCTGCAAACCAGTTAGTCAGCAATAGTAACCTCCTGTTGTTCCTAATAAGAACATGCCACCTGGAAATGATGGTTGCAAAACAATGGTTTTGAAAAGTTGTTCCAGCATGCCTGTCTTAAAGGTCTTTCCAGTAGATCCATTTTTTTTTTATACTGCTTCTCTCAAACCCATTTAATTTTGCGTTTAACAAATACTAAAAAGGTATTTTAAGTTTTGTCTAACCCAGTAGTTGGCAAACTGAGGCCCCTTGAGTGTGGCTCTTCCACAAAGTACCACGTGCGGGCGTGCACGTACAGTGCGATTGAAACTTCGTGGCCACACTCAAGGGGCCAAAGAGCTACATGTGGCTCGTGAGCCGCAGTTTGCCAACCACTGGTCTAATCTAATTTTTAGGTTTTCAGACACCTATTATTGAACATCAAAGTATGCTAGCTAATATCCAGTTTTAATCTGCACATTTATTTCTGTAGACATTTAGCATCTAATTCGAGCAAGGCACTGTACTTGGAATAGTGGTGTCATAAAGATGAATGGTGCCAGCCGTCAGGGAGTTAATAGGCTGGAGGATGAAATGGCATTTATACATAAATAACTCTAATACAAGGAAGAAAATGGTCAATATAATAATACAGGTGAGCATCAATAAACCTCTAAGATCCTAGGATTGGTTGTGGAAAAACTTAAGAGATTAATTAAGCCAAATGATATATCAAATTTAGAAAGGCAAAGATGGGGTTAAGGGCTTAAAGTAGCAAGTGTTGGATAACCCAGAAAAAGGTGTCCCTGACCTTTAAAATGCTGACAGTGAGCGAGCCACTGATTCTGAACTTCATGGGCTTTGTTTTGTTTTGTCTTCCAGTTTGTTTATTTTATCTAATGAGACAGTAAACATTTGGAGTCATTTGCTGGGTTTCTTTCTCTTCTTCACACTGGGAATATATGACATGACATCTGTGTTACCTTCAGCAAGTGCATCCAGAGAAGATTTTGTAATTTGTTCTATTTGTCTTTTCTGCTTCCAGGTAAGTCATTTCATAAACACTGTTAGTGGGAAAGAGAACTTTAGTCCGACAAGTCTGGGCAGGTGATCTTACTTCACATCCACCACTTGCTTTAAAAGCCCCCAAAATTGCCGGGGCCAGTTTGGCTCAGTGGATGGAGCGTCGGCCTGCGGACTGGGAGGTCCCAGGTTCGATTCCGGTCAGGGGCGTGTATCTGGGTTGCGGGCATATCCCCAGTGGGGGATGTGCGGGAGGCGGCTGGTCGATGATTCTCTCTCGTTGATGTTTCTGACTATCTCTCTCCCTTCCTCTCTGTAAAAAATCAATAAAATATATTTTTAAAAAAAAAAAAAAGCCCCCAAAATTGCATATTGGATAGCTTACCCACTTTCATAGTATAAGCACCAAAAGTATGTTTTATGAAAGTGTATTTGAATGTTATTATTAGAGTAAATTTTAAATCTAGTAATTTTTAAAGATTGGGAACATTTCTTTGTTTCCTTTCCTCTTTCCCTTTATAGACATCTCTGCTTTAAGGTTAATACAAGGATAGGAAACTCTGATTGTTCTATTTCTGACTGAAGTAGAATACTAGTCGCTGCTTAACACTTGAGAAAATGTCTCATCTTTTTCGAATTTATACGTCTGTGATTTTTGTACTTGATTCTATACCATCTGAATTTTAATGTCTTGTTTAGCTGGTATTGACTTTTTCTGTTGCTTTAATGTTAATTTCCTTTGGTCCTTTTATGCTTGCCTGGTTTCAGATACTTCAATTTCTCTCCTCTCTACCTCTTGTATTTGTTAGTTCTTTAGCACTTTCATTTTTCTTCAGAGCTCTATAAGAGTGCCTTTAGCAGTTATACTTAATAGTTTTGGAAACAGATCGTTCTAAAGAAGAAAACAAATGTGGACAAAATTCCTGTTGATAATTTTTTAATTAAAAAAAAAATGCAGACCTACAGAAGATCATAAAAATGAAAAGAAAAAGGTGTTATGCCACTTTCTCCAAACATAGGCCAGCATTCCCTGCAGTTAACCGGTTGCTATGTGGTTTGAAAGGTGAATCTGTAAGCCATCTGCTTTATTATGTATCATCTAATTTCTGGCCTTCATCATTTGACTCCAGTTAAAACTTTAGACTTAAATGACGACGAATCCCATCAGAAAATTTCCCTTCTCTCCTACCCCCACCATTTTTTTTTTAGAATCCTAGTTTCTGGAATAAAATTTTAAAGTTCTTTGAGGGTAAGAATACTCTGTGTTTTTGTATTATTATTATTAGAAAATTACTTTTCCTTTTAAGCATTTTTAAAAACATACTCTTTCTCAGGTTTAATTTTTGTCCCGATTGAAGCCTGAATATCTCTTAGAATCCATTGCTGTTTTAAAATGAACCAATATTTTATAAAATTTAGATATATCTTAACATAGACTGAGGTGCTCTTAATCATCATAAATAAGTAAAACTGGTTTTTACTCTCTTGTTGGTCATATGGATATTATCTACTTTGAGAATCCCATATGTTTTCCTCTACCCTTAGGCCTGCCCTTTATCTCTTCACCACCCAGATATAGCTGATGCTGGTCCAGGGAAAACATACTGGTTTTCATATTGGCCTAAGAAAAAATGCATTGCACAACTATAAAGATGAAATAGTTTAAAAAAAAACAACTGCCGATAAAAAAAAAAAAAAAAAACACACTCAAAATATTATAGTGATCTGCCGAGGATTACTCAGCATTACAGTAAAACCCTGTTCTCCCAGCTGGCAGTGCAGTGACTTTTTGTTACCCACTATAAAACTTGCTGAAGACAAATGAGTACATCTTCCCTACTTAAAAATATCATTTGTTATTTTTATATTTATGAAATTACATTGATAATATGTTCACCCAATTTTCCCAAATTCTTAGCATCAGCAGGCAGCATGGTAAGCCATAAATCTGTGTATTAATGTTGATTTACATTTAATTTTTAAAACACATTTCTCTTTCCACTTTTACCCATTTTATATACTCAAAACTTTCCTCTCAACCAGATGAATAGAGTACCTTCTGAGTAACATTGTGACTTCAGGGGCTCTAAACTACCCCAGACGTCTTTCAGTCTTAGAGAAGAGCAGAATCTGAAAACGTCTTTCCCTGGATTCTGTTCATTTACAGTCAGTTCAACAAATATTTTTACATGCCTCCTTCCTAAATCCAGGTACTAAGCTAGGCATCGGGAATACAGTGCTAAACAAAACCAACCTGTCATGGAGGTCGGGTCACTCAGGTAGGAGGGCGGAAGGGAGAGGGAGGCAGGGCATTTAAGTAGGAAAAAATAATTTTTGTAAAGGCCCAGAAGCAAGCAACAGCTTAACACTCCCTGGACTTGCAGGCACTGGTCTTCGTGGTTGGATCTTAGGAGGATGGAGAAAGATGGGGCTGGAGAGGGAGGCAGGAGCCAGATCCTGAGATTCTTGGTTATTGTGCCAAGGAGCTTAGACACAGGATGTCACAATCTAATTATCTGTTTGCCTTGGTGAAATGAGATGTTCCACAGAAGAAAACTGAAACGTACTCTTTTTTCCAGATAACTTTTCTGTCATTTTTCTAAGGAACTCTAACAGTAACACATCCCTTTTAAAATAGGACATATTAAATATAGGTTAACTTTTTCAAAACTCGGTGCTTCCCATTAACACTGTATATTGTACTTTCCCTTTAATACTGTAGTTTTTCCTCTTTCCTCTCTTCTTGTTCACAAAGTAATTAGCTTTATTGTTTTTATTATCACTATAAGATATACTCATGGAGAAATTCAAGCAAACAAAGTATATGGAAGAAAGTAAAAATCTCTTGAAATTCCACTTCCCAGAGGTGACCACATGTGAAATTTGGGTTAAAATTCCTCCTGACATTTGTGTATGCACAGCTGCCTCACACCTGCTACCTGCCTACCTACCCGTCTACCTACTTCCAAGCTATGATCATCTCTGCATGGTTTTGTGTCAGTTCAGATCTTTCCATTTCAATGAGAATATACATCTTGATATTTTCTGGATATACTGTGTTTAAGCTCAAGGATCTGACAAAACCATCAAGCTTCTTAGAATTATGTTTCATTGGGTCAGTAGACTGACTTGTACTTTAGTAACCATAGCCATAGACCAGTGAGGGTTTTAGACTGGGTGGAGAGGTTGTGGCTAGGAACATTGTTTTGAATATTGATATTGAGGTATTGAGGCCATGGGACTGATTAGGTTTAATGACCAAACTATAGAATAGAAAGATGACCATTATAAGCAACCTGAGTAGTTGCTTACAAATGTTTATCCATTTGACCTGCTTCATATTGTTTATCTGTCCTGTTTTGTCCACCCCCACTGTCACTGGCCTAGTTAGGCTCTTGTCATTGCGCCCCAGGGCTACTCCTGTAGCCTCTTGTCTCAGCCTTTCCATAAGGTTGCACTTAAGATCTCCAGTATTATCACACCTAGCCTGTAATACTGAAGTTAAAACTCCTTAACCCTTTGAGTGCCAACCAATATCCTAGGAACTATGCTAAAATTGCCAAGGCATTTTTGCTGATTTTACAGCAGTTTAGGAAAAAAATTATGAATCGCAAGTAAATGAAGTTACATATTCAAAAACTTAAGGAAACCTTTACTACATTTGTTTTCATCTTTGACATATATTGTTTGCTGATTGTATTATAAAGTACTAGTAGAAAAAAAATTTTGAACAAAACATATAATGTTAAAATAAAGCGCTCCTGGCACTTTTGGCAAAAGACAGGAGGAGCATGATCGCGCTCCCCGGCATTCTAGGGGTTAATGTGTAGAGCTTACCATAACCATGTCATGAAGAAGGCCACATGATACTCCTTAATGGTTCTTTTTCTCAATATGCTGCTTCTATATTATAGGTGTGCAGACTTCTATTTTATAGGTATTTGATATATTCATTGAAAATATCTGAAAGGACATAAATGTTAACAGTGGTTACCTTTTGGGAATAGATTTGAACAGGAGGGATTTATTTTTTTTACCGCATACAATTCTATGATCTTTGACTTTTTTTAACAACATATATTACTTATATAGTAAATGATTTTTGTAAAGGAAAGTCCTTCATGGATCAAAATAAGCCTCAGTGGATATTTTTAAAACATTTGTAACTTTCCTACTATCGTACTATTTATTTTAAGTGTTTATATTGTAAATTAGCTATCATTTTGAAATTCTTTTGTTATATATGGTTATCCCCATTTAACCCATGAGGAACCTGAGGCTTAGAGAAATAACATAGCTCGCCTGACCCAGAGCTAGCCTCCAGGCTCAGGTGTGTTTCACTGGAAAGCCTGCGCTAGACCTACCACTTCCCGAACAGCATGCGGATGTTGGTTTATTTCGCTTTGTTTCACTTTAACTTGTTTCTGCTTTTTTTTCGTAGGTCTGTATGCTTTGCTCTGTGGGCTATCATCTTTTTTCCTGCCATCGATCAGAAAAAACCTGTCGAAGATGGATGGCACTAGATTATGCAGGAATTTCTATTGGAATACTGGGCTGCTATGTCTCTGGAGTATTTTACGCATTTTATTGTAATAATGTAAGTAATTTAAAACATTTCTTATTCTACCTTTCTTGTAGGTCTGGAGTTTTCTTGCCATTGTTCCTTTGAAATTCTGAATAAGCACATAATTAACTTACGGAAGAAATGGAAGAGTTTTGTGTAGACCTTTGTCAGAAAACTGCCAACATAGTGGCAGTGTAAAACTAGCAAAGAGAAAAATCATAATTTGGTTTGAATGTAAGAGTATATATTAATTGTAGCCATTTACATATGAGCCGTTTGCTTTTTATGCCTAGTTTGGAACATAAGCATGTAATTAAACTAGAGGCCCAGTGGAGTCCCTTAGCCTGGCCTGCACCCTCTCGCAATCTGGGACGCTGCCTGCACCAGTGACCATACTTTTCAAACAGGTGAAAGGCATCTTGCTGCTGTATGGGCAGCTACATTTTTTTTGCCCTGATTATAAAAAGTAATACATAACATGATCCTTCTGAGGCAGTAGTACCATTTTCCCCATCTTATGGGTGGAAAAACTGAAGCAGAGAGAAGTTAAGTCATTGGCTTTGTCACACAGTTTTAAGTGTCAGAATCAGGGCTGACCACAAAATGTGCCAGCCAGAGTCCATGCATGTCATCGCTGCATCATCCTGTTTTTTCATTGTTAGAGTAGCCTTGCCAGGTTTTAATTTTTAAATCTAAGAGACTGTTCCCAACATATAGGGTAGGGTCCCTAGGCCTGACCGGTGATCAGGGCCATCTGTGGGCAACCAGTGGGCGGGACAATTGGGGGGCCCCCCGCTGGCACCTGCCTTGGCTGGCCTGGTGCTGCCCACTCGCCGGCCCTGTCCCTCGCTGACCGTCGTTCCACAGGTCATTCCGCTGTTCGGTCGATTTAATAGGGTTTTATATAGATAGATATATAAGAAATTGACTTGTTATAAATTGATTTTACTTTAGTAGTCAACCTATTATGTCTGCTCAGCCTTCACAGCTTGTTTGTTTTGCATGAAACTGTTTATGTCCTTGAAAAATGAGAGGGAACCTGCTAACTAGGAGCTTAGTGAGGGCAGCCATGTAGTGTTTGGATTATTTTGCTTATCTTATTCTCTGTTTCTCTGAAACCTGTTTTCTGCTTATCTTTTTGTAAACATATCAGATAATCAAAGAGATTAGTCAGACACTTTTTGTAAATCTCTTCAGAAAAAAACTAGAAGTCCAAGATAGATTGAAGAGAAAGAACTGCTAAAGCTAACACAGTCCGTGATCATTTAAAGCAGTGGTTCTCAACCTTCCTAATGCCGCAACCCTTTAATACAGTTCCTCATGTTGTGGTGACCCCCAATTTCATTGTTACAAATTGAACATAATTAAAGCATAGTGATTAATCACAAAAACAATATGTAATTATATATGTGTTTTCCGGTGGTCTTAGGCGACCCCTGTGAAAGGGTCGTTCACCCCCCCAAAGGGGTCACGACCCACAAGTTGAGAACCGCTGATTTTAAGGGAAAATCTTCTTCCCCCGGGTATCTAATCTTCCTAAATATGCCCTTGCTGTAGTGGCTCTTAACCTTTTGGGGAACACAGGCTGCTTTGAGAATGAGTTTGCAAACTATGGATCCTCATCCAGGAGAATGTACATGTGTGCACAAACTAACCAAATAATTTGACATGTGACTAAGGAAGTGAATAGCCCCACAGAAGTCCTAGGAGTTCAGGTTATGAACTCTGTCCTATGAGATGCTAACTTGTAAGCTTCAAGACAAGGTTTTCAACTACTCATTTAGAGATCTAAATATTCTACAAGCCCTTCAAAACTAATATATTTTTAAATAAATATTGTTTCATGCCCCCCAGTTTTCTTCCCCCAATACACACACACACACACACACACACACACACACACATATCATTTGGATCATCTTTGTTCATTTTCTTCATTGATAGAAGCTGCGTGTGGCCTTTCATACTGGAAACAGCCAAGCCATCTTGGCCCTCTCACACATCCAGTCAGCCAATAAGACTTCATTTCAAAAATGCCTCCTGAATCTGGTGCTCACCTCTATCTTCCTTATTCAACAAGAATTCAAGCCCTCATTCACTTGTTGAATCAGTTATTCTAATATCTTCTAGCTCTCTTCCTGTCACCTCATTCTTTCAACATTGATTGTTAGAGTTTTCTTTCTAATCAGTCAGTTTGAGAAACAATCACGTCGTCCCATTCTTCAAGAACTCTGCTACTCCCCAGTGCCCACATGGTAAAGCTCCAGATACTTAGCCTGACAGTCCACCTGCCTTCCCGCCTCCCTTCTCAAAGTGTCCCTGCTGCTTGCGGCTGCATGTCCTGTTTGTTCCTTGAGGGCTTCCTCTTCCCACATGTTGCATGTATTCCACAAGACCCAGCTAAGGTGTCACCTCCTCTCTGAAACAGTTTTGGCCACTCCAGGTAACATTAATCACTCCCTCCTCTGTGGTTCGACAGCATTCTGGTGATAGCACAGTTACATTACTTATCATTAGATTGTAATCATTTGTTTACAGGTCTGCCCCTCCCATAGTCTATGAGCTCACCCACTGGGTGAGTCCATGTCATAGTCATCTTTGTTTCTACAGGACATAAATTGTTCCTAGCATATAATAGGTCAGGGGTGGGGATCGTTTGGTCCTCTGGCCATATAGTACAAGGCCTGCAAAATCATTTGGTCTGGACCTGCCAAGGCATTAGGGGTGAGTTAATTAAATGTTTGACCAAATATAGCAGGCTAATTTTTAAGTTGATAATTTTGTATGGCCCTCAAATGATGTTATAAATATCCCAATGGCGATTGACAAAAGAAAGGTTCCCCACCCCTGTAACAGATACTCAGAAAATGCTTTTTATGATAAATGTCGCCTCTTAACCAGCTTACCTTGAAATGTGGTTTGTCATTCTGAGAAACCTAAAAGTTGTTTAAAAGTTGCTTAGTTGTTTAAACCTAAAAATGAAACATGCATTTTTTTAAAGAAGGAAGGTAATCATGTTTGCAAATGCAAATACCAAGCCAGTAATTTAGAATGTGTAAGGTAGAAGCCATAATTACTGTTTTCCTTCCCTGGACAATAACAATTAAAATCTGATTGCCTTTCATTCCAGTATTGGCGGCAGGTGTACCTGATCACAGTGCTTGCTATGATCCTGGCAGTGTTCTTTGCGCAGATCCATCCCAGTTACCTCACACAGCAGTGGCAGAGGCTGCGTTCCATTATCTTCTGTTCCGTTTCGGGATATGGCGTAATTCCTACTCTTCACTGGGTTTGGCTCAATGGAGGCATAGGTGCTCCTATTGTGCAGGTAGGTTGAGTGTAGACAAACATTTTCCCCATTTTTTTGTGTCCTTTCTGTTTTATTCCGTTTGGGTAAAGTAGTATAATCAGGCAAGTGGTTGAGTCTTTGTCATTTGAGTACATATTTCTAGTGACATACTGATGCCATAATTTAAATGCCTACACAAATAAGCATATCTTGCAGGATCAGAAGTCAAATATAACCACCATTTTTTTCTGAGATGGCTTTCTGTGAAATAATACATTCTGGATTCCCTCTCTATTTTTTCTGAGTGTGTAAGTACCTAAGTCCTTGCCTGAGGAGGATGACTCACGTTTCTAGCTTTGTCAGCTGAGGCTAGGAGAATGCTCATGATAATGCAAGTACAGAAATAGGAGCAGTTGGGTGTGTATGGGTAGAGGAGGAGTTGGGAAGGAATATTTTCTTCGACCTGTTGAATTTGAGGTAACTGTGGGATATAAAAGTGGAGATAGATTATAGAATTTAGGTTAGAGTTTGAGAATAGTGATTAAGATTTGAAAATCATGCCTGACCAGTGTGGCTTAATGGTTGAGCATTCACCTATGAGCCAGGAGGTCATGGTTCAATTCCTGGTCAGGACACATGCCCAGGTTGCGGGCTCAGTCCCCAGTGGGGGTGTGCAGGAAGCATCCGATCAATGATTCTCTCTCATCATTGATGTTTCTCTCTCTCTCTCCCTCTCCCTTCCTCTCTGAAATCAATAAAAATATTTTTTTAAAAAAAAAAGATTTGAAAATCATTATTGTATTAGTAGCTGGAGTCATGGAAGCATATTTCACCAACCAAGGAAAGTATATTGAGAAATAGAAACTGTTAGAGTTAGGTATTATAGGAGCACAGTTGGAGTGCATTAGGAAGAACCTCAGTAAGAACTCCTGTGTATTCTTGAGGATTCGAAATAAGACATTCTTAGAGATCCATATAAAAACGCACTAGAGAGTAAAACTGAGGATTTTTAACATAAATAAGCATGCCCACAAATGCAGCAGAAATCACTATACTTTTTACAATGGGAACTTTGTCTGGAATATGGGAATTGAAATATAGGTTGTATTCTAAAGAATCAGAATTTTTTTAGAAATGGGAGGACTGATAGTAGGCTTACATACACTTGCATGAAGTTGGCAACACCATGGTGAAAAGCATTTGGGTGTAAAACTGAAAGGAGGTAGTTCTGTGCTCTAGTGAATTTGAGTGGTAGGATCTGTGTGGCCAGTTTGCCAACTTGAGGACAAAGGTGATGCTTTCCTCCTCAGACTAGGAAATTGGGAGAAAGATGAGAGTGTAGTGACGAGGAACTTCAGTGATCCTCATATCTGTGAAAACATTATTTTCCGAGAATTGTGATTTCCTGAAATAAGTAAAGAAAATAGAATAGGGAACCACCACTCTCAATCAGTTCTAACCAGAAATGGATAACTGATTGTTGACACAGAAGTGACCAAAAGTTTGGGATGAGTGACACATCCTTTTAAGCTTCTAACAACAATGAAAGAGAACCTGACCCATTAAGATCATGGGTTTTACAGAACTCAGAAAAAAATGGGAATTTCCCGTGTTCAGAAATCTTAAAATAGAAATATGGCTTAGGAAGACAGTGGTTCTCAGATGGGAATCTAACATACTCACAGGCCATTCCAGTGGAGAAGCAAAGGGAGACTTCCAGAGAAATCTCCAGCACGCTCTAATTTTTAAGAGATGGAAAGAAAGACACTTAACCAAAGATGAAAAGATCCAGAAGGACTAATTCTGGGAGGTAGGGTCGAGTCATGTTCTAGAATGTTTGAGAAATCTTTAGGTTGATTAGTCTGAGGATATAGAATTTAGGGAGGGCAGTGATAATGATCAGATATTTGAAGACGGAAGAAAAGTAGTTTGTCTTTATTCCTTTATTGGGTTCTTGGTAAATTGGGTATATAACCAGATTAGGAACAGTATACTGGTATATTACTGATATCTGGCTGATAGTCTTAGGGCAAGGAAATGCTGTTTGAGCTGTGAGATGGACTGCTTCATAATAGTATTCAACAGGGCCATGTTCCCGAGATAGTGGAACAGACTTCACTACTCGGCTAAACCTCTTGGGTCTTTCAGCCCAAGTCCCTGGTCTTCCCTCTTTTTGCTTATTCATGTGGTAATTCCATCCCACATGGACTCCACCCATATGCCTGTAGATGGATTGTTGATGTAGGACCTTCAAACTTATTAAAGTTCTGGCTCCTTTAGGGCACCTTTAGTGCACTCAATATTCCACTCTTGTGGACTGCTTTCTGCAGTATTAACAGTATTATCAGTTTCTGTTATTGGAAACTGCAAAAGCAATTGAGATTTAGCAGACTTAAATCCCACCTATAAATTCAGTCTGTAAACTAGATTCCTAATAAATTGGGGTTTCAGCCACAGTGGGAGACCTGTGAACAGTATGTTTTGCTTTTCAGGACTTTGCACCCCGTGTGGTTGTGATGTACGTGATTGCACTTCTTGCTTTCCTGTTCTACATTTCCAAAGTTCCAGAGCGGTACTTTCCAGGTAGGTACTGCTTGTATAGTGACTATATAACTTTATTCTAAATATATTGTTGATAAGTAAACTTAGATTTACTTTTTCAATATTATTGCTTATGGAATGGCTCTCCTATTCTCAAGTGTTATCTAAAACTTGAACTTTCAAAGGGTTTTCACAAATTTTTCCTGTCATCCTCACATTATGGATTGAATCCAATGGGTGTGGATTCAAGCCCAGGTTACAAGCCCAGATAAGCTTTGGCTGAGTCAAGAATAATATGAAAGCAGTGATGTTTCAGGTTGGGGGTCCAGGACTGGGGAGTAGATAAATTCAAACTGCAGGCATGTCCTTCCTTTCTCCTGGGCTAAGAATCACCTTCCCAGTGAATTGAAGGTGCCGCTGCTCATGTGTGCAAGGGAAGAAGAAAATGAATAGAACGTAGAACCTGCAACTTTCCTCTGTACACTTGGTTTTCACCACTGAGTTTTATAAGAATGGAACACGAAGAAGAACCTGAGTGTTGTAAATAAACATTAGGATTCAGGACCATAATTAGGACATGTCCCTGAATTGGAGACCACCCATCCTCCAAGCAGGGCTGGAATTTTCCTCAGAAAACAGTTCTGCCAAAACCGGTTTGGCTCAGTGGATAGAGCGTCGGCCTGCGGACTGAAAGGTCCCAGGTTCGATTCCGGTCAAGGGCATGTACCTGGGTTGCGGGCACATCCCCAGTAGGAGATGTGCAGGAGGCAGCTGATCGATGTTTCTCTTTCATCGATGTTTCTAACTCTCTATCTCTCTCCCTTCCTGTCTGTAAAAAATCAATAAAAAATATATATATATATATATATATGTATATATATATATATATATATAAAAAGAAAACAGTTCTGATAAAATACATGTTTGTATAAATTTATTAATAATTATTTTTAAAAGTGTTTCCTCTTCATCACAGACATGTAGAAAATTAAACCATGAACATTCTCCAGTATTTTTAGGCCTTAAAATATTCAGGAGTTCCCAGTTGTCTAGTATAGGACACTTTTAAAAGGTCAAATGTTAAGTAACTTAACATTCCAACAAGATGAACTTGACATAAAATGTGCCCCATGTAGCTGAATATTGGTGCAGTATGGATACCTTTGAGCAGTGATGTGCAGACTGTGAAAAGTCTACAGATTAAAGTGATAGTCTCATGTTCACAGACGCGTGGCTTAAGAACCTTGTCTGGCCATGTGCATTGGTGACGAAGTGGTGGGTGAATATTGTGAAATCAAAAAAACTTAAACCTTGCCCAACTGGCGTGGCTCAGTGGTTGAGCACTGACCTATGACTCAGGAGGTCACAGTTTGATTCCCAGTCAGGGCACATGTGGAGTGTGTAGGAGGCAGCCGATCAATGATTCTCTCTCATCATTGATGTTTCTATTTCTCTCTCCCTCTCCCTTCCTGTCTGAATAAAAATATTTTTTTTAAAAAACAAAAAACAAAACTTAAACCTAAAAACTTCCTTTCAGCTCAGGTTAAATTTTTAATATATAAACATCACAATGTATTTAATGAGTCCAAGCATCCCTCAGGTATCCATGGACAGGACTTAGTAGCTCTGCGATACTTGTGTAACAATATAATCAATTTTCTTTTTAATCCTCTGTATTCTTGGTTTTTAAAAATGAATTTATAGGTTTCATAAGACTGTCAAAGGGTCCATGACACACAAAAAAGGGCAAAAAACCCCTACAGAAATAATTCTATTGACTTACATTTTTAAATCTACATAGTGTACTGGTTCTTTTTCTTGATAAGGAAAAAAGAAAGAAAAAGGTTAGAGATGTTTACATTACAAGAAAAAGTTATTTAACTCTGGATTTCCTTATTTTTCCAGAAGCTTCTCACATGTTAATTACTTAATCTCCTTGGAATTTAACCTTTGACCACGAAGAGAAATAGTTCTCCTAAGTTGTATATGAACTAACCAACCTTAATTAACCTGTCACTAATTACATTTTGCAGATTATTTCATTAGTGTGATAGCTCAAGATGCTGATACGAGCTTTCTCCTTACACAGCTGCTTGAAATAAAAGTGCTCCTAGCAGACTTACAGCCAACCCAGCAGTGCATCTGCTTCATGTCAGCTCACTCCATGATCGGGAGCATCAGCTTCCTTTGCTTCTCTCATGCAATGTCTTTTCTTCATCAGATATAAGGTGACACAAGGGAGATTAAAGGTCAAATACCTGAAATTAACCAAGTTAGGCTGTTGAAAACACATTTGGAATAGTATTTCTAAAATTCACCAGTGTACTTTATGAGTAAAACCTTAAAATTAGACTCAAATATGAATTCATCCTTTCTTGAAAAATATTTGGGTCTCAATATCTCAAATCAGTTTCTTGGAGCTCTGAGGCTTACCAGAGTCTTTTTGCTGTAGAACTATATTTCCAAGGCCAGAGATAAAAATTTATTTGTATTTTAATGTCAAAATATTACAACTAATATTCTTTTCTCTCTACCTTCCTTTCCAGGACAACTAAACTACCTCGGATCGAGCCACCAAATCTGGCATATCCTTGCAGTAGTGATGCTATATTGGTGGCACCAGTCAACAGTGTACGTCATGCAGTACAGACATAGCAAGCCTTGTCCTGACTATGTCTCCCATTTGTGAATTCAGGTATAGCTACCTGGTGTGTTCAGCTGTTAAGCAATATATAATGGGGAGTTGTATACCCCAATATTTCTAAGATTCCCCTTAGTTTTTCCTTTTCCTATTTAATATATCATGAGTAATAGCTTCTAAAAATGGAAAAATACATCAGGAGCTGTAATAGTAACTGCTTTACAAGCCCTTAAAACTATTACTTTGCTGCTTGTACAGGAAGTGAAAATTAATTGGCAATGAATGTGAAACCAGTGTCAAAACAGTATTCATTTTACTTACCACCAGCTTAATTTCCTTAGGAAGGGCTCACCTCCGTTATAAAATGGGGTCACCCTGTGTGAATACTTTGGTAGACAATATTTACAGATGACCAAGTGCCTAATCAAGGCGAGGGTTGTGACAGGCTATGCTTAACACAAGCTAGGACAGTGATCTTGAATCATCACTAGCCTTTGAATACATGGTTTGTGAGAAACTGGCATATGTGACGTTATTTCCTTTAGCCGTGGGTTCTCTTCTCCCTAGGAACATGGGATGTTTTAGTTTGCTGGAACAAAAATTTTAAACCTCTTCTCCTTTAAGTTGAAAGAGGTGTTGAGAACTTGCATTGTCATTTCCCATCAGAGAAGAATGGCCTTACAAACAGACTATGTGATCAGGTGACAAATTCTGTGATCTGATAACCAACTAATCAGCCATTGAAGCTTTTTAATTTCAAGTATTGTTTAAGTTCATATAATAATTGAACGCTTGCCAGTGGAGTGCATATATTTAGCTCCAAAATTCCTGCAGGAGAAAAGCTTTCACCTCTGAATTTGCAATCCTAGACTCCCTGATGATTGGGGGAGAGGTGTAGGGGGGAGGTTTCCCAGCTATATGGGTGCTACTTTTAAGGCCATAGAATCTAGATGGCCCGGTCTTGACCCTGAAATGAACCTTAAGCCTTAGAACAAAGTCATGCAGATGCCCCATTTGATGGCAGATTATTCACCTGTGCTCTGGTCTTTCTCTGTTTATGCATGTGTTAACATTGTATTGATAACTCAAAGTATTGATACATACTAATATTTGGGCCTGAAACATTAAATGGGCATTTTATTGTATATACCTAAAAAGATCTCAATGCCCTATCATACAACATAACACTCTTGTTCTTTGGTATTTTTCATATACATAAGTTAAATCCCTTAAAGCAGTCAAAAACATGTGGTTAATTGGCATATAAAATAGTACCTAAGTTTCTTAATGGGTTGACATAAGCTACTTTAAATATTGGTATATCTTCAGAACCTTGGAATTACTAAATATCAGAAGTGTTGATTAATGGTGAAGCTTATTCCCAAAATACGATTTATATATCTGATACTAGGAATGTTAACTTTAATGTGCCTCAGTTTATGCATCTATAAAATTTTGTATTTTTTTCGGTGTAGTGTTTTTGTAATATAAATTCCCCATACTAGTATCTCAGCAAAAAGAGTTTTCCCCCCATAGGCCAACGACACACTGTATTTTGGTGGAATACTACTCTTTGAAGATGGCAATTTTATTGCATAAGGACACAATTTTTTAAAAAATATATTTTACTGATTTTTTTAGAGAAAGGGAGAGGGATAGAGAGGTAGAAACATCGATGAGAGAGAAACATCCATCAGCCACTTCCTGCACGCCCCCTACTGGGGGATAGAGTCCACAACCCGGAGTGTGCCCTGACCTGGAATTGAACCACAATCTCTTGGTTCATAGGCCGACACTCAACCACTGAGCCACACCGGCGGGGCTCAAAGGCCACAAATTTGATCCATGTGCTAAACAATAAAAGATTCTGGTATAATGATAACAGGATACATTTTCCCTATAACATCCCTTATTAGCTTACATGATATTATTGCTTTAAAAAAAATGTTTCTATTGATTTCAGAGAGAGATAAGGAGAGGGGGAGAGGAATAGAAACATCAATGATGAGAATCATCAATCAGCTGCCTTCTGCACACCCCCCACTGGGGACTAAGCCTGCATCCCAGGCATATACCCCGACCATTGAACCTCAACCTCCTGGATCATAGTTCACCGCTCAATCAATGAGTCACACCAGCAGCCAGTTGATATTATTTCTTTTAAATAGATATTTTGTCATCTTGGCCAAACAAAATACACTATTTACATTAAAAAATGAAGAAGTCTACTTATTTTAGGTTTGGGACCATTTTTGTTATAAAATCTTCTCAAAAACAAATTGAAATCATAAGTTTTATTTTAATTTTTAAAAATATTCCTGATTTTTTGTAATAGTGTGTGACTTATTTAGTACTTGTCATCTGAATTAATAAACACAAAGAGCATCATGTGTTTAAAACTTTTTCAAATATAAAAGGTCTGACTGTAACAAGAATTATACCATGTGAACATTTCATCTTTTCATGAAAGTGTTAAATATTGTAAGAAAGCTGATCTTTCTCATTCTTACCTTTACTATGATGTATTTATTGTAACATAGAAATGAATGAATGTGGATTGCTGTCAACTATAAACACTTCTGTATATCAGCATTTATTGACCACCTACTGTGTGCACATCACTACTGGCAAAATTTTTAAGGCATTGTTAACATTAAAGAATAACTATTTAAAAATTGCCTTCAAATCTGAGCCTTGTAATAATGTATATTTAAGTTATTTTTGTTTTACTAGATTAAAATTTTTAATTTTACCTATGTAAAAGCTCTTAACTGACGGACTTTACATTTTAAAATTATCCATGGCTGTTTTAAGTTGTCTAGTGATTTATAAGGTTGTAGTTAACTCATTGAAGAGACAATTATCTTTCTATATAAGGCATTTTTAAATAGCAAGATAGTGCTTGTCTTCTTTGTTATTCATCTGAGTGCAATTCATAAGCTGCATGGCAAAATATGTATTATGTAAATAAACTGGTTTATTATATATATTAAGTGCTGCTCCTCATTCTTTATAATGCATAACAGTTTCAAAATCATGTTTTAGAACCAGGATTGAAGAGTCAGGGAATATCTATCACACCTTATGATCTCCCACCTGGACAAAGTAACTGATTTTAAGGCCGTGATTGACTGGCACAGAGCTGTACAACTCTCTGTTTGGCAGGTAGGTACCTACCTAGATATACCCTTTGTCCTGTATTAAATGTCAAGAGGCAAAGCCTGCTTTCTGGATGCCTGCCAACTGCTGAGCTGAGTAGGTCCACATCCACCCCAAATCCTCATTTCAGGTCATTCCACCCCTGCTGAAGAATGTGAAGTATCAGCTCAGCTAGTGGACGAGGGGCAGAAGTGTCTTCTGCATGCATTATCACAGTAACTCTGCTTATATGGAAGAGGCACAGATGCTACTGAAATTCTGTACCATACTTCCTCAGTAGGGTAGGGAGATAATGATCCAAAACGGAAACTTACTGTTTTCAGATGGGAGGAGGGTTAGCAGTAGGGGTCTCAGGTGAAGAGTAAAACTTCCGTCTTCAGAGGGCAGGACTGATAAGTCACATAGGATCTAGTCCTGCTCTGTAAATCTGGGATCAAAAACACTACAGAGCAGAGCTGTAATTTCAGTGGTGTCAAGCATCTGAAGCAAAAGTGAACTACATTTAAATGCACCACAAAACTCAGATGCTCATGCCTTCCATATGACTCTATTCGCCACATCTCACATAGGATGCTGGAGCCGGACTTCCCTACAAAGGGACTAGCTGTTCCATACAGGCAGCTCTAATTGCGGCATGTATTTGTCTCTAAAGAAGTTAACTATAACTGAATTTGAACAATGGTACATTCCACAGTTCTTTTTTTAATATAACTTCTAACTTGTGGTATTTTGCTCCTTTGTACCATTTATTAAAAAGACACAACACCCTTATTTTTACACATAACTTTAGATAAATGTTACTACTTCAACAACAAAAAAGTCCATTCATAACAAACAAGATAAATGTTTCCACAAGCCACCTCTCTAAAGACTCCAGGCTGTGGGATAAATACCTAAGATAATATATATTGCGACATTGATGCCAAAGTGAGTCCAGCAATCCAATAAATAGGTTTTTCTCTTTATCTTGAAAAAGCCTCTTTTCTGACATAACCAAGGAGTACAATATTTTATTTAACCAAATTGTAAGTTATGTATGTTACCAGTTTTTAAAGAGTTTAAAAAATTAAACATAATGCATAAACTATGCCATTCACAAGGTACTTCAAAGTCTTATATTTTTGCTTCATCTTCATCTTAAGTGTCTGTAATCGTAATGCCTGAAGAAATTGTGCTATTAAGTATTTTTGTTGCAAAAATGCCATGTCACAATGGGTTTTCTTACTTGAATCCTAAACTGTGAACCTAGAGATCCAATTCTGTTCATTTTTCTCTTTCACTACCTGGTACATAGTGCTTAATGTCTGTAGTGTGAATGAAATAAGTGAATAAAGTTTATAACCAAAGTTTTCAATAAGACAAATAATGAAAAACTCCAGTCACTGATTATAAAGAATATGCAATCCATTTGAGATTTATTGCATTTAAAGAAAGCAGATTATTAAAACAGGTATGATAAATACAATAAGAAAATAACTTTAAATTTCAAACAAAACAAAGTGAATGGGGGACAGAAATTCAGTCGATAAGAATAAGCAATGTCAAGACAAAGTAGTAAAATCAGTTAGTGCTTAATAAGATAAAGGGAGAAAATAAAAGCAACTGGTACTATCTCATAACAGTTTCCCAGCTATATTTGAAGTTACCATAGAAAGTACATTTTGTAACTATTAGAAATATAATAAAGATGTAAATCAGGCTTAATAAAAGTTATTTGCTTAGTGGTACATAAAAGGCTTCAGAAAATTCAAGTTTAACAAAAAAAAATGGAAATGTAATCAAAGAAAGTGCACTTAAAGCTGTTTGCCAGCAATTAAAAAGTAGTTCATTACCATACTGCTTACTATAGATGACTTTCAATCACAAAAAGAGCTAGGAATAAAAACAATTTTTTCAAAAATAGCACTATCAGTTTTTAAATAAAAATCACCCCAAATGATGACCCATTGCATTTTCCTCTGTCTACCGTATTCTTTTAGTGGCTTTTATAAACCCTCACTAGGAGTGAAAGTTCTTTTAGTAATGATTGTGGTTGCAATTCCATTTAAAATTGATATATTCACATTAACTCTACTGAAGAGACATGTGCATGTGTGTTTACATATTTCTCTTAATATATAAACACCAGTGTGTATAAAAGTTTTCAAATAAACTATCATTTATGTTATTCTCACAGTAAGTATGCCATCTCATTCTCACAGTAGATCTCTCAGCTCAAGATTGAACCTAAAATGATGAGTAATTTTGCTTAAAAAGAAAAGAAAAAAAAGGTGTACTGCACATTCTATATATATGAAAATGAATGTACCCAAACTCCTCAGGACTAGTGATACCAATACACATGTACCTTCTAGCAGTGCTTATATGAAGTACCAAAACCTAAGAGGACCAAGCAGAGCAGCTGAGTAGTGAAAACTGCCCTGCCTGGTGAATATCAGAGCAGAAGAGGGGGCTCAACTTGGTGTTTTCCACCAGCAAGATGAGGACAAGACTCATCACTGTTAAACAATAAGCAGGGTAGGGTCAAAGGGAACATTTATCTACAGTCCCGAATAATGTTGTAACTGTGCCCAAATACACACACACACACACACACACACACACACACACACACACACACGGGTGGGTCAGTGGAACAATTACACCATTTCCCAGACTGATCCTTTTGCATAAATATTCTAGTCATTTAAACTTTCATCCAGCCTACAACCTTTCCTCTTCCACCCAACATTTATACCACGCAACGTTAGCGTCTTAACAGATACATTCTCTGAAGTGATACTATTAAAATAATTAAGCAAATGGTCCACTTTTAGAAAGATTATTCAAAATCAACAAACATGATTAAAGCTGTTAGGGCAGAAATAACTTTGGCCACAGATTTTTGCTAGCTTCATATTTTACTTCCCTTAGTGATGTTTGTTCAAGTATTACAGGTTTAGAGTTATAACTATTTAACATGCTACAGCACAACGCACACCTGATTAACAGGAATATAATTTCAACTTTCCTTCCCTAAACAAGAATTGGACCACCCACAATAGAGCCAAACTTCCACTGTGTGCTGTGTGCCAAGTGTGTGTCACACCTTTTCACATGCTTTGGGAGCTTTATTTTCATAATTCTCACAAGGGAATGAGCTGGGTATCAGCTGTATGGAGCTGTATGTACATCCTAACAGCAGTGGGAGGAGATGACTGAACATGGAAAGCAACCCTCATCCTGTACTGCGGGGGGAAATGCCTCTACTCCTCCAACAAAAAACTCCCCGTTTCTAGCCCACTGGGTCCCCCATTGAATCCCGTGTTTCCTCTGAACTATAATCTGTAGAGGAAAGTCACTGGGCTGTAACATAAGAAACTTAAAAATGTAAATATTTTAAACAATGTCAAAGTTGTTTCTTTAGAATTTATCCACATTATAACCCAGAGTCCAAGTCACTTAAATATATTCATTGTATTGATACACAATCCTGGGCATGTGCCCTGCCCAGGAATCAAACCATGACCTCCTGGTTCATAGATCAACACTCAACCACTGAGCCACCTCAGTTGGGCTTCATGAAAAGCAAATGTAAGCAAGGCCTTAGTATCAGAGAGAGACTAGAATTTCATGTTTACATCCCATGGAGACTACACTAATTCATCCACTGCCCCTTCTAAATCGCAGAACTCCTGAGGTCTAGCAGAGACCAAGGCCAAGGGCTAAAGCAGTCAAAGAAGCACACTGGGTACACATCAACCAACAGATTTTCATTTTAAAAAAATTTCTTCTGTTTGATACAAACCTACGGTAGTTCATGAATTTATTATATGTAATCATCAACTCCTCACTTTTAAAATAAAGTATCCCGTGAATCTACTTTGTAAAGTTTTAAAGAACATCTACTTAAACATTTGGATTAGCAGTATTACTCAACCTGAGAATCAGAAAGAAAAAAAGGTGCAAACATATTTGCCTTTGGCACACACAGGACAAGTATTGGTACAGCTGGGCTCCAAAGTGCAGCTCTTAAGCAGCAATGTGATGCCTGATCTGCCTCTGCTAACTGTGATTCACATATTGCTTCCCTATCCGTCCACAAATTTGCTTCTGTTTTTTTTTTTTTTTTAAAAAAAGAGGCAATAAAAATGAATATATGGTCTAGTTACATATACTCTGCTGCTTCCCGAGTTTAGAACTGTGAAAACAAGCAAATAGCTCATCCCAACTGGGACACTATCATTAAGAGATTCTAATAAGATTACTCATAAAATACACTTTAATTGGGTCCAAAGAGAATTTAAAATATAGCAATCAAGGAGAGTGCCAGTTGACAAGAGTTTCCACCCTTTCTGTGAATAGCTTTCACAGAAACTTCTACATGTTAATTTGATAGGGAAGGAGACAGTTAATTATAATTTAAAATACTTGAAGACACATTAATTCATATATTTAATTTCTATCTTATTAGTTCCTATAAAATCTTAAGTTTCTAATTAGGATTTATGGTGTAAAAAAAAAAAAAAAAGGCAATTTGGTAGCTGAGTTCTTTTCATTAAAGACACAATCAACTAGCAGAGTTAAGACACCAGTCCCTCATCACCTGATACCTTTTACTACTATGTAGCCAGTGTAAGATGGTCAACCCCGCAGAGGGCAGAGGTTCACAGCAGGATCTGAGTCCTGCCCATAAGGCTTGGGGCTCTCACTGTTCTGTGCACTTCATTACAACCCCCCACCCCTGCCCCAAACCTATCGAAAGAAACTGTCGCTCCTGACCTGGGGAATATTTGGTGAAGGTGGTAATTTAATAAAGTACATTATTATATACATGATTTTACATTGTAAACATTTAAAAACTCAGGGTTTCAGCTACAGCTTTTTTTTCTGAAATAAAAAGTCTATATAATCCTTATCTCCTCACACCATTTTCCAATAATCTCCTTTATTAGGGACGTGAAAACAAAAATTTTGAGCAAGAAGCCATTCAAAAGCAGAACATTAAATGTTCAAGTACTGTTTTTTCTCTCTTCTATATCATTTTTTCTTTTACATTTTGCACACATCAGGTATCAAGTTTTTGTTCTAGGCTTCAATGTAGATATTCCATATTAATGGCACTTGTTTTTAAAAATGAAAGTTTTAGGCACAATAGTTATTTCTGGCTCTGCTTTGTAGAGAATGGTAGAAGGATTAAAATCCCTGCGTTCCCCAGAAAATAAACTTCTGATTCTTTGTGAAGACAGGATTCTGTTTTACTGTTGGAAATTAGAAGGGACCCTTAAAAACTCCACAAGTGCAGCCTGTGTGTGTACAGACAGCCTTGGCTTTAATGCTGGGTTCTGGAATGAGCCTGGATGAGCACACAAACATGACATTCTGGTACAGAAATAACAGCGCGGTTCTCCCGCACATCTGGAGCCAGGCCACCTGCATCCCCTGGATTTCAGTGCTGTCACCAAGTCAGTAGCTGGAACCCTGGGCCAGAGCTTCCAAAGCAGCTCCCTCTTCCCGCCTGGAAGAGACACCAAGTCACTACCCTGTGGAGATATTTCCTTTTGCGATTTGGTTTATTTAAAAATCACCTCTTCTGAGTGAATCACCTCTTGTAAGAATGAATGATATAAAGAGCTATACAAGTACACAATGGCGGATTCTATGGAAATGCCCGGTGGTAGCCTTCAGCTTCTGGCTATTCCCCCTTCTAGACTGGTCATCCTGTCAGCTGTGACCGTACCAGCAAGTCCAGTGCGGTTATTCAGCGGGTTCTATGTGGTGTCCCGGCAGCCTTGCTGGCACTGCTTCTAGCAACCTTTCCCCAATTGCATGATGCAGTTCCCCAGATTCGTGAGTACATCATGGGAACAAGAGGTCTTCCAAGCCAAGATGGTAACCTAGCCCCAGGGATAGTTGACAACACTGAGGTGACTGGTGAAGGGAAGTACAAGAACATTAAAGCGGCACTGTCTTTAATGTACCATTTAGTAAAAAGCCTCAGCAAAACCCTGTTGAGCAAATCAAAAGGAGGTTAACGCTGTTTGCTACACAGTCCGGCCCGGAGTTACACCACATGTAACTGTACACCTCACTGTCGGCCTGTACACCTCATTGGACTTCAGAGGCAGCCTCATTGCTCTCCAGCAGAGGATGATGTAAGCCTGCTACGGGGCTTACTAGACCTCCAAGAACATGCGAGGGTTGGACCTAGGGGACATGCATTTGTAGCCCAAGTAAAATTAGTTGTATCATTTGAAATGACTCCCTACATCACTATTAAGTCCTTTGTCCATGAAGGCATGCTTCCTACTGGGAGTTGGTCATGAGATAAAGAAATTTATGGATGTCAAGGATAAACTGCTCGAGAAATATGGTCTTGCCATGCTTCCTTACTTGAAGGCTCTTAGGCTTGAAGGTCTTAAACCGCTTGCACCAGTATGTTTTCCGAATCTGTGCAAGGTTGCAAACACTCGCAAGAGGAAAGCTGACCCTACTTTCAGACTATAAATCCAATAAGGAACAGCTCTCACATTTACCTGAGTACGAGATGGATGCTGCATTGTCTACAACTACACCAATAAAGAAACGAATTCTTGATAACAAAGATGCTGAAGGAATAAATGCTGCCTACCGCATAACTGATCAAGACATTAGCACAGCAATGGAATCTTCTGAGCCTCAAACCACCATTGATGTAATTAAGCAGTTCTTGGTTGCCTTAGGTGCAAACAGCTCCCAACCTTAATTTAAAAGAAAAAAAAGCTATACAAATCAATTTTCTCTCAAATTCATAAAACTATTCATCCTTTTTTGAAACGGGTTAACACCAAGAGTCCATCAGAAGTCTCTACTGTTTAGAAGGAAATGGAGCAGCACCAAATGGGTCTAATTCGATGGACTGGGGCTGTTGGGCCTGAGGTGAAGTGACGCTCTGCACCACAAGTTCTGTAAAGGGCACGGCACCAAAGTCATCCATTTTCAATGCATCTGCACTATGAAAGGACCCATGGAGTGAGTTGGGTCTTGGCCACCCGGGCAGCACAGGGTTGTGGTCAGCACGGAGGTCGCCCAGGCCCTGGTGGGGAGGGTGCCATGGCACGTCTGGGGGATGGAAGGGCTTGGCCCCAAACGGGTCCAACAGACTCTCCTCGGGAGGCAGGACATTCCCCCTGTCCTTCCCATCAGTCAGCGCAATGCTAATGTTCTCCTTGGAGTCTGAGATGGTCAGGAACTCGTTGCTGCTCTGAGAGTCGCGGCGGCCCACCTTTCTGTGCCTGCGGGCCCTCTCGGGCGTGCGGTAGGTAGGCTTCCCCGGCTTCTTCGTGCTGGTCGGCGTGCCGTGGTGCCGCTTCCCATTACTTTTGGACGAATCCTGCTTTGTGCGCCTCTGGCGAGAAGATAGTTTCTGTAAGCTACGCTGTTTGACTTTTTGCTGCTGACTCCCAGTTATTTCCTCAAAGGGCACGAGGCCAAAAAGGTCCTCGTGGCTGTCACTTTTGCCTGTGGACGTGGGAAAGGGCTGAAACGGAGTAGAGCCAAATATATCTACACTTTTGGGACAACCAGGGAGAGTCTGTGCTTCGGGCCCCGCTGCATGACCGTCTTGGACGTTCACCTTCTTGCTAAAGGGGGCCTTCGTGAAGACGTCAAATTCCTCGTGCTCCAGTCCCACAGGAGGAAAATAGGGCTGCTGAGGGAGGCTCTTCTCATTCTCTCCTTGTGGGGGCTGTTGAGCACGCACTGCAAAGAAGGGGACAGCGCCAAACACATCAAACTCCTGTTTGGGAGTCTCCACTCCTGCAGTAAAGGGCACTTGGGGTGAGCTGAGGAGTGCTGCATTCCGATCTTGGATTGGTCCACCGCTGGGTTTGTCTCTGTAGGCAGGGCTCCCAGCACTGTACTTGACTTTGGCCTGTTCATCATCAGAATCAGAGCTGTGTTTCTCTTCGTCTTCCTCATCCTCAGAGTCCATGAGGAGAGGCCTATGACCCAGATTTTCCGGTTCAGTATCATCATCGTTGAAATCTTGTCCTCCCTGAATAACTTCTTCATCCTCTTGCTCTTCCTCTTCACTGCTCTTAGGAGAAGGGGGATCCGATTCAAAATCGCTTTCAGATTCGTCATTTCCCTTCTGCACCTGACCCTGTACGGATGAATTCTCTGAGGTTTTCTTCCCAGCCTGGTGGTCTTTAGACATTAGACTTGTCTTTCTACTCTTCATACGGCTTGCAGGGCTATTTTCTTGATTCGTGGATGAATGTTCAATTTTCTTTTCAGGAGAACCTGCAGGTTCAAAGAAAAATGCTTTTAGAATTCTAATGCATTTCAAAACCATTTGCAATAAACAATATTTACTAACAAAGCATTCCAAATCCTTCATGCCAGTTCTCTTGCAGTAGTTCTCAACCTTCCTAATGCTGCGACCCTTTAATACAGTTCCTCATATTGTGGTGACCCCCAGCCATAAAATTATTTTTGTTGCTACTTCATAACTGTAATTTTGCTACTGTTATGAATCGTAATGTAAATATCCGATATGCTATATGTATCTTCCGATGGTCGCGACCCACAGGTTGAGAACCACTGTTATAAGAAATAAGGTCAGTTAGGCTCAGGGAATGCCACTTGTCCTGACCATCCACTAACTGGATGGTCAGGTCCTTCAGAGCAGACAGACTTACTTGTCTCTGTCCCTACATGCCACCTACTCATCTCTGGCCCTCACCTACAGATAAGTTTTATTTATACCTGGCATAGAACACTGAATACAGTACACAAGCAGATCTTCTTCTCCCTCTTTCAAAATAAGATTATTCAGACAACTGCCCCTGCAATTACCTGCTTATATTTACCAACCTTTTGCTTATATTTCGTTGTTATGAAGTTTGATATGTATATAGAGATACCAACAAGCATGAATAGCTTGTCTGCTCAATTATGTGTTTCACTTTCATTTTCTTAATTGACATTCGTGTGTGTGTGTGTGTGTGTGTGTGTGTGTGTGTAAACTAGCATCGTAGGAGTCGGGTTAACATGAAATGCATCCCCTTAGCCAAACCAAAGCTAAGGTCCAGGCTCTGAACTGAGCTGTACCAAGGGCATCTGCCTTCTCCAGATGACACAGCTCCCTTTATCATTTCTATACTAGTAGACATCACATTAAAAGTATATGCCACCCATGAAAAAATAATGTTAACCATCACTGTATGATTAGTAATAAAGTTGCACCAGAGTGCTATACAACGTCATTGTATATAATGAAGATATAGTCTATTAGTTTACATGAAAATATACTGCCATCCCAATACGCTGGTGTACTGAGCTGATTTTCCAGAGGTAGAGACCGAATTGAGTTGATCCAACCACATACCTATTCACCCTTTCCCCTCCTTTGATCACATATTTTCAAAACAATTAGCGAGGGCTGGAAGTCTAATCTGCAGTCATAAAAATAATTTGCTTATGATGGAAGAATTATTGCTTTCCCGTTGGTAACATGGTGCCCCTATGGCACACGACACCTCTGAGTTATGTCCTTCTCTTTGAAAGTCAGGTCTGCTGTCTTCCCACCTCTCTGACTATTCTTTCTTGGTCATAATTGTAGAGACTTCTCCTCCAGTGGCATCTCCTTAAACATGCACGTTCCCCAGGGTCCTGTCCTTGGTTGTCCTTCTCCGTCTGCATGGCTTCCCCTGGGTCTTAACTAATGTATGTTAACTGTCACATGCACCATAATGACTGGATTTCTAATACCATGAGTACCTATCAATCTTATTCATCTCACACTTATGAATATGTATCCTATTACTTCAAACTCAGCAACTACAAAAGGAATCGCCTTTCCTCTGAAAATGGGCTCCTCACCAGTTCCCTCTAAATGCCCTCTGCACAACATTTCCATCTACCTAGTCCTACAAACCAGCAGATATCTGGAAAGAATTTTCCCTCTTCCCACCAAATAGTGTTTTTAAAATCTCTTGAACCCGTTCCCTCCTCTCCCTCTGCCATTTCATCCCCTCCTTGTCTCTCGTCTAGCAGCTCTTCAGCCTCTGACCTGCCTGCCTACAGCCCCACATCCTCACTCTGCTCTTCTCCTGTCACCAGAAGGACTTTTCCGAAACTCTCATCCTGTAGCTACTGCGTAAAACCTCTCAGTGGCTCTGAAGTCCCACCCTGAGCCCACAAAGGGGCCGTTCTCTGCTTGGACCTGTCTTTGGCCTCGGACCCTGATGTCTCCCATGAATTTTCTTCATTATAGCCACTCAGCCTCTCCCCACTCAAACTCAGTAGCTGAACAGATTTGGGTAAAGTGGGTTTTTTTGTTTGTTTTTTAGCTGTCTTGCTATCCAACCTCATAACATTTGCTATCAAAACCTGAGGAACCAGGAGCACTCTGCTGTTTTAACATCTCTCTACCATTTAATACCGTGCCTCAGTATGTCCTTCTAGCATTCCCACTCCCACCTGACCTGCCTAGTGGGCCTGGCTGCATTTCAAGACCCAGCCTGTGTCATAGCCCTTTGGAGGCACCACTTGAGTAATGCCTGTATTTGGTGCTTCTGATGACCTTAGTACAAGCCTTACTTGTAGTACCTATTGTACTGTATTACAATGATGTGTTTACTTGTCTGTTTTCCCTACTTGATTATGAGCTCTCAGACACAAGCCTATTTATCGTTTACCTCTCCCTATCACTGTGCTGAATCAATATTTGTTGAATGAAACAAATACTCTGAGCTCACAAATATGGACACATACATATTCGATATACTCAGAAAAAGAGAGTTACATAGACAATAAACCCTTTACATTTGGAGATGTTTTAGCTCAGAATCAGGCACTCACATTTTTTGATTCAACAAAAACATTTTATAGGGTACTTTCTTATACATTGGTCATTAATTAGTGAATAAAATGAACATGGCCTGTGCCCCCAGGAGTTTACAATCAAATGTGGAGACAGAGTACCAGTCAACATGAATGGGGCTGGTGCTCTGAAAGAACAGAGCAGAGGCACACGTCCTGGGGCAGGGGAGGCGCCAGCTGCTCTGGACGGCTGGTGAAGGCTTCTTGAGGAGACGCTGACCAGTGACCAGGGCCAGCGTGCCATGGACAGGCAGAAAGCTGCTCCAAGTAAAAGCCACAGCATGTGTGGAGGCCAATTCAGGAAAGAGGTTGGTATGCTTAAGGGACTGAGAATAGGCCACTGTGCCTGCAGCATGGAGAGCAAAGGGGATACCGTACAACATGAGGTAGGAAGGGGGCAAGGAGCACACTGTAAAGGTCCCTATATGGCCATAAGCTCAGTTTGGTTCTAAATTGTGTAGCAGGAAGTCTTCAAAAGGCTTTATTTAAAATGGGTGTCATGCTCTGATGGATATTTCCAATGATAACTGAGTGGAGAGAGGGAACAAAGGGGAGGGGGTCAGGGAAGAGGAAAGTGGGTTCCTGCTGGGGTCCAACCCCAGCGGGTCCAGGGGTCCCCAAAGGTGTGGACGGAGTCGGCAAAGAAGAAGGAATGACACGGAGACAGCGTTCAGTTGATCAGCAGCCTCGCCAGGATCTCTAGCCAGGATCTCCATCCAAGTTCTGGTCTGGATCTCCAGCGAAGTTCTGGTTAGGATCTCCAGCCAGGTTCTGTGTCCATGTTCTCTTGCTAGGTTCTCCAGCCAGGTTCTGTCCAGGTTCTCCAGCCAGGTTCAGTCACCAGGTTCTAGTCAGGTTCTCTTGCCAATTTCTGTAGTCAGGTTCAGTCCAGGATCTTTTGCCATGTTCTCTCGCTAGGTTCTGTCTCTAGGTTCTGAGGCCAGTTTCTGTCCAGGATCTTTTGCCATGTTCTCTCCAGCGAAGTTCTTCTGTCTCTAGAGAACGTTCTGTGTAGGTTCTGTGCCTAGGTTCTGTGCCTCTTGGTTCTGTCTTCTAAGTTCTGTGTTCTAAGTTCTGCCTGTAGGTTCTGTCTTCTCTTGTCTTGTTACACCTGTATTTATACCAGTTGACTCCAATCCTATCAATCTCTATTCCAAAGGTTAGGGCGTTTCTTATCTCCATTCCAGGGAGTAAAGATTAAGTAGCTTAAGCATGATTGTTCGTAGTTAAAGTGATTAATTACCCGCCTGGCACTTAGTTAAGAGGTTTTATTCCCTCCCTAACTTCAGGGGAAAATCCCTACCTGGGGAAACAACCTTTCTCAGAGACCTTGGTTAAAACACATAGTGCCAAGAAGGTGAGCAAACATATTAAGAACAGTATGCCATATATGCCAGGTCCCTTAAAACAGCAAGCATGGACCGGCTCCCGGCAGGTTCCTTCAAGTTAGAGATGGTGGCTTGATGATGGTGGTGTCGGGGTAAAAAAAAATGGAAGAGGAGACTGAAGAGGAGAACTCTGGATGGTAATGCCATTAGCAGGCAGTCAAGTGGGTGAAGAGGTAGCTGAGCATACAGGCCATTATCAGGAACTGGTTTTGGACACAAGTCTTGAGGTGTCTGTGAGACGTTTCAGTGAGAGCAGGTGTCTGTGACTTGAGCACGCTGGTTGGTTTTTAGTGGAGAAAAGAGATCTGGGAGTCCTCACCATGCAGAGGATACGCAGAATCACACTGACGGAAACCACCTAGCAAGAGGGGACAGAAGAGGAAAAGAGAGTCCAACACAGAGCCCTCAGGGGTCAAACACTTAGAAATCGGCAGGGGAACCTGCACAGAAAACTGAAAAGTGCCAAAGAAGAGGCCCCAAACCAGGTGAGTGCAGCATTACAGAGGCCAAGAGAGGCAAGCACTTCTGGGGAGGGAACAGATAGCTGAGCAGGTGCTGCCAAGAGCTCCAATGCACTGAAGACAGAAAACGGCACTGGCTCTGGTCGGCTTTGCAATTGGTTGGCATCTTGAAGCAAGGAGTGGGCAGGCAATCTGGTGAGGCTGCGTGAGGGGAGAGAGGACACTGAGAATTCCATCAGGTTCTACTAAAATACAAATAGAATCTTCGTCCATTATTCACCTGCTAGTTCCTTAAAACCTGCCAAGAGCTACGTGCTGTTTCTTTACAAATTTATAACAGGCTTATCTTAAATCCTAACAGATTAAACCCAGATCAAATGCAGAGTCTCCAGTTTGCTTTCTTTGTACATCATACTTCTAATATGAAAAACAAAGATTACTTTTAGGTGAGCCACAGATTTTATTTTCATGAATTTTTATTCAAAAGCAAAAGATGTACTGGCAAAGACATGCAATCATCCCTCACTTTGGGAAATTTCCTCTAAGATGCATTATAACTTATTACCTCCTCAGGCTACTTACCCACCCACAGGGAACCACAAGGTGCACGCCTCATGCCTGCTCATGCACACCTTCAGCAACATTCCAGTGTGTTTCCCAAAGTATATTCTGCAGAAACTGTTCCCATAACAAGAGCCGAGCAGGTCTGTGGCCTCAGAAAGCTGAGTTTATGAAATGCTGCTCACCTAGAAAATGCTCAGTAAAGGGCTGTTCAGTCCTACACAAGAGAATCTGTTTAATTTTATGAAACCTAAATTTCCCAGATCTGCTTCACTACACTTTTATTTACATGTAACACCTATTACCCTTTATAGACAATTTTATCAATAGCACTTTGGGAAAGTGCTGCCCTACAACTTCTCTGGGAAAATTTCCATTTCTAGGGCATAGAGTTTTGTTCCCTGGGTTTTCTGGAACATTTAACATAGGACAAAATTCTTCAATTAACAGGAAAATTTCCATTTCTAGGGCACAGTTTTGTTCCTAAAGGTCTTCTGGAATATTTAACGTAGGACGAAATCCTTCAATTTGCCTGTTCCCTTTACTCAATTGGCCAACACTGCTTAATATATATTATTGATTTTAGAGAGAGGAAAGACAAGGGACAGAGAGATAAAAACATTGATGAGAGAGGAACATCATCAATAAGAGAGAAACATCAATCGGCTGCCTCCTGCACAACCCCTACTGGGGACTGAGCCCGCAACCTGGGCATATGCCCTGACCAAAATCCAACTGTGACCTTCCGGTTCATGGGCTGATGCTCAACCACTGAGCCACATGGGCTGGGCAGCCAACACTGCTTTCCAAACACATTTGTCAGCTTCTCCTTCTGTCTGCCCTTTGTCAGGCTTTCAAAGTTGTATTAATAGAGTTACACATTTCTTGGTTATAAAGTGCTATACAGGTCATTTTATTTGTCAGTGAGGATATAAATTTGTGGGTTTTTTTCACTTACCATTTTCAGTGCATCTTTACAGGTAGCAATAATAGTCCATATTAATTCTAATAGAAACATGATAAAACACTATATATACAACATGTAACTACCTGTAGAACCTCTAGGCTGTTTCTAATCTTTCAACATCTTAAGTAGAGTCATGAACATGCACTTTTTCCTTGAGGGCGGAAAAAAAAAACTCTGCTTTTTAAATCAATTTAACTTTATCAATTTATTGTTATTCCCCTTATGCATAATTCACAGCTAATAAAGTTAACCCAGTAACAGTCTCTGACAAGATCACAGCTGAATGCTCCCTGTTCCCTCATATGTAATGAGGGAATGTATACATTATCATGTTCTGAGGGAACAATGTAATAGGCTCCACTACATAAGGCTGTTTTTAAAGAAAGCACTTAAAGTAGTGGCTGACATTTAATTTAATAAGCACTTGGTAAAGATAACTAGCATCGTCATTTCCAGGGGGAAGCCAAACTCAGCGATCTCATTCATTATACTCTAAACTCCTAGCAACTTTTCTGGACTCAGTAGTTGAAGATGAATCTAGATGAGAGGGAAGACTGAGGAAAAGGGAAGGAGAGTGTAATTCTTTGGCTAATTCAAGAGTAATTCAAGTCACTCTATTTTATACCTGAAACTAAAATAATATTGCATGTCAACTGTAATTGCAAAAAATTTAAATACATTAAAACACACACACACACACACACACACACACACACACACAGTAGTTCCATCCATTTTAGAATTGGCCAGAAATTTAAGTAGGCAAATAATTATATGTCCACATACCACAAGGGTGCATTTTGGATCCTGGAAACTGTGTATCTGATTTTTAAATAGCTAGAGTTGAGCACACAGTATAAGAAATTATAAAGGACTGCTTTCAAAAAGAACAAGAAAAGACACACACGATGATCTATGCCTTCTTTGTGGTTGCAGATTACATCCCTAAAAAGTATGGGCAACTAGGGAAATTTTCTGTTTGCATAGGCAAACTAGTTTTATTTCTTTTACTGCCTCCCCTTCATAAAATAAAAGTAAGTAACTAATAATATTTATCCAAATTACTTTTTTCTTCCATATTCTCACAACTCACTCTGACATTGTGTAAATGTCTATTTCTCCATCTTTCCACTCCGTCAATTGAAAGGCAAGAGCAGCAATGGGCCTCTGACAGCATGCTAAGAGCAACTTAAGTGTTAAGCACCATAAGCAAAACTTATAGGTGGTCTTCTCTCTCCAGTGCTTCCTGCTGAGGAAAAGGTAAGTTCCAGGCTACATATTACAACAATCCTAGATAAGGTTTCACTTTCTGTAGTAACAGCCATCTACTTAATTGTCCTCTCTGCACTGTAAAACTATAGAAAAGTTGAGGAAGAAATCGAATTACACAAAAATAAAAATTATTTCAATACATTCTAAGGCTTTTAGTCCTATCCCATGGCTTAAAAGACTTTCAAAATTAGTATTACAAGTTATAATGTGGGTTACCAACTATACAATGTACAATACTTTAAAATGTGACTTCATAGCTAAGAATGCTATCAACTTTTATAATCTATTTCTCTGCCTAAACATATTCTTGTAATAAAAAAATAAAAATAATAAATAAATAAATAAATAAAACTGCTCAGATATTCCTACTATTTGCTCCTGGTGCCAAATTGCTTCTTCCAAGCTGTTATGATTTACTACAAAATTTAAATCAGGATTATTTATTTCACTGCTTGAGTTAATTTCCCACAAGGATAGCCTAAATATTGCCTTATACTTCAATATATCCTAAATCCTAATAATCCCTATATTTGCTGAGATTTGTATTATTAACATAAAAATGGCTGTTTTTCACGTAGGTAGAAGGGGAGATATAATATGTGGAATATATTAAGAACATGTATTTAAAGCATAAACAAATATCTAGAATGTGTCCAGAATCATACTACAGTTACATCTTTTCTCTATTAATTGACTTTAAAATGGCATATATTGACCAAATTTTATATTCGATTCTATGTAGGGCTTCGTTACATTAAATAAAGTAGAATGATATTTTGATGGCTCCTACTAAGGATATTATTTCTGTTTTGTGCCTTGAAACTATAAATTGTAAAAATTTCAGCTTTTTGAGTATTCCCCATCTTTTGCTGGAAACAGCCAAAATTCAATCAGAGCCAAACCCTAAGAATAAGGTGAGTGGCTAAGACAGACAATGCAGATTTGGGTAAATTATTAATAACAGCAATGGTGAGTTGTGAAGTCTCAAATTTTCTTGTGTGACATGGAACTATTTCTCAGGGAAATTCCTAGTTAACTATTGAAAAAAAAAAGAGCAATGGAATCCACTAAGGTAAGTGTCAAGAGAACTGGTACTTATTCTTCTTGCTTTCTGGCTTAATGTACCTCATGTATAGAATTTCAAGATAGTAGTTCCAAGCTAACTAAAGTAGTGCGTCACTTATTCAGTACTATTAGTAAAATAACAAACATTTACTAAATAAGTGAAATACAAAATTAATCATTTGAAAACAGTCTGTACAGAATATACATAAATATAGCAGCCATGGCTAGTGTTGCTCAGTGGCTAGAGTGTCATCCTGTGCAGCAAAGGGTCACAGGTTAGATTCCTGGCCAGGGCACATACCCAGGCTGGGGGTTTGAATCCCAGTTGGAGTGTGTGTGTGTGAGGCAACCTATCATTGTTTTTCTCTCTCTCTCTCTACAGAATCAATAAAAAACATATCCTTGGGTGAGGATTTATATATGTACTAGAGGCCTGATGCATGAAATTTGTGCAAGAGTAGGCCTTCCTTCCCCCGGCTGCCAGCACTGACTTCCGTCTGGCACCCGGGACCCGGGCTTCCCTCTAGCCGCTGGCAGGCACCTGGGACCCAGGCTTCCCTCGCAGCCCTGGCTTTGTCCGGATGATGTCCAGAAGGATGTCCAGTCTAATTTGCATATTATGTTTTTACTAGAGGCCCAGTGCATGAAATTCGTGCACAAAGGGGTGGGGAGGGAGCCTCAGCCCGGCCTGCACCCTCTCCAATCTGAGACCCTTTGGGGGATAAGCGGCAGTCGGGCATCCCTCTCGCAATCTAGGACCACTGGCTCCTAACCGCTCACCTGCCTGCCTGCCTAATCGCCCCTAACTCCTCTGCCTGCTGCCTGATCAGCCCTAACTGCTCCCCTGCTGGCCTGATCACCCCTAACTGCCCTCCCCTGCCGGCCTGATCGCCCCAACTTCCCTCCCCTGCCTGCATGACCACCTCTTACTGCTCCCCACTGCTGGCCTGATCACCCCTAACTGCCCTCCCCTGCCAGCCTGACCGCCCCTAACCACCTACCTCTGCCTCGGCCCCTGCCACCATGGCTTTGTCTGGAAGGAAGGCAGGATGATCGGAAGATGTCCAGTCGACCTGATCTAATTAGCATATTACCCTTTTATTAGTATAAATTATTATAGATATATAATACTCCCCTTCATCAGCAGAGACTAAATGAAAGTGTCCTTTGATGGTCTGTTCTCATCTGGAATCATGTACTGTGTCTCACTTTGTCTATATCTGCCCCAGAGTTGTAGCAGAGATTAAAGTGAGAAAACTGCTTATACATACAGTACTTACAACAGTGCTGGCACATTGCAGATACTCATTAAAGGGCAGTATTATTGTTATTGCTAATGTTTTATGCCATCATTTCATGATGATTTATGGAGTACCTGCTATATACTTCCATATACTTCAAATGGTACTGAGAAATGAATCATAAGAGAATAGTAACTAATAGTGTCAAGTGCACAAATGCAATACTGCAAGGGTTTTTCACACGTTATCTAACTCCCTACCATTAGGCTCCCACAATAACGTAAAAATGGTCTTTAAGGTTTGCTATAATCTTTCCTCTTCAATTTATCAACCACAGCTTCAAAATTGCTCCACTTGCCTTCCATGGCAGATCACTGTCATGACTTCCTACCACTGTTACCTCCCAATGCTCATTCCTTTGCTTTCTCTTTTCTCTTTCCATTTCTTTCTATTGGTGAACTTAATCCTGTTTCATAGCTTCAACTATATCTTGAGAGAAAAAACAGGAATGGAGTTTAAGAGATATAACCCAATCTCTTTTTACACAGAAAGAATTTGAAACTAGGGAAAATGACTTGCCCAAGTTTAGGGCTATCTATTAAGGCCATAGAGACTTCTCTTCTGATGCTACTAGTTTAAAACTCTCATCTGCAAATTCTACAATCAAACTATCAGTAGGATATCAGCAGCAGCAAACATTCAATATAGCATATCATTAACCACCTACAAAATACAACCACAGACTTGTCTTAGGTTTCTTTAGTATCCCCTTTAAAAAGCCATGCCTGAAAAGTAAAAAAAACAAACAAAACAAAAACAATGAATAGAATGGGCATTGTATTGTTTCTATTTCATCAAAATAGTGTTTTGTTGAACTGTACAATCAATTCCTTTTGAGTATTTTGTAGAGTTAATTCTAGAGATACTATATTCTAATATGTTACTCATACCATTGTGTTTGTATTTAAAACGGAGCACTATACAAAAATGAAAGAATACTCAACTTTATAAAACCCATGGAAGATAAATATCTACAAATAACCTCAGGTACTTCATCTCTACATAAGGAAAATAATGGAACCTACCTGATAGAGCTAAACCTTACACAATATTCATCTTACTTACTGAAAGCTTATTAAATATCAGTACGGGTATATGTGAGAGTGAGAAAGATATTAGATTACCAAAGTATACTTTGATAATTTAGTAATTCATCACGGTATCAGATGGCATACAAAGATGAATAAGACAACTGCTGCCTACGAGAAACTTATCATTGACCAACAGTTGTGAAACCCCGTGCTAATCCTGTAAGATGACCTGGAAGATGACTGACCCAGGTAAACAACTGGGAGGTTCCAAAGAACAAGCTTTCCTAACCATAAATCTGCCAAATGAATATAAGAACATAAATTCATCTATTCCATGTTTGAGTTTTCATAAAAGGAAATTTATAGGTGTTCAAATTATAGTCTTACACAATCTAAAAGAAGGTTCCAAACACAAAAAGTAAAATTTGTAGTCAATTTTCATATATTTATTATAGTATTCTTTTAAACAAATACTTCATGAAAAGAATAAGATGCTAGCTATTGCCAGTCTATTTTATTTTTTTAAATTTATCTTTATTGTTCAAAATATTACAGATGACTCCCTTTTTTTCCCCCTTTAACTCCCTCCACCTCACACCCACCCACCCCAGGTCTTCACCGAACTATTGTCTGTGTGCTTGGGTTATGCATATAAGTTATTTGGTTAAAATAGTGCAGATGATGTATTCTTAAATCACACAGTAAATGAACCTTCATAAACTATACCAAAAATTTCAATATATTTAGAAAAATGTCAAAAATGTGGAGAGTGGGACATGTTTGCCTCATACTATTCATATTACCACTCTTCTAATCAGGTTTCTGTCTTTTAGAGGACAGTTCAGTTAGTTATAAATCAGGTGGTACAATTTTAATCATATAAGAAGCTTCCAGGTTCAAAGAAATTTTGTTTTGATGTTCTTTTCTTTGCTCAGATTATAGGGAATAAATGGCTTGAAACTGCTATTATAATTACATGCCTTCTGTTGTCTCCTCATCTATGATATAAGGGAGGAGGTGAGGCTGTAAGACTTTAAAGCTCACTTTGAATTGGCAGCATACTGCCTGCCATCATTTCTCAGCAATTTACTATGCCAGGCCCAAGGATTAGAGGATTAGGAAAAGGTTTTATCAAAATCTGTACTATTTCTCTGAAGACAGGCTGAGTGACAAGGCCGAGTATAAGACAATCATACTAGTTGTGAACAGTATTTCCTAGCCAGATTAAAAATGCTATAAAACTGACATTTCTAATATGTTACTCATATCATTGTAAATTTTTATTTAAAACAGACCACTTAATACTTTTGTTTTGCAGAACCGAGTTTAGAATTACACAGAGCTAGGCTCCTAGTTATACACTATCTAACCTTAAGCAAGTCATTGACTCTGAGTCTGTTTCCACTGTATGTATACAATAGAATTCACTAAGTAGTAATCATTACTGTTAACATTCTAGAAGAATTCTTGATCTTCAAGAATTATATACTACAATCTAAAGCTATAAAACATACACCTAATTCATTATCCTCCTATATAATAAAAGCCTAATATGCTAAGTGTCCAGTCATCCGGTCATCTGTTCAATCAATCAAAGCATAATATGCTAATAATATGGTAAGTTGACTCAACCGCTCGCTATGACATACACTTACCACCAGGGGGCAGACGCTCCAACCAGTAGTTTAGTTTGCTGCTGGGGTCTCCAGCCAATAGGGATTGAGTGAGACTGGCCGGACATGCCCTGGAGCCCTCCCACGGTACCTCCCCAGTCCCAATTGTGGGTGAGTGGGTGGGAGGTAATCAATCAAAGACCATCCTATATAATAAAAGGCTAATATGCAAATTGACCAAACAGCAGAACAACCAGTCACTATGACATGCATTGACCACCAGGGGGCAGATGCTCAATGCAGGAGCTGCCCCCTGGTGGTCAGTGTACTCCCACAGTGGGGGCGCCACTCAGCCAGAAGCCCAGCTCATGGCTGGCGGCGCAGCCGCGTTGGTGGGAGCCCCTCCCACCTCCGCGGCAGCACTAAGGATGTCCAACTGCTGGCTTAGGCACGCTAAGCTGTCAGTCGGACATCCCGAGGGCTCCTGGACTGCAAGAGGGTGCCAGCCGGGCTGAGAGACCCCCTGAGTGTATGAATTTCATGCACTAGGCCGCTAGTGGCTTATAAAATGATACAGCACTTGGACTCACAATTTATCATAGTTTATGTTACAACAAATATTTTCTACAAGAAGCCCAGTGCATGACATTCATGCATTATGGGGGGCTGGACCCCCCTGCACCCTCTCACAGACCGGGACCCCTTGGGGGATGTCTGCCAAGAGGTCCTTAGCGCTGCCGTGGAGGTAGAGGCAGGATAGGCTCCTGCCACCGCCACTGCACTCACCAGCCGTGAGTCTGGCTTCTGGCTGAGTGGTGCTCCCCTTGTGGGAGCACACTGACCACCAGGGGGTAGCTCCTGCATTGAGCATCTGCCCCCTGGTGGTCAGTGCATGTCATAGCAACCGGTCATTCTGACGTTCGTTAGATTTGCATATTAGGGTTTTATTATATAGGATATATGATGGGACCTTTTGCAGACCTAAACTCAATTTAACTTCCTGTTAGATAATGAAACCCATGAAGTGGGTCTAGGGCAGGGGTGGGCAAACTTTTTGACTCGAGGGCCACAATGGGTTCTTAAACTGGACCGGAGGGCCGGAACAAAAGCATGGATGGAGTGTTTGTGTGAACTAATATAAATTCAAAGTAAACATCATTACATAAAAGGGTACGGTCTTTTTTTTTTAGTTTTATTCATTTCAAATGGGCCGGATCCGGCCCGTGGGCCGTAGTTTGCCCACAGCTGGTCTAGGGTTTGGGAGAGTAGTTAAAAATGAAATGCAGTGTAAGAAATCTAAAACTTTAGTGACATAATTCATATGGTCTATATGGCAACAAAATTCTTTATATACTACTAGAGGCCCAGTGCACAAATTCATGCACCTTGAAAGAAACTATGGGCTGAAAGGCTGCAGTAGGAACAGGGGCAGGTCTTGGCCCATCCTCCACGCCCCTGACCATCCCTCCCACCACAGCCCCTGGTCCCCTGTCTGCCAGCAGCCCTGCTCCCATCACCGTCATTCCCATGTGCTATTGGCGCTGACCACGCTTACACCCACTGACAGTGCGGAGCAGCAGGTGCGAGAGCCAGGCAGGACTGTGACATGCAGGAGTAAAGAATTTTCAGTAACCACCAGAGGCTCGCTCTGCTGACAGCGACTGGAGCCCCGCCTTGGTCTGGCACCCCTGCTCACCTGCCCCATCATCCCACCACAGCCAACACCTGCCATGTTCTGCATATGCCCCCAGGTGGTCAGCACAAGTAATAGCTACCAGTTGTTCGTTTGTTCCATTAGGTCTAGCCTATTTGCATATTAACCTTTTATTATATGAGATATATATATGTTAGAGGCCCTGTGCATGAGATTTGTGCACTGGGTGGGGAGTCCCTCAGCCCGGCCTGCACCCTCTCACAGTCTGGGACCCCTCGGGGGATGTCTGTCTGCCAGCTTATGCCTGACCCCTCTTGCAGTCCGGGGCTCTCGCAGTCTGGGACCCCTCACTCCTTACCACCCACCTGCAGTGGAGGGGGCAGAGGATCCCTCCACCACTGCTGGGCTCACCAGTCGTAAGCCTGGCTTCTGGCTGAGTGGTGCTCTCCCTGTGGCAGCACACAGACCACCAGGGGGAAGCTCCTGCTTTGAGCGTCTGCCCCCTGGTGGTCAGTGTGGTCATTCCACTGTCGGTCGATTTGCATTTGCATGTTATGCTTTTATTATATAGGATGTTTCAGAAGGTGTGTTTATTAAAATGAGGTAGTCCAAATTACAGAATAATTCACAAAGCCACAGACCCTATGTTTGTAACTAACTGTAAAACAATACTTTGGGGAGAAGGACAGATGTATGGGCTTCAGGATGGGATGAATACTATGCTTTGAATTATTTTTATGTGAATAATGGTAGTTATTACTTTAATAAAAATAGAAATGGCAGTATTAAAATAGTTCTTGGTAGTGCAGAGCTTCTCAAATTAAGGTTTAAAGGTTTTATTCAGTAGTTGAGAATACTAGCTCATTATTACTAGAATTTTGTACTACTACTAACTGCATAGCATCTGCAAAACTTATTTAACACTAAGATTTTGGAATTTAGTAGTAAGTAATAAAAATATTATTTAAATAACACTACCAACAACAGCCACATTAGGAACCAAAACTGAGGACATGTATGGTTTGTATAACATACCCCTGTTTAATCCTTTCAATAACCTCATGAAGTAAATATCTCCAGTTTAAGATAAAGAATCCCTCCCCCCAAGAAATTAGGCAATCCCCAATATCACATGGTTAATTTGTGGTAGAACTAAGATTTATACTCAGGGCTTTACATCTTCAAAGTCAATGTTCTTTATGATGTTCCAACCTAACATCAGTTTACTAGTAGTAGCCTGACATAACAGGTAAACATAATTCCATGATAGTTACAATATCTACTAATGGGATAAGTTGTTACTTTCACATACAGCACCACACAGAATCTTGGTATAATTGAACTTTGCATAAATGAATAATTACAAATTTTAATTTTGCCCATAAAGAAATGTTTAAAAAGCAGAAGAAAAGCTAGATTTGATTCATTTTTATGACATGGTCTACCAAAACATTATCTTCAGTGAATCTTCCTAAAAGTCTGAAAGTAGAATCATAAGCTAAGGCACCAAAAAAAATCAGAAAGTTGAGTCTTTGTGAACCAACCTGTGTAACTACAGGCCAGCTGTCTACCTATAGTGGGCCTGGAGTACACAAGTGTCAGAGGGTATGGAATCTAGGACTAGGGCCATAGGGAGCAGCCATTCCCCTAGTTGAGGCTTTCCCCTAGTTGAGGTGTTTTTTGTTTTGCTTTTTGTTTTTTTAGCTCAAATACAATGAAGCAGTGCCTCAAAAATTCACGATAAAAATGACCAACACAGAATTATCAAGCACCAGTTTAGGGAGGAAAAATAGGTATTTTTAGGCAGCAAAGTTTAAATATTTTCCTCCCACACATACATTCTCAAGAAATCACTAGAGGAGTTCTTCTATTAACAAACCAACAAAGAAAAACAGGAGAACCAGAAATTTCCAGGACTCCTGGTGTAGAACAGAAAATACTAGCATGATAAATGTGTGGCAGGCACTGAAAGCAACCAATTCGGACTGCAGAACTCCATGAAAAATGTAACCAGGTACAAGTGAAAATGACAGCCACCTTTAATTGGGAAGAATTTTACAATGCTAAATAAAAATGAGTTGATGATAGGATACATAAAAAACAAGGGAACAACAGTGCTTGGTAGAGTATATTTTCATTGGACAGAAAATTTTCTTTTCTCAATTTCTAAAAGCTTATGAAGAATTCATTTTTGTTTCAGTAGATTCAGTTATTTCACTATTAGAGGAAAATGAATGCTCCCAATACTTTTTTTTTTTTTTTTTACTGAAAAAGTATATATAACAAAGTATTTCTATGCTTGATAATGCATAGATTATATTTTGTGTGGGTGGGGTTCAATTTTTAGGTTATTTTTAGATTTTTAATTTTGTATTCTGGATATGATGAATATAAATTAACAATGCTAGCATACCCAAGTGATTGCCTTTTCTTCTCTCTCTGGCAACACATTTCTCCTATGACCATTCCCTCCTTATTTCCAGTCTATCTGCTCAATTTTTCATAACCAAACTATTGCAATGTTCATTAATCCTAAATCTAAAAAGATATTTTGGAAGGGTAGCATTTATATTAAAGGGCATTTTTCAAGGGCACTGTCCTAACACAAAAGGGTATAAATTTTTAGGGATAGTCATAATTTTTTCAAACATCCAGTAAATTTTACTAGGTGGTTATTGGGTTGGCTACTACCCAGGATTCAAAGACAGACAATTCATATATCCAAGCTTCAACAAGCTTAAAATCTAATAGAGACTTTAAATACTCACAGTAGAAAGAGAACACAAAATAAAACGCAGCAATCAAGCTCAAACGCAGAAATATGCTCAAAAATCGGTAAGCATATTTCTAGCTACAAAAATCCTAGGCCAACTCCAAAATAAGGGAGTCCAGGGAAAAGGCAAATCATTGAGACTTACACTAGCTCCTGATTCTACTAGTCATTTTCCCAGGGTTCTCCACAAGCTCTTAAAAAACATAGAAGTTGCATAGACATGTGGAAACCTGAAATCTATTATACATCTTCTTCTAGAGCAGTAGTTCCCAACTTGGGGCACACACCCCACAGGAGAGGGGCAATTTGATTTTTAAGGGGGGGTAATTCAAGAATGAGTTATTAACAGTGAATTTTCTGCATTTCTTATGGTTCTAGGGGCCTCATATAGAGTATATAAATATAAATTGACATATTTATGCATTTCAGTTCTCTAGTATGTTTTGAAACTTTATTTGCTATTTTTCATATCACTTCATATTATTATTATTATTTCAATAATTTCTTAGTGATTTCTTCCTCAGTACTTCAACTGTTCTTTCGTTCTTTTATTTTTCTCTTTTATGGATGCCATGTTCTTTGGAAGCTTGTTTAGGCCAAGTTAATGGGCCTTTTAGGCTTCTTCCACATGACAAGGAGTTCACTTTTTGAATAATAAGAATTATGCCCTAACCGGTTTGGCTCACTGGATAGAGCGTCGGCCTGTGGACTCAAGGGTCCCAGGTTCGATTCCAGTCAAGGGCATGTACCTTGGTTGCGGGCACGTCCCCAGTAGGGAGTGTGCAGGAGGCAGCTGATCGATGTTTCTCTCTTATCGATGTTTCTAACTCTCTATCCCTCTCCCTTCCTCTCTGTAAAAAATCAATAAAATATATTTAAAAAAAAAAAGAATTATATGTCACGGGGTCATCAGGATTTTAGAGGTGCGTAGGAAGGGCATGGCCAAAAAAAGGTTGGGAACCACTGTTCTAGAGTATGAAAATAAAGCTAATACTGAAACGACTTTCTGCCACAAATAGATCAATATCTCAAGTCACTGAGTACTATGTCTGAGAACTTATAGAGACCATTTAGAGATACCATAACTTTTTTTAAAAAAGCAGTAACATTTGTATAGCCTACTGAGAATGTGAGGGAGCACATCGATGCAGATTAATTAAATAGACACAGTAAATTTTTTTTCCCAATTAATAATGTCAGTTCACTCATGAAAAAGATAATTAGAAAACAAGCAGAAAATGACAAGAATATAGACTCTTGTCAATAAATGGCAAAATGTATACTATGGACCATGACAGTTACTATGCTATAGTTTCTGGATAACAATATCTCAACGTTGAAAAGGTGTAACATTGCCTTGATGTGTCCACCAAAAATCCTGAACACCTATTTCTTTCTTTTAAAAAAAAACAAAAACAAAAACCTAGGGCACAGGGGGTCTCCCAGTCTCCCATCCAAGTAGTAACCAGGACCGACACTGCTTAGCTTTGGAGATAAGGCGCCTTCAGAATGGCAGGGCCTAACATCCAGGTATCGGTTCACCTAGTTCTTATCTAGGCTTTGCATTCATCAGTATTTCTTTTGTTGTTGTTCACTCTTGCGTGTATTTTTTTAAATGGTAGTGATGATTATTACACATGTAACTTGTCTGAGAAATAACAGGAACAGAACCAAAGAACATGGCTGACAGTTACCTTGAATATACAGGAGTAAAAAGTAGTTTTACAGTTGCGAGTACATGAAACAATAAACCTATTGTAATTATCATAACCTGCATGTTTTTTTCCCATATGAACAACTATAAGCCTACTTTTGCCTACCTCTATATTAAACAAAATCTTTACCTTCTACTATAGTATGATTTCTCCCATTTCCCTTTTCCAAGATTAAACTCATATTTTCCATTATAATCAAACCCACAAAAATCCACTTATGCCAAAGTGAGATCCTACTCTATCTTAATGTCCTCAACACTGTTAACTGGATAATTACATGGAAAATGTTAAACAACCCAATCAAAAAATGGACAATAGACCTAAATAGATACTTTTCTAACGAGGACATAAGGCCAAGAGACATACGAAAATATGCTCAAAGTCACTAATCATCTGAGAGATACAAATCAAAACGACAATGCATTACCATCTCACACCTGTCAGAATGGCTATCATCAACAAATCAACAAATAACAAGTGCTGGCGAGGATGTGGAGAAAAAGAAACCCTCAGTGCACTGCTGGTGGGAATGCAGACTGGTGCAGCCACTGTGGAAAATAGTATGGAGTTTCCTCAAAAAACTAAAAATGGAACTTCCATTTTGACCCAGTGATCCCACTTCTAGGAATATATCCCAAGAAACTAGAAACACCAATCAGAACACCCTATGTTCATAGCAGCACAATTCATCATAGCTAAGATTTGGAAACAGCCTAAGTGCCCATCAGCAGATGAGTGGATTAAAAAACCATGGTAGAGCTACACAATAGAATACTACGCTGCGGTAAAAAAGAAGGAATTCTTACCATTTGCAACAGCATGGATGGAACTGGAGACCATTATGCTAAGCAAAATAAGCCAGTTAGAGAAAGATATCACATGATCTCACTCATTTGTGGAATATAATGAACAACATAAATTGATGAACAAAAACAGAGACAGAGAAGCAATGATCAGACCATCAAATCTCAGAGAAGGTAGGGGAGGGTGGGGGTAAGGGGGAGAGATCAACCAAAGGACCTGTATGCATGCATATAGGCCTAACCAATGGACACAGACACCAGGGGGGTGAGGGCATGAGTGGGCGGGGGGGAAGGACACATATGTAATACCTTAATCAATAAAGAAAAAAAATTAAAAAGAAAATGTTACTACCAATATTTTTAAATGGTGAATAATAATATTTAAATTCTGGATTGAAATCAAAGCAAAAATGTAAAAACAAAGGAGTAGATAATTAGTGATTGTGACAAATACAAAATACTTTTAAAATGCAGCTGTAAGCACATGTATAAACTAGGAAAATATAGGAATTTTAAGCAAAAGCTAAGCATAAAAATACCTTTTTATGTGTTTTCAATATATAAACAAGAGATATTTTCATGCCTGGATTTTTTTCAACAGTATCCAATAACAAAGGAGAAAGGAAATAGTTATACTTCTATTATGTAAATCCACATTTTTCTATGTTGGCAAAAGCACAAGTGAATCACCCAATGGAAAAAATGGCATTAGGAAGACCAGGATGGCTGAAGGTTAAATTAGTTTTCTATTTTCTGTAACTAACACCTGATTCTTACTTTGGCTTTATATTAATACAGTGTTTTGTTCTCAATCTTGTTCTTGTGTATATTCTTTTTAATGAAAGTGATGATGTTACACATGTAACTTGCCTGAGTGAGAAATGAAAGGAACAGAACCAAAAGGATCTTCTGGAGGATGGTTATGTGGAGCAGAAAGTGGTTCTACATTCTTATCTGAGGATGCTCTCTCCTCGAGCCTATCTGCAAAAATAAAATGAAACAAAACAAAAAATAAAATAAAATAAAATAAAAAAACGGTCTTTAAAAAAATTTTAAGTGGTTTACAGTGTAAATAAAAGTGAAAATTAAACAAAGAAACAACGTTTTGAAAAATATTACATTCAGAATTCATTGTTAAAACTATTAGGGGTAATCCTGAGTTTAATACATTATTTGTTGCTACAAAAGCAAGGTTAACAATGTAATCACAGAGCTAGATTTCACTAAATGCAATTAACCTAGTAATTTGGTTTGGTTTATTTAAATACCAGTTGTCTTCAACTTGTAACATACTGGACCTGCACTTAAACCCAGTGTACTAAACAGAGACATATTTGGCAGACTTTCTCCATAAATACATATGGAAAAATATTGCAAATGGTCTCTCATTCATTAAATAAGTAAATCCTATTTCTCAACAGCAATAAAAGTAACACTATATTTTATAGTTCATTTCTCATATTGTTTATAGTTATTAAATCATTCACATACACACAGGTACAAAGATATAGGCATCTATTAAATTAAACATCTTAATGACATACCTTATTTATTCACCCAGCAAATACTTCTGTATTGTTTAGATACAGGCACTGTTTTAGGCAATGGGCATGCAACACCAAATTAAACAAAAATGCAATAAGCAAATGAGAAATATACATGTAGCATGTTAAAAACAAATAAACCTACAGACCAGGGCTGGGGAACTTATAAGGCCCATGAAATTATTTGGTCTGGCCCTGCCCAAGGCATTAAGGGTGAGTTAATTAAATGTTAGACCAAATTTTTTAAGTTGATAATTTTGTATGGCCGGTGAATGATGTGATACTCAAATGGCTCTTAGCAGAAAAAAGGTTACCAGCCCTGCTAGAGAGAAAAATGTAGTGCCGGGTAAAAAGGTTTAATGGAGATACTGACTGGATGGTTCTGGAAAGGGTTCTGAGATTCTGTACTTCAACAGGCTCCCAAGTGAAGAGATAGTACTGGTCAAGGGAGCATATTCTTCAGAAGGCAAAAAGCCTAGAGCAGGAGTGGGCAAACTTTTTGACTCGAGGGCCACAATGGGTTCTTAAACTGGACCGGAGGGCCGAAACAAAAGCATGGATGGAGTGTTTGTGTGATCTAATATAAATTCAAAGTAAACATCATTACATAAAAGGGTATGGTCTTTTTTTATTTTAGTTTTATTCATTTCAAATGGGCCGGATCCGGCCCGCGGGCCGTAGTTTGCCCACGGCTGGCCTAGAGTCTACATTATCCTGAATATACTCAATTACTGCTATGAACAACTAATTCTATAAATATCTTTATGATAATGGATACAATGACTAACTTTTATGGCTAAAACTAACTCTGCAAAGTCCACATGAAACTTCAGGTTGCTTAAATTTTTACTTAAATTTTTTTGAAACACTAATAAATATTTTGTTAAGAAAACACATCTGACAAAGGACCTATACACAAACAAAACTTCCAAAACTTAAGAGCTGCTTTTCAAATCCAATACTGCAAAGGATAACAGTAAAATTTTATTTTAGGTTTTCTTTTCCAAGATATTAACTGTATACTTGATTCAGGAAATCAATAACAAATGCTGATTGAACTATGGGAAAAAAAGCTTTTTTAAAAATATTTTGTTGTTCAACACTTCTGTATATGTCAGTGTGTGCCCACCACCCAAAGTCAATGCAATATTCAGATCACTTATCATAGAATCTACACTTGAAACCTATATAATCTTTAAACAACATCACCCCAATAAATTTAATTTTAAAATGATTTTTTTAAAATTTTGAACATAAAAAAGAGAGAGACAGGTTAGTCTCATAGCATATTTCTAAAAAAATAAGACTGGAGAATACTTTACATAACCAAGGGTCTTTAATTTATTGTGTTGGGAAGCCATAAATCAAACTGTAATAGCGGCCTAAGAATCAGTGAATCATAGGGTACCTGTGGTTACCCATGTTTTCAGGCCCTGATTGCATTTATAGAATATCTGTAAAACCAGAGATTGTGCTTTGTATCACAGTCCTAGACTCCCTTATCCGTTCTTCATTTCCCAAATTCTGGTGCACAAAAAGTGAGGACAAAGGAAAAGGCATGGGAAGGACAAATGGAGAGACGGTCTCAGAATGATAGCCACAGCATATCATTATCCAAGATCCCTCATTCTTGAAAATCAAGGCAGAGTTCATAGGAACTTAGGTCTAAATCAGGATCAAACTTCCTTCCTAAACCATCTGCATCAATCACTGCCAGGATTCCCGTGTAAAATGTAGTTACCTGAGACCTACCACAGACCTAATGAGCCAGAATATCTAGGTAGGGAGTCTATATTTTAACATAATCTACAGGTTTATAAACTACTAAACCAAAAGTTACAGAATATAAAAATGCAAAGTTACCATTAAGATTCTTTAAATCCTCACACGCTGGTGGGTGAATTCATGATAAATGTTCAAATAACACCATATAGTAATGATAAGAGTAGAAACATTACTATGTAGGAGTAAACTAGTATTTTTTATATAGAGGGTCCTCATAATTAAAAATATGAAGACATTGTTCAATGCAAACATTATCCAATTATTTCAAAACAGGTATCAGGATAAATTCACTATAAAATGAATCATGTTCTCATTGTTCCAAAAAACATAGAATCAATTTTTCCACGAAAGAGTTTTTAAGTAATTTAGATTTTCAAAGTTCACATGATAATCTGGGTTCCAGGACACAAAATAGAAAATAAAAACATATACTGCATTAATTATTTTAAGTGATAGATTATTTCATAAATAAAAACTAATGAAGTGGTATATAGAGTTACTTTTCAACTATATACTCACCCTAAAATGTATTTGAAGTTCTATTTCAAATAATTGGTTTTAACAATTAATAAATTATAATGATCTGATTATCCCCTGTGTCTCCCTGCCAATACCCAAAAAGAAAAACTTTGCTTCCATTTTTTAAATCTTGCTTTGGGGTCACTCAACATAAATTGTAGGAAACATGTCAAACAAAAAAGTTATGATGAAAACAAAAATTTTAATAAAAATATGTAAGATTGGTTTTACCAAAGTTAACAAACTTTTAATAGAGCAAAGCTTTTGTTTGATTTGTCCAATATAAGAAACTTACCTCTTCCAGCCTTTCTAACAGAACTGTATTGGTGAATAAAGGCAGTATCTTTTCAAAAATTTTAATTGATACAGATGGCAAAAATACAGGAATTAAAAATCCTAGAATCAAACTATATTCCATAGTATCTATCATCAGAAAAAATTTAACTACTCTAAATTGTTCAAGCCATTATCTTATTTATTAACCTGTAGGCTGTTCAAGCCAATGGTTAATAAATAAGATTTAAAAGTGCAGTTTTCAATCTGATACTTGTGAAACTGTTTTAGTATACGCGAAAATTTCTGTTATTCTGCTCTGAAGGAACCATAATATATAAATTATGTATTATATATAATTAGCTTAAAATGATGAGTTAATGTTTTACAACAAACTAGTTATATAAGCAGATGTTTATATATATTTTATTCTGTGGCTTCATAGAAAACAAAACAAAACACACATTCAGTAGATTCTGCAAAATAGCCAGTCTTTAGTTTCTTCTATTCTTACTTTTAGTTTTGATGTAATTGTAAACAAACAAACAAAAAAAAACAAACAAATTCACCATCGACAAAAAAATATTCCATTCTATTCAGTATTATTTTTAATTAACATGTACAGCTACACAGCTATTTGAACAAATGCAAGTTAAACATTTCCCAAAGCAAACATCTGTATTCTAATTAGCATTTAATGTGTTAAATATTATGACAATTAGATTACCAAAGTTTACATACTAATCTAGATATTTTGGTACAATGGACAATGAAAAATATACTTAAATTTTTAAAAATATCACTGAGGCCAGCTGTATTAATAATTCTTCATTTTGATTTAATGTTTTGGTTTTAATTAGGAACAGGAAAAAATTCTGAAGCATAAATAATATTCAGTTACACTAAAAGCAAAAGTAAGAAGAATCTGGTTTATTTCACATGTTAAACCCCTTTCTAACTATTTTCTTAAAGATCACTAAAAAACAGCTCTTGTTATAATTTTAGTATCTCAAAATATATGATTTTAACATTATCTTCTGGATAATAGACATAAGTATTTCCTAAATAATGCTTTTTCGCTTTTTCTTTTTTTCTTTTAATAAATAACCATGTATCATTTTAAAAATAAAATGTGAAATAAGAATGTATTAGTATGAGCAATCATTACATGGTCAATGGTTATATCTTTAAGAAAGTATCTCATAAACCAAATCTAAATTATTTTATAAAGGACTTTGAAAATTGGTGAAAAATAACTGCCTGAGGAAAAAAAAGATGAATTTGGTATTTCAAATAAATCAATAATTTATTCATTTTTGTAAAGTTGTTAAGAGACAGAGGAACCAACCAGTAATGACCAAATAATCAACTTTCATGACACTAGCTTTTACCAAAACTCTTTAAGTTTCTGGAAGAGGTCTTTTGCCCATCAGTGTAATTTAAACCTGATCTATCAACTAGATCAAATATTAGATACATTTCTGCTGGTGAGTGAAAGAGGTGCTAGAGATGACTGAATAGCACAGCTAAGTAAAACTTCAGGAGGAAGACTTTCTAAATTATAGTCTATATATTCTTGATTTCTTTGTAAACTTTATCAAAACATTTCACCTTTCTTGAACCCAATTTTTATGACTACCAATTACTAAGAGAAAAAAAGACATGTTTCTGTATCTCCTTCATTGCTGTTACCTGTCACTCTTGCTGTTGTGTTTGCTCACAAAGTCCCTTCTAATTTGGTGTTTTGATTGCCAGCCAAGAAACCTGATAATTTAAATATAATTTTCAAATTCTGGTTAAAAGGCAATAACCTCATAAGTTGGCACCTAAAGACTTACACAGAAGGTGAAAAAAGGGAAAGTGGCATTTTATTGAATGCCCAGATTCTTTAAAGACATTTCACTTAATTTTCTTGAGAACACTCTTAAAGCATCATTATACTCAGCTTTTAAGTGAGGAAGTGAGACAGCAGTTAAGTGACTTCACTGAGATTACAACCTAGTTAAATGGCACGTCAGGGCTCAGAGCTCCTATTTTCTGGTGTTATATGCCAACTTAAGTGCATCAGTCTCTGACAAGGATTTCCATAACTCAGGGACTATCCAGGCAATTTGCCAAATGGATGAGTTACTCCAAGTATGACCTTCACATAAAGTTCCTCCCATACTTTTACTTGGAACTTAACACCTTTCCATAATTAACAGTGTGATGAAGTCTGAACTCTCTTTGGCATACGTACATGTGCACAACTACATATATAAAGTACACACATTATCCAACCTTGAAATTTGAAAGCAAATAGCTGGTTAAGGGTTTTACATGCTAACTGCCCAGCTGGCATGGCTCAGTGGCTGAGTGTTGTCAACCTATGAACCAGGAGGTCGAGGCATATGCCCCCAGTGTGGGGAATGCAGGAGGCAGCCGATCAGTGATTCTCTCTCATCATTGATGTTTCTCTCCCTGCACCGCCGCCTCCCCATTCCCCCTCCCCCCTGCTTCCTTCCTCTCTGAAATCAACTCAAAAAAATTCTTTTTAAAGAATTTTACATGCTAAACCAATTTTTATGAAATTCTGTACACATGAATATTTATATGCCATTCTTGCCTATATGAAGTAAATTAAACTTGGATGTCATTACAAATCTTTACAAGGTCAAAATTATGTGAACAGTTTACCCATTCCATAAATTAGATTTTTTAAAAAGGAGTCTTTTACCAAAGGAATAAAAAATACTGATTTAACAAACCCTTGGTTACACTCACAGTAAGAACACATTAAAATAAGTATTTTAATTGTTCCTATTGCTTTAAAAATAATTCTGTAAATTATAATGATCTGGTTACCCCTGTGCCTCCCTGCCAATCTCCCCCCACCCCCAAATACTTTGTTTCCTTTTTTAAAACCTTGCTTTGAGGTCACTCAACATAAACTGTAGGGGAAATGTCAAACAAAAAAGTTGTGGTTAAAAAACAATTTTTAATAAAAAGATGTAGGATTGGTTTTACCAAAGTTAACAAACTTTTATTAAAGGCTCAGAACTCATTTTATATCTGCATTTAATCATCAATTTAATTTTTGATAATCATATGACTAATATGTAAAATACAAATTCAAGTCCCAAACAACTATTCTTACATTAACTCAGGGCATTTAAAATTTTACATAAAATATATACTAATGTGCAACAAATCATTTCATCTAGTAAATGTTCTCATGAAGCCAGTTACCTAAAATAAACTAGAAACTCTAACTAGGGACAAGTAAGATCTTTTTTTCACATGCAAAAATGGGTAAACACACTTGAATGCCCACACACACACACACACACACATACACACACACACACACACACCTGAGAAACCTGAAAATGACATGCACCAGAAGTGTTTTGCTCCAATTTGGCAACCTCCTAAAACACTCCACAGATCCCTTTTCCAAAAAAGGACCTCTTCTAAAATATGTATGGTGAGGCTTAAAATATATATATTAAGTAGTTTAAGAAAAGGCAAGAAGAAAAGGCAATGATTCCAAGTAAAAACATTGAGATATCTGATTTAAAATGGAAAAGAATTTATTTAACTTTTGCCACATCAGGACAACAAAGCAGCCCTTTCATGTTATCACTCGTTAAAAGGGCATTACAAAACATTAACATAATGTAGTAGCCCATGTTTTCTTTCAGGCACTTTCAAAGGGCAGCTCAGACCCACAATATCTTCTTTTGAATATGCAAAAATCACAAAGCTTCAAAATGATTACTAGTAAGGCAAGATACTAATGTCTCCCTTTTTATTTGTACATTAATTTTCCATGTTTTGGAGATATTCTGAACTTAACATTCAATAATACACAATATATTTTAAGCATTAGGAATCAGTGTATTATCAGTAATCTTGGGTTTAATAGCTACTATCAAGCAACTGAGTTCTAATGCACGCAACATAGTCTGATAGTTCTGTATGTGTTAGAGAAGATGGCCTGATTTTTGCCCTCAAATGCGCAAAAAGAATTTTCTATTTACCCCCTTAAAGCAGTCTTTGGCCTTGCTGAATAATTATAGAGCTGTTATTTTACTCTGAAGCAAAATAAGCCTTCAAGTGTCCCTTACTTGATCTTAGAAGGTCAAATTCTCTGTCCAACAGTTCTTCTTCTGTTAACTTGGAGAAATTATCCTCTCCAAAAGGATTCCACCCTGACATATCAGGTGGGTTACTGAAGTTCTTCTGATTTGTAATATATGCAACTGCCTCTTTTTCAGCAACTGACCTAGAGTAATAATTAAAAGAAGAAAAAACATTAAAATTGAATTTTTTAAATGCTCTACTTTATACATGCTTAGGAAAGCAGATGGCTGTATTGTTATGGAGAGGACAGATAAGGGCATTGATTGAGAGAAAGACCAACTTGGATTTTAACAGGCTCTTTAAGGTCACTAGCTGTGTACACTTGGGTAGGTAGGTACCTTAACCTCTCTATGTCTCAGCATCCTTATCTATAAAACAGGAGTAACAGAATATACCTCATAGGAATACTGAGAAGATTAAATGATTTAATACACATAAAGAGAACAGTGTCTCGTAAAAAAATAATAGTGAGCATTCAATAAATATTAACTATTATCATAGTAAACAAGCCTTAAAATGAAAATCAGTAGCCATATCAAAGTCATCATTCTAAAATCACTACTAAGGTGATCTTATGTCCTTACTGTGAGAAGTCACAATAACTTTCCCTTTAACAGAGGCATTTTCTAAGTAGCTACCAACAAATTATTAACTGCTGGAGTTGCTTTATAAATTAGCTAAAACTAGATGAGGGTTATTTTCTATATAATAAATCTTTCATGGTGTTAAAGTATCTATAGTCTGGAGTCTGGGACCAATAGTTCTATGAAAGTTATCTAATAGGCCTCTTAGCTTTTACGAGAAGATTAACCTAAGAATCCCTAGGCACCTCCCTTCAATCCAGCCTGCAAATACAGCATAGGAATGAGGCAACATAGAAAAGCTGTCAAGGTCATTCCTAATTCAGATGCAGATGTTCTAACATTGGTAATGGAGGAACAATCTCTATGTGCTTCTTTTTGTTTTTAATCCTCATCCAAGGATATGTTCATTTGATTTTAAAGAGAGAGGGATGAGGAGGAGGGGACGCTACAGAAAGATGGGCTCTAAACTAATTCAGGAGCCACTTAAGGACTCCAATCCACAATTACACCTACTTCCATTAGAATTTCCTTAGCATTCACTGGAAAAATACTTGCCTATTGGCACTATAAGAGGAGTCCATTATGGTTCCAACCTGAGCTGGAAGAGATGAAGTATAGGAAACTAAGGCCGGTGAGAACTCTTGAGGGGAGGTAAGATACTCAGATGGCGCCTGTTGTTGAGACTGCTGATGTTGAGCTAACGCCTGTTGTTGAGAATGCTGATGTTGAGCTAACGCCTGTTGTTGAGACTGCTGATGTTGAGCTAGCATTTGCTGCTGCAAGAAAGCCTGCTGATACCGCTGCACCTGAAACAAGAAATGCCATTATACAAAACAATGCTCGAGTTCACTAATGCACTGTCACCCCACACCTGTTCACTATGTTCCTTCTTTTCACATTGGCAATAAAAGCAGAAAATTAAAAATAATTTATATCTGCAGGAGCAATTCGCTACTAGAAAAATACAGCAAAATGAAGTAAATCTAGTTTAGAAATTATGAAGCTAGGCTAATGTGGAAGGATTCAAAAATTATCCTTTAAATATTTTAAGATAATAGAGTAGGTTAGTCCTTATAATACGGTGGTTGCTGTAAAAAAGATCAAACTATTCTCTGAAACAAACATAATTTTCCTTTGGATTTTCTTCAACTGATATTTGCCAAGTGAAAGAGACATAGGACAAAAAGATCATGGGTAACAGACCCATTTTCCTTATACTCTGAGATAAACAAAAAATACTATCAGTTAGTTAAAAAGTGCCAAATTCAGGTGCTATAGTTCATCCCACTTTAAAGCTGCTTTAGAATACATGACTGACTTTGAGTCAGAGAAAGACAAGAATCACACAATCTCACTTATATGTGGTATCTGAAAGATAAAATAAATTGATGATAAACTAAACTGAATTAAAATAAAATAGGACCAGAGGCATGGGTAAATGAAACAAAATGACAGATCTCAGAGGGGAGGACGAAAGGGGAGGATGGGAAGAGATCAACCAAAGAATACATATATACATATATACATAGTCCATGGACACAGACAATAATGTGGTAAAGGCCTGGAGAGGAGGGGAGGGACAAGGGCCGGGTGGAGGGAGGCAAAGGTTGGGAATGGGCAGGGAAACAGGTAACATCCCTAAAAGAGTCAATAATAATAATAATAATAATAATAATAATAATAATAATAAAGTAGAATAGCTTTTACCAGGGGCTGAGGGGGAGGGGAGAAAGAGCAGCTTCTGTTTAATGGATACAGAGTTTCAATTTGGGATGACAGGAAAGTTCCTGAGATAGAGAGCACAATAATGTGAATGTACTTAAATGCCATTGAATTGTACACTCAAAAGGGGATAAAATGGTAAATGTGATGTTATATATATTTACCACAGTAAAAAACAAAAGCTATAACAGTTGTCCTGCTTTAAAAAAAAAAAAAGAATATATGACTGCTTTGATAAAATATGAGTAATTAGCCCAGCTGGTGTGCTCAGTGTTTGAGTGCCGACCCAGGAACCAAGAGGTCATGGTTTGATTCCCAGTCAGGTCACATGCCTGGGTTTGGGGCTTGATGCCCAAACCCAGGCATCGGGGAGCATGCAGGAGGCAGCCAATAGATGATGCTTCTCTCTCATCAATGTTTCTATCTCTCTCTCTCTCTCTTTGTTCCTCTCTCTCTAAAAATCAATTCTATATAGATGTATATAGAGATATATAAAAACACTAGAGGCCCGGTGCACGAATTTGTGCACGAGTGGGGTCCCTTGGCCTAGCCTGCTGGATCAGGCTGAAACCGGCTCTCCAACATCCCCAGAGGGGTCCCAGATTACAAAAGGGCGCAGGCCAGGCTGAGGGACCCCACCAGTGCACAACTGGGGCCGGTGAGGGATGCAGGAGGCTGGCCATCCTGGAGGAACTGCAGGAGGGCTCCAAGGGCATGTCCGGCCCATCTCACTCAGTCCCAATCAGCCAGACCCCAGCAGCAAGCTAACCTACCAGTCGGAGCACCTGCCCCCTGGTGGTGAGTGCACGTCATAGCAACTGGACGACCGGTCGACTGTCTGCCCTCTGGTGGTCAGTGCACGGCATAGCGAACAGTTGAGCAGCCTTAGCATATCATTAGCATACTATGCTTTAATTGGTTGAATGGCCCACCAGACACTTAGCATATTAGGCTTTTATTATACAGGATGTATAATTAACTAACTTGAATTGATTTTGAAATAATTAAATTCTGAATAATGCCACTCACACTGTGAATTCCAACAGCATATTCAGAGAGAAATCTCCAGAGATTATGTAACACTTACCATTGCAGGATACTGTGGTGCAGAAGGCTGTGGCTGATATACTGAGTGCATTAAAAACTGTTGCTGCAGTATCTGTTGCTGCTGCATTGCATGTTGATACTACAAGGAGAAAAGTAAACAAGTTCATCAATATTACTCATGCCTTTTTTGTGCCACAGTCTTTCTTTTTACATGCTGATCTTACCGTAACAATAACTGGGATACTCAGAAGTCCAAACACCAATGTAAAATAGCTATAGTAATTACAACTTATATATGTTTATTGGAAATGGCTTCAGAATTATCAATGAAACATAATGGATTCGACCAAAATCATTTCTAGCACAGTTTAAGGATGTTGGGATGAAACCTAAACACATTTACCAGTTGATGGAGACCCTGAAGTTACTTGTATCCAGAACTCATTACATTCAATTCCCAAGCTCCTCTTATCTCCCCCACTTCAATTACATCTTCTAGCCATCACCTACTTAACTATCCTCCACTCTGGGTCTATCAGTCAAGACCAGAGAAGGGAGGCACCCCTGAGAAGTGCCATTCATATAACTGGCTCAAAAATATTTCAGGAAATGATGAAAGGATAATGGTGACAGTCATTAAATTTAAAATAGTATAGTGAAACTAGAACTTTGCAGGTTCTGATGAGGCAAAGCACAGTACAGAACTTAAGGTCATTTTTAGTTCTCTAAATGCCTCCTCCCTCCACCATCCATAAACACACCAAGCAAAAATACAAAAACAAAACCTTATGACAATGTTACTTCTCTAAGCTTAATATCACCTTTCCAGCAATAACGTAATTATAGTTTACGTATCTGAACTCAAAATATAACTAAAAAAATATTTATCATAGACTGCAGTGTTTATTCATGATGTCAAATGACTAGATATTCTTTGCCTTATAAAGCCATGATGCAACTATTTCAACAGAGTATTCTTAGGTAGTTCATGAATGCAAATAAAATACATATTCCTTAGTAGTCAGAAAATTAAGCAAAATGTTTACCTGGATCTAGAGTTCAAGGTGCCCATGATAAGAAAAGGAATTCACTGATATTCAAAGCTGCATGCATTTCCCAACACTACTTTCACGTCTAGTAACAAAGGAACTACCTGCTGCATATAAGCTTCTTGCTGCTGCTGCTGCTGCTGCTGAGGATGGCGAGGCTGTAAATGAAGTTGCTGCAATCTCCAGTCTCCCTGCTGTAGTTGCTGAAGGACTCTGTTTTGCTGCGGAGGCTGCTGAGGAGGCCCCTGACCCAGTAAATTCTCAGGGCTGACTCCAGGTCTCAGTGCTGCTAAAAGGAGTTTCCAGAAACTTACATTAACATACTCATGAATTTAAAAAAAAAAATGGGTGTATTTCAAAACACTAATTCAATAATCCTTTAACCAAGGCATTTATATCCTTACTAGAGGCCCGGTGCACAAAAATTTGTGCACTCGGCGGGGAGGGGGGTCCCTCAGCCCGGCCTGTGCCCTCTCGCAGTCTGGGACCCCTCGGGAGATAACGACCTGCTGGCTTAGGCCTGCTCCCGGGTGGCAGAGGGCAGGCCCAATCCCTAGGTGCAGCCCCTGGTTGGGCTCAGAGCAGGGCTGATTGGGGAGTTGGGGCGCCGCCCCCTGTCATGCACAGAGCAGGGCGGATTGGGAGGTTATGGCTCTACCCCATCACACACAGAGCAAGGCCTGTGGGGGTGGCGGGGGGGTGTTGGGGCATCGCCCTCTATCACCCACAGAGCAGGGCCGATCAGGGGGTTGGGGTGCCGCCACTCTCACACTCAGGGCAGGGCCGATGGGGAGGTTATGGCTCTACCCTGTCACACACAGAGCAGGGCCCGTGGCGGGGGGGGGTGGGGGGGGGGAGGTTGGGGTGCCGCACCCTGTCACACACAGAGCAGGGCCGATCAGGGGGTTTGGGTGCTGCCCCCTGTCACGCTGATCCCAGTGCCGGGAGGCCTCGCGGCTCTGCTGATCCCGGTGCTGGGAGGCATATTACCCTTTTACTATATAGCATAGAGGCCTGGTGCACGGGTGGGTGCCGGCTGGTTTGCCCTGAAGGGTGTCCTGGATCAGGGTGGGGGTCCCCACTGGGGTGCCTGGCCAGCCTGGGTGAGGGGATGATGGCTGTTTGTAGCTGGTCACACACCCTTTAGGGTGGGGGTCCTCACTGGGGTGCCTGACCAGTCTGGGTGAGGGGCTGAGGGCTGTTTTTAGGCTGGGGGTGACTGAAGCTCCCAACCGCTCCTTTTTTCCTTTTTTTTTTTTTATTCTGGGCCAGCTTTAGCTTGAGGCTTGGCTCCAGCTCTTAAGCCTCCGCTGCTGAAAGTAGGTTTCTGGCCTTTGCTTACAATGTTGCGATTCTGCTGGCTGAAGTCCGGCGGTATTCGTTACAATGTTTCTTAAACTGCCGGCCTAGAGGCCTGCAGCCGCAGGCGGGGAACGTTGGAGTCCTCCCTCACTGAGGCAAGCAAGCCTCATGTTAGTTTCAAGCTGCCTGGCTGCCAGCCGCCATCTTGGCTGACCGTTAATTTGCATATCTCGCTGATTAGCCAATGAAAAGGGTAGCGGTTGTACGCCAATTACCATGTTTCTCTTTTATTAGTGTAGATTTTATAATATAGAAACTTCCATAAGCACATAGTCTCAAGGGATTATTTACTCTAAATCTATGTACCCACAAAAGTTAATTCTGTCAGCTGCAATGCTGAACAAGTCAACATCTTAGAAGCACTTCATCTTTCTTATTTCATCTCTCCGTGAACAAAGCAGCCATGTCAGTTTCTTCTGTATTACTCAACTCTGTCATGCACTGATATAAGCCTGTGTCTTTGCCAAAATGATTCTCTCCACCTAGAATGTCACTTTCCACCTACTACAATTCTTATCCTTAAACTTTTTTAACTCAAATCTCTCTTCCTTGTTCCTTCATCTAACACTTCTACTCAGTTTATAACTCAGTTTCATGCCTTGCACATATTAACTGTTTAATGGCTATGTCCTAACTAGGGCTGCAGAGGGATGAGGTGATGACTTATTTATCTCTTAGCATCCCAAAGAACCTTTTACACAACAGATTAATAAATGCTACTGTAATGAATGTATTAACACTGTCTCCTAAATGGATATTTATTTATAAGCTTCATAAATTTTACTCTAGGACTATCCTATGAATAAACTTTTAAAATCAATGAAAAAGATACACACAACACCAGAAAAAAAAATGAAATACACTATAATTTCTATATTCTCTGCCAATGAGTGACCATAAATTCAAATGCAACTCTTTAATCCTAAGGGGAAAAAGGAGAAACAGTTAAAGGAGAGAAAGAAGGGTCCTTTTCCATCAACATTAATATCTTTGAACCTCTCCAGGCCTGAAGTATGACACCTCTGTGACAATAGCTTTTTCTAATTCTTCCAAGTATAAGAAACTGCTTGTTCATTTTAATTACTCCTGAAAATATTATAAAACATAAGAAAATTAAAACCGTAATTGCAGAACAGACATAACCACCATTATTAGCCTTTAAGTATATTTGTTTCTAGTTGGAAGAGTATTAAAAAGTTAAGCTCCTCAGGTATACATTCTTCTTGTAGCCCTGATGTCTAGGGGAAGAATAGTGGTGGCTGGGTTTGGTAAAACCCAGTCACAAACCAATGATGATCATGCGATATTTCATGAGGTTCACCTCTTATGTCACAAACTGTGACCTTTTTTAGTGTCATCAAGCTAAACAGAGCTTCTTGGTTCTCAAGACAAGGGCACGGAGCACCAGAGAACTCCCAAACAACATTGCAACAAGCACACAAGAAAACAATGCTTTCAAGTACATCATTAAATCCTCCTACCATATTCCCCATCTTGCAAATGATGAAACTAAGGCTCAAAGAAATTAAGTGAATTAACAAGTGAAGTTAAAGACAAATGATAAGTTAGAAGAAAATATTTATAATACCTTTGACAAAGAGCTAATATTCAAAATACATAAAAATAAAACCTTCAGAGCAATAAAAATAAAGACAATCTTCTTTCAAAATTGCAAAAATAAATCACAGAAGAAAAATGGCCAGTAAACACATGAAAGAGTACTATTAATCAGGAATATCTATACTAATAAAAGGGTAATATGCTAATTAGACCGGACGTATTCCAGATGTCCATCCTGACAAATCAGGGGCCTCGCCAGGCTGCAAATGGCCATCAGCCCCTCGCCCAGGCTTGTCCAGGCCTGCCCCACCCCCTGAGAGGATCCTTACCCTGATCAGGGGTGTGGCCAGCCTGCAAACCACCCCAGCCCCTCGCCCAGGCCGGCACCGCCCCCAGCAGGGACCCCCACCCTGATGGGGACATGGCCGGCCTGCAAACCCCTGGCAGCCCCTCGCCCAGGCTAGCCCTGAACCCCAGTGGGGACATCCCCTACCACCCCAATTGGAGGTGTGGCTGGCCTGTAAAGTGCTCCAGGCCGCTCGCCCAGGCCAGCCCTGCCCCCCAAGGGGATGCCCAACCTGATCTGGGGCCCCGTTCAGGGCAGACCAGCTAGCCCCCACCCATGCACCAGGTCTCTATGTATACTAATAAAGGGTAATATGCTAATTAGACCAGAGGTCCTTCCAGATAAAGCCATGGTGGCAGGGCCAAGGCAGAGGCAGTTGGGGTGATCAGGCGGCAGGGGAGAGCAGGTAGGGGGATCAGGCCAGCAGAGGAAGGCAGTCAGGGTGATCAGGCTGGCAGGGGAGCACAGTTAGGGGGATCAGGCCAGCAGGGGAAGGCAGTTAGGGTGATCAGGCTGGCAGAGGAGAGCAGTTAGGGGGATCAGGCCAGCAGGGGAGAGCAGTTAGGGCAATCAGGCCAGCAGGGGAGAGTAGTTAGGGGGATCAGGCAGGCAGGGGAGAGCAGTTAGGGATCAGGCTGGCAGGCAAGCAGTTAGGAGCCAGCGGTCCTGGATTGCAAGAGGGATGTCCCGGATTGGAGAGGGTGCAGGCTGGGCTGAGGGACACCTCCTCCCGTGCACGAATTTCGTGCACCAGGCCTCTAGGTTAAATACAACCAAAAAGTTTCACCTATCAATGGGGAAACATCTTTAAAAACTGATACTACCAACTGTTGACAAGAATAGGAATGAAAGGACACTCACACTGTTGACGGTAGTGTAAATTTTTGAAGTCTTTTCAGATAGCAACTTGGCATTATCTAACAAATTTTAATTAAGCATATTTTTTAACATCTTCCTCAGAAAAGTGTTCTGACATGTAAATCAAAAGTCTGCTATAAGAATGTTCATCCCAATACTAATAAGAGCAAATGCGGGCTACACACTGAACTGCTGCAAGTTTATTCCAAGAAGAAAAAGAATGGAGACTTTTTACATTTTTCTCTGATTATTGCTGTACTGTCTCAATATTTTAAAAGAATAGATCCGTCTGTTACTTTTTGCACACATGGGGAAAACAGTATTATTTTTCCAGCTTAGGCTAGAAGCACATGGGATAAACGCTGCCCTACATGGAAGGCAGCAGGCCTGGCACTCACAGCGAGGTCTTGTTTCCCAGATGAACATAAGCAATTCCACTCAACACCAACACCAGACAAAGCCCTCTGTGACCACGGTGGATCAGGACAACAAGACCACTCCATGACCATGCCTCGGCACTGACAAAATCAGGAACTCTGCCCATACCACAGAGTGGCCGAACCCTCCCTATCCTGCCTAACATGAGGAGGGCTGCTTCTTCAGCTGAGGCTTTGGCCTCCCTCCTCCTATTTATGAAGACACCTAATGATATCACCCCCTTCCTAACTCCTTCCATTCAGAGCAAAGCCCCACTTCCTTATAACCTCCCCAAAACTACCTAAAACAAGCCTAGATCCGTTAATAAGGCTTTTCAAATACCACTTTACTGAGGCACTCCCACAGATCCCCATGGCATATGAGTAATAAACCCATTTGTCCAACTACAAGTGTGATGCTGGTAGCCTTCGCCTGAAGGGCATTAATACATAATTGACTAATAGGATCTCCAACCCAAAAAAGTAAAAAGAGAAAAATTAACACACTGAATGTTTACTATGAAACATAATTTTCCTAGATATCATTCATACACCTTTGTTATTTACTCCTTATGACAGGAAAAAGTTGTGATTCCCATTTTATAAAAGAGAACAGTGAGATTAAGAAATGGTAAAATGAGAATTGGACAGGAGAACCAAGATGGCGGCATAGGTTAACGCCGGAGTTTGCTGCCCTAAACAACTACTTCAAAAGTGAAACTAAAAAACGGAACGGACATCACCCAGAACCACAGGAACGCTGGCTGAGTGGAAGTCCTACAACTAGGAGGAAAGAGAAACGCATACGGACACTCAGAGGAAGCGCAGTGCTGAAGTCAAATTCTGAGGTGCGGAGTGCGTGGAGCGGGCTGGCGGCGGAGGGCGCGGTTGGCGTTTTCAATCGGGAGGGAGTCGCAGACTCTGAGCTCCAGATACAGGCGAGTCTTTAGGGACCCAGACTCAAACGGGAGAAGCGGGACTGTCTGGTTTCGGTCAGAGCGAGTGCAGCTTTCTCTCCGAGCTTTGCAGCGGGTGCTGGGACTCAGAGAGGCAGAGCCCCTGGGGACAGGACTGAGAGCCGCCATAACTGCTCTCTCCGGCCCACCCTATTGATCCTGTGCGACCCGCCCTGCCCAAGCCCTGCACACAGGCATTTGCCGGATAGCCTCAGGCAAAGGCTAGATTAGCACCTCCCTAGAGGACAGAAGTTCTCTCACTGCAGACACAGCTGATCCTCATAGCCACTTGGCCTGGAGGTCAAACCCTCCCTGGTATTAGCTACAACAATCAAAGTTTAACTATAAGACTGCGCACAAAGACCACTAGGGGGTGCACCAAGGAAGCATAACAAAATGCGGAGACAAAGAAACAGGACAAAATTGTCAATGGAAGATATAGAGTTCAGAACCACACTTTTAAGGTCTCTCAAGAACTGTTTAGAAGCCGCCGATAAACTTAATGAGATCTACAAGAAAACTAATGAGACCCTCGATGTTATATTGGGGAACCAACTAGAAATTAAGCATACACCGACTGAAATAAAGAATATTATACAGACTCCCGACAGCAGACCAGAGGAGCCCAAGGATCAAGTCAATGATTTGAAATGCGAGGAAGCAAAAAACACCCAACCGGAAAAGCAAAATGAAAAAAGAATACAAAAATGAGAGGATAGTGTAAGGAGCCTCTGGGACAGCTTCAAGCGTACCAACATCAGAATTATAGGGGTGCCAGAAGATGAGAGAGAGCAAGATATTGAAAACCTATTTGAAGAAATAATGACAGAAAACTTCCCCCACCTGGTGAAAGAAATGGACTTACAGGTCCAAGAAGCGCGGAGAACCCCAAACAAAAGGAATCCAAAGAGGACCACACCAAGACACATCATAATTAAAATGCTAAGAGCAAAAGATAAAGAGAGAATCTTAAAAACAGCAAGAGAAAGAAACTCAGTTACCTACAAGGGAATACCCATACGACTATCAGCTGATTTCTCAACAGAAACTTTGCAGGCCAGAAGGGAGTGGCAAGAAATATTCAAAGTGATGAATACCAAGAACCTACAACCAAGATTACTTTATCCAGCAAAGCTATCATTCAGAATTGAAGGTCAGATAAAGAGCTTCACAGATAAGGAAAAGCTAAAGGAGTTCATCACCACCAAACCAGGATTATATGAAATGCTGAAAGGTATCCTTTAAGAAGAGGAAGAGGAAGAAAAAGGTAAAGATACAAATTATGAACAACAAATATGCATCTATCAACAAGTGAATCTAAGAACCAAGTGAATAAATAATCTGATGAACAGAATGAACTGGTGATTATAATAGAATCAGGGACATAGAAAGGGAATGGACTGACGATTCTTGGGGGGGAAAGGGGTGTGGGAGATGCGGGAAGAGACTGGACAAAAATCATGCACCTATGGATGAGGACAGTGGGTGGGGAGTGAGGGCGGAGGGTGGGGCGGGAACTGGGAGGAGGGGAGTTATGGGGGGAAAAAAAGAAGAACAAATGTAATAATCTGAACAATAAAGATTTAATTAAAAAAAAAAAAAAAAAATTGGACACAAAGGCTTTCAAATTCCCCTATTTTTCCCTCCCCTCTTCCATAAAGTACTCTATCTAGTATACGTGATCACCACAGAGATATGCAGCAATACGTCAGGTAACATAAACATTACCTTCCCTAAGCATTTATTTTACTTCATAATAATAACAGTATTTAATAGTTAACATTTATTAAGGACATATTATGTGACAGGCATTATATTAAACAGTCATTTAATCCTCACAACAATCCTATGAGAAATATTAGCATTTTACTAACATATAGTACTAAAAAATGGGGGGGGCTCAGATGCGGGTTCATGAGCTTTAAAATATGGGATCTTAACCATTAGAGTAATCTAACTTAGAACATCTGAACATAAAAAAAACACACACATATATCATGAAGTAAAGTGCCAGAGAGGGTTTCCTTGAGATGGGCCTTCAAGTTCAATCCCCAAACCTCTGACAGAACAAGTTTACTCTCTAATATTAGGGATATTTCCTTGGGGGAGGGGGAGATATTTTTTTAAAAAAATCCTGTACTGATTCATAATGCTTAGAGGATATTTTATATTAGAAAAACAATTTTTCTCAAAACCAGATGACATGACAAATTTCTATGCTGTACTGTCCACACAGTCCAAGACAGACCCTGTGGCCAAGGCTCTAGATCAGTGCAAAGACATAGAACTTTGTGAGGCTAGAGTTCCAACTTCCTCCTTCCCAATACAATACAGGATTTTTATATTCCTGAACTTTATCATCAACCTCAAACCCGACTAGTTGATGACACTAAGGATAAACAAATTGTGGGCTTTGTATACCATACTTTTGTATGTCCTACAACTTTAGGAAAATAATTAGTTGAGTTTATTAACATCAGTAGAAAGTTTCTTAAAGCATTATGTTATCTGCTTCACAACAGTAAGTCTGAAGTAATTTATACGCCTAGGAAATCAAAGGTGTGTTTACGTTAACTATAAATTAATTCTTACGTTGGCAGGGCTATTATTACCTTTTGATCTGTGGTTACTGAATTCCCCAAGCAAAGGGACTTTAACAGGTGTTGCTGAACTCTGAATGGTCAGCACACTGGGGGTGGCAGTAGTAGAGTTGGCCTTTGGTCTTTGTCTTGGTGCAATTGAGGTTTCTGTTGGTCCAATGGAGTCTGTTATTCTACAAGAGAAGAATACATTTCATTCCAAATATTGGGATTATTTATAATTCACTCTCTGTTCTATAAAGCATCTATTTCAACAGATGCACTTTAATTATTATTACAATCATGTTAGAGTTCTTGGCTCCTTCCTAAGTCTCACTCACAAGTTTTAAATGTTTACTGTGCTATGCTGGTGTGGCTCAGTAGTTGATCATTGACCTATGAACCAGGAGGTCACAGTTCAATTCCTGGTAAGGGCGTACCCCCTGGTTGCAGGCTCAATCCCCAGTGGGGGACCTGTAGAGGCAGCGGATCAATGATTGATATTTCTATCTCTCTTTCCCTCTCCCTTCCTCTCTGAAATCAATAAAAATATACTTTAAAAAATAAATAAATGTTTACTGAAGATAGGAAAGTAAGATAAGCCTAACCATTTCCTTTAAACCAGTGTGCAACCATTCACAGTCTGCCTCTGAAACTCGCAGGAAAAGAATATAAGATTGCTCTTAAGGAGATAAAATAAAGGAAATAAACAAACCTTGTCCTAAGGTTTTAGACAAAATTGAGAGCCCCCTCTCTGAACCAACCAGAGAAATACAAATAAGAAACAACAGTAACAGTCTTCCTTAGCTTGGACTCTAAGAAAGAAGAGACTGCACCCTAGGACACATAGTAACAAAAGAAGCCAAAACTTTTAACAAATGGAGCTACCTGCTCACATTTAACTTCTTGAATCTTAAACTTTGCTTTTCTTAAAACTGAATGGAAATTACATAAAACTTTCCCACTAGGACTCAGGTTAGACCACAGACATGGGCAGTCCAGTAGCAATCATAATTTTAAAAGCAAAAGACAATAAATATAATTTAAGAAAACACAGGTATTTGCTCTTCTCTTTCAGAAAACCCCAGGAAAAATCTTTAACTTGCATACTTACTAACTTTGCTTTCTATAAATTCAGTACAAAAACTCAATTTTTAATAGCTCACTCTTCAACAAGATTGCATTAAAATCTCTTTACCAAGTTTCATGAGCATATTTTCAAATGATTTAACAGTTAACATTGTGCATATACATGATTTATGGAGTGCACATCTGCTGCGGTAGATCCGGTCCTGTCTGCCGGAATTGCACAGACCCAATTCTCTTATGAGCCACAAGAGGGAGCCACGGGCACAACTATCTTTCTAAGAAGGAGGTTCAAGTATTTGAGAAAATCGCAGAAAGACACTGTATGTGTGCTGTTTCCTAATATAATATTTATGTTTTAGATGAGATGGGGATGGTCAAAGTCATATGAAAACTGAACTAAAAAGCAATAAAAGGTCATGTATACATATAACCAACTAGATCTTATTTTATAATAAATCAAATATTTATTAAGTTCAAATGATGGATGTGGCACTAAACCCAATATTGTACTCCCTACACTCAAGTAATTTAGAGAACATATTATATACACTCTTTCTGTTTATCCATTCTTTATTAACAGACCTCATCGCCCTGTTCCTATTCTAAATCTCTCTCTAAAGTTCTGAAGACTTCGTGTAGTGCTTCCTCATTTATTTTACCAATGTACCAATATCTAATATACAATTACTGATATCCAGCAAACACAGCATACTACCCTGTCTTCAAAGAATCCATAGTATACCTAGGGAGATACAGCACGTGTTCATGAAAATGTACTAAAATATAACAGCAAACATCGTCACTGTCACACTAGTGCTGTCAACAGTTTCATGGAGGAGTCATTAATTCTAACTTTAACCTAAATTGGCCTGAGAAGGCTTCAACTAGGAAATGGAGATAAAAATAAATATATCAATATGATTTTATTAGGTAGGGAAAAGAAGCAAAACATTGTGTGTGAGGAAATGGGAAGAAAACCTAGACAGCCAGGCAAAGTGAAGACACACACACACACCTGCCTGAAATGGAAGACTGAGTCACTACTGGTAGCAAAGCTGCTGTACCGCTTCATCTGCATAATGCAATAGACACAAAATGTTCCGCGTGCTTTCCTTCTTATCCTTCCTCTTATCATCTGAATAATCCTAAAACATAGTTTCTCTCCTCTTAAAATCCTTCAGCACAAGAGATTCTCAGACTCTTAATCTTTAAGGTGTCACATAAGTTTCCAAGAGGAGATGCAGGGGGTTTTTAAGGAGTAAAGCAGAGTGCCAGAGATTGAAGCAGGGCAGATGTATAATATTCATAAAAGTTTAAAACATGCAATTAGTGATACTAGCTGTTTAAAGACTTCTCCACCCCACCTCACCCCCACAAATATGCCTGCCTTTTACATAGGAAAAAGACTAACTTATTTTTATGACTAGATTAATACACATTTAGTTTTTTTTCAAGCTCTGAAACTATCAATATAAAGTAAATTTACAAATAAACTCTTTTTAATATACATTAGGTATAGTCTAACATATTATGAATAGCACTGTTAATTTAGCGGTTAACTATTTCATTTGCTTATAATAGTACTAGAGGCCAGTGCACAGGATTTGTGCACTGGTGGAGGGCATGGCCTGTGGGGATCGTCTGCTGTGGGAGCACAGCACATCCCGGTCAGCCAAGCGGTGCTCCCACTGTGGGAGCGCATTGACCACCAGGGGGAAGCTCCTGCGTTGAGCATCTGCCCCCTGGTGGTCAGTGCGCATCATAGCAATTGGTGGACTGGTCGATCTGGTCGTTCCGCCATTTGGTCACTGGGCTTTTATTATATAGGATACCTATAACTTGTGTCCTAGTGAAGATATTCAAAGCATCATTCTTATTCAGTTGACTCATGCTTTACAAAGCTATATCTACTTCCTTAAAGATTTAATAATTAACCAAATAACTATTTAAAAAACATAGGTAACAATAAAATTCAATGGACAAAATTCATAATTCCCATTTGACTATAACAGCAGTTGCTAACTACAGCTATGTCACAGACAGAACACAGTGTTGATCACGCTGAATTCCTATGGGTTAGATGTAATTTTACTCCTTCATCTCTTCCTGAAGAGTATTTTAAAATTCAAGTAAATGAAGATATTTTTTGAGTGATGCCGTATTTTTTAAAAAACTAAGTCATTCCCAAATGACACTAACAATTTATAAATAATAGATTATTCAGAACACATCTCACAACCAAGTGCCAAATAGAACTGACTGCAAGAATTCACTGCTTTAAACGCCAAAGGCCAAATTTCTCAGCAAGACATATAAATAAAGTTGCTCCTGACTGACATTTACCTAGCTCTTCAGCTTCATTCCCACCACTCCCGTATCCATCCCCCATATTCCAGTATACACTTCCCACCCGTACGTGTCCCCTATGAACCAGCCTTACAGTCTCACAAAGGCCACTCTTCTTACCTGAAAGTACCTATCATATCAGGTGATGGACTATATTATTCATCCTTTGAGCAGCAGCTCAGCAACCCCCACCCCCAGGGAAAGGACTGGGTTCTTTCTATGCTCCTGTTTTCTCTGCTCCCCATCTTTCCCTTCCTCCACGCATAAAGTTGCCTGATATCTATCAGGATGGAATTGTTCACTTGTCTATCTTCATTAGAATGTGAACTCTTTGAAAATAAACACTGCTTCCTTTGTGTTTCTAGTATTTATATCTTGCATATAATAGGTACATGACAAATATATTTTATGTCAAATAAAATACTTTGTATCAGTAAAAATACAACATAAAAAAGCTGTGACTAAGAAATCTCCTCAAAGGTAACATTATCTAAACTCTATACCACATGTAAGAAGGAACACAACATTTTTATGTAGGCTTAGATGATATTTAATTAATTACATTTGCTAGGATTAAAAACGAGAAATATTCCCCTTTTCAAAAAGCCTTTGCAAATGTCAGCACAACTTCGCTTACCTTGCTTTTATTTGGCTTTTCCTAGAAGCTGCTTCACTAGCAGTCATGGGTTCAGGAAGAGCTGAAGGAATAGAAGAATTCTGGGAAGAAAAATAAAACTTGTCATTTTAGTTTTCATTTTAATTGCAGACAGCTTTACTTAAAGGCTATCAATATATTCTTAAATTTTAAATGTACTGTCTGGAAGATACTATTATTTTCACCCTGGAGAGCTACAAATTGTTCACATACATTTGCCAGATCTAACCTGCAAACATCAGCACGTTACACAAATGTCATTTTCATGTTCATGTGCCACAGAAACTCTTCAAAAGTAAACAGAACAATATCACTGTATCCACTTTATAAGTGGGCAAATCTTGGCTAAAAAGAAGAACTACATTATACTTGTAAATCAATGGCTATTTTACACTTTGGGGAAAAAAACACCAAACATATGGAAAGGTGCTGTTTCTACATAGAGGAAACATTTTCATGACATTGCATGTAAACTCTAAAACACAAGAGCATTTGTTTAAGTTCTATGTATGTTTAGCTTATTGCAGGTACTCAAATGTTTATTGAATGAAAAGCTAACTTCCCTCTTTTTCTTAGTGGAGTAGATTAAGTTATACATAAAGGAAGATAGACAAGAAAATGAGGCCAAAATGATTGTTACAAAGCTGAGAATAGCTTAAAATCAGAGATGATTCTGGGCCTTTATCAAAGTTATCAGAAACCTGCCATACACAGTTAATCTGACATAATTAAGTACAGTGTGCAGACACACAATATAACTCAAAGCCTTTCCATGATATTAGCTATTACTAACTCAGCACTTTCCATGGACTAGGCACTGAGTTTACATTTATTATTTGTAATCCTCATAACTACTATCCTTGTTTTACAGAAAAGGCAAAAACATTAAGTAACTTCCCAAAATACAGTTGGCCTTCCATATCCATGGGTCCCACATCTGCAGATTCAACAAACTTTGAATCAAAAACACTACTCAGGAAAAAAAAAAATGTTACATTGTTGACGTGTAATATGTAGGTAGGCCTATGATGGCTGTATCTCTACTAACATGTACAGACATTTTTTTCTTGTCATTATTCCCTAAACAATACAGTATAATAACTATTTACATACTGCTTACCTTAGGTATTACTGGTATCTAGAGATGATTTAAAATACACGGGGGTGGGGAGTGGGAGGAGGGGGGAGGGGAGTAGGTTATATATGCAAATACTACACCATCTATAATAATAAAAGGGTAATATGCTAATTAGACTAGACGTCCTTCCAGGCGTCATTCCGGATGCCCTTTCAGACAAAAACTGGGGCCTGAGTGAAGCCCGGGTCCCGGGCGCTTGCAGGCTGCCAGAGGGAAGCAAGCCTGGGTCCCCAGTGCCTGCGGGCAGCCAGAGGGAAGCAGCCCAGGTCCCGGATGCTAGAGTGAAGCTGGTGCCGGCAGATGGGGGAAGGAAGGCCTACTCTTGCACGAATTTTCATGCATCGGGCCCTCTAGTCCTATCTAATAAAGAGGGAATATGCTAATTGACCCTCACACTATTGCAAAGATGGCGGCACCCACAGCCAATAAGGATGAAAATATGCTAATTGACTGTCCCGACCTCAAAGATGGCAGTGACCACAGCCAATAAGGAGGGAATATGCTAACTGACTGCCCCACCCTCAAAGATGGTGGTGTCCACAGCCACAAAATGGCCGGCAGGGGAGGGCAGTTGTGAGTGATGAGGCCAAAAGGGGAGGGCAGTTAGAGGCAATCAGGCCAGCAGAGGAGGGCAGTTGGGGGGCAACCAGACCAGCAGGGGAGAGCAGTTGGAGGCGATCAGGCCGGCAGGGAAGCAGTTAGGCATCGATCAAGCTGGCAGGGGAGTGGTTAGGGGATGATCAGGCTGGCAGGCAGAGGCAGTTAGGGGCAATCATGCAGGCGAGTGATTGGGAGCCAGCAGTCCCAGATTGTGAGAGGGATGTCCGACTGCCCCCAAGGTGTCCTAGATTGGAGCGGGTACAGGCTGGGCTGAGGGACACCCCCCGCCCCAGTGCACAAATTTTGTGCACCGGGCCTCTAGTCTATAATAAGAAAAGCGTAATATGGTAATTAGACCAGACATCCTTCTGGACGACCTTCCAGGTGAAGCTGGGGCTGTGAGGGAAGCCAGGGTCCTGGGTGCCAGAGGGAAGCCGGTTCTGGCAGCCAGGGGAAGGAAGGCCTACTCTTACACGCATTTCGTGCATCAGGCCTCTAGTTTTATATAAGGGACTTCAGCACTGCAGATTTTGGTACCTGGGGGAGTCCTAGAAGCAATCCCCTGTGGATACTGAGGGATGACTATACAAAATCAGTCACTGAAAAAGACAGGTCTCTCCATTTACAATGTCTATCCTCTCTGCACCAAACTTTCTCAGTGTACAGAGTGCTTAGTTTCTCAGTAATTTTTCATAACACTCCTAATCTCCCCCCCCCACAAAAAAAAAATCTAACAGTCCTGTTTTTTTAATAGTTTGGCCAAAACACCTTAATTATTGTTTGTGCTGTGTCAGACAGATGTCACTGTTTCTCTCTCAAAAATGCGAAATATCATGCAGTGCCTTCAAGTCTACTATAGCTTCCTAGAGCACTTCAATACCCAATCTGGCAACTGTGGTTTTGTAACAAAAATACTGATCACAAACACTATTAGACTACTGGTCATAAAACAAAGAACTCTGAAAGTGTGTATGTGTATATACATAAACATCCCCCGCCCCCACACACACACATAATAAATGGATTTTAAATTCATATCCCATTTAAAAAATTACTTACATTGATATTGGAGACGGGACAGTCCTTTTTGGCAAATTTAAATGCAAAATAGGACACTTGAAATATATCAGGTCTACGCTCTGGATCTGGTTCAAGCATGAATCCTGCAAGAATAGGTTAAAATGTTAAGAAGTTTCACTGAACAAAGAAAGTAGATAGGAGTACATTAAAAGGAATATGTGTGTGTGTGTCTGTGTCTGTGTGTGTGTGTGTGTGTGTGTGTGTGTGTAGATAGACAGATACCTTTTTTTCCATTCTAAGGTTAGTGATGAATCAAGCAAATATTAACATTTATAGAAAATATAAAAATTGTTATTTATATATGAACTTAAAGCAGTATCACAAGCTAAAGACAACTCAGTCATAAAACAGGTCTGTACCAGAAGCATAATTAACAAATATAAATATTCTTTTGAGAAAATTAAACAAAAGTGAGTTTAGTGAACACTGGGAAATTATTCATGAAAATTCTAGGGCCATATAAGGGGTCCTTAATATCACTATTATATAAAATACCTCTACTAAATTTTAAGTAATCCCAAATCACTGAGAAAAGACTAAATTGTGTGCATTAAAAAGTAGTACAGGGTTGACAGTATAGTTTTCCAAAAACATGCTTTCTCCCCATACTCATAGTAAGAGTATTTACCACAGTTCTGTATCTCAACATATTCTACACACAATGTTCACTCTATTATAAAGAGATTTCACACCAACCTTACAGCATTGCTTGAAATGCCTGACCTTTTTTCTAACCAAAATGACCATACCATTTATCTGTTAATTTACAATTTCACAAGAAAGTTGGCATTTATACTCAACTCATTTCTTTAACTGAGAAATTCATATTTTGTTAAAACTCTCCATGTTCTAACTCTGATTTATTAACGAATTATAAGTTCTTAAAATGTTTAAATCATTTTAAATCTATTTGGAATCTAAGATTTACAATATTAATTAGATAATATTCTGAAATTTGCTAGTAAGATTATATTCAGAGGTCATAGTATATAAATAGCTAAATTAAAATTATAAATCAAAATTAATTTAATTTTTCTTTCACATTTAAGTAATTTTTAAAAAAATTTTTACTACATCTCACACAGCATGATAAACTTATTTTGATTAAAAAACACACTTGTTTGGCAAGTAATAGCATAAATTTAGCAGAAATTTATTTGGGAAATTATGAACTCAGTTTTAAAATATTCTACACGAGCCCAGCCAGGTGTGGCTCAGTGACTGAGCGTTGACCCAGGAACCAAGAGATCACTGGTTCAATTCCAGGTCAGGGCATATGCCCGGGTTGCAGGTTCAATCCCCAGTGTGGGGCATGCAGGAGGCAGCCAATCAATGATTTTCTCATTACTGATGTTTCTATCTCTCTCATCCTCTCCTTTCCTCTCCGAAATCAATAAAAATATATATTAAAAAACAATCCTACACGTAACTTGATTTTATGTACTGGAAAACACTAACATGTATAACTTATAGAATTTATTTTTTATTATATTATAACCACTGTTAGATGGAAATAACTAAAAACATTTAATTCTAATATTAATTGGAATATATTCAACCTCATTCTTGAAAAGATTTTAAGAATCTACAAGATTTATTTTATCCTTCAAAATCATATTTTATCATGATACCAACAGATATTAAATGTTTTAAAAGTAGCAGCAGTGCGTGACATAGGAATACATTTAAATAGACTTCTAACAATAAATGTTTATTCAAATAATTTTTTAAACAAATCACAATAAACTTATCAAGTTCACAAACTTAAGATTCTACTTTTCTAACAATTAAGTTTAACTTTTAAAATCTAATTTTAAATATTTATTCCTATAAAGGACTTGAAGTGGCATACAACCTCTAAATATTTTAAAATATATGGAAATTAGGACTAATGGAAAAGTAATGGCTGAGAGACCCAAAATATCAACAACAAAAAACACAACAAATGCACCAGGATGATGATGGCCATAAAGAAATTGATATGATTTGATCTTATAAATATAGGCCACAAATTCAGCTCTCTACCTTCTTGCTGTCAAGACAAATAGGGCAACATGATCCATTCCATAAATCAGTGTCTTTAACATAAAAATAAACCAGGTGCTAAGAAAAAGCAAACAATAAATGCTCCTTTGGGTCTTTCTAAAGCTGGCTCCCACTGAGTGAACACTGCCCTTAAAGAACTGCAGTGAGTGACACTGGGTAATGTCTTATACGCTCCTTCCATGTGGGCCAGTGACAAAACATCTACATGCTGTTAGGTAAAAACAAAATTCTATAGGGGTAGAGAACAGTACGGTATGAGAATATACTTCTCTGCCTATCTGGATCTGGAGAAAGCTTTTTAAGTATCTAGGGAGAAATAAAATGATATGTTAGGCAATCCTACATATTTTTTTTTCTTTCATAGAAAGTGAGAAGCACTAAGGGAAATAAATTAATTTGAGATTTTAGGTTCTCTAACAAATCCTATATAATAAAAGTCTAATATGCAAATTGACCAAACAGCAGAACGACCAGTTGCTACGACACGCACTGACCACCTGGGGGCAGATGCTCAACGCAGGAGCTGCCCCCTGTGGTCAGTGCGGGAGCGCCGCTCAGCCAGAAGCCGGGCTCATGGCTGCCAAGCACAGCGGTGATGGCGGGATCCTCTCCCGCCTCCGCAGCACCACTAAGGAACAGTGAGCCGAGTAGTAAGGAGCAAGGGGTCCCAGACTGCGAGAGGGCACAGGCCAGGCTGAGGGACCCCCCTCCCCCCATGCATGAATTTCGTGCACCGGACCTCTTGTATTTGTATAAGTAATTGTATATCTCAAGTTAAGCATAGCACAACATCCTCTAATGTGCAGTTGGCTAGGCTGTGGGTAGAAATGATATCGTCTTATAAGCAAAGGAAAGGACCAGTTCAGTCCCTGGCTCATGTTTTCACATGGGAATACATCTCTGTGGGAGCCAGTTTAGTTTGTCTAACTGTACCCATCTCATTTATGTGATATAAAATCAGTTTAAAAGGTAGTGACTAGCATTTATTTTAATAAAGTAGAAAATATTAAGTACACTAATTTGGTATAAGCAATGTTTCATGAAACTTATTCCACGTGTATGTGTGCCAGGTCATAACTAAAATGTATTTATTACTGTGGATCACAAACTCCTTGAAAACCACTATGCTAGGGAACACTCCCTATATAACTCATTCCTCTCTAAGGGAGAGCAATTTGTGCTAAGAAAAAGTGGGGGGAGGGAGGGAAAGCACATGCCCATATCTGCTGCTCTTTCAGAACAGTTTACTCTCAGGACATATATATTCTATGCAAACCCATGTTTTGCAAGTGGCCTGCTTCTGTGGAAGAAGTCTAAGGTTTCCAGCCTATGACTGGTTTTGAGTAAACCTGGGGCCTGAACACAAATGAAGAGGCCCATTTGGCATCAGGTCTAAATTTCATTTTGCAATCTACTTTATTTACTGATGCTGACAGTTTTATCTGAAGAGCTCCTGTATCCCATCTCTGATTTGGTTCTAAATTCAAAGCATGATAACACTGAAAAGCACAGGTAGGAAATGGCTACATTTTTATCTCTGAATACTTTTATACTGGATAGTACCAGCCATTAAAAAAGAAATAAACTCAAAAAAGCATCATTAAGCATTTAATTTAAATAATATAATTTTCAAACTATCCAAAGGAATGTACTGCAAAATATACTCCTAGACTACTGAATAATATAATCTGAAGTTGCATAGTATCTACAGAGAAATAAAACCATCCATCAGGCCATCCTATATATATATATATATATATATTTCATAGATCAGCTCTACTCCAGCTAAACACTGAGGCATATCTGCCAAGAAAGAAAACTTCAGTTTAATTTTAAGTATAGTTGGTCCAAAGCCATCTGCTCTCACAATAATGAAACCTCAATTCTAGTATTTTTCTTAACTCCCACTTCATGGCAATTAAACTGCATCATTCACAAAAACATGCTCTTGAGGGGAAGGAGTGAATTAAGGAATCCATGTGTCCAGTTCATCTAAGAAATTAAGTTTTAAAGAGAAAAAGAAGCAGAGAAGCTAAAATACAGCCTTGTTTATTAATTAAAGTGATCGTGTGAACCACCATGAGAACATTCCCAGTGCCCGATTCCACTGCAAATGTAAGAGTGACTTCTAAAAAGGTGTCCGCATAGACAGGAAAGGCTTTTTCTCTGCTCCTTTTAATTGGGTGGATCTTTCTGCTGACACAAACCCCATTAATACAACCTGAGAAGACAATATAGTCTCAGCATAAAAGGCAGTGTATGCTTACCCATCACAGTATTTCCAAGTGATGTAGAAGACATATCTGATTAAATAACACTTATCTGAGGCAGCTGAATTATGTTTGTATTTATTTTGCACTGGAAAGTAGAACTACCATGCATATTCCAACAAAAAGAGCAGCAAAAGGAGCTGCTGCTGCTGTAGCAGTGGTGAAGTTAAATTATGGTTTAATTAAAGGCTCAAGCCAAAATTAAATAAAGGAGTTCGAATTCAAGTTACACAAAACCATGGCTCCAAGCATAGCCTATGTCAAAGTTACTAGTATACCAGCATTTTTGATATAACAGCACATTTAATAGGAAAAGACTTTGGATACAAGTATCAAAAGGATGTTCCTACTTAAAATTTAATTTTTTCCTTCCAAAAAGACACTTTTCTTTTTCTTTGCCACAGACTGCCACTTATTATGGTAATTTACCTGAAAAGAGAAATACCCACTCTCATTTTGCAACCAAAAGTACTTCAAGCATTAACTTGTTGTTTTTATCTGTTAATCTATGGAGATTATTATAGAAACTTACATGTTAGGCATATGTGTCCTATATATTAAATTCTGTGGACTAGTGAAGTGAAACCTATTTTAACAGCCATAATAAATGTGTTCAATCATAATTAAATCATTAAATGGCACCATAAATATATAAGCACAGTATAGTTGGGATAGTCCTGGTAGCTGTCCCTAAAAGTTATAATCAGAGCCCTCTTTTTACATCTCCCCAGGTGGTAACCCAGAGGAAATCCTATCTTAATCTTTGGTTTCTTTTCAAAGATACATTAAAATTTCTGACTTTTTTTTTAAAAAAAAAAGGAGAAAAGAGAAGGTAAGGGTGCATATAAAACAAGATTAGCCATGAGTGGGTACCCACAAAAGCATCACTGTACTGTGCTGCCTCTATTTTTTAAATTTTCATAATAAATTTTAAGTATATTATAACAAGCCACTTCCTGGTTTCCCACAGAAAGCATTAAAATAAATTTATTTATTCTCAAAAAGATAAAAAAATAACAAGTGCTGATGAGAATGTGGGAAAAAAGGAAATCCTTGTGCACTTTGATGGAAATGTAAATTGGCACAGGAGGAGAAACTAAGATGGCGGCATAGATAAACACCGGGAAATTGCCGCCTCCCACAACAATTGAAAAATACCGCAAAGGACAGAGCAGACATCATCCAGAACAACAGGAAGCCTGGCTGAGTGTAAATTCTACAACTAGAAGGAAAGAAAAGCACGCTGAGAGCCAGAGGAGCTGCGGAGGTGAAGTGCAGAGGTACGGCAGCTCGTGCACACACGCGGAAAGGGGGTGGCACCTGAGGACGCGGCTGTCTTTTTGAATCACAAGCTCCCGACTGCTCTGAACTCCGGTTCCGGGAAGTCTCTGGGGACCCAGGACTCATATGGGGAGAAGCTGGTCTGTCGGGCAGCGGGCGAACTTGAGGGCGGCTTTCCCTCAGAGGTGCTTGCAGCAATTTATCGGGTCACTGAGACGCGCGACTCCGGGGGGAGAATCAGCCATAGCTGCTTTCTCCGCCCTTTGACTCCCTGAGACCCTGCCCCGCCCAGGCTGCGGCAGAGGCTTTTGCATGTGAATGTACCTAACTGCAGCCGAGCCAGGCAGACCCGGAACTTCCAAGAGAAGGCCCAAGGCCCCGCAGCAGCTTGCATTGCTTCACAGCTGAGCCTCTTCCTGGCTCCTGCTGTGTGGCCTCAGGCAGAGGCTGAATTAGCACCTCCTTAGATCCAGGAGCCACTGTACCCAGTGGTCAGAGGGGGACCATCCAGATTGCAACTCCTCAGATCCATAAGGGACGCACTCAGGGAGCAGACTCAGTGAGCACCAAAGCCCCACTGAAGCAAGTCTTGCCCCAGAAGGGTGTCTTCAGCACAGAAGTTCTCCCACTTCAGACACAGCTGATTCTCACAGCCAATAGGCCTGGAGGTCAATTCCTCCCAGTGATCCTACAACAACCAAGGCACCAAGAGTGCACCAAGAGTGTCCACCTCAGGTAACTGGGGAGGCTGAGCCACTGGGCCCTACAGGACACCTGGCACGCAGGGCCACTCTATCAACACAGGGAAGCAGCCAAAATGCGGAGACAAAGAAACAGGTCACAAATGGCAGAAATGGAGGAAACCAAACGAGTGGATATAGAGTTCAAGGCCACATTTATAAGGTTTTTCAAGAATTTTATGGAAACCGCCGATAAATTTAATGAATCCCTCAATAAGTATAGTGAGACCATGGAGGACATGAAAAAGGACCAACTAGAAATTAAGCATACACTGACTGAAATAAAGAATAATCTACAGAGATCCAACAGCAGACAAGAGGATCCCAAGAATCAAGTCAAAGATTTGAAATACAAAGAAACAAAAAATACCCAACCGAAAAAGAAAAAAGAAAAGAGATTCCAAAAATATGAAGATAGTGTAAGGAGCCTCTGGGACAACTTCAAGCGTACCAACACCAGAATTATAGGGGTACCAGAAGGAGAGAGAGGGCAAGATATTGAAAACCTTTTTGAAGAAATAATGACAGAAAACTTCCCCTACCTGGTGAAAGAAATGGACTTACAAGTCCAGGAAGCGCAGAGAACCCCAAACAAAAGGAATCCAAGGAGGACCACACCAAGACACATCATAATTAAAATGCCAAGAGCAAAAGATAAAGAGAGAATCTTAAAAGCAGCAAGAGAAAGACAGTCAGTTACCTACAAGGGAGTACCCATACGACTGTCAGCTGATTTCTCAACAGAAACCATGCAGGCCAGAAGAGAGTGGCAAGAAATATTCAAAGTGATGAATAGCAAGAACCTGCAACCAAGATTACTTTATCCAGCAAAGCTATCATTCAGAATAGAAGGTCAGATAAAGAGCTTCAAGGATAAGAAAAAGCTAAAGGAGTTCATCACCACCAAACCAGCATTATATGAAATGCTGAAAGGTATTCTTTAAGAAGAGGAAGAAGGAAAAGGAACTCTTACCATTTGCCACAGCATGGATGGAACTGGAGAGCGGATAAATACCACAGGATCTCACTCATTTGTGGAATATAATGAACAACATAAACTGATGAACAAGGACTGATCCAGAGAAGGAGAGGCATTGATTGGACTGTCGGGCCTTGGAGGGAAAGTAGGGGAGGGGAGGGGTAAGGGGGAAAGATCAACCAAAGGACTTATATGCAAGCATATAGGCCTAACCAATGGACACGGACAACGGGGGGGTGAGGGCATGAGCGGGGGGGGGGGGGGGGGTTAGAGGGTAACGTGGGGACAAGGACACATATGTAATATCTTAATCAATAAAAAATATATTAAAAAAAAATTGGCACAGGAAATGTATATTGGAAAACAGTATAAAGGCCCCTCAAAAACTTAAAAATAGAACTACTATGTAATCCTTCAATGCTACTTCCAGATATGCATTGGAAGAAACACAAACACTGACTGGAAAAAATATATGCACCCCCATGTTACTGCAGCATTATTTACAATAGCCACAACATGGAAGCAACCTAAGCGTCCATTGATGGATAAATGGATAAAGAAAATGTTATACACACACACCGAGGAATATTATTCAGCCATAAAAAGAAAGTAAATTGTGCCATTTGAGACACCAGGGGGGGAACACAAGAGCATTATACAGGGTAAAAGAAGTCAGACAGAGGAAAGACAAATACCTATGATCTCACTTGTATGTGGGATCTTTAAAAAAGCCCACAAAACTCGTAGATACAGAGAACAGATTGATTGTTGCGAGAGGTGGGGGCTGGGGTATGCGTGAGGGTACAAACTTCTAGTTATAATATAAATAAGTCCCGGGGATGCAATGTACAGTATGCTGACTATAGTTAACAACACTACTGTATTTTAAAAGTTGCCAAGAGAGATGTTAAAAGGTCTCAGAAAAAGGGAAAAACAATGTGTAACTATGTGAAGTGATAGGTGCTAACTAGAATTATTGTGGTAATCATTTCACACTATACAGGTTGTCCCCAAAAAATATATACACACTTTGAACAATTATAAAGGTAGTGTTTATTAAATACATTTCCTTTTCAATATGTAATAGAATCAGCTGTTAAAGTGTGTATACATATTTTTGGGACACCCTGTATACATATACCAAATCATTATGTGTATACCTAAACTTAATACATTATATGTTAATTAAAAAAATAAATTTAAACCTAATAGATAAGCTGCTAAGAGCTGAGATCCAGAACCATAAAGCAACAATATGTTAGCAAACCCAAAAGCAATAAAAAAAAAAAGCTTTCCTTGCTGCTCATTATGATTCATTACATTACTGCATAAAATAAGAGATAAGAAAAATAATTAGCCGAAGCTGGTTTGGCTCAGTGGATGGAGCGTCAGCCTGCGGACTAAAGGATCCCGGGTTCGATTCCGGTCAGGGGCATGTACCTGGGTTGCAGGCACTTCCCCAGTGGGGGATGTGCAAGAGGCATCTGATCAATGTTTCTCTCTCATCGATGTTTCTGGCTCTCTGTCTCTCTCCTTTCCTCTCTGTGAAAAATTGGTGAAATATATTTAAAAAAAGAAAAAAAGAAAAGTAATTAGTTATATTCTGGAATATATTATAATTTATGGTAGGCCTTTGATAAATCCACCATTAACCTGCAAAACCAACTTCTGCTTTGAAGCATCCAAAGAAATCTCTGCAGGAAAAGGATACACTATTGAGTATCTGACAGCAGATGCCCTAATCCTTACCCAGAAAATCAGAAATCAGGTTAGCTCAGGAAGATTTACATAGGTTTCAGTAGTACTGGCAGTGGTAGTTAACACAGCTGCAGTGATATATTAAAAAAGCCATCTCTTACTGAGTACTTACACATACCAAGAAGCACTTTTCATCATTCAATTTTCACAATAAACCTAAGAAGTACTTTTAATATGCTCATTTTAGAAATGAGATAGAGATAAACAGAGGTGCCCAATATTCCATACTAAATAAGTGACAGCAGATGCAGCCCAGGCCTTCTGGCTCTTACTCTTAATCTCCACATGTACTTCCCTAACCACCTTAATAGAAGCTAAAAGAAAGGTGAGGCAGCCAGCATTCTGTCCATGCATCATAACAGTTACAGTTTTGCTTCTCACTCTCCTCTAAATATTGTCTAAGTAGTTTTTAACTCTTAGATCCATAAACAGAAAATGCTTCTCTCCTCATCCCCAATTCACTTCCTCTACTTGTCTATTGGAAAAGTTAACAGAAGCTAAGAAAAAAAAATGTAAATAACAGAGTCAGTAAATAACTGACTCTGCTACTTAAGAAGTCTGCAGAAAAGTATATAAAATTGTTAAACAGAGTTTTATGGATAGTATCTATATATATAAAAAGGCAGTGACCATGACGACAGAAACGACCGTTCAACTGGTCACCATGCAGTACTAACATAGATGCATAGACACAGGTAAAGTCTATGAGTGAACTAAGAATGAACAAGGCAAATGCTTGACTTCACGGAGCTCGCACTGTAAGAAGGTTAGGTCAGGGATGAGAATTCAAAATTGCCACCAGCACAAACGTGAGGTGCAGCTTCTCAGAGCATCCAGAGATATACCCGGTAGCGAACTGGGGGCGTGACTGAAGGGCTGGCGCCGACATGAAGGTGGGGACGTTCTGGATTGCCCAGAGGAGCCAATGGCTGCCTAGGACGGACCTTTTGATGCTGACTGGCATAGAAACCGACCAATCAGAACCAAATCTGGGTGAAAAATGAGGAGCCAATGGCTGCCTAGGAGGGGGAGCTTTTGACGCTGACTGGCATAGAAACCAACCAATCAGAACCTAATCTGGGTGAACTGTGAAGACAGAACCTAAGGTAGGGGCTGAGGAGGGGTTTTAAGAGCAACAGCTGTTTGGTGTAAGGTGTACGAAAGCGGTTCAATTTGTTAATAACCGGTTTGGCAGTATAGTGCCTATGACTGGCTATCAGTCCAGATATAGGGGTTATGTATTTTTGTCTGCCAAGAACATTTCCTCCTGCTGAAAAAGGCTTCCCTGCCCCCCATTTAAGCAATCCTATCCTATATAATCTATCTATACTAATAAAAGGGTAATATGCTAATTAGACGGGGTCAACCGGCCACCTTCCGGACATCCGACTTCCTTCCGGACAAACCCATGGTGGTGGGGTCGATGCAGAGGCAGTTAGGGGTGATTAGACCGGCAGGGGAGAGCAGTTAGGGTTGAGATCAGGCTGAGGGGGGTTAAGAGCAATCAGGCCGGCAGGGGAGGGCAGTTGGGAGCAACCAGGCCATCAGGGGAGGGCAGTTGGGGGCAGCCAGGCCGGCAGGAGAGGGCAGTTGGGGATGACCAGGTTGGCAGGGTAGGGCAGTTGGGGACAATCAGACCGGAAAGGGAGGGCAGTTGGGGGCATTAGGCAGACAGGCAGGTGAGTGGTTAGGAGCCAGTGGTCCTGGATTGCGAGAGGGATGTCCGACTGCCGGTTTAGGCCCGATCCCTGGGACTGGGCCTAAACCAGCAGTCGGACATCCCCCAAGGGGTCCCGGATTGGAGAGGGCGCAGGCCGGGCTGAGGGACAACCTCTCCCCCCCTACCCTCCGCACGAATTTCTTGCATCGGGCCTCTAGTCTACACTAATAAAAGAAAAAGATGCAAAATGACCATACCTTCGTGATGCCCACCAGCCAATCAGGAGTAAGTATGCAAATTAACCTCATCGCCTCCGTGGAGACAGACAGCAGGGAGGAGGCAGCTCCTAGCACAGCACAGCCTGCTTGGCTGACCCAGGAGCAGGGAAGCGCGGCCTGCAGGCAGCTCCCAGCACGGCAGGTCGTCGCCACTGCAACCAGGGAGCAGGCAAGCCCGGCTGGCAGGCAGCTCCCAGCACGGTCTGTGGCAACCCAGGAGCAGGGAAGCGCGGCCGGCAGGCAGCTCCAAGCACGGCCTGCCTGGCCATCACCACAGTGACCTGGAAGCAGGCAAGCGCCGCTTGCAGGCAGCACCCAGCATGGCCTGCTTGGCCATTGCCTCAGCGACCAGGGAGCAGGCAAGTGTAGCCCACAGGCAGCACCCAGCACAGCCCGCTTGGCAGTCGCTGCGGTGTGGAGCAGGCAGGCCCCACAGAGAGCAGAGAACCACGGAGAGCAGGCCTAAGCCAGCAGTAGGACATCCCCTGAGGGCTCCCAGATTGGAGAGGGTGCAGGTCAGGCTGAGGGACACACACACACACCATGCACGAATTTCGTGCACCGGGCCTCTAGTATAATACTAATTATCCTGGACCAAATAGTGATAATCAAAAGTATATTCAAATACACTTATATAACCGCAAACCATACAGTTTTACAAAGGTTAGGCATGACTATTTCATTTTCAAATATCCTCATTACATAAAATTGATGTAAGCAGAATTAGTAATTCTATTAATACTAAAAAGATTTATGTTTTTAGTATTAATACTAAAAAGTTTTATGATTTATGTTTTTAGGAGATATATCTTATAATAATGTGAAATCAAATATACTGCATAAATAGACAATTGGCAATAAAAAGTTACACTTTCAAAAACTATGTGCACAGCTAGGCACTTCCTGCTTTTCTGAATGCAGGATTTATCTGAAAGAAATATAAATCACTAATTACAAAGCATAAAAGTAGACAGAGAAATCTAAATAGGATCGTGGGAAACAGGCAAGGTCACATGCGAAAAAAGTAAAGAAAAAAAAGAATACAATTATAAAGAGTCTAAATGTTTTCTGAAAACATTACATTATAGGTAAGTATGTTCTGGTTCCAAAAAATACCTACTCTGTTAAGCTTTACGACTCAGACAATATTTAAAAAGTAAAGTCCATGCCGGAACCGGTTTGGCCCAGTGGACAGAGCGACTGAAAGGTCCCAGGTTCGATTCCGGTCAAGGGCATGTACTTGGATTGCGGGCACATCCCCAGTAGGAGATGTGCAGGAGGCAGCTGATCGATGTTTCTCTTTCATCGATGTTTCTAACTATCTCTCTCCCTTCCTCTCTGTAAAAAGTCAATAAAATATATTTAAAAAAATAATAATAAATAAAAATAAAAAGTAAAGTCCATAAAAATCCTTTGACAGGAGATAAAATACCAACATTACTTGAATACTTTTATTTTATTCAATCTTTTTTAAATTTCTGCCTACCTCTCAGAAATAAGTTCAAAAACATTAATACATGGTCAAATTTATACAAACACTGATAAAAATGAAAATCTATGCATTCAGTGGCAAGTAAAAGAAGCATATGTTGCATCAATTAACTAGGATCAATTAAATCCTAAAATTATCAATAGTGGTTAGTTTTCAACCTTGCCATTACAAACAAAGTCACACACACATACACACAGAGAAGGGGAAAAGATCAAACCTAACACAAGAAAATAAGATCTTCTTGCTATTTTAGTCACATGAAATCACAAATCAGGGTATGTACTGTCCAGTCTCCCATACAATATTGTCCAATGAGAATATTCAGAATTCCTAAGACACTGCAAATAAAAAAATAAGTTTAACTTCTTCAATAAAAAGTTAAACTTCAATTAGCCAAAATAAATTCCTTCATCTATTCTTTGAGAATTCCAATTAATTGGGATTCTTACATGCTCTTGATGCCCTAATTTTTGTACAATGAAGGAGGAAACTGAATAGATACGATAGAGTGGGTTATGGATCTAATGCTTATTCAAATACACTCTAATGGTATGTTTGCTTTTAAAAATTTTCACATTCTGCAAAATGTCAGGCTAAAATTAACAGGGCTAAGGGGAAAATAGATTTGGAACAAACCATTGGAAAACTACAACTCTGTCACCAGAGCAGTGACAAAAACATTAATTGGTACCTAGGAAGATAACCTGGACCACCCAGACAGGTCGATTAACTTGGCTGGAGGAGGCTGCCACAAGGATAAAAAAACACATCAAAACAAGGCTAGGAGATACTCAACCAATAAAAGTGGAACCTGACACAGAGGGGCTGCTCTTCAGGAGTCCACCATTAGTAGGGAGCCACACAAAACTGACAGGTACATCTCTGGTAAGAAAACTCCAGGTACAAGCACTCATATTTATTATTCTCCAATCAGAGCTACAAGTGTTTCCACCGGAAGTACAACAGCCAAGCTCAGTGCTATTTCCTTTCCCCTGTAAGTTATAACACCATCTCCCCAACCCTATTACTGGTTCCCCTTGCCTAGGAAAACATCCCACATTCAGCAATGTAATTTTTGTGTTCAACTGGTATAATTCTCTAATTTCTAACGTGTGAGCAAAACCACATTATAGAAATCAAAAGACTATGCTTTAAATATGTTTGCAAAGCAAGGGTAGCTATCCTTTTAACATTTTCTTTTGACCATTTTTCTTTTGGGTACTTCCTCTTTTTTACTTACAATGAGTCTCATAAATTACAAGAGTTAGTCATTTGTCAGATGTGTAACAAATTGTTTTTCCAACTGATCACTTGATTTTATGCTGAGGTTCATGAGTGTGGGAATATTTTTTAATGGTTTAACTGTATATACTAATAGCTTCATCTTTTCTCATTCCTGAGATCTAATGCCTCACTTTTAGATCACCCATCCCAGTGTTATAAGTAGATTCACACCTGTTTTCTTCAAATACATTTTTTACATTTGTCTTTAACTTATCTGAATTTTAGCATAAAGTTTAAGGCAGAAATTCAGTCTGAATTTTTAATCTACAAATTGCTATTAACTCTGTACTTCCATCTATTTTCCCCCGCTGAGTTGAATTGCCATTTTTTATCATACAAAGTATCCAATATGTTTAGATTGACCCTCTTTTCTTTTTTTTCTTTTTTTTAATCTTTAATTTCTTTATTGGTTAAGGTATCACAAATGTGTCCTCATCCCCCCATTAACCCCCTTGCTCTGTGTGGTTAGAGGCTATGACAGGGAATATTTAACAGGCAGAAAACAGAGTAGAAATGCTCGACACACTTTAATTCAAACAGTGTTGAGAGGTACTGTTTAAATACTGCAGCTTCCTGATGATCCTTTCCCTCCCCAAATCATCATTTTTTCAGAAATTTTACCAAGTACGTATGTAAGAAATTAAATTAGAGTACCTATCAAAAGGGGGAAAAAAAGTCAGAGTAGGTTAGAAGGAAAAGTGACACATTCTTTTGAATTCAAAGGCCCATAGGACTATACTTCTGATGCACTTAGTTTGCTTCTGATAACCATTTTATAATCATAAAGAACAGATGTTAACAAGGGTGGCCAAGTAAGCTACATCTAAGATTAGCAATACTTTGATCCAAAAAAAGCAACAGATCTGGATATTTGGATCAAAAGAACAAAGACCAAATAATTAAATGTTATGCTTAAGTTTTTCTAGAAATTCCAGTTTCCTTAATTACATAATCTCTGTGTTCTACAAAAGCTTATCTAGGGGCTTAATGGACTAGTTAGTAATTAGGCTGTTTTCATTCCATAAAAGTCTATAAACATCGTTTTTAATGTTTTTCTTTACTATAGCATCATAAAATTATAATAAATGAAATTAAAAGTCTAGATTTAAGCTAAGGGATGTAATAGCAGGCCCTATGTACAGTATCTCATAATTGTGTCATCAATTTTTCCAAATACTCACTTATTAAGCAATGGATGTTATGGGAGTAACGTGAATTGTCTGGGATGGTGAAGCTGCTATCACAGATAGCAACCTGACTCTCACCAAAAGGAAGAGTGAAGAAACAAAGTTTATACAGTAAACATCCCAGTGCCTGTAAAATAAAGAAGCATGAATATCATCAGAATTCAAATAAACAACTTAACCACAAGACATTAAACCAAAAACTAAATTTGTTATTTTAAAGACTAATGTTTTTATACTGAATTAATCTTTTCACAAATTACTTGCTTAAACTAATTAATGAGCTTATTTGTTGAGAAGACATTTAACTATCATTTCCATGTTTTTCTATCACATCTGTGGATAGCTGGCTAAATTAATACTATCATAGAACTCTAAATCATAAATAATATAACTAAAATTAGAAGTGGTTGGTCCCTTTGAGGAAAAAAAATATACTTTTATTTCTTTCACAAGGAAAATATATATTTAGTACATAACTAGCATATAACCAACTAGGTAAGCACAATACTCCTTCTAGCAGCATTTTTTTAAAATTCACTATAAAACATGTTTTAAAATCCTGGGATTCCAAACAAGTTAGCCAGCACAATTAAATTTATTTGAGACTAAGCATGTGTCATATTTCATACTATAAAAATTAGTCTCTATTTTTCTGTATAACCCTATGATCTTTATTCTATAATTTACTAATCATATTTGTACCTGGATAATCTATATTAAAATTCAAAAAGGCAGGGCTCTGTGTGCTTCACAGACATCACAGCATGAATAAATCTACTTGCTGACAACAAAAAACAAAATACCCTAAAAACAAAATTGTAGCTAAGCTGCTAACACAGCTCAAACCAGAGAGCCAGTAATGAAATGTAATTTTCAGGTCAAGAAATCATTATGTTGTCACAAGATGTGTAATCTACCAGCCTTAACTGTGTAAGGGGTATTTCTAACTCTACGCAGATTATACGAACTTATCCAATAGTTAGTAAACAATTTTATCAACAATACTAAAATTTGTCCTTACCATCTAAAAATCAGCAAATCAGTTTTGCTTTGTTGAATTTTCTCCACATACCAACTTAGCAAATGCAACTAACAAATACTCTAAGCTTTATAACTATTTTGAAGATCACAATATACAGAAACACCTGTGTTAAATAATATTAATTTACTAACCATTACTTTCAACATTTTAACAGTGCTCTAAGGAAAAATTTAAAGGCTTTAGAAATTTCAATATATCCATTCAAAGACATTACAGGGTTATTTACTATATGATTAACAAAACTGTGAAGATTCTGCCTAGCCAGTGTGGCTCAGTGGTTGAGCATCGACCCAGGAATCAAGAGGTCATGGTTAGATTCCTGGTCAGGGCACATGTCCGGGGTTTCGGGCTCGATCCCCATTGGGTGGTGTGCAGGAAGCAGCCAAGTGATGGTATTACTCTCTCATTGATGTTTCTATCTCTCTATCCCTCCCCCTCCTCTCTCTTAAGAAAAATCAAAACATTTATTTAAACTGTGAAGATTCTGAATAGAAAAATCCAGTAAAATGTGGCTTTAAAAATTTTATGATGCTTTGTTTTATAAGTAAGATATCTTCAGCATATATGCAGTAAACTGAGGATAAGGCTCCTTTAACAATAATAAAAAATACTATTAATGGTGTAATATCTGCATTAAATTACACTTTCTCCTACCCAGATGACAATCTCCAGTGGTCGGCAAACTCATTAGTCAACAGAGCCAAATATCAGCAGTACAACGACTGAAATTTCTTTTGAGAGCCAAATTTTTTAAACTTAAACTATATAGGTAGGTACATTGTTATTAACTTAATTAGGGTACTCGTAAGGCTTAGGAAGAGCCACACTCAAGGGGCCAAAGAGCCGCATGTGGCTCGTGAGCCACAGTTTGCCGACCACGGGTCTAGGCAAAAGGGATCTCCATTTTAGCCAGTTTTATCTCGTCAATCAGACCGTTAGTAATGTGTCATGTGTTACAGTAAATGTTGTGGGAGTACCCAGTTAACAGTTTTAGACAGCAATGTCAGTATACTTAAAAACATAAATCTAAAATACTCTGCTTCATGTTGTTTGAACACAATGAGGTGTCCTAGTTTTTTCATACCAAAGGCATTTCCCTCTTCATCCATTTTATATTATGAGACTTGTTCAAAAAACAAGAGAGAACAAATGACATGATTTTAAAAGCTATCACCATCCTCCATTTTCTTCATCAAAAGGTAACATGAGCATCTCCCACCTAAAATGTGGTAGCTTACTTACATTTCACCTGAGCTAAGACAAGCATAAAAAAACACCATGCAAATTAAAGTTCTATCTCTGTCACGCATATAAACACAGCTTCTGTTTTCTGATTATTTTTCTTGCTTCTTTTTTTTTTTATCTTTGAGTATGTACAACCCCATCGTTATACCAAGTTAGCTGTTAGAGAAATACTACTCCATATACTAATCTATAAATGGCACAAATTTTAAACTTATCACTGACAACTTAGTACTTTGCTTGGCATGCACACTAAGTCTGGTGAAAAATCAACAACAAAAAAAGATTCCCCCTCCTTTTTGTTAAGATACTGGGTAACCCTTGATGATTTCAAAACAGTATTGAGCTATGATGTCTGTTGTTTCTTCTGTTGTTGAAATAGATTTTTAGGTAATACAGATTTCAACAGCCAGTCACAAAATTAGGTCAGTAAACGCTTGCATAGTCACCTCTTCTAATATTTTCATTTTATCAATTCAGATCCAATTGAATTTGCTTTCTACATTATACTACAAACCATTTAATGAGTCAAATGTTAATGTTGAGAAAAGCAAATTAAATTTGAGTTATACAAGCTGGTGATCTAAAAGCAGTATCAAATTAAACCAAACTTATTCATGGTGTGATTCAATTATGTGTATGGTTAAAAATGCAACTACCACAAGATTTAAGAAACACCATTTGGTGAAAAAGTATATATTATGTGGAAAGATAAAAAGATATCAAAGCTATTCTTTTTTTATTACCTTGCAGGAATATTTGGGCATCCCGACCCCAAGAGGAAGAGTCCAGGAGAAGAGAACCAAGGAGATATTCATTTTATTTTACACATTACTTTCAACTACTTTCTGAACACTATGTTTTAAAAACAAAATAAACATGATTTTTCTAATAAACTCTAGAACTATTTCCAAAGGATTTTTTCCCTCCATCCCTAACATGGTCACTAGTGACAAATATAGCTAAATACTAGCTGAAGTTAAATGAATTTACATTTAAAGTACCTCCCTGCTAGTTTATTAAATACTAGAGGCCCAGTGCACGAAATACGTGCATGGGTAGGGTCCCTAGGCCTCGCTGGTGATCAGGGCCGATCAGGTTCCCCGCCTCCCTGCCTCCTCCTTCCCTCGCTCCCTCAGCACCCTGCTGCCACTGGTCACCAGTCATGCTCCGCGCTGCTCCCTAGTGGTCAGCATACGTCATAGGGAGCGATTGAACTCCCAGTCTCCTGGTCGAACTCCAGAGGGGACAATTTGCATATTAGCCTTTTATTATAAAGGATTACTAAAATATAGTTTGCTATGAAATAAGTAAAAAAGAAGTACTGGCGTCTATATATATAAAAGCCTAATATGCTAAGTGTGTGACTGTTCACTATGATGTGTACTGACCACCAGGGAGCAGATGCTCAATGCCTAGGCATGGAAACATGAAACAGACTGATGAATATCACAGGGAAGGGGGAAGAAGCAATGTGGGAAGAGATTAACCAAAGATATTATATGCATACTAGAGGCCCGGTGCATGGATTCATGCACCGGTGGGGGTCCCTCAGCCTGGCCTGTGCCCTCTTGTAATCTGGGACCCCTCAGGGGATGTCAACTGCTGGTTTCAGCCCAATCCCCACAGGCAAGTCCTAACATAAAGTTCAACTTTATAGAAACACAATCTATCTTAATAATTCAATCCAGATATATATGATATGCTAAATAATAAAAAACTTGATATATATTTTAGTCAATGACATGTTTATGATTAGAAAAAGTTGTATGCATGTTATTTCCTAAAATATTCTGGAAAGTTGTCAGTGTAATTTGCAGCTTTTCCATAAGGTGACCAACCAAAATTCCACTCAATCAACACTCATATCTAATCTAAACACTAAAAAATATCATGATAAAAAGTTCTATTATATGGAAGCCCATTACTTGCTTTTTTATACCTAAGCTTTCCTTCTCAGGATTAAGAACAAAAAATGTTCTATTTTCATCACCTGAATAAGAATCTCTACTGTACAACACTTTTCTGCTTATTAGGAAATACCTTTTGGGAACAGGGGGCAAATAATCAATTGAACTCAAATTTTTAAAATTTGGTTAGAGAAAACGTCAACCTTTCTTGGCCTTACCCAGATATCAGCCTTGGTGGTGATCGGTTTCCCTCCATAAAGGTTGATCATTTCAGGGGCTCTGTATGACAGAGTTGTATACCTGGCAGTAAATAAGTAAAATGGAGTGGAGATATAAAAATAAAATAAAAAGACAGATACTACATTGTTTCTACATAAAATGCTGCAAAAAATTTCTCTGTTCAATAACATTAGATAAAAATAATACTACTTTTAAAAGGCATTAAAGTCTATCAAGGATTAAACAATACAAAACATGTACATATACACATTTTTATTCAATAAGCACAATAGCATCTCTAATGATAAAAACTTAATTCTCTTTAATACAAAAATTTTAAATAAAGACAATGTATTGGAAACATAGTTTTCCTTGAGTTCTTTATTTGAAATAATATAACACTTAAAATATCCTTATCAAAATATTTTAATCAATTTAAAAATAAAACTTCTTTCAAAGTATTAGTTTATATGTTCACTTAAGGAGTTTGTTTTCATGGACTCTAACGTACTTCCTTGCAAAGGGCAGTAAATGTCCTTTAGGTTTGTTTTTATAATTGTAGTTTTAAAAAAATGTAGGTGCCATAATTTTAACTACACTAATTAAGTACAATTCTAATACTGCCATCATGAGCTATTTGGAATTATAAGACACTGAATATTAACCAATATAAAAACCCCAAATACATTACGAACAGAATATTTTAATGAAGTAGTGCTCGATTTCATGGCAGAAATTACGAAAATATGGAAGAACTTCCTGTATCATGGCATAACTTAAAATTCACTTTGACTGTTTATAGGTTTTATTTTACACAAAGTGTTCTTAAAGGTGAGCATTCTACAATCTTACTGATTTCAATGACCCTGATTGGTGGGACATTCTGAATAATACAGAGAAGCAACCCAAGAAACCAGAATATGAAATGCATGCAGGCAGGACTTTCGTTCACTGCTAGCCTGCAGCACCCCCTTACTGCTATCCTTCAGTGTCCACTACATTGAAGGCCCTAAATAAATACCTATTAATTAAGTAAATGGTTGGGCCATTAACTCTTCAATTGAGCCACAAAGCACAACCTCATAAGTTTACATTCATCATTAATGCAAAATTCTATTAAACCTTAACTATACTTCAGATCTCAACAACAAGAAATAAAACCTAGCAAGTTAGAGGTGCTTGAGCAGAATCAAAGCAGCCATTATATATCACAATCCAATCTTTTTTTTTTTAATTGCATTCGCAAGAAGTTTATTCTATAATTTATTGTTCTTGAATTCTTTAGGACATTTATATGTTTACTAAGGAGTTTGTTTTTATGGAATCTAATATAATCACCATAAGCTAAGTTCTCTGTTAAAAATACATAGTCTAGAAATCCATAGTGCTATACAACTAAGCCAGGGTAATATCAGTTCTACTTGAGCTATTTCAAAATATAAGTTACAGTTCAAAAAACAACTCCTAGACAGTTTAAAACAACGGAGAATTTGTGAAGAAGAGGGCAACTCAGGAAAGGCAACTACTTATAAATTCCTATTCTAACAGATCTTTCTGCAGTCTGTATCATTTTATTAAGGTAATCTAAGACTTACAAACAGTTCCATTTTCTAAAACAGAAAAGTCTTAACAAGAAATCTAGCAGCCATGGAAAGTACAAGAATAAGGAAACATAAAGCAGATATGACTTATTTTTCTACCAGAGAGCTTTCCAGTACACTATTACTAAGTAACACATCTTCAACAGTTTTCAATACATACAGAAGTCAACTTGTTAATATTAAATATGAAGTAAGTTTAAATGTTTTCAAATAATTTAATTTTTCCTAACAAAAACAGTACTACTAAAAATAAAGATGCTTAACTGAATTCAACAATCAGTGAAAACTGCCTTTAATGGTTCCACTCATTACTACAGCTAATTTAACAACTTTCTTGATAAATGTGTTTAAAACGTAGATGAAAAACTTGTTTCCATGGTAAAATGTATTTCCTATTTAGCTAGATCAGACATAAATTAATCAATGTCTATGGTATAAAGGTATTTTGAAGAAATCTATGAATGGAATATCTAAAATATGTATCAGCAGAGCTGATCACAGACCCAAGTTAACTAAAATTCCCTTAAGACAAATGCAATAAAGATAAACACTTACTTTTTAATTTCTTCTTCTACTATATTCACTCCATCTTTTTGAGGATTAAGAAATTTATTAGTGGCACTGCCAAAGTCACAAAGTACATAGTTTCCACCATCATTCAACAAAATATTTTCTACCTTAAGAGAAAAAAATCAATAATTAGTATTATTTTCAAAATGAAGATTATCTTTTTACAACCATGACCTTACACAAACATTGGCGGGTTTGTGATATATACATATACATATACACATACATACACACACACACACTATATATACCCCTGTATATAATACCTCAAATTATGAGGAAGGACAAATGAATCAGACAAAAAATATACTCTACTATGTCTACTGCTTCTCTTACTAAAAACAGAGAAGTGCTTCTTCCATCTCAGGATAATTTTTGCAGGGGACAAGAAACCCCAAATAAATCCTCTCTAAAAGTGCTTCAGTGAAAGAGAGGAACTTGTAGCAGTCACAGTCTATACTATAACTCCATTTCTCTCCATTTCTGACACTTTACCTTATCTATAGACAAGCAATAACAAAAAACATTAAAATTCTAACTCTGACTTTTCATACCATTTTTATATAAAATACTATACTGAGCCCTGGCCACTTTTGCTCAGTGGTTAGAGTGTCAGCCCATGTACTGAAGGATCTCGGGTTCAAGTCCCAGTCAAGGGCACGTACCTCGGTAGCTGGTTCTTTTTCCTGGTCGGCACATGCAGGAAGCAACCAATCGCTGTGTCTCACATCCATGTTTCTCCTCTCTCTCTCTCTTTCTCTCTACCCCCCTCCTCCCTCCCTTCCACTCTGTCTAAAAAAATCAATGGAAAAATCCTCAGGTAAGGTTTTAAAAAAAAAAAAAAATACTATTCTGAAAAACAAGATTTGACTTTATGCCTTAGCTTGGAGATTAGAGTTGTAGTAATTTAAGTGAACAAATTACATGCAGTTTCTAGAACAGAATAATGTGGATTCACAGCCCAACTTTGCTCCTTCACTAACATGCACACCCTTGGACAATTTGCTTTACCACTCTGTGCATTAGTTTCCATCTCTATAAAATGGGGGAGATGGTATCTATTATAAAAGGTAAATGAATTAAAATATGTAGATTGCTTAGAACAGTGGCTGGAATACTCAACCACTATAAGGTAAGTACTCAACAAGTGATGCCATTTTATTACATTTTTCCACAATATTTTTTATTATTTTTTTAATATATATTTTTATTGATTTCAGAGAGAAAGGGAGAGGGAGAGAAACATCAGTGATGAGAAAGAATCATTGATCAGCTGCTTTCTGCATGCCCCCCACCGGGGATTGAGCCCACAACCCAAGTATGTGCCCTTGACTGGAATTGAACCCGGGATCCTTCAGTCCATAGGCTGACGCTCCATCCACTGAGCCAAACCAGCTAGGGCAGCAGTTCTCAACCTGTGGGTTGCGACCCCTTTGGCGGTCGAACGACCTTTTCACAGGGGTCGCCTAAGATCATCCTGTATATCAGATATTTACATTACGATTCATAACAGTAGCAATATTACAGTTATGAAGTAGCAACAAAAATAATTTTATGGTTGGGTCACAACATGAGGAACTGTATTAAAGGACCAGAAGGTTGAGAACCACTGAGCTAGGGCAATATATGTTTGTTTGTTTTTTATTTTTATGACATGGTCTTGGAGAGCAATTCAATTTCTCTCAATCCTATCAAAATACATTACTGTTTCCTTATAGGTTTTCTTCTAGATTTCATTTTAGTCTACTTTTTAGAAGATTTGCACAATATCTATATAAGAAATCTACTTAAAATACATAAGTTTGCTTAAATTTACACATGTAAAAAAAACTAAACATATGAAATATGGTCTATACTAAATTGTGCAGTAAGACAATTCCAGTTTTAAATCAGTAAGACTCAAATAAAGTATCTACATGAAAAAAGTTAACTTTTAGTAATTTTAAAAAATCTAAAAAAATCATACAAATTATTAGGGAAATATAAAAGTTGTATATTCAAAAGAACTGAAATAAACTATACTGGTTGCCCAAATTAAGGGACATAGTCATGCGCTTCAACCTTGACTTAACTTGTATCCTTTTACCACAGGGTTCCCTGGGTGATGTTTTCGTGGTTATGACCTATATTCCAAGTAACATCTTCTATTTTCTTGCATCTTAAGAGTATCTTATTATCACCTTTCATAAATTTTGTATACTCAGTCAGAATTGAGATTCACTCGTTCATTCATTAAATATTAATTATTGAGAGCACACTTGTACCAGGCACTGTTCTAAAAGCTTGGATACATTAATACAAAAGAGAAAAATCCTTGTCCACAGAGAGCTTATATTTTAGTGGGAGAAGACAGAAAATAAACAATAGCATAATACATAAGCAAACTATATAGTATCTTAGAAGGTGAGAAGTGATAATAAAAAGGAGAGCAGGTAGGAAGCAGGAATGTTAGATTGTAATTGTAACTGAGGCAGTGTAAGACAGAACTTCAGTGAGAAGGTGAACTTGAGCAAACTTGAAGAGTGAAAGGTTAGCCATGGGATATCTGCGCATAAAGAATTTCAGGAAGAGGAATTTTTGGAATCTTAATGTTGGTGGGTACCGAAGAAGACACCTATAGTTTTACAAGGTATGTGCACTGGCATCTCTAGTAATATGATACCAGAAATGTTCGATTCACTTTGGGGACTTTTTCCAATATAATAAGGGTATCAGATACAAGAGGTCTGAGTGCACATAAAGGTTAAAATATAGTATGACTTTAAAGATAATTACCACCCAATCTACAGCCAGTCTTTAGATGACCTCAGGAAATGCAGCAGGGGACAAAGGCCAAGCTCAGTTCTAATAAGAAAAACTGATTTAGATGAAGATAGCCCAAGAACATTTTAACTTGAAACTTAAAAATGCATCAATACATGAGGATTCTAAATTTTGTACCTTCAGATCCCGGTGAATTATTGGAGTCTTACACTGATGCAACCTCGCAACAGCTTCACAGGTATCACAGAATATCTGTAACACTTCTGGTTCCGTAAAACCTGTCTGCAGCTTCTTATTCATCTGATTCACTACCTGCCCAGCTAACCAAAAAAGTAATTTTGAGAGGACATATTTGTATACATGCAGTCTATCACAAAGAAATTAAGAAATGCAATTATGGTCTCAGGTACTAGGGAATTGGCTTTTTCATAATTCTCCTGTAAGGATGCTTATTACACCATGAAGGACTGATTCAATGAAATACATTTTATCATATTTTACGTCTCTAACATGAGAACATCTTACATAGATGATGTCCTGCTAATGCAATTGCCATGTTTTAACATTTTAACATATCTGAAATCAGGGTGTACCTTATAATTAACAGCATTTTTTTAAAGTTTATTTCACACTATGCTAATTATTGGGTAAACAATGGTAAACAAAAATAAAGTTGCTATTATCATAGAATTTATAGTTTAAAGGCAGAGGTGAACATTAAAAAGTCACACAAAAAACACGTCATAATTATGTACAATCCTTTTAATAAAAGCCTAATATGCTAAGTGTCCAGTCATCCAGTCGTCAGTTCAGTCAATCAAAGCATAATATGCTAATGATACGCTAAGGCCCCTCAACCGCTCGCTATGACACGCACTGACCACCAGGGGGCAGACAGTCAACTGGTTGACCAGTCACTATGACATGCACTGATCACCAGAGGGCAGATGCTTCGACTGGTAGGTTAGTTTGCTGCTGAGGTCCGGACGATCAGGACTGAGTGAGACGGGTGGACATGCCCTGGAGCCTGCCCATGGTCCCTCCCTGGCTGGCCAACTTCCTGCGTCCCTCCCCGGCCCCAATCATGCACCGGTGGAGTCCCTCGGCCTGGCCTGCACCGTCTCACAATCTGGGACCCCTCAGGGGATGTCGGAGAGCCGGTTTCAACCCAATCCCACAGGCCAGGACAAGGGACCCCCCAGTGGTGCACGAATCCGTGCACTGGGCCTCTAGTAAGAATAATAAGAGAGAATCTATGTTTAAATTGGTGAAGGAGGATGAGGAAAAAAGAGTGCCAGATAAGGCCAATCTAAGGAAGTGATATTTATGTTTACAATGAAGGGTAGGTAGGAATTAACCAGGAAGAGATCTGCAACAAGAGCAGATTAGGGATAGCAAGTGGCAATTACAAAGGCCTCCAGTTTGGGAAAGAGCTTAATGACTTTAAGTAGCTTAAAGAAAGCCAATGTGGACATGGTCTAGGTAAGGTGAGAAGAGACGGATGAGGCAGAAAGCAATCAGAAATACTTACATTTAATTTAAGAACCAAAGAAACTTCCTTATCTGAGTTTTTAAAAGTCCTTGACTGAGGGATAAGGGAATCAGAAGAGTGGAAATGGATGATAAGAGGCTAATACTCTAAACTAGGTAAGGGATAATGGGCAGAGTAACTTACTAAAATTAAATAGCCACACATGAGTCCTGAGAGAATATATAATAATAATATACAATATACCACAATAATTGCAGTCTAATAATGACAATTCTTAATTATTAAGAAATTAACTATCATATTTTAAGAGCAAAAGTAAATATGTGATTCATTCAGAAGCTAGTCTGATAAAAATCATGTTTGGGGATTTTAAAAAGGCAAGTTTATGTTAACTTGAAACTTTCTTTTAACAAGCTTGAATAAAAAATGCTTGCTACTTTGAAATCTTTAAGAAGGTGCATATATAGCTGTTCCTTTTATTTTTACTGTCTCAACAGCATTTTCTTGTATTTTCTGAAATGGTTGTTTCTTTTCTTAGAATTTTAAAGCAAAAAGAACATGAGCCCTAGCTGGTTTGGCTCAGTGGATAGAGCATCAGCCTGCGGACTCAGGGGTCTGAGGTTCGATTCTGGTCATGGGCATGTATCTCGGTTGCAGGCACATCCCCAGTAGGGAGTGTGCAAAAGACAGCTGATTGATGTTTCTCTCTCAGCTATGTTTCTAACTCTCTATCCTTCTCCCTTCCTCTCTGTAAAAAATCAATAAAATATATTTTTTTAAAAAAAGAACATGAACATTTACCTATCAACTTCCAACTTTCTGAAAACGCAAGCCCATTTCACTGTAATTTGTTCAGGGTATCTAATAAGAGTGAGGTGCCTGACCAGGCAACAATTTCCTTCACCCTCTTGTCAGACACCCTAACTCATTTTGACCCAAAATTAAACGGGATAAAAAATGTTTTCTAAGTATTCATTCACATTCTTGAAATATCATTTCACAGCGAAAGAAATGAAAATCTTAAACTCATTTCACCTCTTCTAAAGGTTCAATGTTGTAATGAATAGAATGAATTTTACACAAATGTTAATCCTCTTTCTTCCATTGAGAGATATTTGAGCTAATAACCTTGAATGACAATATTCAGGCCCCCCCCCCCAAAAAAACAACTAAAAGCTGTATTTGAGCTGCATTTCTAATGCAGACACAAAAAATATTTTATTATTCAAAATTAAACTCTTCTGAAAATTATGTTAAAGTAAGGTTATTGTAATGAAAAGTATGACTTAAATATATATATATACTGAAGGTCTTTTAAAACAAGATGCATAGAGCTCTCAAATCTTTCCATATTTTCCAAACAGGTATCATTTCCTAAGCAAAATCTTATATACTCTTGCCAATTTCAGCACTAAAATAAAAAAGTCAACATTTCCCTAACCTCTCAAAGTAGGCAGCCAACCCTTCCTATCTGATTATATACAACAAAATAAGGCAGAAGTGGCAGTGTGCCAGTCCCAAGTCTAGGCCTTAGGAGCCCTCACATCCTCTACCTGCCCTCTTATGTTTCTACCATGTCCATGGAAAAGTATCCCCAGGATAACTTGTCAATGCCAGGAAGATGAGAAATACGTAAAACCAGTCCCAGCAAGCCGACTGGCATATGAGCAAGCCCAGTCAAAATGAGTGGTGTCACCCCACCAAGTTCAACCTAGAACTGCTGGCCCATTGATACAAAAGCAATAATAAATAACTGTTGTTTTATGCTATTGAGTTTTATAATGTTTTGTTACTAAGCAAAAGCTAACAGATTATCCATAGGAACTTCTGTAAAACATCCCCCCCCCCAAAAAAAAAGCTCTTTTCATAAAATAATTAAGAATATATTCAAAATACTAACTCTGATTTCTGAAAGTTTGGTAACCAAAGCACATAAAACCTCTCTTAAGCACATTAGCAAATTAAGCAGTGTCACATCATGAACCTGCAGAGATCTAATTCTGGAGAAAAGATGATTGTAAACATTTGATACTTGAAACCATGGTGGGGTATATAAGCTACTTAACATCTACTTTCTATACAGTTTTCTCTCTACATAATGCAAAACAGTGTACCTGAACTATATATACAACACTGACTCCCTCACTAAAGTACCTTCATTCTTAAACAATTTTACGTAAACAATTTGCTTTTATGGAGGAAGTAAACGGAGAGCATTTTTGCTCACCCATTCTCTACCCCTCCAATCCACTGGGAATTTCTCATTTATTCATCTGAGAAAAGGAACTGAGCATACTCTATTCAGATTCTCTAACTTATCAGGTAAAATATTTAAAGAAAACTTGTAACATAATAGAGAGAGCATATTAACAAACGGGGGGGGGGGGGGGGGGAATGCCAGGAACAACAACAAAAAAAATTCTTTTAAAGCTATAATATCTGTAAAAAACAAAATATCTGCACCTAAAACAAGAGCAAGGTATATTTTAACAAAGAACAACAATATTGAGAGAACAAAAAAGAGTTCTTAGAAATTAAAAATAACATGGCAGAAATACAAAATTCTATAGAGGAGCTCAAAGATAAATTGAAGGAATGCTCCCAACACAAGCAAAAAAAATAAAATAAAATAAAATAAAAGAGATGAAAAATCAAAGAAAGGAAATCAGAGAACTGATCAATCTGTGGCAGGATAGTAAGAAGCTAGGAAAATTCCTGGACAAGTGGAATGGGGAAACTGAGACCAGAAAATTAAACAAGGCCAAACAGTTTGGGCAGCTTCCAGCCAGCTTATGAATCACAAGACCGTATCCTCCCCAACCAAGGACACTTGAGAACAAATGGTTTATACAAAGAACCAATTAATGCCATTTGTGACAGCTAACCCAAGGACAGATAAAGACTGGGGCACAAACAACAAAACCCCAAAAGCATTTGGATGGTATCACTTGGGGGATGTTAGGCAGGAAAGATAGTTGTTACAGCAGAGGGAGGAAAAAGGGAAAAGAAAAAGGGAAGTTTATCTCACCCAGTGAACAAAGAAGTCAGTAGTCTTGGGACTTGCCAAGATAAAAATCACCAGATGTTCTCACAAATTCTGGGAAAAGTTGCAACAATGTAAAAGGAGGACTCTGAAATCTAGTCTATCCTGCAGGGGAACTCTGAAACCTATAGGCGGGGCAAGTATAAAACCTTTCAACCCCCACAAGGCAGTGCACTCAGGCTGGCTGAGTTGCCCACTTGTGCTTTATGCCAAATATATTCTTAATAAATTGGCTTGTTTTACTTCAACACTGCTGTCACTTGTCTGCTTTATCGCAAGCATGACAAGAGCCAACTTGACCAGCTCTCCAGTAACAAATCTAGGAAGACTAATACCCTAAAAATTAAAAGTCCAAAAGAAGAGAACAGAGAAAATGAAAGAGAAAAAAACTGAGTGCCCAGCAAAAAAAGTACCACCAAAATGATCCATAAGCAAGGCACATATATCTTGAAATTTTAGAATGCTGAGGATAAAGATTTAAAAAGTGTCCAAGGAAAAAAATAGGTCACATTAAAAAATTGAGAAAGCGTAATTCATCCAACTGCTCAATAGTAACAGTATGAGAAACCAAGATGGCGGCATAGGTTAACACTGGAGTTTGCTGCCTCGAACAATCAGTTCAAAAATACAACTAAAAGACAGAACGGACATCACCCAGAACCACAGGAAGGCTGGCTGAGTGGAAGTTCTACAACTAGGAGGAAAGAGAATAGCATACCGAGACTCAGAGGAGGCGCAGTGCTGAAGTCAAATACTAAGGTGCGGAGTGCATGCGGAGCTGCTGGCGGCTGAGGGCGCGGTTGTCTGTTTCTATCGGGAGGGAGTCTCAGACTCTGAGCTCCAGATCCGGGCGAGTCTCTAGGGACCCAGACTCAAAGGGGAGAAGCGGGACTGTCTGGCTTCGGTCGGAACTCGAAGGCAGCTTTCTCTCCAAGGTCTGCAGCGGTTGCTGGGACTCTGAGAGGCAGAGCCCCTGGGGACGGGACTGAGAGCAGCCATAACTGCTCGCTCTGCCCACCCTGTAGATCCCCTGGGACCCGCCCCGCCCAAGCCCTGCAGGGAGACTTTTGCTGGATAGCCTCAGGCAAAGGCTAGATTAGCACCTCCCTAGAGGACAGAAGTTCTCTCACTGCAGACACAGCTGATTCTCACAGCCACTTGGCCTGAGGGCTAATCCCCCCTACTATTACCTACAACAATCAAGGCTTAACTACAACAAGACTGCGCACAAAGACCACTAGGGGGTGCACCAAGAAAACACAAAAAAATGCGGAGACAAAGAAACAGGACGCAAATGTCAGAAATGGATGATATAGAGCTCAAAACCACACTTTTAAGATCTTTCAATAATTTTCTAGAAACTGCCGATAAATGTAGTGAGATCCTCAAGAAATCTAATGAGACCCTCAATGTTGTGATAAAGAACCAACTAGAAATTAAGCATACACTGACTGAAATAAAGAATATTATAGAGACTCCAAACAGCAGGCCAGAGGAGCGCAAGAATCAAGTCAAAGATTTGAAATGCGAAGAAGCAAAAAACACCCAACCAGAAAAGCAAAATGAAAAAAGAATCCAAAAATACGAAAATAGTGTAAGGAGCCTCTGGGACAGCTTCAAGCGTACCAACAACAGAATTATAGGGGTGCCAGAGGATGAGAGAGAGCAAGATATTGAAAACCTATTTGAAGAAATAATGACAGAAAACTTCCCCCACCTGGTGAAAGAAATGGACTTACAGGTCCAAGAATCGCAGAGAACCCCAAACAAAAGGAATCCAAAGAGGACCACACCAAGACACATCATCATTAAAATGCCAAGAGCAAAAGACAAAGAGAGAATCTTAAAAGCAGCAAGAGAAAGAAACTCAGTTACCTACAAAGGAATACCCATACGACTGTCAGCGGATTTCTCAACAGAAACTTTGCAGGCCAGAAGGGAGTGGCAAGAAATATTCAAAGTGATGAATACCAAGAACCTACAACCAAGATTACTTTATCCAGCAAAGCTATCATTCAGAATTGAAGGTCAGATAAAGAGCTTCACAGATAAGGAAAAGCTAAAGGAGTTCATCACTACCAAACCAGGATTATATGAAATGCTGAAAGGTATCCTTTAAGAAGAGGAAGAAGAAGGAAAAGGTAAAGATACAAATTATGAACAACAAATATGCATCTATCAACAAGTGAATCTAAGAATCAAGTGAATAAATAATCTGATGAACAGAATGAACTGGTGATTATAATAGAATCAGGGACATAGAAAGGGAATGGACTGACTATTCTTGGGGGGGAAAGGGGTGTGGGAGATGCGGGAAGAGACTGGACAAAAATCGTGCACCTATGGATGAGGACAGTGGGTGGGGAGTGAGGGCGGAGGGTGGGGCGGGAACTGGGAGGAGGGGAGTTATGGGGGGGAAAAAGAGGAACAAATGTAATAATCTGAACAATAAAGATTTAATTAAAAAAAATAGTAACAGTAGAAAAAAAGTAATACCTTTAAAATACCTTTAAAATTATAGATCAAATTATACCTAAACTACAACTCTTTATCCAGCCAAATTAACAAATATGGATGTAGAATAAAAATATTTTTACATATGCAAGGTTTCAAAAATGTTTTCTTCCAGTCCTGGTCAGGTAGCTCAGTTGGTTGGAGCATTGTCCTGATTCGCCAAGGTTGAGTGTTCAATCCCTTGTCAGGGCCCATACAAGAGTCAACCAATGGCCCTGGACGGTTTGGCTCAGTGGATAGAGCGTCGGCCTGCCGACTCAAGGGTCCCAGGTTCGATTCCAGCCAAGGGCATGTACCTTGGTTGCGGGCACATCTCCAGTGGGGAGTGTGCAGGAGGCAGCTGATCGATGTTTCTCTCTCATCGATGTTTCTAACTCTCTTTCTCCCTTCCTCTCTGTAAAAAATCAATAAAATATATATTAAAAAAAAAAGGAGTCAACCAATGAATGAATAAGTGGAACAATATATGAATATTTATATTCTCTCTCCCTCTTTCTGTCCCTCTCCCTCTCCCTCCCCCTCTCTCCATCTCCCTCTCCCACCCTCTATCAATTTGAAAAAAATATTTTCTTCCATAAATCCATATCAGAAAACTAATGAAAATGTACTCTACAAAAGGCAGTAATAAAAATAAATGGGGCCCTAGCCGGCATGGCTCAGTGGATAGAGCATCGGCCTGCAGACTGAAGGATCACAGGTTCTATTCTGGTCAAGGGCATATGCCTGGGTTGCGGGCTCAATCCTCAGTAGGGGGCATGCAGAGGCAGCCAATCAATGATTCTCTCTCATCACTGAGATATTTTAAAATATATTTTTAAAAAAAATTAAAATAAGTGGGAGGCATGAGTAGCAGAGAGTCGAAAATAGGAGGAAGGCAAAGGGAATTCGAAAAATGACAGCTAAATGCTGTTCAAAATTAAACAGAACTAAGTCTCCCAAAAGGATGTTTCTAAGGAAAGAAAAAATGAAATTGACACAAATATTAAAATGTTTACATGTAGTGCGTAAAGATTTACACTTTGATTGGGAAATGTGGGGCTAAAATACTAATATGTATAAAGAAAACACAGCAAATGAAAATTGGCATAATTATAAACTCCAGGAAAAATAATAAGTATAAGAAAAAAAATGCAATTACAGGCTATTACATGTCATAATTTAATGGCAGACAAAAAAAATTAAACACTAATTATTAATTTAATCCAAAAGTTGAGACTACACTACACTGACAAGTAAAATCCTCATCTTTCCTTGAAGATTAGATCTAAAACAGAAAATCAGCACTAACAAACTTTCCAGAGCCCAGAATCACATACTTCATACCCTGATTTTCTAAGTTGCTTCCTTCTCTTTCATACTCTAAGAACCTCACTAAAACTACCAATTCTTTTCTACAAAATGCATTATAGAAATACAGAAATAAACATGAGAAGAAGCATCTCAGATATTTTAAAGAACATGTCTTGGAAGCAAGGGATGGGGCAGGAAGATACTGATTTAGCCACACCTTAAGATATATTTGACTTTTTAAAATATATACATGAATAACTTTGATCAAAATCAAAATGTCATGTAAGAAAAAAAGCTTGTTGATTCAAACCAGATTTTTTAAACTGTTAATTTTTAAAAAGCAAAAGAATGCCTTCCTCAAAACAATTTGTCCCCTAAATATTGGAAGTTCCTTTGGTCCCCCTTTTAAAATGTCCTCTGGTGACAATAATTTAAATTCATCTAGGGTTATGATTATGCCCAATTCAATTATCTTTAAAAAGTTAGGGCTACTGGTCAACTATAATCCAGCTAAGAATTAGAACTGATAATGCTAGATTCAGGAAAGTGAGATAGAGAAAATCAATATCTTCTCCTTAAAGAGATCAAAATGCTTTACAGTAGAGGACATGCAAAATGAATAAGAGAAAACAATCAGGAAAACATTTAACTTCTTATATTATAAATGAAAATAAGTTAAAAATACATCACAATAGATATTATAATATTAATTCATTTTATTTCCCTCTGTCCTCCCTCCTCGGGAGACTGAGAGACCATATTTTCTACATCACCACTACATCATCCTTCTCCTACAACCTTAAGGAAATGACAAGAGTTTCTGGTATCACAATTAAAAATCCTAACTGTCTTAAGACAATCTATATAATGAAAGCCTAAGCGACCATTATGGCAGAATGACCAGAAGGTCCGGTCACTATGATGGGCACTGACCACCACAGGGCAGATGCTCAATGCAGGAGCTGCCCCCTGATGGTCAGTGCACTCCCACAGGGAGAGTGCTGCTCAGCCAAAAGCCGGGCTCACGACTGGCGAGCGTAGCAGCCGTGGCCGAAGCCTTTCCCGCCTCCGCAGCAGCACTAAGGAGCAGCGAGCAAGCGGGTGGTAAGGTGCGAGGGATCTTGGACTGCGAGAGGGTACAGGACGGGCTGACGGACTCACCCCTCTGCCTAGTGCATGAATTTCGTGCACCAGGCCTCTAGTCTAAATATAAACCAGCACTCCCTAGAGCCCAAATTGCCAGATACAGTATGATTTTTTTTTTCTAAGTTTGCAGGAAATAGATTAATTGCCCTTTCATGCATAAAGTAAAAAAAATTTCAAGGATTTTTTTAAAGTTATATTATTATTCTTAAGGCATACTATACAATTATTATTTTTAAATATCACATTAGGTCCAAAAAAATATGGTTTTCTACCTTCTAATATCTTACAAAAGAACTCCAAAATGCCAAATAATACAAGTTTATAAAAATTATAGATCAAAATAATCCTCTGAATTTATTACATTTAATATGCTGAAAGATAACATGGTAGAGTGCTGAAAGAAATCTTAATGTAATATTGATACATTATGCCCTTCTTGGCTAGATTATAAAAAAATTGTATAGGGAGCATGAAGTGTAACTGCTCTTTACCTGCTTAGATTTCCTATTTTAAACCCAATAGCATTTTCTTTGTCCATTTATCTGCTCATATCATCACTGCAGCAACTATAACTTAGGTTTTAAATATTTTTAACAGCATTCCTTAGACAGATGATTAAAGCTGAGATTGCAGCAAGCGTCTAGAATAAAGTGACAGCTGTCCTGGGAGAGACCAAGACACCTATTAACCTATTTTAAGGCCTTTTTTAAATTTCAAACAAATGCAGAAAAACACTTACCTCGACAATATTCCATTAAGATAAGTACTTCCCATACATTATCGCTAATTGAATTAATGGCACAATCCAAATAACCCACGATATTTTTGTGACCAGATAGCTCTTTCTGTAAAAAAAAAAAAAAAAAAAAAAGAATTGAAAAATATACATTTTAAAGCTCTATCATTGCCAATGGTTTGAAGTCATAATTAATGTACTTAGAGAATTTCATAAAGTAAGACAGGCATGAGTATGGAATCTGACATATTTCAAAATAGTTTCTATAGTCCTGATGGAAAGTATTTACATGTGACTGTCACTTACTGACAGGCAAATATTCAGTGAATACTTATCTTAAAATTCAATCAAGAAGAAAGATGGTTCACTTGAAAGTAATAGTCTCCAAAAGTGAGTGTACAAGTTAGTCCTTAGAGATTCAAGAATAAAATATCAGAATTTTTACTTATATTTATTTTTATCTAGAAAAATAATAAGCTCTAATACAGAGATGCACAAGGTAGGTTTATAGTTGTGAGTACAAAAAACAGAGTTTATTTTGTATTTTCCATACAAATAACTGTAAATCTACTTTTGCCCATCCCTATATTTATGAAATAACAATTATATTCTTATTTGCATGTTTTGCATGCAACATTGCAATTAGAGTGTAAAGTAAACAAAGTGGCCTAAAAATATTTCTGTAAAGAAACCATAATGGTGGTACTTATAATACAAGTACAAGGATATAATAAGAAAATGGCAAATCTGACACTTTCAGCTCCTAGAATAAGTTAATCATCAGCATATACTGAGGTTTATAGTAATCATGATCCAATCACATCTATCTGGAAATTAAAAAACAATTATCAAGAATACTATTTTAACTGAATTTACATCCACTATCACTAATAATAAACCTAGTTTTAATTGTGTAATGAAATCTGACAATTGGCTAATGGCAGCTGAACATGTCACTAATTCATAAATAAGTATATATAATAAAGGTGGATCATCAAAAACAGTTGGAAGACCACTGCACTACAGAGATAATATCCCTAAAATATCTTGTTCAAAAGCCTAAGACTTGACTGTCACTAATGCTGATGATGACTATATTTTTCTCTCTAAATTATACACATTCTACTAAAAGTACCATATCTAGGTACTTATCTAAGCTCCAGTTAGTTAGAGAACTTGGGCTAAGATTCTCCCATTATCTTGGGGTAAATCATTTTATTCTCTTGGCTTATAGCCTTACCTTTAAAAAAAAGCAAGTCTCAAAGTAAGAAATAGGAACAACAAAAGGAGAACTGAGATAAGTCAGACTGTATAAATGTGCCTATCTTCAAACTAAAGGGATCAAAATAGGTGTGCTGATAAACATGTTGACAAAAAATCTCCCTCTTAGTAGTTGGATAAGTAGGACTGGCATAAATAACAAGTATGGAAAAACAAGAATGCAGAAAAACTGAACATTCATATATAAATGTCTAACCATCATGCTGTACACCTGAAACTAATATAATATAGAATGTCAATTGTAATTAAAAGTTAATTTTTAAAAATATTGGAACAGTCATCCATTGCTGGTGGTAAGACTATAATGTGGTTCAGCTACTGAGGAAAACAGTTTAGTGGTTCCTTAAAAAGTTAAACACAGAATTACCATATGACTCAGCAACTCCATTCCCAGATCATTCATATATATATATATATATATATATATATATATATATATAGAACTGAAAACAGGTACTCAAAGAAATACACATTATACACATATTCATAGCAGCACTATACACATAGCCAAAAGGCAGAAACAGCCCAAATATTCACTGATGTTTTTTTTAATGTCCAACAACAGATAAACAGATAAAGAAATTGTGATATATGTATATAAAATGGAATATTATTCAGCCATAAAAAAGAATGAAATACATGCTACAATGTGTGTAAACCTCATTAAGTGAAAGAAGCCAGATACAAAAGGTCACATTTATCTCTTCTGATTATTTTACATAAGTGGAATTCATATGAAATAATCAGAACAGATAAATCCACAGAGACATAATGTAGACAGGTAGTTCTCAGCAGCTAAATCAAGTAATAGAATGCAACTGCTTAATGGACAAGAGAATTTCCTTTTGGAGTGATAAAAAGGTTTTAGAACTAGATCAAGGTAGTGGCCGCACAAACATTGTGAATGTACTAAACGTCATTCATTGAATTATTCATCTTAAAATGGTCAATTTTATATTATGTGAATTGTACCTCAATTTAAAAAATTATAAATATATATATACTAGAAGCCCGTTGCACGAAGATATTCATGCAATAGGCCTTCCTTCCCCTGGCTGCCAGCACCGGTTTTCCTCCGGCACCTGGGACCCAGGCCTTCGCTCCAACCGCAGCGGAGAAGCCAAGCCTCTTCAGTCTTCAGTCGTCTTGAGTCTTCAGTCTTCGCTAGGGCCTGAGCCTTCAGTCTTCACTCTGTGCCTGCATATGCAAATTAACCACCATCTTTGTAGGGTTAATTTGCATACTCACCCTGATTAGCTGGTGGGTGTAGCAGAGTGACACCAATTTGCATGTTTCTCTTTTATTAGAGTGTGTGTGTGTGTGTGTGTGTGTGTGTGTGTGTGTGTGTATTAGCATTTAATAAACAGCAGATGATAAGGAAAAAGGGAAGGAGGTGGGAGTGTAGAAGAACCGTAAGAAGCAGCCATCCAGAACACTGAGAATGTTAGAAAACAGGGAAATTGCTATTTCGTAATTTTTTTTACTGCTTACTGAATTTTTATTTAATGGCCTATTAAAATACTTTTTAGCCCCAGCCAAGTGGCTCAAACAGTTGGAGCATTGTCCCATACACCAAAAAGTTGCAGGTTCAATTCTGGATCAGGGCACATTCCTAGGTTGCCGATTAGATCCTAAGTTAGGAAGCAACAAATTGATGTTTCTCCCTCCCTTCTCCATCCTCTCCTTCTCCCTTTCTCCCTTTCTCTTTCTCTAAAATTAATAAACATATCCTCGGGTGAGGATTTTTAAAAAAGAAAATGTTTTTTAAAAAGTAATAATTTTTACTTTTCCTAATATTTAAAAAGAATTGTTCTCTTGCTAAAGGATATCTTAGATATTGCAGAGTACACCAAAAAAACTGAACAATTTATGGCATGATTTTAAAAATAAAAAGCAAAACTAATCACTGTCTTTGAATACAAACACATACAATTAATATATGAACACCTTTGTGAATGGTAAACACCAAACTCAGGACAGTGGTTACTTTCCAGATGGGAACAGTACAGAGATATGTTTGGAGTGGAATACACAAAAAACTTCAACTGTATGTAAGGTTCTAATTAGTAACCTGGGTAGTGAGTAAATTGGTGTTTATTATATAATTCTCTAAATTTTTCTATCCTCAAAATTATCAATAGTTAATTTTAAAAAAAAGCAGAATAGCATGCCCACTGAACAACAGTAAAGAAGAAAAGAAAGAGGACAGGAAAGAGTTGGCTGTGTTTAGCCCTAAGTGTGGCTACAAAGAACATACTTCAAAGTCCCATATAATTTTCCAAGTTAGTTTAAAGAGGTTCGAAGGTTTTCTAGATATGCATAAACCAACAAGCAGTTTGCCTAAAAGCTGGTTAAAGTTATAATACAAAACCAAAAGAAAATATACCAATTTTTTAAATGGAATTACTCTTTCACTTACCATAATTTTAATTTCCCTTTTACAAATGTTGAGGTCAGGCAAGTTATTGACATACATTCGCTTCAATGCATAGCGGATTCCACCATGAGTCCGCACCAGGAAAACTGTGGAGAATCCACCTAGAAGAACAAGTACCAATTAATTAAAAAGAATCAGAAATTACTTCCAAAATCATGTAATATTGAGGAACTTAATCTCATAGGGAAATAAACTGACTGTACCCAAGACAAAAGTAAGAACAGTAAGCAATTAATAAATTAGATTGAAACACTGGCTTCTTATGACAATCATGAAGTAGCACTTAAGAGGACAACATGAAAATGAATATGCATTTGTTTTGAAGATTAAAATACCATAATTTCATTTTGCATGTGAATATCTTTTATGTGGTATGTGGAAATTGTCACATATAAATTAATATTATAGTTGGCATATACTAGTGATTGCCTACCCATCAGCCTCTGCCTCCTCTGTGATGACCAAACACTGATGTTATTTAAGACAAGGCATCAATAGAAAAAGGAGAATATGCCTTACCAACAATTTAAAAACTTTAAATCAAACCACAATTCAGAATGTACTAGTATTTGCAATGATCAAAAAGAGCCTGGAAGTAAGCAACGGATATATTGAAGACATGCAATACTGCATTAATGAGTACTTAATAAATATTTATTTGTTCATATAATTAGACATCCTTACAGCTTACAGAGCACTTCTTTAAAACTCTCATAGGTAAACACATGTACTTCCTGCCTCCCACAACCATATCAAAAATACAACTAAAGCCCTAACCAGTCTGGCTCAGTGAATAGAGCATCGGCCTGTGGACTCAAGGGTCCCAGGTTCGATTCCGGTCAAGGGCATGTACCTTGGTTACGGGCACATCCCCAGTAAGGAGTGTGCAGGAGGCAGCTGATTGATGTTTCTCTCTCATCAATGTTTCTAACTCTCTATCCCTCTCCCTTCCTCTCTGTAAAAAAAAAATCTATAAAATATATTTTTAAAAAATACAACTAAAATACAGAACAACTATTATCCAGAACCGCGGGAAAGCTGTCTAAGTGGAAGTACTACAACTAAAGAGGTAAAGAAGAAAGCACACTGAAACTGGTGGGAGGGTGCAGGTGTGGAGGCGCAGAACAGGATGGCATCCGATGTGCTGTTTTTTGAATCGGGAGGGAGATACAAGCTCCCACTTGCTCTGAACTCCAGTGCTGGGCGAGACTCGGGGGGACCCAGACACATACGGGCAGAAACTGAACTGTCTGGCATCGGGGCAGGAACACAGAGGTGGCTTTCTTCCAGACAGAGGTGCTCGCAACTGTCACAGTTCCTAGGCTGGGACCTCCCTGGTGCAGGGCTGACTGGCAGCCATGGCTGTTTGCTCCACCCTGGAGATTCCCTGAGACCGCACCCCATCCAATTTACAACCTCACCCAAGCTGAGCACAGTGGCTTTTGCAAATGAATGGCCGGTTCTTTCTCAGCCTAAAACCTGTCAAACTGCAGCTGGGTCAGGGAGCCCCAAAGCTATCAAAAGAAGGCAAAGGCCAGCACCACAGCAGCCTGCCTTGCTTCACAGCTGGGCCTCATCTGGGTACTTCCAAACCCCATACAAAGAGGAAGAATCTGCAGATCTCTCCATAGCTCCTGCGGGGTGGCCCCAGCCAGTGGCTGACTTTGCACCTCCTTGAAGATCCAAGAGCCAGTGTACCCAGTGATCAGTGTGAGAACATACCAGATTAAAACTCTTCACATCCATAAGTGACAAACTCAAGGGGGAGACTCAGAGAAGCACTAAAGCCCCACTGAAGCAAGTCCTGCTCCATAAGGGTGTCTCCTGCACAGCAGCTCTTCCACTGTAGACACAGCTGGTCCTCACAGCCAATACGTCTGGAAGTCAATTCCTAAACTAAGCCTAATCTGTAGTGACACCAACAGCAATCAAGGCTCAACTACAACAAGACTGTGCACACAGCCCACAAAGGGGTGCACCAAGAGTGTCCACCTCAGGTGACTGGGGAGGCTGAGCCACTGGGCCCTATAGGACACCTACTATACAAGGCCACTCTATCAACTCAAGGAGACTTAGCAGCTACACAATACATAGAAACAAACACAGGGAAACAGCCAAAATGCAGAGACAAAGAAACATGCACAAATGAAAGAAATGGAAAAAAGCAAACTACTGGACATAGAGTTCAAAAACACAGTTATAAGGTTACTCAAGAATCTTCTAGAAACCTCTGAGGAACTCAGTGAAACTTTCAAGGATCTTAGTGAGAAGGCCAAAAAAAATGGAAAAGGACCAGTCAAAAATTAAGCATACACTGACTGAAATAAAGAATAATATACAGAGATTCAACAGTAGAGTAGAGGATCCCAAGAATCAAGTCAAAGATTTGAAATACCAGGAAGCAAAAAACACCCAACCAGAAGAGCAAAAAGAAAAAAGAATCCAAAAATATGAAGATAGTGTAAGGGGCCTCTGGGACAACCTCAAGTGTACCAACATCCAAATTATGGGGGTGCCAGAAGAAGAGAGAGAGCAAGATATTGAAAACCTATTTGAAGAAATAATGACAGGAAACTTCCCCTATCTGGTAAAAGAAATAGACTTGTAAGTCCAGGAAGCTCAGAGAACCCCAAACAAGAGGAATCCAAAGAGGACCACACCAAGACACATCATAATTAAAACGCCAAGGGCAAAAGACAAAAAGAGAATCTTAAAAGCATCAAGAGAAAAACAGTTAGTTACCTATATGGGAGTACCCATATGATTGTCAGCTGATTTCTCAACAGAAACTATGCAGGCCAGAAGGGAGTGGCAAGAAATACTCAGAGTGATGAATACCAAGGACCTACAACCAAGATTGCTCTACCCAGCAAAGCTATCATTTAAAATTGAAGGTCAGATAAAGAGCTTCACAGACAAGACAAAGCTAAAGGAGTTCATCACCACCAAACCAGTATTATATGAAATGTTGAAGGGTATTCTTTAAGAAGAAGAAGAAAAAGGTGAAGATAAAAAATTATGAACAACAAAGTGACAAAAAATACATACCTATCAACAAATTAATCTAAAAATCAAATAAATAAAAAATCTGATGAACAGAATAAACTGGTGAATGTAATAAAATCGGGGGCATGGAAATGGAGCAGACTGATAATTCCCGGGGGGAAGGAGAATTGGAGGGGGGGGGTGTGGAGGAGATGGGACAAAGATCTTATATGCATGTATGCAGTACCTATGGATGTGGACAGTGGGGTGGCGAGGGCCTGGGGTGGGAACCAGGCGGAGGGGAGCTATGGGGGGGAAAAAAGACGGACATCTGTAATAATCTGAATAAAGATTTTTTTAAAAAATGATTAGTAATGTAAAACTAAGCCTAATCTGAGAAGCTCTGCTCGTTTTATTTTACTGCTCTGCCATTTGGCTTCTGCTACTGTAAAGAAATACCTAGAAAATGTCAATAAACTTTTGAGTTGGCATTAAAAAAAAACCTCTCATAGCTTCCTGTACATACCATAGCATACCTGGATCCTATCTGTTGATTAACCTGTCTCTCACTAGATGCTAAGCAACCTGACAAGGGCCTTATTGTAAATGCAAAATGAATAATCATGTACTCATTGTAAATGCAAACTGAATAATCAATGTGTTTAGAGCATAACTATTAAAACACTTTTGAATTAACCAAATGGCTCAAAATTTTTTTTAAAAAAAAGAGGTATTTTTAAATGCCTTGCTAAAACTAGCATACACTAGTTTCTTTGACATAACCTGACTACAAGTAAAACAGTTTCTTAGTCAAGAAATTAATTTCTTCAGGTATAATGTGTAATCAATAAATGATTCTCAGCTCCTAATCAGTACTTTCTTTCCAAAGAATTGAAAATCCAGCTTGAAATGAGTTAATAAAATTAGATACCATTAAATGTTTTCTATAATCCTGATTTTCAACCTATTATCTTAGCCAACACTTTGAAGGACACCATTCACTTCCCAAAATGGTAAAGACTGTCAACATAATTGGGAGAAAAAGATATCAAAACTGAGAAGTAAGTTATTAAAACACCGATTCAGCCCTAACTGGTTTGGCTCAGTGGAGAGAGCATTGGCCTGCGGACTGAACGGTCCCAGGTTCAATTCCGGTCAAGGTCATGTACGTTGGTTGTGGGCACATCCCCAGTAGGAGGTGTGCAGGAAGCAGCTGATCAATGTTTCTCTTTCATCAATGTTTCTAACTCTCTATCCCCTCTCCCTTCCTCTCTATAAAAAAAAATCAATAAAATATATTTTTTAAAAAAACAAAAACACTGATTCAGCAAGGATCCTCAATGTACGCCAAAATCCTTGATGAAAGGTTAATGAGAAATAGGATAGTCACGTGATGCCAAATTGTCAAAAGGCAAAACATTCCTTTACAAGGAAGAAATCTTGGCATCACTAACACTGGCATTAATATAGACCAGTAGTTCTCAACCTTCTGGCCCTTTAAATGCAGTTCCTCATGTTGTGACCCAACCATAAAATTATTTTCGTTGCTACCTCATAACTGTAATGTTGCTACTGTTATGAATCGTAATGTAAATATCTGATATGCAGGATGGTCTTAGGCAACCCCTGTGAAAGGGTCGTTCGACCCCCAAACGGGTAGCGACACACAGGTTGAGAACTGCTGATATAGACATTATGTGCTTCCTGATGTGATTGAAATGAAGTAAACAGCATTACCTATGCAGTGCCTCTGCCAAAAACCTTTAACCTAGCAAGTCTTAAGGCTTAACTTCCAGTTAAGAAAACAGGGGCTAGAAGAAAAATAAAGCACAAAGAAACAATCCTACAAAGTCCAAGATACTGACTCTTTGGCTAATTGTCTTGTACAGTGTTCCACATGTGAAGTAAAAAAAAATGAGGGGGCAGCATTATTCTAGATTGTAAAAGACATTACAATAAAATGCCATACATAATCGTTGATTAAATCCAATCTTGAAAGTAAACTGTTTTTTATTGGTGAACAATTTGAAAGTCGGCTGTAGGTTTCATGTCATTTTACTCATTAATACTTAAAGGATACTGGGTAAAAGAAGTGAAGGGATTAAAAAGTACAAACTGGTAATTATAAAATAGTCACAGATTGTAAAGTACAATATAGGGAACAAAGTCAATAATATTGCTGCTAACTGCGTTTGGTGCCAGGTGGGCACTGGAAATATCAGGGCAAAACCTTGTAAAGTGTATGATTGTCTAACCACTACACTGTGCACCTGAAACTAACACAAATTAATACTGAATGTAAACTGTAATTGAAAAATAATAAATAAATAGTGCTTAACGGTTAAACACACATACATTCTTAATATGGGTATACTGTCCTAACTAACCATAGTACCTTTCTGTGCCACCTAAGTAAATGAACAATAATTATTCTAGTACATACATCAACCTTATTCAGAATTATCCATGCGTTTTTTCAAAAATGTTTAGAGGAAAGAGTAGTAGTTATATCTACATCATGGGTATATGGTTATTCACTATAGTGCTCTTTCAATATTTCATAATAAAATTGAAAAAACAAAACAAAAACAAGAAACACAGGATTTTTTCCCCCAGGTAATTCTTTTCTCCCTTGCCATCCACCAACCTTACCACCACCACTGAGAATTATTATTTTACAAGAAAGACACTGCTACTTGTTATTCAGACACAACTTCCCCAAAGGCACCATAAGTCTCTTGCCACTGAAATGTTTATGGTATCCTAGATACCTACAGCTCCAACATCCCAACACACACAAGCACATGTTTATGAAAGACTGGGTTTTAGCAGGGTTTACTCCTATCAAGTTTGTTTCCCAGGAATGAAAGAAGAGAGATGGAAGGAAAAGATAAAATTATATGTGGTCTTTCTGTATTGTGTTTATCTTCAGACATCATGCAAATCAATGAGAGAGAAAATACCAATCTGTCAGCAACTTCTGGTTTCAACCACTGCCAAAGAAAACAATATTATTTGAAAGCTGTCTTCAAGATAAGTGGAACAGGCATTTATTTGGTTGTGGGATTTGAGCCAAAGATCTGCCTACCCAATAACCTCTGGGCTGCGGTACATCAAACTTTCATAATATTAGGTTAAGGCAATGACTCTAGGAGTTTCTTTTAAAACTGAAAATATCCCTAAAGAGGATTAGTACTTTAAAATTGCCCAAGTTACTGTATCAGTAGGTGCTATCTAGTACAATGCAATAAAAGAATGAGTCAGGTACAACTGAATGGCTGGGGAATAGGAGAAAGAGGAGTTGAAAAGAAAAGGCAAGAACACAACATTCATAGAGCCCTGACAACATACAAAGCATTTCCTAGTACATTATTTAATTCTCATACCATCGTGAGGCAATTTAACTGTTACTCTCATTGTATAGATGAGGAATAAACTAAGCACTGAGAAAGAAGGTAAGCAGCTAGTCCAATAACACAAGCTGGTAAGATGGAGTCAGAGGTCTTTTTTTTCCCCTTATGAATTTCATGTTCTAATGATTTTTATATCCACACCTAGTCTTGTTAGCTATGCCATAAGAAACCTGTATACATCCTATCTAATAAGGAGGGGATATGCTAATTGACTGTCACACCCTCAAAGATGGCGGCGCCCAGTCGCCTCAGCCCCGCCGCGCGCCTGCCTCTGGAGTCCCCCACTCCCCTCAGCCCCCCAGCACCCAGGGCCAGCCGGAGGCGCAGGCAAGCCTCAGATGTCGGCTGCCCAGCCCCCAGGGCAACCTGAGGCTTAGGTAACCAGGGCCAGCCGAGGCTTGTGCTGCCGGCAGTGGCAGCAGCAGAGATGTGATGGGGCATTTCCTTCCCCTGATCGCCTGTCGCCTCCCACCCCTGGGGGCTCCTGGACTGTGAGAGGAGGCAGGCCGGGCTGAGAGACCCCCCCCTTCCAGTGCATGAATTTTCATGCACCAGGCCTCTAGTGTGTGTGTGTGTGTGTATAAATAAATAAATTACAAATAAGAGGATTTGGGAATAACATTAAAATTTAGGAGGAATAAAATGAAAATAGGGTAATCTATATAGAATGTCCTCACGCCCTCACAACTCCACAGTTTTTTTCTTGATAGAACCTTAGTTAAAAGGCTATATTCCTTATATAAAAGAGGACTGTAAGTCAAAACTATGTTTGACTTGGACTACACAGTACCTTAGAAAATTGTAATACCTTGGATGACAATCTAGACTTTTCAGTTTCTCTTGAAAAAACTTGGAAATAAGGAAAGAATGGGTCCTCACTCCTATATGATATCAATAAAACTGAGCAGTCAGTTGCTGTACCATTTACACAGTTCATGTTCTCTGCAGTTCATCACAGCTTCCTCTACTCTTGGCTGTTTCAATGTTCTCACTCTCTTTTACATTACCTGCCTGGCCTGTGCAGACATCTGAGTTTGCAACCCCTACAACAAAAACTTCTAAAAACTTATCCACCACAACATTTATACGTGTTATACTTATTCAGTACCTCTCTTCACAACTGGGTTGTAAGTTCCATAAGACAGAGACTGTGTACACCTCATTTATCAAAGTATCATCAATGCCTACCACATTGCCTGGTACTCAAGTATTTGCTGAGTGAATGACTTAATATTAATAAACTGGTTGTACTGAAAGAAGTTCTAATTGATAAGCTGAAATCATTATATTGATCCTCTATGAATAAAAAGCAATTAATCACTAATTCATCATTTTCCCTTGATTTGACTATATAGTACTTCTAATATATGCTGCAAATTCTGAAAACAGAATTTCACTTCTTTACCATGTAAATAATTATCTATCCATTCAACAATATAGGTGTCCCAAAAAAAGGTATACACACTTTGAGTGATTATAAAGTCAGTGTTTATTAGCATAAAGTTCATTTTCAAAATTTATACAAATCTACAGAAATGAATATTTTTTTGTCAATTCCTGTTTTCAAACTGATGACCATTCTGGTCTAGGCACTACTGATAAGGCAAAGCAATGGAATCGTAAGCATCAAGAATCGTTTCGTTTAGTATTTGTGCATCCTCAATTCATCAAATATTGCCAGTTTTGTACCGTAAACTTTATCTTTTGTGTATCCCCATAAAAAAGTCTAGTGGATAAATTTTCTTTGTTCAAAGCTTTGTCTGGCTTCACCCATTATTTCAAATCAGTTAAACCTGGAAAGTAGTAAAAATTAAGTGAGTTGTCAGCTGTTAAAGTGTGTATACATTTTTTGGGGGGGATACAGAGTATCCCCCCAAAAAATGTATACACACTTTAAATAATTATAAAGGCAGTGTTTGTACTTCAACTGTGTTTTCAAACTTTCAGTAGCATTTTAGGATGAATTTCCTTTGTTCAAAGCTTAGTCTGGCTGAAAAGAAAGTAACATCAATTGAGCTATCAGCTGTTAAAGTGTGTATACACATTTTGGGATACCCTGTATATATAAACTGCTCACAGGTACCAAACACTGTAAAAGGTGCTAGACGCTAGGAACAAAACTAACTAGAGGTTGACCCTCCACCCCCTTCTTCCCTGGGGCTGGCCTGCTGCCCATTATAAAAGGTTCCAGTACCCTAAGCTCAGGGTTCCTGCCTTGTAAGACAATCCACTCCATGTGCAGGTGTCAGCTGGCCCTTTCACATAGCCCTGTGGAAACAGAGGCTCTGGGAAATGGAGCCAATGCTAATCCTCTGGCTGCAGCTATTGCTGTAAGAAATAAAATCCTTCAAGTCTCATCTCTTCTGCCAGCATTCATGAAACTATGGGAAGCTACCTTGACAGCTTATAAGTAGGGTAAAATCTCAAATTCTTTTTTTTTTTTTTAAGGGACAGGGAGAGACAGAGAGAGAGAAACATCGATGTGAGAGAAACATATTGATTGGTTGCTTCCCACACGGGCCCAACCAGAGCCGGGGATCAAGCCTGCAACCAAGGTACATGCCCTTGACCAGAATCGAAGCCAGGACCCTTCAGTCCTCAGGCAGACACTCTATCCACTGAGCCAAACTAGCTGGGGCTCAAATTCTTAACAGTTCTTGACAGACAACAGGAAAGGTTTGAATAAAATATCAAGAGCACAGTTGGGCACATGTTAAGTTAGAGATGCCTACTGGACATCCAATTGGAGATATGGAACTGGCAGATTTGCAAGTATAAGGTCCAGAGAAAAGATCAAAGCAAGAGACATATATCTAAGAGTTATCCTCATTTATACCTTCCTTTATTATCTATCATAGCCACAATGAATAGTTGTGTTCCTTACTGCCTAAAATAAAATCCCTCTACCCAAGATAATCATTTAATAATTTAAAGCATCATTATATTTGTTAGCAAAAATATTCTGTAATCAATTATTTTTTCATCCACTCTTGGTGAATATGGAAATTAGTAAATATTACTACCATAATCATACATGAAAATTGTACATCATATATTAAGAACCTTAAAATATCCATATTCTTTTTATAAATATATTTTTATTGATTTCAGAGAGGAAAGGAGAGGGAGATACAGAAACATCAATGATGAAAGAGAATCATTGATCGGCTGCCTCCTACATACCACCTACTAGGGATCGAGTCCACAAGCCAGGCATGTGCCCTTGGCCAGAAATGAACCCAGGACCCTTCAGTCCTCAGGCCAACACTCTAACCACTGACCCAAACCAGCTAGGGCAAAAAATATTCATATTCTTTGTCTCGATTTTATTTATAGAATTCCATTATAAGTAAATTATAGCTGAAAATGTGGAAACCTATATTTCCAGCAACATGCACATGATTAAAAATGGTAAATAATGTCACATAGGATAGCATCTTGTGTAGGCATTAAAAATGCTTACAAAAAGGCTAATATAACTATAAATATCTATCCAGGACACGAAGTTTCTGGTTTTCAGCCAATAAAATTTGTTTTATGGTGAACTAATTTGAGATGGGTTCTTTTGTTTGCAGTCAACAGTCCTAAACAGGCATCAAGTACATTAGCTGTTAGATCAGACCCTGGAAAGTAGCCATCATTTTTAAGATTATTTCCATAAGAATGCAAATATCATGTATTTCTCATTAACTGACAACTATGTAGAGACATACGCTGCATAACAATGGATGGCATGTTCAGTGATGATCCTTACTATGATTATAATGGAGCTGAAAAATTCCTATTGCCTAGTGACATCGTAGCCATCATAATGTCATTGTGCAATGCATCACTCATGTGTCTGGGATGATACTGTGTAAACAAACTATTGTGCTGACAGTCGTATAAAAGTAGAGTACATACAATTATGTACGGTACATAATACTTGATGATAATGGTAATAAATGACTATGGTTTATGTATTTACTACACAATACTTTTTTGTCATTACTTTAAAGTATACTTTTTCTACTTACAGGGGAAAGTTTGCTGTAAAGCAGAATGCTGTGTTACGTACATCCACAGCAGCCTCATGGTTTCACAGTGACAGCACCTCTTGATAGCATCATTTTCTCTTATGCTTTATTTAATCTCCTGTTGTCTGGTACAGTAACATGCGGTGCAGGTTTATAGTCTAGGAACAATAAGCTATACCAAATAGCCTAGAGGTGTAGTAGGCTGTACAATCTAGATTTGTGTAAGTATAATGTTCACCAAAGTACAAAATTCCCTAACGACACGTTTCTCAGAATGCATCCCCATCATTAAGCAACACACGACTCTATATAAATGTTTCCAAGGTAAGAGCTTCCCAACAAAAATCAATTATTAGCATTCTCCTGTGTTTTAAGTATTTGGTAACAGTAAGACAAAACAGTTACCACTTTAGGATCTACTTTATACCAAACAAATTACATATTTGTATATGTAGATATATGCACAGAAACTAAAAAATAAATACTACCATCAAAGATACTGACATTGATTTTTTACACCACTGCCGTAATTTAATACAGTTTTCTAACACTTTTGTTTGAAACAGACTTCAGAGACTGTCATAAATTCTTTAAAATAACTACATTCTGAAAAATTTCCCACTTCTGGAGACTAGATAGAATTTCAAAAACAGTTATAAGCTATCCCTAATCAAGTCAACTAAATGAAGATAAGAAAGTCTCTGATGGGTTTAAAAGTTTTGGGGGAGACTAAGTTTTTTGTGTAAAAGCTGTACACAAGTCAATAAATCAATCTGCGTATTTTATAAAATGGTCCTGAAATTTCTTAAGTAACTTCTAAAATGTGTTACAAAAAATGTCCTTATCTATATGGATAAAAATTGAGTTTTCTGATGTGTCCCTCTCACATCAATGTTCCTCTCTCTGTCTCTCCACCTCCTTCCACTCTCTCTAAAAATCAATGGAAAAATATGCTGGGGTGAAGATTAAAAATAACAACAACAAAATATATATACATGTATATGAGCTGAATCTTGGGAAAAAGTATTGTAGTTTCCAAAAAGGTAAAGTGAGGCATGGGGAACAAAACAGGTGTAAAAATATCAGGTGGAGCTGGGCTGGGTGGCTCACATGGTTGGAGTGTCTGTCCTCTACACCAAAAAGTTTCTGGTTCGATTCTCAGTCAGGGTACATACCTAAGTTGTAGGTTCAATCCCCAGTTGGGATATCTACAGGAGAAAATGATTGATGTTTCTTTCTCATACTGATGTTTCTTTCTCTCCCCCAGTCCCCCAATCTTATCTCTCTCCCTCCCTTCCTTCCTCTCTGTCTCAAATTAGTGGAAACATGTCCTTGGGCAAGGATCCAAAAAGAAAAAATCAAGGGATAGAGGGACACTTCCAAAATAGAAAATTGATGACCTCCAAAAATCTGTTCCTCCATAAAAGGAATGAGAAAGCTGGCAAAAATTGCTAAGATCAATTTTTTCACAACTCTGGAAATTACCCAAAGGCTTGCAACAATTGGAAGAACTTTTATTAAAGAAAAATGACTAGCCCTAACCGGTTTGGCTCAATGGATAGAGCGTCGGCCTGGGGAGTGAAGGGTCCCAGGTTTGATTCCAGTCAAGGGCATGTACCTTGGTTGCGGGCACATCCCCAGTAGGGGGTGTGCAGGAGGCAGCTGATCGATGTTTCTCTCTCATCGATGTTTCTAACTCTCTATCCTTCTCCCTTCCTCTCTGTAAAAAATCAATAAAATATTTAAAAAAAGAAAGAAAAATGACTAAGTCTCAATAAAAACAGTGATCCTGTGACATTTTAACTTGTCCTATTCCCATTATTCTCTCCCAGTTCCATAGTACTCTTAAAAAATACAGCTCATAACTACAGTAAATGCAAACTACTAGCCTAGCAAATAGTGGAGGAAACAAAAGACTTGGACTCACCAAAGAGCCCAAAACGTCCTGATTAGACCTGTCAGGAAGTTCTCTAGAAAAACGCTTATTTTCTATCACATGATCTCACTCATTTGTGGAATATAATAAACAACATAAACTGGTGAATAAAAATAGATCCAGAGACAGAGAAACACCAAAGGAACCATCAAACCTGGGGGTAGGGGGGGAGGGGGTTAGAGAGCAACCAAAGGACTTGTATGCATGCATATTAGCATAACCAGTGGACATGGACCATGGACACTGGGGCAGTGGGGGCTTGTCCTGGGGGGTGAGAGTGGCTAGGGAAGGGTCGATGGGGGAAAAAGAAGACATAAGCAATACTTTAAACAATAAAAAATAAGTAAGTAAACAAATAATAAAAAAAAAAGAAAAACTCTATTCTCAGACTTTTTCTTTAACCTGACTCAGAACTCACGCTGTGTGAAAAGCTCTATCTCAGAGCGTTTGCTGAAAACAATCAGCAGCAACTGTATAACACTGCAGTGTCTTAGGCAGTGATAACAAATAGAAATAATAAGAGAATGAACAGAAAACTTTACATAGAAAAATTGGAATAAAAAGTCTATAGAGAACTCTGAAAAACTGACACATTCCTGGAAATCCAGAAGGCCACACACAAGTACAGGGCATTATGCATGACCAGGAAAGATTTGAGAAAGCTCTAGTCCCTCACATCTGGCTGATATTGAGGCTCTGCACAAGAAAAAAGTAAAGGCTACAAGTTGTAAACTGCATCAGAGCATGAAACTCATGCCAATGTACATGGAAAGCCACTCGGCAAAAGCTAAACGACTTATTGGTTCTAGGTGTTCAAGAAAATATCTGACCTATCATTAGCTAACCACTAACCCAACTGAGGAGAGACTTTGGTGGCAAATAATTATTATTTTTTAATTGAGACTTTACATAATCAGACCAAGGGAGTCACTAAACAAATCCTGGAAAAAGAGAGAAATGTAATTTCCAGAGTTGCCACATTATATTACTTAAACTGTCCAATTCTCAACAAAAAATTATAAGCCATGAAAAGAAATAGGAAATTATGGACTATAGAGAGAGGGAAAAGCAGTCGAGAGAACTGTCTCTAAAGAAACCCAGGTGTTGGTCATACCAGGCAAGAACTTTACATGATCCATGACAAATACATTCAAAAGAACTAAATAAAGCAATACCTTAAAAAATGAAAGAAATATATAAAAAGCATATATCATCAAGTAGAAATATCAATAAAGAGCCAGAAATTAGTTTTGAAACTTTAGAATTCAAAGACACAAATAAGCAAACAGTGAAAGAATGGTAAAATATACACCATACAAAGAGTAACCAAAGAAAGAGCTGAAAAGGCTATACTAATATCAGATACATTAGATTTTAAGACTAGAAAGGACATTTTATAATGATGAAAGGGATAATCTATCATGGAAATATAATAATTATAAACATATATACACTTAAAAGCAAAGCCCCCACCCAGCTGTGTGACTCAGTGGTTGAGCATCAATCTATGAACTACGAGGTCCCTGGTTCAATTCCCAGTCAGGGCACATGCCCAGGTTGTGGGATCAATCCCCAGTAGGGGGCGTGCAGGAGGCAACCCATCAATGACTCTCTCTCATCATTGATGTTTCTGTCACTCTCTCCCTCTCCCTTTTTCTCCTTAAAAATCAATGAACCAGTCGGACATCCCCCGAGGGCTACTGGTTTGCGAGAGGGTGCAGGCCAGGCTGAGGGACCCCCACCCCAAGTGCACGAATTTTCATTCACCAGGCCTCTAGTTAAAATTATAAAACTCTTAGAGGAAAACAAAGATGGAAATCTTTGTGACCCTGAATTAGTTTTTTTAGACATGATACCAAAAGTACAAAGAAAAAATAAATTGTAATTCATCAAAATTTAAAACTTTTGTGCTTCAAAGAACACTATTTAAAAAGTGAAGAAATAACCCAAAGATTGGGAAAGGATTTTTACAAATCCTATATCTGTTAAAGATTTAGTATCCAGACTCTATAAAAAACTCTTACCATTGAACCATAATCAGAAAACTAATCCAATTTTCTAAAGGGCAAAAGATTTTTTTAATATATTTATTATTGATGAGAGGAAAGGAGAGGGAGAGAGAGAGAAACATCAGTGATGAGAGAGAATTGTCAATCAGCTGCCTCCTGCATGCCCCACACTGGGGATCGAGCCCAGAACCTGGGCATATGCCCCAACTGGGAATCGAACCGTGACCTTCTAGTTCATAGGTCGACATTCAACCACTGAGCTACTCTGGCCAGGCTAAAAGGCAAAAGATTTTAATAGAAATTGCCGGGAGCCGGTCCATGCTTGCTGTTTCAAGGGACCTGGCATATATGGCATACTGTTCTTAATATGTTTGCTCACCTTCTTGGCACTATGTGTTTTAACCAAGGTCTCTGAGAAAGGTTGTTTCCCCAGGTAGGGATTTTCCCCTGAAGTTAGGGAGGGAATAAAACCTCTTAACTAGTGCCAGGTGGGTAATTAATCACTTTACGAACAATCATGCTTAAGCTACATAATCTTTACTCCCTGGAATGGAGATAAGAAACGCCCTAACCTTTGTAATAGAGATTGATAGGATTGAATCAACTGGTATAAATACAGATGTAATAAGACAGCAAGACACAGAACTTAGAACACAGAACTTAGAAGACAGAACTTAGAAGACAGAACCTACACAGAACTTAGAGACAGAAGAACTTCGCTGGAGAGAACATGGCAAAAGATCCTGGACTGAACCTGACTACAGAAATTGGCAAGAGAACCTGACTAGAACCTGGTGACTGAACCTGGCTGGAGAACCTGGACAGAACCTGGCTGGAGAACCTAGCAAGAGAACATGGACACAGAACCTGGCTGGAGATCCTGAACAGAACTTCGCTGGAGATCCAGACCAGAACTTGACTGGAGATCCTGGCTAGAGATCCTGGCTAGGCTGCTGATCAACTGAACGCTGTCTCCGTGTCCTTCCTTCTTCGCCGACTCCGTCTACGCCTTTGGGAACCCCTGGACCTGCTGGGGTTGGACCCCGGCAAGAAATTTCTCCAAAGAGATATACAAATGACCAATAAGCACATGAAAAGATGCTCAACAACATTAATCTATGGAAATCCGAATCAAAACCTCTTCATACCCATGAAGATGGCTATAATAAAAAAAGTCAACGTGTTGGCAGGGATGTGGAAAAATTGGAAACCCTCATACATTGCCAGTGAGAATATAAAATGGTACAGACATTGTGGAAAACTTTGGCAGGTCTCAAAAACTTAAACATGGAGTTACCATATGGTCCAGGAATACTATTCCTAAAAATAAACCCAGAAAAACTGAAAATATTCATACAAAAACTTGTACACAAATGTTCATAATAGCATTATTCATAATAGCCAAAAAGTGGAAACAATCCATATGTTCATCAACTGGTAAATGGATAAACAAAATGTGACACTACCCATATAATTTAATATTATTCAACTATAAAAATGAATGGCATACAGATACATGCTATGAAACTTGAAAACATGCTAAGTGAAAGAAACAAGACACAGAGGCCACATATCATCTGATTACATTTGTATGAAATGCCCAGAATACACATATCTATAAAGAAAAGGAACTAGATTACTGACTGCAAATGATTGGGGCAGAAAAGGAGGAATGAGAAGTGACTGCTAATGAGTACAGGGCTTCCTTTTTGAGTTGATAAAAATGTTCTGGATTTAGATAGCAGTGGTAGTCCAATATACTAAATTTACTAAAAATCACTAAATTGTACTTAAAAATTTGAATTCTGAGATACGTAAATTATGTCTCAATAAACATCTTATTTCAAAAATCAGAGTTTGTCCACAGAATTATGACAGATTCCATATAACTAAAGCACAAGTCTCAAAATATGAAGTTACAGAAGATGAGGCATGGTAGAAAGTCAAAAATGGTTCTAATCATGCCAGATCATTACTGTGTGAACTTTGTATGCAGAAGGTGAGTAAACCATAGGAAGATTTTAAGCAAAGGTATATATTCATCAGATTTGCATTAGAAAGTAATTAGTAATTACACTCTTATACATGAGCAATACAAAGAAAAATGGAGCCCTGGCCAGTTTGGCTCAGTGGATAGAGCATCAGCCTGTTTACTGAAAGGTCCTGGATTTGATTCCAGTCAAGGGCACATGCCTGGGTTGTGGGCTTGATCCCAAAAGGGGCGTGCAGGAGGAAGCTGATCATAATTCTCATCATTGATGTTTCTATCTCTCTCTCCTTCTCCTTTCCTCTCTGAAATCAATAAAATTATATACATTAAAAAAATGGAAAAAAATAAAGATATCATTTATAATAGCAACAAAAAAATAAAAGCACTTTAGGAATAAATCAAATAGAAGATGCATGAGATCTTTAGAAAGGAAATTATGAAACTTTAATAAAATACAAAGAAAACTTAACCAGAATTTGTATGTTTATTTAATGAAAAAGAAGGCTATTATAAAGATTTCCATTTCTCACGCAGTATTTGATAAATTCATTATAATTCAAATAAAATTTCTACTAGTTTTTTATGGACTTGGATATGCTGATTCTAAGATTCACATAGAAGTGCAAAGAATTAAAAATAGCTAACAATTTTTAAAAGGAATAAGATGTAGTGGCGTTAGTCACTTTACCAATTATCAAGATTATAAACTGATAAGATTATATGGTAATGGCATAGAAATAAATATTTAAATTACCAAATACAGAATATAAAATAACTATATTCCACCATATTTAAAGAAACAAAATAGGAAATTGAGAGCATAAAAGGGGATCCATAGATTATCGAAACTGATGATAAAAATATGGCCAGGCAATTTTATAATACAAATTTAATTTCTAATATGAAAAAATACAATAACTAAAAAGGGTAACATCATATGAAGCACATGTGCAAGAGGGAACTGGAAGATATATTCTGAATGCAGTAGAATGCTGATATGTACCAAAATGCAGCACAAAGAGTTAAAGATGGAAGCTAGGAAAGGTTATGAGACTTGGAGTTTACAGTGAGAAGATTCAATAAACATCTGTCATCTAAGAGAACTGGGAAGAAGCATTATTAGGATAGATACGGTTGAGAATTCTCCAGAACTGATGAAAAACACCAATCCGCCAGATTTTTTTTTTTTAATTTTTAGTAATTTCAGAGAGGAAGGGAGAGGGAGAGAGAGGCAGAAACATCAATGATGAGAGAGTATTATTGATTGGCTGCCTCCTGCACGCCCCCCACTGGGGATAGAGTCCACAACCCGAGCATGTGCCCTTGACCAGAATCGAACCCAAGACCTTCCAGTCCGTAGTCCAATGCTCTATCACTGAGGCAAACTACTTAGGGCCGCCAGCTTTTTTTAAAACCAAGAATTCTAAAATAAAGTAACAGAAAACCACATTCATACCATCACAGTGAAACAATGAGTACAGCACCAAAGATAAGACATCAAAGCCATCAGTGAGAAAAGACAGATTACCCAAAAAGACAATTAGAGTGATTACCAACTTTCAACAGCAAAATACCTTCAAAATACTAAAAGAAAATAACTTTCTGCCAGATTCTATATCAAGAAAAACTCTATAGAATGAAGATGAAATAAAGATTTTTCAGGCTAACAAAATTAGCTTCACTAAAGGAATTTTAAAGGAAGAAGGTATCAGAATGAGCCTAGATGAAGAGCACTGACTTATAAAGCAAGAAATATAATGTCTAATTTGTGATTTAAAGAAAAGTGTAGATGTAAAATCCTGGACAATATTATAAATCAGTAGAAGAGAATGATGATAATAGAAGTCAGAGCATTCTAAGCTTCTAATAATATTTTTGAGGCCTACAGATACTAACTTTAGTCTTCTGTTAACCAGTGCAAGTACAAAGAATTTAGTATATAACTTCTAATTAATGAAGGAGAAAAATAAAATGAAGGAAAGAGAACCTTAATCAGTCCAAAACAAAGCAAGAAAATAATTCTAAGATAATTGGCAAGCATTATTTGAAGAGACTGAATAGGAGTCATGGGAAAAAGCAGGAGACAAATTAGAAAGGCATTTCAGCATTAAAAAAAAAAAAAGGTCTCAAAGACACAGGATGATCATTAAAATAAGAGGGAAGCAGGAGTAGGTAAAGATGAAGAACTTTTTGCCAACAATATTTTTGGATTACTTTATAGCAAAAAGTGAATTCTCTATTCCTTATGACATTCACACACAAATACACACACACACATATGCAAACACACACTAAAAGCTACTTCAATAGTCCAGGCAATAAATATTAGTTATTCACAGGAAGGAGGTGACAAACTATCTCATTCATCTAAGACACATAAGTCATTGATTTGGTGAGAACTTCAGGTTTTCAAAAGTTTTAAAGTATATTTTAATAGTTTGATATCATATCTATTCCAGAGGCAAGGAAGCCTGGACTACAGAGAGATTTGGGAATTTTGTGTTTGTGAATAGATCCATCACATAGAGATATTGTGAGGAAATATAGGACAGTTAAAACACCAGCACTAAGCAAAGGAAGAATTACTCGGTGAGCATTATGAAATGTTCTAACTCCACCTTAAAATATTTTGGACAACTGCTATTAAAAAATTAAAAGAAAATTCATAAATACACAGAAAGGTTTACTAAGGTTTTAAATATATTCACCCTTCAAAAACTTGTTTAAAATTTAGTATGGTCTGGCCAGTGTGGCCGAATGGCTGAGCGTCAACCTATGAACCAAGAGATCACGGTTCGATTCCCGGTAAGGGCATATGACCGGGTTGTGGGCTCAATCACCAGTGGGTGGTGTGCAGGAGGCAGCCAATCAATAATTCTCTCTCATCATTGATGTTTCTATCTCTCTCTCTCCATCTCCCGTCCTCGTTAAAATCAACAAAAAATATATTTAAAAAATAAATAATAAAACTTAGTATGTATTACATTTAGATACTTCTTACATAAGCAAGGCAATTCAAACTAAAGTCCATTAACAAATGAGTTGTTTGGCACTTTTACATTTTAGATAGTTACTTTATAATACAAACTAGAGTTCCGGTTCACAAATTTGTGCACCAGTGGGGTCGCTTGGCCTGGCCTGTGGGGGTAGGCCAAAACTGGCTCTCCAACATCCCCCGAGAGGTCCTGGATTGCAAGAGGGCACAGGTCAGGCCGAGGGACTCCACCAGTGCATGCTCAGGGCCGGGGAGTGACACAGGAGGTTGGCCAGCCGGCGAGGGACTGTGGGAGCGCTCCAGGGTGTGTCTGGCTTGTCTCACTCAGTCCCAGTTGGCTGGACCCCAGCAGCAAGCTGACCTACCGGTCGGAGCGTCTGCCCCCTGGTGGTCAGTGCACATCATAGGGAGTGGTCAACCAGTCAACTGTCTGCCCCCTGGTGGTCAGTGTACTTCATAGAAGTGGTTGAGTGGCCTTAGCAAATCATTAGCATATTACTCTTTGATTGGATGAACGGCCAACCTGTAGACCGGACCCTTAGCATATTAGGCTTTTATTATATAGGACTAGAGGCCCGGTGCACAAAAAATTGGCACTCGGGGGGGAGAGGGGTGTCCCTCAGCCCGGCCTGTGCCCTCTCGCAGTCTGGGATCCCTCGGGAGATAACGACCTGCTGGCTTAGGCCTGCTCCCGGGTGACAGAGGGCAGGCCCAATCCCTAGGTGCAGCCCCTGGTCGGGCTCAGAGCAGGGCCGACTGGGGAGTTGGGGCACCGCCCCTGTCATGCACAGAGCAGGGCGATTGGGAGGTTGCGATGCCACCCTCAGTCACGCTCAGGGTAGGGCCGATGGGGGGTTGAGGCACCGCCCCCTGTCACACTCAAGGCAGGGTCAATGGGGAGGTTGCGGCGCCACCCCGTCACACACAGAGCAGGGCCAATCAGGGGGTTGGGGTGCTGCCCCGTCACTCATGGAGCAGGACCCATCAGGGGGGTTGGGGCTCCGTACCCTGTCACGCACAGAGCAGGGTCGATCAGGGGGTTGGGGAGCTCCCCCGTCATGCACAAAGCAGGGCCCATCAGGGGGTTGGGGAGCTCCCCCCTGTCACTCACAGAGTAGGGGCGATAGGGGAGTTGGGGCACCGCCCCCTGTCACACACAGAGCAGGGCCGATCAGGGGGTTGGGGTGCCGCCACTCTCACACTCAGGACAGGGCCGATGGGGAGGTTATGGCTCTACCCCGTCACACACAGAGCAGGGCCCGTGGTGGGGGGTTGGGGCGCCGCACCCTGTCACACACAGAGCAGGGCTGATCCGGGGGTTGGGGCGCCACACCCTGTCACACACAGAGCCGCAGGGCAATCAGGGGGTTGGGAAACTCCCCCCTATCAGGCACAGAGCAGGGCTGATCAGGGGGTTGGGGTGTCTTCCCCTGTCACGAACAGAGCAGGGCGGATAGGGAAGTTGTGGCCCCGCCCCCTGTCACACACAGAGCCACAGGGCGATCAAGGGGTTTGGGCGCTGCCCGCTGTCACGCTGATCCCGGTGCTGGGAGGCCTCGTGGCTCCGCTGATCCCGGTGCTGGGAGGCATATTACCCTTTTACTATATAGGATAGAGGCCTGGTGCACGGGTGGGGGCGGCTGGTTTGCCCTGAAGGGTGTCCTGGATCAGGGTGGGGGTCCCCACTGGGGTGCCTGGCCAGTCTGGGTGAGGGGCTGAGGGCTGTTTTCAGGCTGGCGGGTGACTGAAGCTCCCAACCGCTCCTCTTTTTCTTTTTTTTTATTCTGGGCCAGCTTTAGCTCTGGCTCCAGCTCTGAGGCCTCTGCTGCTGAAAGCAGGTATCTGGTTTGTTTGGGTTCCATAATCGAAACACTGTATCAACTCCAGCTCTGAGATCCCAGCTGGCTGGCTGAAAGCAGGTTTCTGGGGTTTTGTTTAGCTTCTATATTTGTAACAATGTTTCAAACTGCAAGCTCAGAGGCCAGCAAGGCAGGCGGGGAACGTTGGTTTCCTCCATCACTGAAGCAAGCAAGCCTCATGTTAGCTTCAAGCTGCCTGGCTGCCGGCCACCATATTGGCTGGCAGTTAATTTGCATATCGCCCTGATTAGCCAATGGGAAGGGTAGCGGACGTACGGCTAATTACCATGTTTCTCTTTTATTAGATAGGATTATATTTTGGACTAGAGGCCTGGTGCATGAAAGTCATGCACGGGGAGCAGGGGGGGTCCCCTCAGCCCAGCCTGCACCCTCTCCAATCCAGGACCCCTCAGGGGATGTCCGACTGCCGGTTTAGTCCCAATCCCAGGGATCGGGCGTAAACTGGCAGTCGGACATCCCTCTCACAAACCAGGGCCGCTGGCTCCTAACTGCTCACCTGCCTGCCTGATCGCCCCTCACTGCCCACCCCCGCCAGCCTGATCACCCCTAACTGCTTCTGTCTGCCGGCCTGATCACCCCTAAATGGCCCCCCTGCCAGCCTGGTCATCCCAACTGCCTCCCCGCCAGCCTGGTTGCCCCCAACTGCCCCCCCCCCCGCCACCAGCCTGATCACCCCTAACTGCCCCCCACAACGGCCTGGTCGCCCCTAACTGCCCCCCACTGCCAGCCTGGTCACCCTAACTGCCTCCCCCTGCCAGCCTGGTCATCCCTTACTGCCCCCCCCCCCACCAGCCTGGTTGCCCCCAACTGCCCCCACTACCAGCCTGGTCGCCCCACGCAGCCTGCTGTTCAGTCGTTTGGTCGTCCCTCACTAACCCCCCTGCCAGCCTGGTCGCCCCACGCAGCCTGTTGTTTGTTTGTTACTGTGACAGTGTCCTGGACAATTTGCATATTCCTCTATTATTAGCATAGATTATATTTTTCTTAAATAAAAACAGCTCTATTTCAAAGTTTTGAAGACATGTGTAGTTCAAGCTATTCCAATTTAAAATGTTAATATGAAATGATCAGAGAAAAAACCAAACCGTTTTTTTTACAATACACGGAATTTAGGCTCATCTGATACTAGATAATTGGCATATATAACTAGTATTTAGTTCATTAAAGTAGTTAAAACCACACACAACAGCCTATGGTTAGCAAACAAAAACCACTACAAACTGTACTATAAATACACACATGAGCAAGTTAGGAAGCATGGTAATTCTACATCATCCAATCCAAGTAAGATAAACCTTTCATAAGTCACAAAGGATATAGAGTGTACTGCACGGGATATGTTAACTCCTCCTGGCACTATCCTTTGTCACTATACTGGCCCTAACATGCCCATGCCTATGCATACACTTTGTATAACAATCTCAAGTGTGCCAAGTAAACACAGCACCTCCTATAATTACTTCAGAAGGAGTAAGAGGAGATTACTGAGAAAAATCGCAGCACAGAGCCGAACTTATCAGCAGAAAACCAGTATCTATTACTTCAAGGCCTGATACCAAAACCTTGGCTGAGAAAACAGATGCATATTTAAACATTCTGTGTAAGCCTAAGCAAAGCACACTCTACAATGCTTAAATCCGTTTATCTTGGTGTTAGTAAATACAAACAAGACACAAATTCAAAGAATAGCTTGTATAATTTATCCTTCTCAAAGACAGCTCAAGTCTATATTCTGATTACTTGTTTCTGTCAGGCAGAGTGCTGCATATTCTTCGCACCAACTTCTACCATTCCCTGGGCTTAATACTCCATTGACTAAATACAGTTTATCCTATTAATGGAAAACCACCCAGTATTATCTAACTTAGTGCTCTCCAACTAGTTGGCCAGCCCCCTGGTTAAATGACTGAGTCTGCTTTCAGCCTGAGTTGACCTGCAGGGACCTCCAACCACAACAGAACAACTTTGTGGGCTGAGAAGGAATCATCTTGGCACACCTATGACCCATTGTGGCACCACTGGTACGGACACTACACATCAGTAGGGAGATCTTGGCTAACCTCTTCTGATACTCAGAGATAAGACTAGACACCTCCTTACAAAGATTTGCTGTACTTTTGATAGAAAACCCACCAAACTTATACATAAAACTTTTTAATTACACACACACACACACACACACACACTTGAATCAGCACCAAAATCTCCTCCAATGAAACAAGTATTTATATATAGGTTAGAAACATAAATTCTCTATACACTTTCACTTCCCAGTATTTTCATGCATATTATAAGTACTTACAGCCATTATTATATGTCACTAAAATACAAAACCTTGAATATCATATTTTAACTGTTAACATCACAGAAAATCAAGTATACTACAAATATAATTTACATAACGTCTGTGCATTCTGAAATCTGCAGTATTTGTGTTTTCCTGAGGAAAGGGTCTATATAAATTTCACTAGATCCTCAAAGAAATATACAATCCAAAAACATTATTTTTACTACTCTTACTGGAATATGCAACAAAAAAGAACGTTTTCCAAATTCTGGTCCTCTATGTCCCCTTCCTAAAATTTTCTATTTAACTGGCTTCTAAGGGTACATGACCTTTCTTGGCCTCAGATTCCTTCTCTGTAAAAATGGAAATGGTGCTGTTGCCTGTCTGCTTAAGAACTGTTGAACACATTAAATTAGCAATGCAGGAGGAAGTTCTCTAGACAATTAGATGTCTCTATCAAAATATGTCAGCGCAAAATAATTTAGTTATGTTTATCATTGATATTTTATCTGCTAAAACGGTATACAAATTTCAGAGAGAACAAGTACTGTAGTTTATATTAAAAAATAAAATAAATAAAAAACCCAACCTCTGTCTTAAAATCATTGATATGCCCAGCCTTTGGTTCTTTCATTCAGTTTGTGGATCTTTAAGACGTGTAGGTTTAGGATCCAAGATGGCAGCTGACAGGACGACAGTGAGGAAGAGAGTGTGAGAGAGTGAAAGGGAAGTGCGTGGACGTGTGGGGCGTGTGTGTGTGTGTGGGGGCGGGGGGGGGACAGTTATATTCTGCAGGACTGTTGGGGACTGGCAGACAGGCTCCCCTGGACAGGAAGCCTCTGCTACCGCTGCCATCACTCCTGGGCCGACGGGCTCTGCTGCAGAGACCGCCATCTTGAAGGGGAGAGCAGCGGTGACTAGGGGCCCACCCTTAGCTCCACCCGGGGACCCTACAGCCACACCAGCCAGGGACCAGCCTCAGCTGCAAACCCACGAACACCATGATTCCAGCTTCCCCAGCCATGGGCACCTAAAAAGTTTGTCCAGGGGGAGACATGGTGGCAGCCGAATAGAGAGACGGGTACTGTGCCTTCTCACGGAGCAGATAGAAGACAGAGTGAAAGCAATCCTGAGAGGGAAGTTCATAGCCCTACAGGCCTACCTAGAAAAACAAGAAAAAAAGGTAATAAATTATCTAACTTTAAACTCAAAGAATTAGAATGAGAGCAAAAAGAAAAGCCCAGAGTGAGCAGAAGGAAGGAAATAATAAAGATCAGAGCAGAAATAAACGACATAGAGACCAAAAAAAAACAAAACAAAGCCCAAAAGATCAATAAAACCAAGAGCTGGTTTTTTGAAAGGATAAACAAGATTGATGAACCTCTAACCAGGCTCACCAAGAAGCAAAGAGAGAGAACCCAAATAAACAAAATCAGAAATGAAAGAGGTGAAGTAACAACTTACACACTAGACATACAAAGGATTATGAAAAAAATACTATGAACAACTCTATTCCAACAAAGTGGACAACCTAGGAGAAATGAACACATTCTTAGAAAAATACAAGCTTCCAAAACTCAATCAGGAAGAATCAAAAAACCTGAATAGGCCGGTAACTACCGAAGAAATTGAATCAGTAATCAAAAATCTCCCAGCAAACAAAAGCCCTGGTCTGGACAGATTTACAGGGAAGTTCTATCAAACATTCAAAGAAGAACTAAAACCTATCCTCCTCAGACTATTCCGAAAGATTTAAGAGGAAGGCACACTTCCAAGCTCTTTCTATAAAGCCAGCATCACGCTAGTACCAAAACCAGATAAAGACACCACAAAGAAAGAGAACTAGAGGCCATTATCCTTGATGAGCATAGATGCCAAAATCCTCAACAAAATTCTAGCAAATCAGATCCAGCATTACATTAGAAAAATCATACACTATGACCAAGTGGGATTTATTCTGGGGATGCAAGGATGGTACAATATCTGCAAATCAATAAATGTGATACATCACATAAACAAACTGAGAAATAAAAATCACATAATCTTATCAATCAATGCAGAAAAAACATTTGACAAAATCCAACACCCTTTCTTGATAAAAACTCTCAGCAAAGTGGGAATAGAGGGATTATACCTCAACATAATAAAAGCCATATTTGATAAACCTATAGTCAACATCATACTCAATGGGCAAAAACTAAATCCATTTCCCTTGGAACAGACAGGGATGCCCACCTTCACCACTCCTGTTCGACATAGTACTGGAAGTGCTAGCCATAGTGATCAGACAAAAAGAAGAAATAATAAGCATCCAAATTGGAAAAGAAAAAGTAAATTTGTCATTATTCACAGATGACATGATACTGTACATAGAAAACCCCAAAGACTCCATCAAAAAACTACTAGACTTAATAAATGAATTCAGGAATGTAGCAGGATACAAAATTAACACCCAGAAATCTATGGCTTTTTACACACCAACTAGAAGCCCGTTGAACAAAGATTCGCACGATAGGCCTTCCTTCCCCTGGCTGCCGGCACCAGTTTTCCTCTGGCACCTGGGATCCAGGCTTTTGGTCCAGCCGCAACAGAGAAGCCAAGCCTCGAGGCTAGGCTTTCCCCTCCAGCCGCAGCAAGGCTTGGCTTCTCCCCTCTGGCCGCAGTGAGGCTTGGCTTCTCCGCTGCAGTCTTCAGTCTTCAGTCTTCAGTCTTCAGTCTTCAGTCTTCACTCCGGCCGGAGCCTTCAGTCTTCTCTCTGCGCCTGCTTATACAAATTAACCGCCATCTTTGTTGGGTTAATTTGCATAGTCGCTCTGATTAGCTGGTGGGTGTAGCGAAGTGATACCAATTTGCATGTTTCTCTTTTATTAGTGTAGATCAGTGGTTCTCAACCTGTGAGTCGCGACCCCTTTGGGGGTCGAACGACCCTTCCACAGGGATCGCCTAAATACATCCTGCATATCAGATATTTACATTACGATTCATAACAGTAGCAAAATTACAGTTATGAAGTAGCAACGAAAATAATTTTATGGTTGGGGGTCACCACAACATGAAGAACTGTATTAAAGGGTCAAGGCATTAGGAAGGTTGAGAACCACTGGTGTAGATATTGAACTCACAGAAAGAGAAACTAAAAAAACAATCCTACTTATCACTGCACCAAAAAAATTAAGATACTTAGAAAAAACCTAACTAAGGAGGTAAAAGACCTACATACTCTGAAAACTATAGGACTGAAAAAAGAGATAGAGGAAGACATAAACAAATGGAAGAACATACTCTGTTCATAGACTAGTAGAATCAACATCATTAAAATGTCCATACTACCCAAAGCAATTTATAGATTCAATGCAATCCTCATTAAAATACCAACGGCATATTTCACAGACCTAGAACAAACTCTCCGAATAATTATATGGAATAGAAAAAGACCCCGAATAGCAGCAGCAATCCTGAGAAAGAACAAAGTTGGAGGGATCATAATACCAGGTATCAAGCTATAATACAAAGCCACGGATCTCAAAACTATCTGGTACTGGCATAAGAACAGACATATAGACCAGTGGAATAGAATAGAGGACCCAGAAATACACGCAAGGCATTATGCTCAATTAATATTTGACAAAGGAGGCAAGAGCATACAATGGAGTCAAGACAGTCTCTTCAAAAAATGGCATTGGGAAAATTGGACAGATACATGCAAAAAAATGATACTAGACCACCAACTTACAACAAAAAACAAACTCTAAATGGTTTAAAGGACTTAAATGTAAGATCAGAAATCATAAAAATCTTAGAAGACTCCATAGGCAGCAAAATATCAGACATATGTCATAGCAATATCTTTACCGATACAGCTCCCAGGGCAATGGAAACTAAGGGGGAAATAAACAAATGGGACTACATCAAAATAAAAAGCTTCTGCACAGAAAAACAAAAAACAACAAAACAAACAAAAAAAAAACCATCAACAAAACAAAAAGAAAGCCCACTGCATAGAACATATTTGCCAATTTTATCACTGATAAGGGTTTAATCTCCAACATTTACAGGGATCTCATACAACTTAACAAAAGGAAAATAAACAGCCCAATCAAAAAATGGGCAATGGACCTAAATAGATACTTTTCGAAAGAAGACATAAGGCCACGAGACATATGAAAACATGCTCAAAGTCACTAATCATCTGAGAGATGCAAATCAAAACGACAATGTGGTACCATCTCACACCTGTCAGAATGGCTATCATCAACAAATCAACAAATTTCAAGTGCTGGAGAGGATGTGGAGAAAAAGGAACTCTCTTGCAATGCTGGTGGGAATGCAGATTTGGTGCAGCCACTGTGGAGAACAGTAGGGAGTTTCCTCAAAAAATTAAAAATGGATCTCCCATTTGACACAGTGATCCCACTTCTAGGAATATATCCCAAGAAAAGAGAAACACCAATCAGAAAGGATATATGCACCCCTATGTTCATAGCAGCACAATTCACCATACCTAAGATTTGGAAACAGCCTAAGTGCCCATCAGCAGATGAGTGGATTAAAAAACTGTTGTAGATGTACACAATGGAATACTACGCTGCTGTAAAAAAGAAGGAACTTTTACCATTTGCAACAGCATGGATGGAACTGGAGAGCATTATGCTAAGCAAAATACACCAGAAAAATATAAATATCAATGATCTCACTCATATGTGGGATATAATGATCAACATAAACTGATGAACAAAAATAGATCCAGCCATAACCGGTATGGCTCAGTGGATAGAGCGTCGGCCTGCGGACTGAGGGGTCCCGGGTTCGATTCCGATCAGGGGCATGTGCCTTGGTTGCGGGCACATCTCCGGTGGGGGGTGTGCAGGAGGCAGCTGATCGATGTTTCTCTCATCGATGTTTCTGACTCTCTCTCTCCCTTCCTCTCTGTAAAAAATCAATAAAATATATTTTAAAAAATAGATCCAGAGACAAGGGATGGGGGGGAAGGGGTGGCGGGGGGGACTAGAGATCAACCAAAGGACTTGTATGCATGCATATTAACATAACCAATGGACACAGACACTGTAGCAGTGGGGGCTTGTTCTCAGGGATGGCATTGGCGGGGGGGGGGGGGGGGGTCAATCAGCAAAAAAGGAGACATATGTAATACTTTAAATGATAAAAAAAAAAAAAAAAAGACATGTAGGTTTAGCCCTAGCCTGTTTCGCTCAGTGGATAGAGCGTCAACCTGCAGACTAAAGGGTCCCAGGTTCGATTCCAGTCAAGGGCACATGCTCGGGTTACAGGCTCCATCCCTAGTAGGGCAGGAGGTAGCCAATCAATGATACCCTCTCATCATTGATGTTTCTATCTCTCCCTCTTCCTTCCTCTCTGAAATCAATAAAAATATATATATTTTTTTAAAAGACATGGAGGTTTATATTAGAATATAAGACATGTAGGTTTATATTAGAATATATTTTACTTGAATGAGCATATCAATAGTTATGTGCACTTTTTACTTAATGATGACTAAAATGAAACTCTTGAGTAAGAGAATTCCAGGTACCCACTAGAACTTTGTTAAAACTACTGCACACCTTGCCCGGCCAGTGTGGTTCAGTGGCTGAGCATCAATCATGAACCAGGGGGTCACAATTCGATTCTGGTCAGAGCACATGCCCAGGTTGGGGGCTTGATCCCCAGAAAGGGGCATGCAAGAGGCAGCTGATCAATAATTCTTATCATTGATGTTTCTATCTCTCTCTCTCCCTCTCCCTTCCTCGCTGAAATCAATAAAAAACATATTTAAAAAAAATACTGTACACCTGAAGTAATCTATTCAGAAACTAAGAAAGAGTCACACCTTTGGAAGAATATGGTCATAACATTTTTAAGAACAAACTGTCTTCAGAGTGAAATAACTTGTAGAAATGCAGTAGAAAGAAAACTAAAAAAAGAAAACCATTTTTCCTCCTCCCTTGGTGAGGCTCTATATATGTTAACATTTCTAAAATTATTCCTATGACCTAAAAATTCTTAATAGACTTTGACCCTAAAAAGCCCAGATAATAAAGAGAGCCTTAGAAACGGTTTTCTCACAAACACCCAACAGGTACTATGTTGCCTTTTTCTTTGTTTCTTTCAACTAAAATCTTATCAGATTTATTATAATTCTCACATTTATGACTGCAATATTTTTCTCTACTGACCTGACTTACCTGCATTTAGGGAAACACCAGTTATTTTAAAACATACCAGATTGCTAGACCTTCATAGATAGAGTCTATGTCTTTTTATCTTCAATCCCTAAGGTCTAAGTGATAAGATAATAAGAATATATTCCTAATTAAAGGTAAATTATCATCTCTCAAAATCATGATAATCAAAATATTTTTTTTGCAATGCTGAAAAGGGCAACCATTTACAATACAATACAAAGCACATGGGACCAAGCTTATAAAGTTGCAGGACCCAACTGAAGAAAAACTTCAGAGAGATGTAAAAGATTTTAATAAAATGGAAAGACATGCTATGTTCCTGTAAAAGAATACTCAATACTGTCAATGTGCTAATCCTCCCTGCCCTCCCTCCCCCAATCCCAGGTTAATAGGCAGTTTTAATGCTCTCCAGTAATGCCCATCAAAATCCCAGCACTGCAGAATTACACGGACCCTTCTCTAAACTTATGATTCAATGTCTGGGACTGAAGTCCAGGAGTCCGTTCAATCAGCACACCAGGTGAAGTTTAAGAACCCTTGCATTACTTCTGCTATCTACTAATGATCAACCTGGACACCATTAACAAAGCAACTACTCATCATGAACTATTCTGATCACCTTTGGGGGTCTTTTTCTCTCCCTCTTTGGAGACTAGCGTAAGGAGAATGTGACCTGGGAAGAGCAGCACTGGCATCACCTGAAAGCTTGCTGGTAATACAGAATCTCAGGCCCCACCCATATGTACCGTGTCAGAAACTACTTTAATAAATCCCCAGGTGAGAGGCATATACTTTTTAAAAAATAAGACTCCCCAGAATTACAATGTTTAAAAAAGTTAATACTAGTACATGTAAAACAAAGCAGCTATTCAAGTACAGGGGCATACATATTCCTCCTGTACTTCCCTACTCCATCACCAGCCCCTAGGTCCCCTCATCACACTACTATTCATAAAACTGGAATGAAATCACTAATTTTGACCTTCCTTTCCTTTATTTTTAGCCACAATATAGTTTCTCTATCCTTATCCCCATTTTCTTCCCTACAGAGGAAAATTCAGATTGTAGAATGAATGTTTTTGGTGGGTTATTTTTTGCAGAGCTGAAAATGACTGTGTATTAACTTAGTTCTCTACTAATTCTACTTTTTTCTCCCTTTCTTGTATCTCAAAACTCCTCCATTCCTAAATTCAAAGCCTGTCTATTAGGTTTCAATCATCTCTCACCCATTCATAATTTCCTTCTCACCAGAATATCAGGTTTCAAAAGCATCAGATTGTAATCAATTTTTCTATATTTCTATTTAATTTGGCTTTTCTTCACATCTTCAGCATTATGCTAGCCTCTCCTTGGGACTATTATTAAGTATAATGATCTATATATATAAAAGGCTAATATGCAAAGTGTCCTTGTGGGAGTTTGACCTGGAGACTGGGAGTTCTATTACTTGCTATGACATGCACTGGCCACCAGGGGGTGGCACGGAATGAAAGAAGGCCCCAGCTGGCAGTTGGCAGCCAGGGAAGGGAGGCCCCGGCTGGCTGCCAGAAGGAAGGCCCCAATTGGCTCTGATCGCCGGCCAGGCCTAGGGACCCTACTCGTGCATGAATTTCATGCACTGGGCCTCTAGTTAAGTATAATGATCTACAGCTTCAACTTTTCCAAGTCTGGCTCAACAAAGTCTTGTCCTCTGCACCTCTACAACCCATCATCCACTTTCTGCAGACTGCCTGCAAAGCTCTCTTTACCCTATTACCATGCTCATGCATCTCACCCAAACTAACCATCAGGTGGGGGCTTGTCCTAGGCTCTTTTTCTCAACAAATTTTAGTAAGTGGCTGTGCTAGCCTCTGGACCACAGTTTTTAAGTAGGACATCATAGGTGTGCATTCAGTCTTTTGGGGGAGAAAGACAAAAATAGGTTATTACGGCATACTGTGATGAACTCTATGGGCAATATAACTGAGGTAAAAAGGGTTGTAATAAAAACTACTATTGCCCTAGCCGATTTGGCTCAGTGGATAGACCATCACTCCACGGACTGAAGGGTCGAGGGGTGGATTCCAGTGAAGGGCGTGTATCTCAGTTGCAGGCTCAATCCCTGGCCCCAGGCAGGGCATGTATGGGAAGCAACCAATCGATGTGTCTCTCTCACACCAATGTTTCTCTCTCTCTGTCTCTTCCCCATGGTACCTTCCCCATAAATCAACGAAAAAGTATCCTCAGGTGAGGACCAACAAAATAATAACAACAACAACAACCACAACAACTATGGCCCAACCATCAACCTATGAACCAGGAGGTCACAGTTCAATTCCCGGTCAGGGAAAATGCCCAGGTTGCAGGCTTGATCTTTAATTGGGGCCATACAGGAGACAGCCAGTCAATGATTCTTTCTCATCATTGATATTTCTATCTATTGCTCTCTCTCCCTTCCTCTCTGAAATCAATAAAAACATATTTAGCCCTGACTGGTTTGGCTCAGTGGATAGAGCGTCAGCCTGAGGACTGAAGGGTCTCAGGTTTGATTCCAGTCAAGGGCATGTACCTTGGTTGCAGGCACATCCCCAGTAGGGGGTGTGCAGGAGGCAGCTGATCGATGTTTCTCTCTCATCGATGTTTCTAACTCTCTATTCTTCTTCCTTCCTCTCTGTAAAAAAAATCAATAAAATGTATTTTAAAAAAATAAAAAAAAACATATTTAAAATAGTAATAACAACAACTATGGTTGGTATACCCTCAATCCAGCATTCTCTCTTCACTTAAGCAGGCCCTGAAATTTCATTGTTGTAGAAAGTCTTTCTTGATGAGAACTGACAACATAAGCCAAGAATTGATGACCTAAACAGCATCACAGACCTAATACCACAACTAGACGTATAACCACTTAATTCACATATCCTCTAATTCAGTGGTTTAGTTATATAATCCCACTTATGATTAGAGATAAATAGTAAACAAGCATTCCATAATTTCATCTTTGGAATTTACTACTATCTTTACACACGTTTAATATTTTATTTTCAACCTCTATGAATCCTCAAATTAAAAAATTCACACATTTGATCAGGTTCCCATCATGAAGTGTGTGGAAGCCCGATTCAGCAGTGGATTGTGTTCTGACAGCCTCTTTGGCATTCAGAGCATCTTCCCACAGAAACAATCGTACGTGTGATAATTAGCTTCTCGGGTCAACATGCAGCCTAGTACTAATAATACTATAATATCTAATGTCTCTCTACAAAAACATTTCTGTGGGAACATTCATTCAAGGTTCCAACTTGAGAAGCCAAGGATGCATCTCACTACACCACCAGCATCTCAAGGTTAGCCCAGCTTACCTAACTGAGAAAGGGATTCCCCAGATCCAAGCCACCAGCAGCACCCAAGTAACTACAAGCAACAACTGGGATGTGTGACCTACAAATTCTACAGCAGTCCCTAACTTTTCTTTGTTCGTGTGTACCTTGGAGAATATACTGAAAGCCATAAGCCCTCTCCTAAGAAAAACACACGTAGATGTCTGTGAACCCCAAGTGAACAATCCCAACTGCAAAGTGTAGGTCCACAAAATAAACTCTACTATAAACTAGTATTTTCCAACATATATCCAATATAATGTGAGCAACATACATAATTTTAAATTTTCTAGTAGCTACATTCAAAAAATTAAAAAACAGTGAATTTTAATACATTTAACCCAACAGATCCAAAATACTATTATTTCAACATGTAATCAACATTGTACAAATATTAATATCTTTTACAGTTTTTTCACATTAAGGCTTTAAAATTCCGAATGTATTTCATACTTACAGTACATTTCAATTCAGACTAGTCACACTTCAAGCAGTAGATATATACTACTAGTGGCTACTGTATTAGACAGTTTTGCTAGACTATATAGTATATACCCAGCTATTCTCAAGCCCTTTGGGCTCAGGATCCCTTTACAGACCTAAATATTATTAAAGACTCCAGAGAGCTTTTGTTTATGTGGTTTATATCAATTCATATTTACCATACTAGAAATTTAAATTGGGAATTTTAAAAACCTTTAATTCCTTTAAAATAATAATAAACACATAATATCTTTATGAAAAACAGCTATATTTTTTTCAAAACAAAAATTTAGAAAAAATGTCACTGTTTTACATTTTTGCAAAGCTCTTTAATATTTGCCCTTGTAGAAGCATAATGGATTCTCATGCCTACTTTTATAGTTAATCTCCTCTGTTATTTTGCCTAAATAAAAAATTTTTGATGAAAATCTAGCCTTACACATAATACGTAGAGGAAAGATGACGACTATCTTAACAGTCTTTTCAGATAACTATGGATATTCTTCTCTGATATTAGAGCAAAAAGGACAATTAGTACTTTCTTAAACGTTAGTTACAATATGGTATCTAAAACCACATCACTAAATTTGTTGTACTATTACATTAAAATCCAATGGTCAGGCTGATGGTACTTTATATTTGTAACATCATGCATTTAAAAATATCAGTTCAGTGAATTAAAGATTATCTTCCATCACATATTTTTTAAATATTTTTTTATAATATTACCTATCTCTTCAGAAAAACTTTCAAGTAATAGGAAGCTGTCAATTAAAAACTGTCAAGTTCACAATAGTAGATACACGTTTCCCAAAATTTTCTTTCGAAAGCTCATATTCCATGAATAGCAGAACTGTAGGTTGTTTTCCTTGAAGTGACAGGCTCACTTCATTAAATACCCAGCTATAAATGAACAATCATAGTTTGTCAGTCATTCTTTCAAATAGAAAATGGTGTTCCATGAAAAAAGCAGCTATTTCAGGACAAAATACAATCACCCAAGTGCTTTTCCTCAAATACACTCCCACACCTCATTATGCAGCAAGTGTTTAATGTCTCCTTCTCGTACTTCACATATTAAAAAATGTGTGCTTACAAATGGCCAATAACAAGCACAGGAAAATTTATTTAACATCACTTATCTTTAGGGAAATCAAATCAAAGCCACAATGATATACAACTTCATTCCCATTAGGATAGCTATTACAAATTCTTTTTAAAAAGGAAATAGCAAGTGTTGGTGAGGATGAGGAGAAATTGTAACCCTTGTATACTGCTGGTGGGAATTTAAGAGTGCAGTTAATATGAACAATAGTATGGAAGGCCCCCAAAAAGTTAAACATAATCCAGCAATTCTACTTCGAGGTATATACATACCAAAAAGAAATAAAAGCAGGGGCTAAGCAGATATTTGTGTGCTCATATTCATAGCAGCATTATTTACAACTAGAGGCCCAGTGCACGTGCACTGGGGAGCAAGGGGGTCCCCTCAGCCTGGCCTGCTCGCTTTCGCAGTCTGGAAGCCCTTGGGGGATATCTGACGGACGGACATCCTTACATCCTTAGCGCTGCCGCAGAGGCGTGAGAGGCTCCCGCCAGCACTGCTACACTTGCCAGCTGTCAGCCCAGCTTCTGGCTGAACTGTGCTCTCCCCCCATGCCCCCCACCCCCATTTAAGAAAGTATTAATTGTCCTGGGAGCACACTGACCGCCAGGGGGCAGCTCCTGCATTGAGCGTCTGCCCCCTTGGTGGTCAATTCACATCATAGCGACTGGTTGTTCCACCATTCAGTCAATTTGCATATTACCCTTTTATTATATAGGGTAGCCAAAAGAGGCCCATAAGATGAATAAACAAAATGTGATATATACATAAACAGAATATTATTCAGTCTTAAAAAGGAAATTCTGATACATGCCACAACATGGACAAACCTTGAAGACAATATGCTAAGTGAAATAAGCCAGACACATGACAAATATTGTATGATTCCACTTATATGAGTTACTTAGAATAGTCAAATTTATAGAGACAGAAAACCAGAAGCTGGGGATAAGTGGGGAGTAAGGAGTAGTGACTAATGGGTACAGAGTTTCAATTTGGAAAGATGAAAAAGTTCTGGAGATAGATAGTAGTGATAGTTGCATAACAATGTGAATATACTTTTGCCAATGAACTGTAAAGGTAAAAAATTAAAATGGCAACTGTTATGTTACATATATAGTTCCACAATCAAAAAATAAAAATAAAAAAGGACATGTGCTTAAGGACCAAAATTGATAAAAGACTTTTTACTGCTTCATCAAGAACATTCTTTAAGAGAAACTGAGTTTATGTGACAGTGAAGAATAAATACAATGACTAGCTGCCAACTGTCTTGATTTGTGTTAAGGTACTAGCAGTTTGAACTCCCACCACAATTGCTTTTGAATCGCCAGTGCAAATACTGATACAATGTAAAAAGCAATTATGTCTTAGTATTGTAAGCATAATTTTGACTTGATAGATCCCCTCAAAAGGTCTTGAGGTCCCTTCCCACAAATCACACTGAGAACCATTACTGAGGTCTATTCTTTCAGAAGTCAATGAATGATAGAAAGAGACAAAAAGATCACAGAAATTTTATTTTTGTTTTTGTTTGTTTTATCTTTTCAGGTGAGAGAAACAAGCAGGAATATATGCTGAACAGGAATCAGATATAGTAAGTATTAAGAAACAAGTAGAAAATAGAAGAAAAGCAGATAAATTGATGGAGAAAGGAACAAGAGCGAGAGGTAATGAGGGGTACAGCCTCTCAGGCTGGATGTAAAAGAGGGAAAGACATTACAGGTTGATTGGGGTGAGAGGTTACACTCTAAGTCCTGGGGATGTAATTTACAGCATGGGGACTATAGTTAATAATACTGTATTATATATTTGAAAGTTTCTGAACGAGTAATTTTTATTTTTATTTATTCTTTATTTTTTGCGGGAGCCAGGAACAACGATCACCAGCTGCCCAAGTACCAAAATATTATGCTTCTGAAATCTCTTGATGTCAATTCCGCACATAGAGCAATCAAGCTGCTCTACGTGTGCCACTCACAGCACAAGCCCTTCTTGAGAGAGTAAATCTTAAAAGTCTTCATCACAAATAAAAATCTGTAACTGTATGTGGTGATTAATGTTAACAAGACTTATTGTGGTGATCATTTCATAATATAAACAAACATCAAATCATTATCTTGTACACCAGAAACTAATATGTCAATTAGATCTCAATTTTTTAAAAATCTCTCTATTTAGAAAAATACAGATACTAGATAAAATGCTTCTTGACAATGACGGTGATAATTCCACAATTAAATGACATTAAAATTTTTTTCTTCTAATACTGTAAAATCATAAATCAAGCACCATTTCATTTTAACTTTTTACTTGCATGTGTACAAAAATATGCAACATATATCATAGAAGCAATGTCGGGTCATTTTTAAGAAAATTGTTTTAAAGTATCATTGGAATTTATTTCACTACAAAGACTCAAAGTTTAGTATTCCAGCTTTAAATCAAATGCATTTGTGCCATGGACTAATAAAATGAAAAGTTGAAAAAACCTGGTTTATTTTATTTTTAATAAATGTAGCACATATTTGTTAAATGAAATGCTAAAGGGATTTGATATTATAGCTCCTCTGGCTCCAAGCCTTAATGTTTTCCTAACCTTGAACTAGGAACAGGAAAAAGTGGAGAATAATAACTCAGCTACTTCTCTTCCTCCTTTCACTTTCCTTCTACCAGTGGTTCTCAACCTGTGGGTCATGAACAATGAAATACATCCTGCATATCAGACATTTACATTACGATTCCTAACAGTAGCAAAATTAGTTCTGAAGTGGCAACGAAAATAATTGTATGGAGAGAAACCAAGATGGCGGCATAGGTTAACGCCGGAGTTTGCTGCCCTAAACAACTACTTCAAAAGTGAAACTAAAAGAAGGAACGGACATCACCCAGAACCACAGGAACGCTGGCTGAGTGTAAGTCCTACAACTAGGAGGAAAGAGAAACGCATACGGACACTCAGAGGAGGCGCAGTGCTGAAGTCAAATTCTGAGGTGCGGAGTGCACGGAGCGGGCTGGCGGCGGAGGGCGCGGTTGGCGTTTTCAATCGGGAGGGAGTCGCAGACTCTGAGCTCCAGATACGGGCGAGTCTTTAGGGACCCATACTCAAACGGGAGAAGCGGGACTGTCTGGCTTAGGTCAGAGCGAGTGCAGCTTTCTCTCCGAGGTTTGCAGCGGGTGCTGGGACTCAGAGAGGCAGAGCCCCTGGGGACAGGACTGAGAGCCACCATAACTGCTCTCTCCGGCCCACCCTATTGATCCTGTGCGACCCGCCCTGCCCAAGCCCTGCACACAGGCATTTGCCGGATAGCCTCAGGCAAAGGCTAGATTAGCACCTCCCTAGAGGACAGAAGTTCTCTCACTGCTGACACAGCTGATTCTCATAGCCACTTGGCCTGGAGGTCAAACCCTCCCTGGAATTAGCTACAACAATCAAGGTTTAACTATAAGACTGAGCACAAAGACCACTAGGGGGTGCACCAAGGAAGCATAACAAAATGCGGAGACAAAGCAACAGGACAAAATTGTCAATGGAAGATATAGAGTTCAGAACCACACTTTTAAGGTCTCTCAAGAACTGTTTAGAAGCCGCCGATAAACTTAATGAGATCTACAAGAAAACTAATGAGACCCTCGATGTTATATTGGGGAACCAACTAGAAATTAAACATACACTGACTGAAATAATGAATATTATACAGACTCCCGACAGCAGACCAGAGGAGTGCAAGAATCAAGTCAATGATTTGAAATGCGAGGAAGCAAAAAACACGCAACCGGAAAAGCAAAATGAAAAAAGAATCCAAAAATGCGAGGATAGTGTAAGGAGCCTCTGGGACAGCTACAAGCGTACCAACATCAGAATTATAGGGGTGCCAGAAGATGAGAGAGAGCAAGATATTGAAAACCTATTTGAAGAAATAATGACAGAAAACTTCCCCCACCTGGTGAAAGAAATGGACTTACAGGTCCAAGAAGCGCGGAGAACCCCAAACAAAAGGAATCCAAAGAGGACCACACCAAGACACATCATCATTAAAATGCCAAGAGCAAAAGATAAAGAGAGAATCTTAAAAACAGCAAGAGAAAGAAACTCAGTTACCTACAAGGGAATACCCATAGGACTGTCAGCTGATTTCTCAACAGAAACTTTGCAGGCCAGAAGGGAGTGGCAAGAAATATTCAAAGTGATGAATACCAAGAACCTACAACCAAGATTATTTTATCCAGCAAAGCTATCATTCAGAATTGAAGGTCAGATAAAGAGCTTCACAGATAAGGAAAAGCTAAAGGAGTTCATCACCACCAAACCAGGATTATATGAAATGCTGAAAGGTATCCTTTAAGAAGAGGAAGAGGAAGAAAAAGGTAAAGATACAAATTATGAACAACAAATATGCATCTATCAACAAGTGAATCTAAGAATCAAGTGAATAAATAATCTGATGAACAGAATGAACTGGTGATTATAATAGAATCAGGGACATAGAAAGGGATTGGACTGACCATTCTTGGGGGGGAAAGGGGTGTGGAAGATGCAGGAAGAGACTGGACAAAAATCGTGCACCTATGGATGAGGACAGTGGGTGGGGAGTGAGGGTGGGGCGGGAACTGGGAGGAGGGGAGTTATGGGGGGGGGAAAAAGAGGAACAAATGTAATAATCTGAACAATAAAGATTTAATTTAAAAAAAGAAAGAAAGAAAATAATTGTATGGTTGGGGGTCACCACAACATGAGGAACTGTATTAAAGGGTCGCGGCATTAGGAAGGTTGAGAACCACTGCTTCCACCCTATAGAAGTCCTAGATATACTATGTTATACTTTAGGTTGAAGAACCTAAAGTACTGTGATTATATGTTAGTTACTTTACAGTTCACAAATGAATTATTTCACTTAGAAATGGACCTTTCTAGACTGAGACAACAGATTAATTTGGGGGAAGCTTAAATTTAAAATTTTTAATATTAATCCTGACATCTTAAACCACTGTAGCAATAACTGGATGGCCTTAGAAAAGAGCAAAGAAAGCTTTAACTCAGAAATGTTTGGGAACATGCCCTTTCCACCCAGACTCCTGAGGCACCCAATGATACTCCAGCTAACTCCAGAATATTAAAAGTCCCCTTGTCCTTTAAGCCTGTTTCAATCAAGGGCCAATGCCTGTATGGGCACAGGATCCAATTAAGTGAGAAAAGTGTTTGATTAAGTTCATTCAATCAAAATCCTGCCCTCCACAACCAACACTATAGTGTTACTCTAGGTCAGTGATGGCGAACCTTTTGAGCTCGGCGTGTCAGCATTTTGAAAAACCCTAACTTAACTCTGGTGCCATGTCACATATAGAAATTTTTTGATATCTGCAACCATAGTAAAACAAAGACTTATATTTTTGATATTTATTTTATATATTTAAATGCCATTTAACAAAGAAAAATCAACAAAAAAAAATGAGTTCGTCTGTCACCTCTGACACGCGTGTTATAGGTTCGCCATCACTGCTCTAGGTTCATCCCTGGCTCTACTTTCTCATAGTTAAATAAATTAAATTGGATAATTTCTATAACTATGGGAGATTTAAAGACACAGTAGAATTTTAAAATAAAAACTTGCCCAGGGTTGTTCAGTGGTTAGAGTGTCAGCCCACACATCAATTTGATTCTCAATCAAGGGTACATACCTGGGTTGCAGGTTGGATCCCTGGCCCAGTCAGGGCATGTGCAGGAGGCAACCAATCAATCTGTCTCTCTCACATCAATGTCTTTCTCTTTCTCCCTACCTCCCTCTCCCTCCCTCCATCCTTTCCACTCTCTTCCCCTCCTTCTCTCTCTTTCACTCTCTCAATGGAAAAAAATATCCTTGATTGAGGATTAACAAAAATAAAAAAATAAAATAAATAAAGACTGTTATGCCAATAATACCAACTCCAATTAATATTTAGGACATTTTCTGAAAGAGGCTGAATAGGTTTTACCCTTAATTCAGATTCTTGTATGCCACCCACTACCCCCATCCCTATATTTTTTCTTCTAAAAAGCAAGTATCAGTAGGATTGACTTCACAATACCTATAATGGCCCACCATAATTTTTTTAAATGCATATAGTCTTTATTAGCATGACAGGCACTTCTCCAAGATGAGAACATATTTGAACCTTAAATCTGTAAAGAGGAGCTAATTCTCATGCTAGAAATGTATGGGACATTAAATTAGTTACATGCAACTTTCATCATAGCACCCTGCAAACTCATTTCCAATATTCCTTTGGACAGGGTACTATCAGCAAAGTGCCACATACAAACGCATTTTTTTAAATCACGGATTTGCAACATTTCTTAAATTCCTACTTCAGTGAGTTGAAAAACATAAAATCCATACAAAAACTATCAATTTGGACTGAGATTCTTAGAATTTTTCCTTTGGATTGTATAAATAATATTTTGCTGAAAGATAAAAAATTAAACTTTTAACAATCCAGTTAACTATTCACTAGGATTCAAATTGGGCCAGTTATAAACAAGAATACTTCTTTATATGAACATTACACTGTATACACTACCAGTTAATTATCTTACCAACTTCAGTTATTGATCACTCATTAAAAGCCTATGCACAGCTAGGCATGTTCAAAATCCTACTTCTGGAAAAATAATTCAAAATCTATGTTCAACTGAGCAGCATCTCTCTTTTTTTTTTTTTTTTTTTTTTTTTTTGTATACAAAGAATAGACCATTAACATTCAGTAGGAGAGATTCTGTTATGCAGGCCAGAAAATGAAAAAGTGGGTCATGGCTTGTGATGCATAATCCCACTCCCTAGAAAAACAGTCCTGACAACATTCACTAAGTAAAATATTTCAAAAAAAAAAAAAAAAAGTAAAATATTTCACTGCACTATGTGTACATCATTTTAGTACTAATATCTTAATGATTTCAGAATGATTAGTAAAACCTAAACTAACTACTGACAATCTCATTCAAAGGAAACTACTTAAGTATGTAAAAAGGTCTAATCAGCCCTAACAATGATCCAACTACAAAAATTAAGCAAAATAGTAAACGCAGTATTTGGGCAGGGAAAGTGGTGTGCTAGAAACCTCTTCCAAAAAAACAAAAAAGGAATAGAAAAATGTTGAGGATGGTAATAATTATTTATTAACAAAACTACACTGACTTAATTTGCTACCCTCTGACCTGTTATGCCAGGCTTAGAGATTTCCTTATCTCAAAGAAAATTCAATGTCTTGCTACCTAGAAAATGAGCACCTCCAATATAATACAGACTAGTTAGAGGGGTCTCTCAAAGTAATAGTCACATGTTTCCTCCCTCCAGACATCAAGGAGATGAGGCCCCCTCTTCCTAATCTCATTCTCTTAGATACCAGTTGTCTCATTAAGCCTTGGTACTGTCAGCCACTCACAAGAAACCCATGGTAAACTGACCATTTCCAATATTGTTACTTTCTTAAGATTAGGTACTCAGAGCACATACTTTAGACTTGTTCAGCCTGCTCTCTCTCTATCCCACAGCAGTGGCTTTCTTTAAAGATTATATAAATCAAGGGAACTTTTCTTGAACATTTTTTTGAGAGGCATATCTAATAAATAGACCAATGCAGTGCCCACAAAACAAAGATGTACTATCTATGTAATCATAACAAAAATGAAACAGATTAGGAATCAAAAAATAATTCTGGCAGTATTTTTTTTCATCCAAAATACTACACAACTACATTATCATTAAATATCACTATTGCTAATTTAATTTTTATAAACTAAATAAAACTTGAAAAATGGTCACACTGCTCCTAAATATTGACTGAACAGTTGGATATGTCAAAAATACTTGCTATCCAGTTGTTTCATAGTAAAAGCAGACCTGTGATTGCTTTTCAAGTCATCTTCAATCTCTTACAAATGTATTGAATACCTATAGAGTGCAGCACTGCAAGAGATAAAAGATGAGTATAAGCCAAACCTTAAAGAAGCTTTTAATCTTGCAGTAGAGGAAACTTTTTATTGGCCATTTTATTGGAATAGAACAAAGCTGTGTAAAAGAAGTGCAATATGAGTAACAGTTGCTACATCAGATTTCAAAGGACGGCATAAGTATACTCATTTGGTTCCTAACAGGGTTTCACGGAAAAAAATAGAGATTGCAAGAAAGTAACTGTATTTTAAGTGCATCCTGCAAGATCCAATTTCAACATAGTAGGGCAGGTTTCTGCACTTTAGGCAAATGTGACAATATAAGCTGAAAAATGGGAATGAGAAAGCATGAGAGAAGTGCAGAAAATACCAAGTACAGTGGGGCCTTGACTTACGAGTGTCCCAACTAACGAGTTTTTTGAGATATCAGCTGTCTCTCGGCGAATTTTTTGCATTGAGTTGATAGAGTAATTTGAGTTAACAAGCTCCTTAACGAGCTTGGTCTCGGAACGAATTAAACTCATAAGTCAAGGCCCCACTGTACATATATATCAATATACATAAAGGATTGGAGTGAGAGATTAAGGTTGGAGAGGTGGGCAGAGTCACACTGCAGAGAGCCTTGAATCCCAAATAATGAGTCTGTATTTCACTTGGATAGGCAACTAACAGGGTGACAAGGCAGAGGTCCATTTCTGGAAAAATAAGCTAGAAGGAATACAAGAGCTGATTTGGTGAGTAAAGAGCCTAACAGAAGAGTCTACCTGAGAACATAATCCTATATAATAAAAGGCTAATATGCAAATCAACCAAACAGCAGAATGACAGGTCATTATGACACGCATTGACCATCAGGGGGAAGACGCTCAACACAAGAGCTGCCCCCTGGTGGTCAGTGCGCTCCCCCAGAAGCCAGGCTTATGGCTGGTGAGTACAGTGGCAGTGGTAAGAGCCTCTCCCGCCTCCGCAGCAGCGCTAAGGATGTCTGACTGCCACTTAGGCCCACTCCCAATCCCCTGAAGGCTCCCGGACTGCAATAGGGCGCAGGCTGGGCTGAGGGGACGCCCGCCCTCGAGTGCACAAATTTCGTGCACCAGGCCTCTAGTTCTCTGATAAGTGTTAAAAACCCAAACTAGAACTGACAGCACTAGAAACAAAAGTAACTAATTCTTCACATATATCATCATGGGTAAGCACTCTATCCACAAACTCAATCAGAGAAAATATTGCCATAACTGTTCCTCATATATCCTTTCCAAATAAAAATTTTAAAAATAAGAAAGTATCTTACTTCCAGGTACCCTCCAAATTATATATATTACAAATGAGTCACTTGGAGAACACAAATTAAGTGACAAAAGATGTATTAAAAGTGGCATATCCTTTGAAACTAAATAATACTCTGAAATGCCACACAATTTTTGAGCTCCTATCCCCTTATCTCAAGGGGTACCACACAAGGCAATTTCTTAGAAAAAGATGTATTCCCAATGATTAAGAAATAATGTTATACTGTGGGATAAAAAATAAATTGCTAATCCATAGTGAAGCTTGCCAAAGAACTCGAATGCATAATAATCAAACAAAATCTTTCCATTATGGTCTCAGTCCTAAAACTTTTCATCTTCATCCCTCCTACTTCCCATCCTCTTTTTCTCTCATCAGAAAGAACATGAAAATCAGTTTTACAGACAGAATCAGAGAATGCTAAAATGGAAAAAGATGCTACAGATTCATTTTTTATTGAGGAAACTGGGGTCAAAATGTCATAAGAAGAGTTAGTGGCAGGACTAGGATCAGCAGCTGGCCCAACTCCAAGTTTTGCCTTTTCTTTTAAAAGTTAACTCCAAGGCACCATTTAAAAGATTTAATAAAATGTTAAAATAGACAAACTAGTAGTGACAATTGTTTTTCTATTTTAAAATAGTATCTCTTGCAAAACACCTACCCAAAGGCTACATCCCAAACTATGCCCTTCGTGTTACAGAAATTCTATGAGGCCAGGACAAACCAAAAATTCCAGAAAACAAAGTATCTCTGTAGAAAGGCCGGACAACCACTTTCCTGCAGAGAGACATGAAAGTGTTAGCAGAAATATGCTGACTGATCTCATTTGTAAAGACGATACACACAGCGAATCTCCAAATTAACTAAGTGCCAACTATTTAAAACAGCTCAGTCATTAACCACTAAACTCCCCAAAACTCAGTTCCCTAAAAATAGCAGTAGGCTTGTGGGCTGATGAATGGTTCACCAGACTGATGCAGTAGAAAACTAAAGAATAAGCAGTCTCAACCCCTTGCAAATGAAACCTTATGCAGCTTTGAAACTGCCCTTCTGGACTTTTAATTTCAGAATTCCAAGTCAAGGCTTTAATCATTTTGATAGCTACCAAATGTGTTCTAATAAGTATAAGTTCTCACCAAAAAATGGAAGAGAAGGAGTGAAAGAGAACCAAGATAATATACAAGATTAATTAAAAAAAACATTAAAGAAGCCCAGCTAGTTTGGCTCAGTGGTTGAGCGTCGACCTATGAACCAGGAGATTATGGCTCGATTCCAGGTCCTGGCACATGCCCAGGTTGCAAGCTCAATCCCCAGTAAGGGGCGTGTAGGAGGCAACTGATCAAAGATTCTGATCACTGATGTTTCTATATCTCCCTTCCTCTCTGAAATCAATAAAAAAAATTTTTTTTAAAAAATAACATTAAAGAAAACTGCACTCAATGTAAGGACAGACATCAATTCTACCTTCTCGTGTGTTTCTTAATACTAAGAACAATCAAAGACCATTTCAAGTTTTCCCTTCTGCGGAACCCGTGATGGAAAGATACTAACAATATTAATTTATTTCCGTAATTTTAAATATTGTCAGACAACCTTTCCATTCTGCTCAGCATGAGAACGTCAGTATGAATCATACAAAGATGACTTAGCCAAAAGCAAAGAAATTTGACATTAGTGAAATTGAGCACTTTTATTGAAGATAAATGTGTAATTTCCACTACATTTTTCTGAAATGTAGAGAATTGTTTTAAATTGAGTAAAAAATGAGAATTGTTTTAGTATTACAATCTTGTCCTTGAGTAAAAATGCCACTTCTAGAGGAAAGATATCAGTGAACAACCAAAATTACAACCTAGGTGCTATACCTACAATGATAACATAAATGACCCAAAAGAAAAGTATGTAGATTAATGTCCTTTGCTGCAAATTACCTTTCATTTATTATGAAAGCATATACTGCTTTCAATGTCAAAACTCTATATAGTTGATTGAAACTTAAAAATTATGTATGGCGCCCTAACCGGTTTGGCTCAGTGGATAGAGCATTGGCCTGCAGACTCAAGGGTCCCAGGTTCGATTCCAGTCAAGGGCATGTACCTTGGTTGCGGGCACATCCCCAGAAGGGTGTGTGCAGGAGGCAGCTGATCGATGTTTCTCTCTCATCAATGTTTCTAACTCTCTATCCCTCTTCCTTCCTCTCTGTAAAAAACCAATAAAATATATTTTTAAAAAAATTATGTATGGCTGAATGCTATATAGCAATTATCTAATTAAAATAATTCCAATTGTTTACAAATATAAATGTGATACTTAATACAAGATAAATGTAATACCTAATCTAAAAGCAACTTATTAAACTCCAGAATCAGATTTCTTCTAAAAGCTCACAACCAAATCTGAACCTAAAAATGACCCATATTTATTGAGAGATTTGGCATACACTGTTAGGTAGTCATACATTATTTTAATATTTTGCCTTTACCTAACTTTTCTTATGGTTCAGATTTCTGCAAAAACATTTGTATAAAGACTTCCATTATCCTCTACTATAAATTGAATCAGCTTTTATCTCATAAAACCCTGTGCTTTCTTCTCATGTAATTATCAAAATTGTTAAGTACATTAATAACTTGATGATTTCTGTTTAACATTATCTTCCACACTAGTTTCTCAAGGCCAGAGAAATATCTGTTTTGTTCCCCACTGTATAACTAAAATAACATGTGGTACAGAGCATGGCACACAAGGGCATTTAAATAAACTGTGGAATAGCAACAGTTATTGTTATTTTTGTTAAGTCCTTCCTTCTGTTCTCTCTGTCCTCTCTCCAGAACTTTAACTTACAAGTTACTGGAAAGCCAGAGATGATTTCTGCAAATGAGATATATTTAAATACATCATTTTCCTACTGATTTATATAGCAAAATCAAATGTCCTTTACTGCCTTCCTGTAAAATTAATAAGAAGAACGGATTAACACTTAAACCTAAATTCACTCACCCTAATCTTAGTCGTTAACTCTGAGAGTGCTAACTATGTTTACACAGACACTGTAAATTCCTGGCGGCTAATTACTGACAGCACCAACCCCCATGCCCAGGGCAGAAAGTATTACCCCCACAATCATATTCAAGAAACCATTCCTTGTCCAGCTCCCATAACTTCATGATTAGAACCATTTCAACAAATTATGGATGTTATTCCAGACTCTACACTAACCAGTTAAGTCCACTTTGTACCAAAAGCATTTAAAAAAATACATTCCCCTACTCCAGAACCAACTTCTTCCCATTACGAACCAATATTAAATTCCTCTAACTAGCAACTGAAGGCCTATGGAGGCATGTGATCAAAAACCCAGTAATAGGAACTTGGAAGATTACATTAAATTATATGTGCTTGACAATTTGATACTGTTTCAAACTAAAATTTACATATGTCTCTATCTCATTTCTACAATTCAAAGTTGAATTTGGTTAGCATGCACAATTGAAACTAAACTACTTTGAGAAGAAACATGAAATGTCCAATTATAAAATATCAGTCCTCAACAAGTTGTCAGCATTTCAAACATGTGTACTTAACCAGAAAGACATTATTATACAAAGCATATATTTCAGAGAGGAAACTAGTCCAACAGTTTAGGTATAACATACAACATAAGTATATGTACTCCTGAGAACTATTTATATTTTTAAAAATTAAATGTGTATAATATATAAACATACATGTATGTGCATGTATATAGTATACACATAAATGCACATACATAGTTTATCCTCATTATTTGAGAGTTCCATATTTGAAAAGTCACCCACTTGCTAAAATTTATTTGTATCCCAAAATCAACACAATATCCCCATATCCATACAATGGCACTTTCACAGTTACATGCACACGTGCACATAGTGGTGAAAATTTTGAATAGACCAGCTGGAGTAAAAAAAGTGATGCTGTGCCTTCTGATCTCAGCTCTCATGTTATAAACAAGTGCCCTTTTCAACATCTATTTAGTGTCATGTTTTTCTCATTTTTGTGCTTTTTATTAGTGGTTTTATTTTTTAAATGTCTCCCAAGTACAGTGCTAAAGTATTGTCTGGTGTTACTAAGCCCAAGAAGGCTGTGATGCCCCTCACTGAGAACATATGTGTATGAGCTAAACTTCTTTTTGGCATGAACTGCAGTACTGTTGGCCATGAGTTCAATGTTAATCAGCCAACAATTTATATTAAATATGGTGTATTTAAACAGAAACACACACAAAGCAAGGTTCTGTACTGACTGGCTGACAAAAATAGTGTGAACAGAAGCTTACAGTACCCTAACACTATATTTCCCCTAAGAGCAATGGTTCATGTTTATGTTCACTTTACAGAACATAACTATGGCAAGTAATGAGAATTTTACATATACATGTATATATACACATATATGCATGTATATGTATATATATATGTATGTGTATATATACATACATATATATATAAAAGGCTAATATGCTAAGTGTCAGACCATCCGACCAGTCACTATGACGTGCACTGACCACCAGGGAGCAGACGCTCAACGCAGGAGCTGCCATGACGAGCACTGGCCATTTACAGAGAAACAGCACCACAGACCTGGTGCCGACAAAGCAACACTTGGCTTCCCCCAAGTGGGACACAGGCCCCGCCACCACCCTAGAGCAACAGCCCACCAAATCACAGCTGACATTGCCGAGACCCCATGGCACAAAATGTGGCCCACAGTCCAGCCTAGCCTGAAAGGTGGCTGTGGGTGCTGGGTAATGATATCACGTGGCAATGCCTGGCTTCCTCTCCCTAGCGACAGGCCATTTAACAATAAACGGCACCTTGGACCTGGCGCCCACAAAGCAACATTTGGCTTCCTCCAAGTGGGACACAAGCCCCGCCACCGCCCCAGAGTGACACCCCACCAAATCACAGCCGATGTTGCCAGAGACCACATGGCGCAAAATGCAGCCCACAGCCCAGCCCAGCCCGGAAACAGCGGCTGTGGGCACTGGATAATGACATCATGTAGCAACAACCGGCTTCCTCTCCCTAGCGACTAGCATCCTTGGAGTTCCTTCAGCCCAGGAACACGACTTGCTTTACAGCCAGGGGGAAACATGTTACACTTTAACCAAATGTCTGTGAAGTGTTTTCCCGTGCTTCATCTCTTTTGATCCTCACAGAAGTCCTGGAGTAGGTAGATAGGAGACCCGGTGGAATCCTATTTTCTTTTCATTAGCCGGAAAATGGAGATTTAGAAAGCTTAGAAATTTGACCTGACTGAAAAGAAAGAAAGAAATGGTGGACCTTGAAAATGACTTCAGGTTTTCTCACTGCACAGAATATAGTCAAACACTGCTGCAGTTAAATATTTTACCCTTTGTTCTCTTTGTGTGATCTGCAATAATAATCTGCTTCATGTTGATATTTACTTCTGTGTTGCTGACAATTACCTGAAAGAGAAGTTGGGGTGTTTCATTGGACTGGAAAAAGTTTAGCTAAATCAGAAAGCAGGTCTAATTAAGCAACGTTATCTACATATATAAAGCTCTCGCTGGTGCTAATCGCACGTGTGGGTTTCAACCTGTCATTGTCGATCGTGACTTAGTTGACACTTCCATTACAGAGAAAGGGCGAATAGTGATATTAAAATATTTCTTCTAATTAATTGCCTTTCAATGTGCATGAATTCATGCACCCAGCCACTAGTATACATACATACATACATACATGTACATATATATATACACATACATGCACATGTGTATATATACACATATGTACATATATATACACACATATATATATCAAAGAGAGAGCCAGAGTTTGTGAAGCCTCTCAAAGGCACTGCAGAGGTCATTCTGAGCAATATGCCTATGTTTGCAGTGGAGGCAAAACACCTCAGAGCACAGAATCTACAGGGTCTTGGCCCCTGTTTAAACAATACTGACCTAAGGAAAAAATATAAAATCTACCAAGTTTGTTTTCTGATCTGTCTTTGCTTCTACCACTTTTGCCACTTAGTGGTATAACTCTCCACAATTCAGGTACTTTAAACTCTAGACTTTTCAGAAGCACTTGCCCTAATCTTATAATCAGAATAATGTATCTGTCAGTTATTGAATGATCATTCTTGAATGTGAACCAGACTTGTGCTTAAACTTCTTGCCTAAATTGTGGTATTACTTATTTGGAAAGAAGGGAGGATATTAAAGCATCTGAAATAGGAATGAATTATCAAAATCAAAAAGTAAACCAAATATCAATAATTTTAGTTGTGTATGTTCTGAAGGTAGCAGAAATGCACACAGGAAGAAAGCCTAGGCCTCAACCTTCCCTCCAGGGAAAGCTAAAGCCTAGTCCCAAGGGTTGGGGTGTTGGGTGGCCAAGTCCCATCTTTTAAGAGTTTCTTCAACCTTTGCTTCCTCCTAGCACTTGATTACAGACTACTTCCAAGAGAAAAACCAAATCAGTGGAACAACATTAGTGCTTGAAATTTTTTTAAGTTTTTTTAAAAATATATTTTATTGATTTTTTACAGGGAGGAAGGGAAAGGGATAGACAGCTAGAAACATAGATGAGAGAGAAACATCTATCAGCTGCCTCCTGCACACCCCCTACTGGGGATGTGCCCACAACCAAGGTACATGCCCTTGACCAGAATCGAACCCGGGACCCTTCAGTCCGCAGGCTGATGCTCTATCCACTGAGCCAAACTGGCTAGCTAGGGCTAATTTTTTTTAAGTTTTTTAGTGGTTGAGCACTCTCCTTTAGAAATTCATTTTTAATTTCATTTCCCAAAATTACTTATTTTTTATTGTAAATAAAAATGACTTGCCTAGGGTAATGAAAATATGCTTAGAGCAGTGATAGAAGGTACAAAACAAGTGTAATTTGATTAAAGTTCATTTTCTTTCTACTAAATAAAAGACCCATCTGCGATTTAGTGAAATGAAGTGAGTGCACTACTGCTCAAGCTGCACTTCAATTAGTTAATACAATTCAAAGACAGAAGTATAGCATGTGTGGTAATAGCCATCTTCTCAAAACCTACAACTCAATTTAAACCTATTATATTGAAATTCACATATAATAAAGGGCTAGGAAATTTTAAAGCATAGTAAATCTATCTATCATGACCAATTACCATAGGGTGTCCCCCAAAAAACGAACACATACTTTAACAGCTGATAACTCTACTCTGAAAATGAAACGTATTTTAATAAAGACTGTCTTTATAATTAATCAAAGCATGTAAGTGCATTTTGGGGGGACACCCTATATATTCATTCTCTAGAGAAGCTAAGGATTCTTCCTTCCACCTCACCAAAGTTCAGCGAGGCTCATTAGTAGGGGCAAAGTTTTGCAAAACAATGACAACCACCTCTAAATAATACATTTCTTTCCCTTTAGAATATTTTATAGACAAAAACCTTCAGATTTTTTCTCCTGCACTAATTTGCTATTGTTTGTGATATTCCAAAAAAAAAAAAAAAAAGTGTAATCTCAGCCTACTGTCTTCAAACCACATTATCTTCAAATTTCTTCTCTCTTAACCTTGGAACCTAAAAGGACCGTTTATCCACCAATTATTTCTTTATGAACTTCTAAAAATATTTATTTTGTAATATCATTTTGCAATTAAAAACTCAAAGGGCAATGAAGCACGTACTAAACAAGAGAAAGTATTTTCTACAAGCCAATTAAACAATACACAACTCAAGAGCGGAATCTTTTCTTTTTAAAATGGTGTAAACTTTTTGTCAGCAGACCTGCAACTGCTGACACAGTCTGGTAAAGATAACGAAGGACCGAGCACAAAACTTCGCAAGGGAAAATTCGACTGTTTTCATGCCACCTTTAAAGGACCCTGTGAAAGGGAATGAATAGGAAAGGCTCCACATCACAAAGATAAAGAGACTTCAAGTTTACCAGCTCAGCCCAAAGCCACCTACCAACAGAATCTGGGACAAATTATCACCTGTAACACGCGCGCACACACAGGAATATATTGTGATTTTTTTTTTCTTCCCAACTGACGACAGAGCAGGAGCAAAGCCAGGATGCACACCGGGGGCTGCAGGGTCCCACGCCCCGCGACGCGGGTGGAGAGTCCGCTGAAGCAGCCACCGCGTGACACCCGCCGGAGCCACAGCGGGCAGCGCGGAGCTTCAGTCCTGCCCGCTCCGACCCGAGTCACTGGCCCAATCGTCCCCCACATCACTCGCTCGGACGTTTTCTATTGATTTCCTCGCGTCCAGAAGGGCTGAAAATGACTTAAACTTGCCATCAGAGCTGCCAGCGGCCGGGAGAGCCGGCTGAAGGGCGAAATCCCGAGTTCCTCTTGGAGAGCCCGCGGCCGGCCCGACAGCAGCTGCGGGGAGGGACGAGGAGCGACCCGAGAGGGCGCCCGGAGCAGCGGGCGCGGACCGGGGGAGCCCCCGCCACACCCCAGCCCGACCTCACCTGCCCGCCCGCGCCTCCCCCCGTACCTTCGGCTAGCGACTCCTCCAGGGTGACCTGGTAGCGGCCGACGGCGAACACCCGGACCCCCACGGACGAGCCACCGGAGCCAGAGGCGGCCCCGGCCCCGCCGGCCCCGCCAGCCGCCGCTCCGCCGCCGCCGCCGCCCTCGGACTTGGGCATTCGAGAGAACTTCTTCATGGTCCCGCCGGCGCTGCGGGGCGCGGGGCGCGCGCGAGGGCGAGTTCCCGGCGTCCGCGAGGGGTGGGTGGCCCCCGAGCGTCCGTGCGCGCTGCGGCCCGCGAGCCTCACATGCCGCGCGCCAGAGCGCACTGCCCGGCCCACCGCCCGCTCCCAGCTCCGCTGCAGCTGCCCGGCTCCCGCAGAGGCGGCGGGTGGGCGGGGACGGGACGGGGCGGGGCGCTGGGGGGCGGGCCCAAGCGCGGGGGCGACTCCGAAGCCGGGGCGACTGCCCGGGGCGCCCCCGCCTCTCCGCGCTCCCGGAGCGCGATCCCGGGAGAAAGGCGTGAGAGAGGGAAACGGAGAAGGGGCGGGGCGGCCACCCCTCCTGGGAGTGGGCTCAACCTCCCGGGACGCTCTCGCCCCGACCGCAGCCCGCGCCGCCGCCACTGTCCAGGCCGGACCCACGCCGCCCGCCACTCGCGGCTGTTGGCGGCGCGGCGCCGCTGCCAACGGCTCTCGGAGGCCGGGCGCCCCGCGCAGGCGCGTTACCCGCGCCGCCGGAAGTGACGGTGTCGGCTCTTGTCACGTGGAGGGGGCGGGGAAGGTGGTTGAGGGCGCGGCCCGGGGTCCTGGGTCTGGGGTCCCTATGCGGGGTGAGCGGGGCTGGCCAGACCCGTGGAACCCCGGCTGCGAGCCGGGAGCTGGCCGGGAACCGCTACCCGCGCGCTGGGGGTCCGTCCTCCGCGCCAGGCGTTGGTCGCTCTGGAGGCTGAAAAATGCCGCCAGCAACTTTCTCCCCACTGGGGACCCTCCAACCCAGCTTTTCAGACCCACCCCCACCGCCCCCGAAAAGTGTCCTCCGCTCGCCCACCCTGCGCGTGGGAGGCGAGAGCAGCGCGGATTCCGGGAACCGGCTTCGGCAGCCGCAGTGGCGCGCGTGCTGGGAGCGCTTTGCGGTTTATAAATTAGGGGAACTTGCAAAATCTCAGGGTGCTGTGCAGCCGCCGGGGAGAGGTTCCCAGCGGGTACTAGGACCCTGACAGGCCAGACCTCCTCAGGCCAGGAGCGCTTCACGGACTCGCCCGAGGTCACCCCCTGGCTTGTGGCCGAGCTGGGGCCACAGGGTCCGTCCATCCACACTTAGTTCCGTCCTTTCGGCCATTCTGGAAAAGTAGGGTTGGGTCAGATCATTGCAGAAACGGGAAATTTAGGACTGGTTCGGAGGGTTCCCCGGCCCCCACCGTCCCTTGAACAAAGATCTGCCCGTTTGTAGGGCATGTGTGCAGAGCAGCTTTTTCCCCACATGAGTGCAGGACCGCTGTGGCCGGAGGTCCCCGTTTCTTGAGAAGCCAGAGAAATCCGGGTAATTTTTTCTAACATGGCATTTCCTAAATTTTTTGAAAAGTAAGCCAAATAGGTTGTGCCTGTAGGACTCTGTATGGACCTTCTATGAAATCTCCCCCCCCCCCCCCCCATTTCTTTACCCAACTTTTTAATGAGATACAGGCAGAAACGTTAGGAAATGTGCTTAGGAAAACAAAAACAAAACCAACGAAAAACCTTAAAGTCTTCCATTCTTTCCTCCCCTTTGCTCTTTGAAGAGCAACTATTTCTTCCAAGACCACAACAGTGCTCTGGCTTTAGGCATTTTTGCTGCATAACCCACTAAGCCAAATTTCTTCATCAGGAGACCTGACCTTGAAAGTACATTCGGGCTGACTAGAAGTCAGGTGATTGATGTGGTCTGACAATTGAAGATTGCCATTTAGAAATAAGCTGGCCTTTTTTTTTTTTTTTTTTTTTTTTTTTCTTACTGTGGGGACTCACTGTGGAGTCTCATTCCTACATTTGAATTACATTTTCAAGCAGATTAAGGAGAAATTTAGTCATATCATACAATTAAAAACCTGAACCAGTACAGCATACAAAGTTTGGGCCTAATACAACTTTACCTGATCACAAGAATAGGCTCATATGGTCAGTTTGGGAGCCGATTTACTATAACTGCTATGGTAAGAAAAACCCCTTCTATGTACCCATAGAACCTGATCTCTGATATGGAAGTTGTTCATTAGTCTAAGGCATAGACCACACACACACACACACACACACACACACACTAAAACTATGGGAAACACCAAGCAGTGTGTTCTTTAGTTTTTCACCAAGCATGTAATAAAATTTGAATAGCTTCTGCTCTTCACAGAATGTTAACTGCACAAATATTCTCTGACAGGTAATAACAAAATATCCCCAAAGGCTTAGTCCATTGCCATAATTACCTTTATAAGTCATCACTTCAATGCCTGATTAGTCCTTTTTTCTCACAAGTCACTGTTTTCCTTTGATGATGTGTCTTCTATCATTATTAGCCTCATAATATTTTACTACTAGAAATGTTATTCTCCTTGCCTAAAATTGCTTTATACCTAGTTAAGCACACAAATCTTTGCTTTCCAAAAAAGTAAAAGTCTTAAAATCCATTAAAGAATATGTGTCCATTATTAAAAGAATTGGCTTTTTATATCACTGATATTTAGATCCTCTATTTAAAGTACTCCACATTATCACTATACCTTATAAATTTTATATACATCTAAGAAAAATCAGTCTCATAGTTTGGTTTAAAATATCAAGCTGCTCACAAATATTCTTAATAAGAAAAATAACTCGCCCTAACCAGTTTGGCTCAGTGGATAAAGCGTTGGCCTGCGGACCAAAGGGTCCCAGGTTCGATTCAGGTCAAGGGCATGTACCTTGGTTGCTGGCACATCCCCAGTAGGGGGTTTGCAGGAGGCAGCTGATCGATGTTTCTCACTTATCGATGTTTCTAACTCTCTATTCCCCTCCTTTCCTCTCTGTAAAAAACAATAAAATATATATTTTTTAAAAAAGAAAATAAAAATAACTCATTTGATATGAAATGCTTTTTTATGATAGAATTTTCCCTACAACTTGACCATACTTATAAAAAAAAAAAAAAAAAAAAAAAACTTCAAGAGGTAGGCTACTTCACCACCAAGAGAGACACTTGGATCCCCCACCCAGGTGAATGGGTTCCACCAGGTACACAGCACCCCAGCCTCACACTTCATGGCAAAGATATTTTTCTGCCTAAAGAAATTATTTCTCCTACATTGGGTTTATAGTCACCTTCCTGGATATGTTCCTAACCTCCCTCTTCTTAATACCCTTTGCATTTCCTTCCTATGGCTGATTACTACCCAGCTCCCGGTTACATTTCTATAAAACTTTAGCAGAGTATAAAATAACTAATTCTAGGCACTTGTGATAGTCCAGTGCTATTCTAAAGTGCACTACATATATTAACTCAGTAAACCTTCATGACAATGCTATCAGATAGCATTTCAGATTATTATTCCTACTTTGCAGATGAGAAAACACTAATGCACAGAGATGTTATGTGACTTGTAACAAGATTCAAATACAGGTAAAATGGCTTATAGCTCATACTCTTAACCACTACACCATGCAGACTTTCCTTGAAACATGCAGTAAGTGATACGACAGCTACAATCTGAGGTAGTAGGGTCCCCTCCTATGCCCTCTGGCCACACCACTCACCTAAACGTGTGTGTGCTGCTAGAGCTCAGGGAACACTAGGAGATAATAAGTGAGATTATCTTTACCTTCTGATTAACCAGGTGTGATTTTTTTTAACTTAACAAATACTTGTTGAATATCTACAAGAGGTAGGATAGTCTGTGAATTGGGGGTGGTGACTAGGCAAGGCAAAGTTGAATACAACAAGGTTTCAAGGAGTTTATGTTCTTTGGGGAAGAGATACAAGTATGTACACAACCATATAATAAAGACAGAGGGAAGACTGGGAGTGGAAATAGAGCTGACTGTAAGCTCTATAGACATGAGCTCTGAAGGTTATGCTGTTACGGTATGTTGCCTTCAAATCTCCTAGAAGTATGGTTGATATGATCTTAGAAACTTCTTCTGGAGACAGAAAAGCAGCTTTTCTGGGTTTGGAAGCAGGTTAGCAGTTCCCATGGAAAAATCCTGAATTCTGCCTCAATGTGTTGAACTCTACACTTCCACACCATTCACATATACACATGCAAAACACTATGCAGGTTACTATAAGAGACAAAGAGGAGAAATGGATTGAAGCTTAGTTCAGCTTTTGTTTCAGACTTCTGCCAGCCGCCGGAGAGACTATTTCACATGCACAATGGACTAGAGCAGCGGTTCTCAACCTGTGGGTCGCGACCCCTTTGGCAGTTGAATGACCCTTTCACAGGGGTCACCTAAGACCATCCTGCATATCAGATATTTACATTACGATTCGTAACAGTAGCAACATTACAATTATGAAGTAGCAACGAAAATACTCTTATGGTTGGGTCACAACATGAGGAACTGTATTTAAAGGGCCAGAAGGTTGAGAACCACTGTACTAGACAGTGTATACACCAATACACAATAGAACCCATGCAGTATGGTAAGAATCATGGAATTTCAGAGCTAGAAGTTGATTTAATCAAACAAATCAAAAGAGGAACAATAGAAGTATTTATTGAGCACCTATGTGAACAGTATGTTTAACACAGTGTATATGTTACTTATTAAATCTCCTAACAAGGGAAGTGGATATTATTAGCCCTGACTTGGAGCCCTTTCACTCCAGCCACGAACCATTTCCATTTCTTTCCAAACTGTTTCAGGCCCCACTGCTCAAGTTAGAATATCTTGTTCTCGCTCACAATCACCAGACTCACTGGGTGATTGTGGAACTCCAGGGCCACTTCCCTTGTGAAATCTTTCCTGACCTCTGCTATCTGCCAGATCTGGATACAGTGGACTCGCTTGTACCCCACACTGTGCTTCACAGACTCCCAGAGCTACACTTATCACTGAGTTATAAGGCTTCCTTACATGCCTGTCTCCCTTCATTGCATTGTAAGAGCTTTTAAGGGAAGGGACCATGTCACATTGTTTTCTTAAAACCCAGTGCCAAGCAACGTGCCTGACATGCAGTGAGTATTAGTAAATGAATAAATAATTAGTCAAAAATCCAGTAAGTGGTAGAGTAGGGGGGTTGAGACCAGGCTCAAATTTCAAATGTGTCTGAAACCTGAAACTTAACTTACCTGCACCTGAGGTTGGGAGATCTTAAAATAGGAAGAATGTGTTTTCTTTGTTTTTGTTTTTGTTTTTGGTGCTGGTTTTATGTATGTTTTTGAAGTGGAAGCTGGGAGGTGATGTGATCTATGAGAATTCAGCACACGGTCAATAACAATAATAGTGTTGGACATATAGTAGGTAATCAAGAAATATCAGTTCCTCTCCCCTTTTCTTATATCATCTTGTTCTAAGTTATACTCGAAGTGAGAGCTGGGACACAAATTACTCAACCATGGCACCCTTTCATCACAAATGCTTCACAGATATAATCTATTGATTCTTAGTTGGGGTATTGGACTTCTTTGCATTTATCATTGATTTTATTTATTTTCTGTTTTGGAAGACATTAAACTGTAATTGTAATAGAGGACTATATAGGCAGATTCAGGGCAGGAAGAGTCTTTACCCGCCTGAAAACTTCATGAGGGTGAGAACCATGACTTCTTTATCTCTGAATATGCGGATCTCCTAGTAAGTACTTAATGAAGATTTGTGGAACTTAAGCACATTGGCCACTTAAACCTGGATAGTTTTCTGGGCCTTTGAGGAGAGTCTTCAGGGAAGTAATACAGGTAGCTGGCCCAGCCAGGGTTCAATGGTTGAGCGTTCACCCATGAACCAAGAGGTCAAGGTTCGATTCCCGTTTAGGGCACAAGCCTGGGTTGCGGGCTCGATCCCCAGTGGGGGCATGCAGGAGGCAGCCGACCAATGATTCTCTAACTGATGTTTCTCTCTCTCTCCCTCTCCCTTCCTCTTTGAGATCAATATAAATATATTTTTTTTAAAAAGAAGAAAGAAAGAAATACAGGTAGCTGAAGAAAACAGGAAATAGGCCTCTGCTCAGGGTATGGCATTATAAGAAAGGATATTCTGATTCTGGAGTGGAAAACTTAGAACAAAAGGATACCATCTGCAACATGGATGGAACTAGAGGGTATTATGCTAAGTGAAATAAGTGAGAGAAAGACAAATACCACATAATATCACTTATATGTGGAATCTGACAAAACAAACAGAACATTATGACGGTTGCTGGATAGGAAGGGTGTTGGGGGGATGGGTGAAAAAGGAGAAGGGATTAAGAAATACAAATTGGTACTTACAAAATAGTCATGGGGATGTAAAGTTTGGCATAAGAAATATAGTCAATAATATTGTAATAACTATGTGTGGTGCAAATGGGTACTAGATTTATCAGGGTGGTCACTTCTTAAGTTATGTAAATGTCTAATTACCATGTTGTATACCTAAAACCAATATAATAATATATGTCAACTATAACTGAAAAATAAAAATTTAGTTTTTAGAAAGGGTAAAATCTGGACAGCATAAACAAGAGAATGCCATAAGTAATATCATCAACAAGATAAAGACAGATGAGAGGTGAGAACTCTGAAACTTGAAGTAAATCTAAAAGCATGTCTGAGGCTACAGTGAAGGCCGGGTTCCCACCACTCTAAACAAATGTGCTCTAAGAAGTTGATTTATTTGCCACAGGCTAAACTATCTCACCCTTTTCCTTCTGCTCTTGCTGTTTCCCAGAACTTGAACTCTGGTTTTCCCTCCTTCTCATCCACTGTAGACATGTACATCTTTCCCAACTTACCTTACCTCCTCCAGGAAGTTTTTTCCAACTTCCTACTTCATAATAATCCATCATTTCTCTGAACCACGAAAACACTTTCGTCTGCATACAAAGCCTAGAATACTGTGTTCTTTAATCGGCCAATGTATAGAAGTCTTAACTGTCAAAAAAAAATATACAGTGTATGGTTTTCATTTTAAGTAATTGCAATGCATACATAGCCTGACATTAGGCACGTTATAAGTGATAAATACTTATTACATTAAAGTGCCTATATAATAAACGCCACTTTGAATTGACATTTTTGAAATGTGTTTGGAGGTTTTGCTTTGTTTTGGATTCACAGAAAGGAATTAAAGACGAATGCTTTGAGGGGAGAGTTAAATCAATCAGAGTCTAGGTAAGCAAAACCAAACTGACTGTGCTGTTCTTTAAAGTTAAAAGAGAAGTTCCTATTATAGGTCTTTCCTCAGAAAAATCTTTATGAAGTGTGATTCGATATTACAGAAAAGAGATTTTTATCATTCGCCTACAACTTGATGAGGCTCAAACACCAACTTAGTGCATATTTCAAGCTAAAATAAAAATTATATGTATGTACCCACTTCTTAAATTATATTTGCAAATTGTGCTTTGTTGATCTTCAATTATATTATTTGCATGTTGCTCTAAAAATAATATTCAAGGAAATTATTCTTAAAGGATAAATATGCTTTTTTTAACCTTTTAGTTTTTCATACTTCGTCACTATACCTTGTTTCTGCTCTCTTATCTGCTGACAGCAATGGGCCTGCTTATGAGGACAGATTAAAAACATTTTTTTCTCTTATCATGACAACACCCAGCTAATGTTTACTGATAAACTAGTAGCAAGTCAGAACATCTACAAGATGAAGAGGAATTCATAGCCCTAATTAAGAATTCAGTAGTGAAATTGTATAGTTAAAAGAGATACATATATTGTTAACAATTTATTAGAATTCTTTTCATTTTTATGCAAATGAAATATCCTCTGTTGAGTCACCATGTTGTATCCTTTCTATAGATAAGCTCATTTATTATAAGCTTTAATCTTATAAATTTAGTGTGTGTGTATGTGTGTATTTCAGCAGCATTTACTAAAATACTCATTCTGTGTTGACAGACACCTAATTTAAATTTTGCACATATATATAAACATACTTGGTCTTTGAAAAATGTGTCTAACAATACACTTTTTAAATTTTCTTTATTGATTAAGGTATTACATATGTGTCCTCCCCCCCCCCATAGCCTCCTATCTAACAATACATTTTAATAAAAAAATAACTATTATGAAAGATGCTAATGCTGATGTTTTTTTACAAGAAGATTAATCAACTATAGATTTGGCCCACTTAAACTTTAAACTCTCTTATAATAATATGACAACAAATTGATGGTCAAAACCTTAATAATGAAGTCAAACAACTAAAATTGTCTCAAGTTATTTCACATATCAATTTTTATTTTTGTCGAATTTATCACTTGTTTTGATAGCATTTGCACACAGCCCAGAAGACAAACTTGTCTGGCCTGATGTAAGTAATTAAATTAATTAAATAGGCACTTACTTCAGGCCTATATAGACATACAAATGCACATAGTGTTGTATTAGTCACATGGGAAAATAGAAATAGCACATAAGATCCAAACTCTAAGGCAAATAAACATTGAATCTACTGGGAATGGGCATGGTTTCTCATGTTCATAATCATCCTGTACATCCTTTACATTTATTTTGCTTTTAAGGAGCAAATTCTCTCTTCCACTCACCACTTATAATTCATCAACTTATATATCTTAGGGAATAATCTCTGTTATCCTCTATGGTAATTCTCTGAACATCAGGGATAAAACTGAATAGAAATGTATGCCATTATGTGTATTTTGGATAAAAATAAGTACCTTTAATAGAAACATCAATGTTTTCGTTTAATAAAAATATTAAGAATACAAATTCCATTATGTAAAACAGGTTTGTTTTAAATTCTGCATCATCACAAGAATTCGTCATCAACAATTTCAGTAGAATAGTTATTAATATTTCATGTGGTCACATCCCTTTTCAAAAAAGCAACACTAATCACTAATGCAACCAATTCATTCTATTTGAATTACTAAGAATTTATGAGCCCTGGCTGGTATGACTCAATTGATTGAGCATTGTCCCATGCACTAAAGGGTCACCAGTTCAATTCCTGGTCAGGGCACATGCCCAGGTTTTGGATTCCATCATCAGTCAGGGTGTGTAAAGCAACAAATCAATGTTTCTCTCTCTCTCTCTCCTTCTGCCTCTCTCTCTAAAATTCAATAAAAACATATTTTTTAAAGAGAATTTATAAATGCCTTCTATGCAGTAACTAAATTTTTACATTCTAAAACATTTTTAAAAAGAAGTAAAATGAAAAAACTACATGTACTTTAGTTATGTGATTGTTTAGGGGAAGTCTTTTATTTATACTTATTGATTAGGATGCCTACAGAATGTGTAATCAAAATCAATTTCATAGCTATGCTTTATTCAGTGCTCATGAATGTCGTAAGTATTATTTATAACAGCACTTTCAGGATAGTGTTCTATTATGTTGTAAGAAATACAATTTCTTAACCAACAGGTTCTACTGGTTCTTGGACATGTAAAGCAGTCTATTTTGTGATAGACATAGAAAAGAATGTAACTTTTTTTTATTTATTGATGAAAAGGAAAATAAAGAGTGACAATTTCACATAAATCATATTTTCATAGATAAAAGCATAATCTATACTAATAATAGGGTAATATGCAAATGGTTGGGATGCCATCACAGTAACAACCTATCAGCAGGCTGCATGCGCAGCAGGCACGGGTGGGCAGGGACTTGCAGCGTTGGGGATGGGGGCGGGGTCATGGCAGAGAGGCCCCGGCCGGGAGTCCACAGGCATGCGGAGGTCCTCAGGTCTCTGCTGCGGCCTGGCCTGGGGGTCTGCAGGCCTTCCCCAGCTCCAGCCTACCTCTTTGGGGCAATCCATCGAGGAGCCCTGGATGGGTGGGCAGGGCCTACCTCTTTGGGGCGATGGATCGTGGGACTCCCTCACTGTGACAGGGCATAGGCCAGGCTGGGGGAGCCTCCCCTACCTCCCGAGTGCACAAATTTTGTGCACTAGGCCACTAGTATTATGTAAAGACAACAGAGCTGGTTAAGTTGCCTAAAATCTGAAGCATAACAGTTAATTTAGTAGGCTGTATGGATAATGTATGACAGCTTTAAAGACAAATTTAAGTTCTTGATGATGCCACTATTTTGCTTGATTTGTTGGGCATGTTGATATATAGTATTTTTTACTAGAGTCCTAATAAGAGCAGAAAAAGACTTTCCGTAACAAAACATTTAGCCCTGTGGACATTATCAGAAGGGAACAATGTAAGTGTGAACATAGATTGGCACCCCATAGCTACATGCTGAATTTATATATTTGGATCCTAATATCAGGATTATCTTTTATAAATAATCTGGGTCTTTTTCAATTCATGTTCAATTTACAGTTCATTATTCAATAAACACTTATTAAGCCAATCACTATGTGTGACTCTGTAAGAGATAAAATGATTAATAAGGCATATTCTCTTTATTAAGGATAATAAAGGACAGGTGCATTCATATCTAACATAAAGCAGAATACTAAGTGTTATAATAGAGAAAGGAAGTGCTAAAGGAACATAGTGGGAGAAGTAAATTTTAACTAATATATTAAGGAGGCTTCATAGAGAAGGTGGCATTTGAAATGGACATTTTAGAAGACCTGAATTTTCAACAAATGATCCTGTAACAGTGACTTAATCTGCCCCAAACCTCCCATTTCATCCTCCTTTAACCTATTCTTGTTCTTTTTCTTTTTCCATAGCACTCATCTTCTAATTTATTTATTATATGTATTGTTTATTTTCCCCTCACTGGAATGTAAGTGTTTAGACAGGGGTCTTTATTCTGTTGGTGGATGTACTTTGATGCTAGTATTTCCTGACTTATTGTAGACACTTGATAAATATGTATGGAATAAACTAATGAGGGTAAGATATAAATTAACCAGAGAAGCAGAGAGGGCAAGGTATTTTTTTTTTTTCAATTAATAAGGGGTCCAATGTGGCTGGTATGACTATAAAAGATACTTACAGTCATCTATACTAATAAAAGGGTAATAGACCAGATGTCTTCTGGACATCCTTCCAGACAAAGCCACGGTGGCGGGGGCCAAGGCAGAGGTGGTTAGGGGCAATCAGGTCAGCAGGGGAGAGTGGTTAGGAGCAATCAGGCAGACAGGCAGGTGAGTGGTTAGGAGCCAGCAGTCCTGGATTGCAAGAGGGATGTCCGGCAGTCAGACATCCCCCAAGGGGTCCTGGATTGGAGAGGGTGCTGGCTGGGCTGAGGGGACCCCCCCCCCATGCACAAATTTTGTGCACCAGGTCTCTAGTCTATAATAATAAAAGGGTAATATGCTAATTAGAACAGACGTCCTTCCTGACTAAGCCAGGACTGGAGGGAAGCCAGCCCGGGTCCTGGGTGCCAGAGGGAAGCTGGTGCCAGCAGCCAGGGGAAGAAAGGTCTACTCTTGCACAAATTTTCACGCATCAGGCCTCTAGTATGATATAAATAGGGAAGGAAACTAGATATAGAATGAAATGGGCAGAGTTTTTTTTCCTTACTTTTCCATTAAGTAATGAAGCCAACTTGAAATTGATGGCTAAACTGTGATAACATGCATGTTATAAAAAGTTATTGAATAAAATAAATAGCAAGACGCTCTAGTTCTGAAATCTTTATGATTTTTAGCCATTTTACTTTTTATTTGTATATATATTTTATCTTTACTTGGGCTTTGCTGCTCTGAAATTTTACTCTCTTGCTAAAATTGCTTCTATATCATTTCAGTTTATTGTTTTAAAAAAACCTGAATTCTGTAAAGTGAATGTATCCCCTTTCTCAAATACTACAAAATGATGTTAAATGAATATGTCCAACACTTGTCAGATAATATCTGAGGTAACAAAACATGTAATGTCAGGTTAAATATACACTAATTTCAGCTGCCACATCAAGTAGCTAGTAAATTTCCAAACTGCATCCACTCATAGAAAAATGTATTGTTATAGGGATAGATCCATGCAGCTTAGAGTCACTAAAAATCTATGGTATGGTAAGAGGTTGGTGTCCATTATGCAAATTTGCCTTGTGAATAAATCCATATCCTTTTTATCCCTGTAATTCACAGGGTCATTTATTCACCAATCTGTTTCATATTTTAATTTCTTCCCCTGTTTTTTTAAATCAACATTTATTAGTGTCATGATTTTGTTCAGTGTCTAGTTTACCCCTGTCCAGTAGATTTTCTGAGATGTTTAAAATGGGCTTTATCTGCACAGACCAATATGGTAGCTATTAGACACATGTGGCTATTACTGAGCACTCAAAATGTTGCTAGTGCAACTGAGAAATTAGGTTATTATTCTGTTTAATTTTAATTAATTTAAATTTAAATACTTCCATATGGCTAGTGGCTGCCATATTGGACAACACAGATCTAGATGTTTTTTGTGGTTTTCTTTTCAGAATGTTTGACAACTACCTACTTATCTATTTGACAATTTTATAGACTAAAATATATTGTTTGGCCTTCCACATCCAGGAAGATAAAGTAGAGGTATTTTCCTCTATTCCTATTTCCCTATTTCTCCCTGGGCTCTACATATAAAACAAACATGAGAAGACTCTGAGTGGTAAGAGAAGGCAGACCAGGGACTTTGGGATGGGAAGAACAACATGGTGTGAGTTCTCTGGGCTTTCTTTTTGCCTCATATAATCCTAGACTTGCTATAAAATCAACAACCTGAGACAGCAAGGAGCTCAGATTAAAAAAAAAAAAAAAAAAAGCCTACTCTCTCAAACTAAAAGACCAAGAAAGGAGCACCCTAGCAAGACAAAAATAAAAAGTTGTAGACATCATTTTCTCTACTTCCAAACTTCTCTTTTCTGAAGTGCCTCCCCTACCAGACTGACAAAGGCTGAGTAGGAACCAAGATTTCCATTCTCACGCTATAAAGAGGTGCCTCAAACCCCCAAGATGGTATCAGGGAGGGTTCAGTAGGGGGGTGAAAACTTTCACCTCTAATAGTCTGTAATGAGTCCCCTGACGTAACAGTTGAGATGACATGGGAAGCCTGGCCTTCCATTCTCTCCCAGCAGTACCAACACACCCCTCCCTCTCCCCACTGAGTTTGTGTCAGAGGAAGTCCCATGAAGAGTTAGGACTTTTACAAGCACTCAACACTAACGAGGCCTTCACCTGTGGTGCCAGTGGAGACCATATGGAGAGATGAGCTCCCACTCCTGCCAGTAATAATGAGGAGCTTACCTCCATCAGATGACCACGTAGGTTAAATATGGAATGTTGACTTTCTACCTCCACCTGGCTGTAAGGAGGCAGTGCCCACCCATCTCCTGCCGAAGTGATTTCAGAGAAAGCCCATTAAGATTGAAGGTTTAAATAAAATCCAGAACCTTATAACACAAAAATATTTAGTTTTCATTTAAAAATTAGTTATCGTACCAAGAAGCAGAAAGAACTGAAACTGATATTGTTCTTTCAAAGGTTCATTAAGGAATGAACCTCAACCAAATGAATGTATCTCAAACTCAAATTAAAAAAAGACAATCAATAGATGCCAACACTGAGATGAGAGAGATGTTCAAAAATGATCTAACAGAGATTTTAAAGTAGCCATGAAAAAAGCTTCAATGAGCAATTATAAACACACTTGGAATAGATTTTTAAAATAGCCTCAGAAATAATATAGAATATATACAGAAAAACCCATCGGTAATTTTAGAAAATTGTGGGGAAAATACAATAACCAAAATAAAAATCTCAGTGGACAGGCTTAACGGCAAAATGTAGGGGACAAAGGAAAGAATCAGTCAACTGGAAGGCAGAAATGACTCAATCTGAACATAGGAAAAACAGAACAAAACAAAACAAAAACAGAGTTTCAGGAACCAGTGCAACCAAAACAAAAAATAAACATTTATGTTATCAGTCCCAGAGGAGAAGAGAAAGATTGTGGGATTGAAAAGGGAACTGAAGAAATAATTACTGAAAACTTCCCAAATTTGTAAGAGGCAAAAAACTACAGATTCAGGAGGCTGAGCAAACCCCAAACAGAATTAGCCCAAAGAAGTCCACACTATAACACATTAAAATTAAACTTCTGAAAAATAAAAATAAAAACTTGAAGGCAGCCAGAGAAAAATGACACTCTACCTAAAGAGGAAAAATAATTCAAAAATAATTCATCAGAAATCATAGAGCTCAGAGGAAGTGGCACAAGGTCTCTCAAATCTTAAAAGAAAAGAACTGTCAATCCAGAATCCTAAACCCAGCAAAATTATCCTTCAGGAATTAAGACATTAAATTTTTTTTTAAATATCAAGAAATTCTCAAATGAAGAAAAAAGAGTTAATTTGCCAGCAACAAACACACTCTAATAGAATGGCTAAAGAAAGTTCTCTAAACAGAAAGAGCATGGTAAAAGAAGGAACCTTAGAACATCAGAAGAACATGGTAAGCAAAAATATAGGTAAATATAATAGGTTTCTCTTCTCCTCTTGAATTTTATGAATCAAAATTGATAGCTGAAGCCAAAAATTATAACATTGTCAAATGTGGTTCTACAGAGGAAACATTTAAGACATTTATATTGTAAATAAGAGAGAATAAAGGGACATATAGAGAGGTAAGTTTCACACTGTATACAAAGCTAACTCAAAATGGATCTTGGATTCAAAAATAAAACTTAAGACTATAAAACTTTTAGAAAAAAAGGTAGGAGAAAATACTTGGCATATAGACCTAGGCAAAAATTCTTAGACTTGACACCAAAGGCATGATCAATCTAAGAAAACTGATGATGTTGATTTAATCAAAATGAAAAAATTTTGCTTATAAAAAAAACCTTGTTAAGAACATAAAAGAAAAACAAGCTTCAGACTGGAAGAAAATATCTGTAAACCACATCTGTGATAAAGAACTAGTATCTAGAACAGCAGTTCTCAACCTGTGGGTTGCGACCCCTTTGGGGGTCGAACGACCCTTTCACAGGGGTCACCTAAGACCATTGGAAAACACATATATAATTACATATTGTTTTTGTGATTAATCACTATGCTTGAATTATGTTCAATTTGTAACAATGAAATTGGGGGTCACCACAAAATGAGGAACTGTATTAAAGGGTTGTGGCATTAGGAAGGTTGAGAACCACTGATCTAGAATATACAAATAACTTTCTAAATTCAATCATAAAAAAAATCAATCAGTTCAATTGGAAAATTGACAAAAGATATAAACAGACATTTCACTGAAAGTATATAAAAATGTCCGTGAAAAGATGTACAATATTAGCCACTATTTAAATCACACTGAGATATTAATACATAGCTATCAGAATGGCTAAAATAAAAATATAGTGACAAAACCAAATGTGGGCAAGAATGCAGAGAAAGTGGGTAACTCGTGCATTGCTGGTGGGAATGTAAAATAGTATAGCCACTCTGAAAAACAGTTTCCCACTTGCTTTAAAAACTAAACATGCAACTACTATACAACCCAGCAATGGCACTCCTGAGCATTTATCCCAAAAAATTGAAGACTTGTGTTCATATGAAGATCTGTTCATGAATATTTGTAGCTGCTTTATTCATAATAGCCAAAAACTGGAAAAAATCAGATGTCCTTTAGCACATAAACGATTAAAGAAATTGTGGCACACCTATACTATGGAGTACTATTTAATAAAAAGGAAGGTACTATTGATACACCCAACAACCTATATGAATCACCAGAGAATTATGCTGAATGAAAAAAAAAAGCCAATTTCAAAGAACCAAACACTGTAACCTTAGAACAAATTATTCCTTTTATATATATATCACTAGAGGCTGGGTGCATGAATTCGTGCACAGGTGGGGTCTGGCCGGCCAGCCCTGATCAGGGCTGATTAGGGCCAGGCCAGCATGGGGGAGGGGCCGTGGAAGGTTGGCCGGCTGCAGTGTGTGTCATAGCAACTAGTCATTCCTGTCATTCTGATCATTCTGGTTGTTCTGGTCGTTTTGGTAGTTTGGCTTTTATATATATAGATTATTGTCATGACAAAATTATAGAAATGTCTAATGTATTAGTGGTTCCTAGGAGTTAGGGAGGGAGTTGGGACAGGAAGTAGATGTGGCTATACTAGTAAAAGGGCAATGTGAGAGTTTCTTCTGATGGTGGAAATGTTGTATGTATTAACTATACCAATGACAACATCCAGGCTGTGAAATTGTGTTATAGTTTTGTAAGATGTTACCATTGGGAAAAACTGGATAATCAATAGATGGAATCTCTCTGAATTTTTTATTACATCTGCATGTGAATCAACAATTATCTTAAAATAAAAAGTTTAATTAAAAATAAATATATTTCATGAGCCCATTCATGTTCAGCATTATTCAAGTTTATCACTTTTTAGTGAAATAAATTGAGACTTTATAATATTTTTACTTCTAGATGCCAATTAAAAATTGATTCCCCCTTCTTAATACTATATTTCAGAGGAAACTTTTATTAGTCTCATTTAGTAGAATTACTAATCTATTGTTTAGTTAATAGTACTGTCTCATCTGACAATTGATGTATAGTTTTCCTTTAGAAGATATTGATTTGAGAAGTGTTTCTTCACAAGCTCTTGGAATTTATATATTATTCAAGTCTTTGAAAAATGTTGTAATTGTTTCTAACTCATTAAACAGAGAAACTAACCACTACATTAGATGGTTTTTCTTCCATCACCACTTTATTTTTACTTTCGGCAATGTTGTAGAAGTTCAGGAAACAGTAGAAAACAAGACAATTATGCCTGTTCTCAATGAGTGTTTATATACTAGAAGGAAGATATAAAGAGATAAATAAAATATATAGCATGTCAAATGGAGAGGAGTGCTCTGGAGGAGAATAAAGGCAGGAAAGGGGGCTAGGGAATGTAGGTGGCTAGGTGCAAATTTTTGTGCACCGGGCCTCTAGTATTAAATAAAGTACTGAGGTTTTTTTTTAAATTATGTATTTTGAGAACTTATCAGGGAAACTCTTATTTTTAATGGTGAACAATCCTACTGTCATATCTAAATTTTCCAAAGATGATTATAATTCCCAGTAAAGACTATGACTGTAGAACAGGAATTTGTAACCTTTCCCTCCACTGTGACACATGTGACTGATGACATTCATGTGTGTCACACATTCCCTTAAGTGAGCCAGTGGCTAGTGAGACTTCTTGTGTGCTCCATGTAATTCCTGGTACCTGGCTATAATTCCACCTTGTTTTCTCTCAGAATAGTCAATTCAAATGTCAGTGAGAATGTGTGCTATTGTGATAGTTCTAAATCTGTATATGTTTTCAAAATATATAATTTTTTAAAAATTCAGTACTTTAGTGCTTACAATATACAATTCATTTCAAATACATCTGAATATTGAATCATTGGTATTCAGAGTAATACTAACTGTATGTGTATAGTAATACCTAATTGGCAGATGACATACCTTTTGCCAATTCCTAAGAGATAGACAATTATATGTTTATTTTACAAATAGAGAAGTTGAGACCAAGGGCAAAAACTATAAAATAAATAGTTTTAATACAGTTTCAGATGAACACTCTTGATGAATACTTCAACAAAAGCTGAAATTTGGCATTAAACTAAGCATCAGTAGACTGGATGACTGAATTTTTCTGGCTGGGTGGGCAAATTTTCCTGGCTTAAAAAGTTAAATAAATCAGTTGTTATACTCAGTATTACCATTCATCAGTTCAAAACATTTCAAATGAAAAATGTCAAGCAAATAATTGCATCTAACCAAACAAAGCCCAAGGTAAAAATTCCTCACCATGGAATTCTTTTCAATGCGGTAAACATTTATGAAATGCCCTCTGTGGGATAAGCACTGTGCTATGTATGCACTGGAGGCCAACAAGAAAATTAAAACAAGGTCTTTGTTGTTATTGATTTAAATTAGATCTAGTTGGCTAATATGCAGTCTACAGTGTCAGCCTTGATATTTCCTGTGTAATTAGATCTTGTTTAGAAATTTTCAGGAGGAAAAAAATCTGACAAAGCGAATGATGATGCCAAATAGGTCGTTTCTGTTTGAGGGGATGAGTCAAGTGTGGGGTAGGGGTCTAAATGGGAAATACCTCAACCCCATGCTGTGCTGGGCATGGCTAGCAATCCTAAGTCCTAGTTTCACTTTACTGCTTCTATGAAATGGTCCTCAAACTGGTCAGTGATCCCATCCTCTCTAGTGTCACAAAATAGGCACTTAATACATTTTTGCTGAACAAATGAAGCAATGAGTCTAGCATCCCACCTAGAAGGTAATTCACCAAGATTCTGTAACCCAAATTCAAAGTTGGTTGATGTTCAAACTTCCAAAGTTTCCTGAAATGGTTGCTGGCCACACACAGAGGACAGTGGAAGTGATATGTTCAAGACTGTGTCCCTCCATGGCACAGCACTTCACAGAGCTCCAGGAAACCCCATGTCAGAACAGGAGGCCTGAAGCAGGAATTGTAGCTTGATAAGTGCTAGAACGTTTGCAGATAATTTAGCTGAGTGGTAAAGATCTAGCCACTGATAAATGGGCAGATATGTATACAGTGAAAAGTAAAAGCTTAAAAGCTACTTTTTTTTTTTTTTAATCTCTTAGGCCTTGGGGGCTCAACTCTATGAGTGTCATGGGTTCTGAAAGTCAGCAAAAGGCTCAAGTATTATCCTCAGGACTTTTAACTTCCCTCTGTGGGTGAAGGAAGTAGGGCTCGATCTTGTATGCTGAATGAATGAAGAGGCATCTTGAAAATTACCTGTCCCTCCATCCAGTTTGATCATGTTTCTCATGCAAACCCAAGTCATAATGGGAAACTCCTCAGTCTATTGAGGGGCTCTCTGAGGTTCCCATAGCTGTCACAATGCCTGACTTTCAAAAGCTTTAAATGTATTTTCTTAGATCTTCACTTCACAGGGATGGGGAACCTTTTCCTGACAAGGGCTATTTGGGTATTTATAACATCATTAGGAGGCCATACAAAATTATCAACTTAAAAATTAGCCTACCAAAATAAATAAATAAATAAACAAAATAAAGATTAGCCTGCTATATTTGGTCAAACATTTAATTAACTCACCATTAACGCCTTGGCAGGGCCAGACCACGTGATTTCTCAGGCCTTATATGGCGCATGGACTGGACATTCCTCGAGGTATGAGTTACAGTAGGATTTCCTGAAGCTTAGAGCTGAGGCCACAGAACAACATTCGGTTCTATCCCCCTCTCAAGGCCCCCCAAAAGTAATTTACTTGAGTGTTCATTCATTGTCCTAATCAACAGGACATGTCAATTAGAGGTACATATGATCTTGGAAATGCTGAGCATTTTTTTCAGTATTTATTCTAATTTTAGGATACGTGTTCCAGAGCAAGCACAGGAGAGCTATCTGCCAAAGTTGTTGTGACTGAAGAAACTCCCCCCCCCCCCCCCCGAAGAAAACATAATTCTGGATTTAGGTGGGCACCCTGGTGGCAAAGAGGTTTAGTAATGTAAAATGTTTTCAAACCTTGAGTTTGAAAAAATGCCAAATGAATGATACTATTTCTTAGGACTCAATCACTACATGTATTATGTCTGAATTAGCATATTTGCAGATTTTAAACTCCACATCTATATTTAATGGCAATCACACTTAGTCCATCAAAGTGTAGCCTTGTAAGAGTTATTTCATGGTTAAGAATATTCATAGGTCTTCAATGTTTATTTCTAGAACAACAACAAAAATACGTTGCCCATGTTATGAGCAACATAAAATTAGGGATTCATTCTTCTGATAATCGATTGTTTGAGTCCTTACTATGTACAAAGCTCTGAGTTGAGATTAATTGTATTTGGGCATCTTTTCTTTCTATTTATTGTTCTTAATTTTCATGGATGACTGAGTTAGCTGAACTGGAGTTTATAAGATGCAGATACTTTGCTGGTTGGTTAGGCTGCACTTTTCTCTAATTTTTTTCTATATTAGCAATAATGGCTATGTTATGTCTTTTGCTTTAAGTAAACATTTCTGAGTGCTAGTAAAATGCGAGTAGTTAGAATTTTAAGTCAGGCACTAACTCTAAGTTTCCTCACTTATTACAAAGAAGATAAACTTCAATATTCTTTTGCTCTCAGCCTTTTAGGATTTTATAATGTTAGTTTATAAATGTTGACCATAAAGGGAACTATTTCTTGCAAGCAAAGTTCTAGGGAGTCTTTGGTAAAACTAAGTAGGTGAAATTTATCTCCTGTACTCAGTTCCTCTAACATTTCTTCTTCTTTTTAGCACCCACGTCTTGCACAAAGGCCCAATCTCCCTGCCTGAGATGAGAGCAGTAAGGAGGACAAATCACAGTTCTGCCACTCAGTAGCTCTATAGCCTCTATTTATCCTCTAAGCCTCTGATCCCTCATTTATAAAATAGGGATTATCATGATACATTCCTCAGATAGTCACTGTGAAGATTAAATAAAACATTGAACACGAAGCGCTTAGCACACACCCATGTACACCTTAAAGAGCAACAAAGAGTTGCTAGTATTTTTATTTTGCCAGGTAAAGAAAAAAACACAACCTCCATGTACTATCACAATCATTTCATCAAAGAGACAACATGGTACCATTCAAAAAGGAGAACATGCTCTCAGAACTTGTGATTTTAATTGAAAATTTTACTACATTGTCCTTGTTGCTCACATATCACCATAAATTAATAAAAACTTCATCTTGGACCAAGTTTAATTTGCGGACCCGAGTTTGGGAAACACTGATTCTCTTTTCCATCAAAATGTGCCTACCCTGGTCTCATTCCCTTGAAGCCCTTGGAGCCAGTTCTCCTTCCTGAGTTTACAGCTCACCGGTCAAGAGTGAATGCTGGTGGAAAAATGTATTCATATTCTTGAGAACATATTTTATCCTAATATAGGGGCTTTATCCAAGGAAGTGATAGCAGTGGTGAGAATTTTAGACCCGTTTGCAATTCTGGGGGAAGATGATTTGGGCGCAGGTGCCCTTTCCAGCATCCTGCATATCTACCTGCTCTACCTGTGCTGATGGTTGGCCCTGTCAACCTTCCTTAGGCTTAGGAATGTTAGACCTGCCACAGGTAGCCTGGGCCTTTGGATGGTTTCTTCAGCAGCCTCTGTGCACCACACTTAGCTTTAAGTGTCATTATAAATGAAATAATATTGAGGAGGTTTTCCTGGTCAGTTTATGCCACTTCTCCCAAAGAAAGCCTGTCATCCTTAGTAGACGTTTGACCTGTCACGACACTGATGGGAAAAAACTTATTTTTGAGTAGGGTTTCTTCCAAGGATTAGCATGAAAGGGGTACTGGGTGCCCCAAAGGCTGGCTTGCATAGAGCAGGCTAATCACAGTGGTAAGCAATGGGCTTTTCCAGCGACAACGGCAGTCGTTCTAACACAGCAAGCCTAAACTTCACGCCAGATGTTGTAACGGTAAGTGGACAGCATAGCACACAGGACACTTTATTTATTTATTTTATTTATTTTTTAAATATTGTTGAAAGCATTACCTATTTCCCCTTTTCCCCACCACTGACCCCTTCTAGCCTGCCCCCACCTCCTGCTGCAGGCCTTCACCACCCTATTGCCTGTATCCATGAGTTATACCACACAGTGTACCTTAATGCCACAGTGAGGAGCGTGGGTATGGGGTCAGAAGGTCGTGATTCAAGCCTAAGGTTAGACACTGATCAGCTGTGGAAAGTAGTTAATCTCTCTAAATTTCAGTTTCCTGAAAATGGGGTTGAGAGTAGGACCTACACCACAGGCTTGTTATGAAAAATAAACAAGGTAACTCATGTGGAACGTTTTAGCACAGTGTCTGCTCGTGGTTAATATTAGCTTTGTTGTTATTATGTGCATTGTGACAGGATGTGCCCACTTCACTGCTAGCTTCATTCACCACTTATACGAAGTATATTTGCTGTTTTAGTCAGAACACACTCTGAAGTAGAAAAAGAAATATGCAAACACAGGTCCAGATCTGAGCAAATGCAAGACATAGCTTGGAGTTCCCCTTTTAATAGGTTCCACAGAAATATCCCAGCCTTGACTGAGCTGTTATTTTACTTCCTCAAATCACCTCTCACTTCTCTTTTGTTGTTAATGTCAGTCTTGCCACTCAGATTGTTTCTAACAGAGAACTAAGAGAGAACTTTCTTGTTGTCAGTTTTATGTGTTTTTCTTTTTTTTTGGGGGGGGGGGAGAGTATTGTGATTGATAGCACATTCTTTAACCATGACCAAACATTACTTGGGTAGTCTAGTGGGTAGGACATTTTAATTCTAAAGAGTGATTGTTTCTAAAGAGTGATGCTCAACAAGTTTGTTTTGGGGTTGTCAGATTTCATAATTACAGTCAATTTTCAATTATCCACACAAATAAAAAAGGCTGTCAGTACAGATAACAGGAAAATGATAGACTATACAATTATGGTTAACCATCCAGCACAGTTGAGCCAAGCTTCTATATATATATACACAGTGGTAATGCCAATTGGTTAAAGGAATTTAGCCTCTCTATAATCTCCTTGAAACCCTTCTTTGATATGGATTTGACATTTTCTCAATCTCATATAAAGTACTAAGAAATAACAGATTTGAGTCCTTTCTTCCAGTGAAGTTGTGGCTCCTGTATTCCTGTAAAGTGCAAATTCCAGAGCTGGCTCTCTCATAGGTCTGGGCTACCTCAGGCAATATGTGGCCAAGCCATAATGCATGTGATTCATCTCCAATGCACACAACACTGAGAGTGATAGCTATACTTCTGGCCTGCTCAATACATAAAGCTAAGATTAGCTTCTAAGATGAGCTTCAATACATTAATAGGGGGAAAGTGGCAGCCGAGGCAGCCTATTTCAACGGTGGAACACTGAGATTGTTAGACATGTCTTCTTCACATCATCTTCTCTAGCTTTTACCACTGATTTTATCCCTTGGGAGAAAACTATTTTCCTTCTTTGAATATTTGAAGAAAGCTATTGTATCCTGCCTGGTATTAAGAGCTGTATGACCGTGGCTAAGTTCCTTCATCCATCTGAGTTTTGTGTTTTGCTTTTGTTTTTTGATTCTAGAAAGGAGGGAATTGGAGTAGGTGATCTATAACTGACCCTTTAATTTTAATATTACAATTAAACCTTGAATAATATAGGTTTGAACTATGTGAGTCCATTTATACGTAGATGTTTTTTAATAAACACCTATACTGTTTTCTATCTACAGTTGGGAGTCCACAGATGCAGAGGGCTAATTGTAGGCATGGATCTACACCATTTAATTATTTGTTTGTTTGTTTGTTTGATCTACACTATTTTATATAGGGGACTTGAACATCCATAGATTTTGGTATCCGTTGAATGTCCTGGAACCAAACCCCTAACAGATACCAAGGAACAACTAAGTTTTGGAGAAGTCAAAAGTTAAATGTGGATTTTTTACTCTGGGGTTGGGGAGGTTGGCACACCTAGCCCCCACATTGTTTATGAGTCAACTGTATAAAATTCTCTGAAAAATCTCTTCTGATGCTAGTTTAGAATGGTTTATACTATACTAACTTTAGTATAATATAATGTGCTTACCATACATGATATCAGATTTAATTCTCATAATATTCCCATAGGGCAGCCATGGGCAAACTATGGCCCGTGGGCCGGATCCAGCCCGTTTGAAATGAATAAAACTAAAAAAAAAAAAAAAAAAAGACCGTACTCTTTTATGTAATGATGTTTACTTTGAATTTATATTAGTTCACACAAACACTCCATCCATGCTTTTGTTCCGGCCCTCTGGTCCAGTTTAAGAACCCATTGTGGCCCTCGAGTCAAAATGTTTGCCCACCCCTGCCATAGGGCAATTATTATTTCTATTTGTGAGTGAGGAAACAACGGGTAAGAGAGAGTAAGTAAACCATGTCCCAGGTTTCTGGTATAGCCCTCTGCTCTAAGGTTTCATCTCCATCTTAGGTTTTATTGAGAATCTTTTGTTTTTAATCCCTGGGTTTTGTTCTCCAATGCTAAAATGGGCTTAACAACAAAACCAACTTGACCTTCAATTCAGCAGACAGCACAGTGTGTTCTGCGGTCACTGCCATGAAATGTGGCGAAGATGCAGGAGTTCACTTTGGAGAACTGAGCTTTGGCTCATCCAACGAGGTCAAGGTTTGGAAATTGATAAGAAATCAGACCCAGAATTCATAAGCATGTGAGCCTCTCACCAGGACATTAAAAAACTAAGGACATAGCTTTATAAAAAGACGATCCCTCCTCCAGCATTTGGTGACCACGGCCTGCCACATGCCAGGCATTGAATTAATCACTTTTACTTAAAATGTCTCACTTATTCCTTATAAGAACTCTATGGACTACCAGTTGGTGCATGTATAATTATCCTCATTTCACATGACATGAGATTGACATTAATAGTGGATAAATGACTTGCTCAACCAGCAAATGGAAGATTAGGATTATAGCCAAGGCCTCTGCATTCCCAAGTTCCAGACTCTTTCCATTCTGCCAGGATTTCCCAAAGTGTGTTTCAGTCCACACTCATCCCCAAAACACTTTTCCAGAGGAGATGCCACAGTCAACTCTGCTTGGTTCAGCACGCCATGGGATCCCTTAGGTTCGGAGAGCTTAGCACATTCAAGGTTCCAGAAAATTCTGGGCAGAAAATGTATTTAACAATTTCCTTCCTAAATTTTCTGAAACTTCTTGGCAGGGCACTATTTACTCCAAAGAACACATGTAAGAGCCTGAGGAACAGAATACCGTATAATTCTTTTTTGAGAAATACAGCAACATGCCAGACTATATTAGAAGTAATTTCTATAGAAAAAGATTGTCATTTTAAACTATCCTTATTCTTCATGTTAAAAATGTAGATTTTCCCATGAGTTAGCCAGTAGATTTCATGAGTTCATAAGCCAGGTGGTTATAGTGATTCAACAAACTTCCTTGCTTGTCCCAGAGAATAGTATGTTTCTGTGGAATTACACATATGAGAATACCAGATGAGAATACCAAGAAGGCAAATAAACAAATATCACCTATTGTTATGGTACATTTCTACATTCTGAAGAAGTTTATTTATACATGGAAGGTACCATTTACCTCTTTCCCAAATTCCTGCTGTTTGACATGCTTTATATTTTTATTCTAATGTGAATAATTTTTTTTAAGATATGAAGAATTATGTGATTCCTTGAATCCATTAATGATGCCTGGAATGTTTCTAAGTTAGGATTAAAAATCATTGAACAAGGTAATGAAGTTGGATTTGGCTATGAAATTACTAAATTCAGCTATTTGGTCCAATGATTATTTTTACAATCTGCCCACAAATTCTCATTGGTTCTGTAGCAGGCTTCAAAAAAAATTTTAAATAATTTTTTATTGGTAATCATGAATTCACAAGAATCTCAGAAATTTCTTGGTGAAATTCATTGTTTAGGAAGTGACATTTTATGAATTTCAGATAACTACACCCACAGAATTGCAAAAGTCGGGATGTGTACTTTATTGAAAATAACCAAAAAAGGGACAAACACAAAGTAATTAGTTGCCATAGAATGCATATAAGTATCTCTTACTGTTTGTTATTCACGCATGCTGTTCAAGTTATCTATTGCTATATTATAAACTACACCAAAATGTCGTGGATTAAAACAACAAACTTTTTATTATATCTCATAATTTTGCGTAATAGGGATTTGGAAAGGGTTTGGCTAGATGATTCTTCACTTCAAAGTACTGGTAATTGAGTCCTAGACAGTTTGGGTCAGTGAATAGATCGTCAACTTATGGACTGAAGGGTCCCAGGTTCGATCCCAGTCAAGGGCATATGCCTGGGTTGTGGGCTCAATCCTCAAGGGGCATGCAGGAGGTAGCTGATCAATGATTCTCTCTCATCATTGATGTTTTTATCTCTCTTTCCCTCTCCCTTCCTCTCTAAAATCAATAAAAATACATTTTAAAAAAAAGTACTGGTAACCAAGATGTCCTTGAATGTCCACGATGGCTTTGTCTACATGCCTGGCACCTTGGTGGGATGGCTGGAAGGCTGGTTTCTGCTGGGCCCCTACTCCCCTTCATGTAGTCTCAGGGCATCTCTATGTTTCAGGGCTCCAAGAACAAGTGTTACAAGAGACAAGAAATAAAAATGATTGGGCCTGGAAACTGGCACAAGGTTGCTTTCACTCTATTCTTTAGTCAGAGAAGTGACAGAGTATAGAGTCCAACTCCTGAAGGCATGTCGAAGGATATGTGGCCATCATTAATCTGAAACAGGCCAAACTCTTTGGCAGAAAGGTTTGTGTCATGAAAGAAAAATATATGAATGGCCTGCTGAACTTTTGAACAGGTTGGTCCTTTGATATATAACTCCTTTTATACATGAAGTCAAAGCGGCACTACAAAAATATATACAATATGACACATCTCTATGAGGTCATTTTATAAATGAACTTTGTGCTGGTTCTGACTCCATTTGAACATTTCTTTTGTCATCTTTTGCCTCATGTAAGGACTTTCAAGCAGTTTCATTGCTCCTTTACTGTTTTGTTCTTACTAGCCTTAATAGCTAATACTTGAAAAATATGTAGCAAAATAAGCCAAAAAATAAAACAAACCTTCCAATACTAATAACACAATTATCAATATGGCAATGGCTATTCTTCCCTGTCTGGTAATGGTAGAGATGTGTCTTTGCACTGAGCAGAGCATTAGTTTCTGGTTTTTGTCTTTGCTTTGGGGCCTATCTTTGCCCTTTCTCCACTCCTCCCCCCCTTTTAAATTTAAAGTTTACATTCAATATTATTTTGTATTAGTTTCAGGTGTAAAGCATAGGGGTTAGACAATCATACTCTACAAAGTGTTCCCCTGATATTTCCAGTCATTCCTGTCATCATACATAGCTACTGCAATATTATTGACTACATTCCCAATGCTGTACTTTACATCTTTGTGACTATTTTGTAACTAACAGTTTGTACTTCTTAATCCCTTTCCCTTTTTCATTCAGTCTCTCAACCCTCACCCCTCTGGCAACCATCAGTCTGTTTCTGTATCTATTAGTGTGTTCAATTTTGTTTATGTTTTTTTGTATATTCCACATATAAGTGAAATCATATGGTATTTGTCTTTCTCTGACTGACTTCTTTTACGTAGCAAAATACTGTCTAGGTCCATCCATGTTGTTGCAAATGGTAAGATTGTATTCTATTTATGGCTGAGTAATATTCCATTATATATGTACCACCACCATTTTATCCACTTGTCTACTGTGGCACTTGGGTTGCTTCCATGTCTTGGCTATTGTAATAATACTGCAATGAACATAGGGGCACATATATTCTTTCAAATTTGTATTTTGGGTTTCATTGGATTCAGAAGTAGAATTGCTGGGTCATAAGGCAGTTCCATTCCTAATTTTTTGAGGACCCTCCATAGTTTTCCATAGAGCCTGCACCAATCTGTATTCCCAACTATCTTTGTTCTTATCTATGAAGATTTATAGTTCTAAAGTACTTTAGAAGAGTTTCAGTTTTAAATTTTATTTGGGTGAGGCAAAGAGAGCCTTGTGAAGACCCTTTCAACTTCAATCTTTGTCTTTGATGCTTCCCTTTTATGTCCCTTTTGCAAAAGTATTGACCCTTTCTTAGAACATCAGTGGCTCTGCTCGGCCAGTGTAGCTCAGTTGGTTGAGTGTCGTCCTGTGCACCAAAAGATTGTTGGTTTGATTCCAACTCAAGGTACATATCTGGGTTGCACATTCGATCCTGGGTTGTTGGGCACATGTGGAAGGCAACTGGTCAATGTTCCTCTTTCTCTGTCTCTCCCTTCTTTTCCCCAAGCATGTCCTCAGGTGAGGATAATAATAATAATAATAATAATAATAATAAATAATAAAAGAAAATCAGTGGCTTCATGTGACCTATTCTCACTCATCAGATATTTAATAAAAAATTTATTTTAATGTAAAGAATTCATGTAGGTTATTTCATTTCAGGGAATAATTATACATGCATTCCTTGATGCTGTATTTTTCTTTACAATCAAACAGTAAGCTAGGATTAAAAATGGTGGCAGAGTAGTGGATGCTGCATGGACATGCTCCCAGGAACAAACTGGAATTACAACTAAAATACAGAAAAACTTCCTGAACAATCAACGGAAAACTCACAGGAGAGAACTCTGATACCTGAGGATCGAAAGTGAGGATCGAATAGAGACTGATAGTGTTATGCCCAGATTTCAGGACCCCTAAAAGACCACCAGGGAGCCAGCCGAGTCCGATGCAAAAGCAAAGAGTCTTTATTCAAGCTAGCTCGAGCTCCCCGTCCACCACACTCACCGATGCAGCGGCAGGAGGCAGAGAGAGAGAGAGAGAGAGGGAGAGCTCTATGTGGAGAGGGGTTTTATAGGGGGGTTGGAGTAAGGGGAAGAGAGAGGACTGTGGGCCCTGCCGATTGGCCGGGTGCAAGTCGGTGTCTTGTTACACAGGATGTGGTCGTATCTATGGCACGCACTCCCCTTGATTATCATTGGTTAGTTTAAAGAAATCCTAGGTGTGGCTAGCAGAGGCTTGGGCTTCCAGGAAGAAGCTCCTTGCTGAGCACATGGCTAATGGCTGCTGCCCAAAAATGGAGGATCTGGGGCAAGATGTAGGGCGTAGCCCTTGCCCTTTCAATAAGAGTGGCGGTGGCGCAAAAGGGGAGGCCGGGAACCCACAGACAGCAGCTGAAGTCCCAGAGAGATATCTCAGCTGTGGGTGGTTGCCACTGAGAACTCTGGGATCTAATCCCCAAGCTAGCCCCCCAAGCAGAGAGCACCAAAACTGAGAAGGGTACCCACATAACATCTGGCTGTGAAAAGCACTGGGGTGCTGTCTGCCAAGGAGTGACAGCTGAAAATTCAGGCACCCTCTTAAAGGGCCAATGCACAAAATTCCCTGTGGAGCCACCCACCTTGTGCTCTGGCTGAAAGAGGGTGAAGTGGACTAGACCTGTGAGAGCTGAAGCCAGGACTAGCAACTTGGGGGATAGAGCTAAGAAGTCAGAAACCCCAAGTTTCCTGGGCTGAGTCACTCTCTTACACAGTGGAGGACATCTTTCCCACATAGATATCTGCCTTGCCTGGGGGGAAGACAGTGGACACACCCTATTGGAATACACCTTGCCCTGAGGTCATTTTAAGAGATTAAAAGTAACAATTAGCCCCACCATAAGCAACTGCCCCACCCTGTTGAAAAAAAACACAAACTCTCGCCACACTTGACGATTGCCTGGAGGCAATTCAAGTTGGAATCCTATTAGTCTGTAGCCAGAGGCTCTCTGGAGGCTTTGAGTGTTTGTCTAATCTAATTAGTCAGAAACAGCCTTTAACACTGTCCTAAACTAGAGATTGAAGGTGTCCAGGATCTAATACATAGTCACAAACCCAACCAGACAGCCAAAATGAGGAGACAAAGAAACAACCCCCAAATGAAAGAACTAGGGAATTCTCCAGAGGAAGAGGTAAATGAAGTAGAGATAAGAAATTTATCTGAAACAGAGTTCAGAGTAATGATGGTAAGGATGCTCAACAGCATGAAAAAAAGATATAGTAACTATGAAAAAAGAACAGTCTGACAAAAGAATGATATAACACAAATAAAGAATACCTTGGGAGAACCAAGATGGCGGCATAGGTTAACGCCGGAGTTTGCTGCTTTGAACACCTACTTCAAAAGTGAAACTAAAAGATGGAACGGACATCACCCAAAACCACAGGAACGCTGGCTGAGTGGAAGTCCTATAACTAGGAGGAAAGAGAAACGCATACGGACACTCAGAGGAGGCGCAGTGCTGAAGTCAAATTCTGAGGTGCGGAGTGCGGAGCGGGCTGGCGGCGGAGGGCGCGGTTGGCGTTTTCAATCGGGAGGGAGTCGCAGACTCTGAGCTCCAGATACAGGCGAGTCTTTAGGGACCCAGACTCAAACGGGAGAAGCGGGACTGTCTGGCTTCGGTCAGAGCAAGTGCAGCTTTCTCTCCGAGCTTTGCAGCAGGTGCTGGGACTCAGAGAGGCAGAGCCCCTGGGGACAGGACTGAGAGCCGCCATAACTGCTCTCTCCGGCCCACCCTGTTGATCCTGTGCGACCCGCCCCGCCCAAGCCCAGCACAGAGGCATTTGCCGGATAGCCTCAGGCAAAGGCTAGATTAGCACCTCCCTAGAGGACAGAAGTTCTCTCACTGCTGACACAGCTGATTCTCATAGCCACTTGGCCTGGAGGTCAAACCCTCCCTGGTATTAGCTACAACAATCAAGGTTTAACTATAAGACTGCGAACAAAGACCACTAGGGGGTGCACCAAGGAAGCATAACAAAATGGGGAGACAAAGAAACAGAACAAAATTGTCAATGGAAGATATAGAGTTCAGAACCACACTTTTAAGGTCTCTCAAGAACTGTTTAGAAGCCGCCGATAAACTTAATGAGATCTACAAGAAAACTAATGAGACCCTCGATCTTATATTGGGGAACCAACTAGAAATTAAGCATACAAGGACTGAAATAACGAATATTATACAGGCTCCCGACAGCAGACCAGAGGAGCGCAAGAATCAAGTCAATGATTTGAAATGCGAGGAAGCAAAAAACACGCAACCGGAAAAGCAAAATGAAAAAAGAATCCAAAAATGCGAGGATAGTGTAAGGAGCCTCTGGGACAGCATCAAGCGTACCAACATCAGAATTATAGGGGTGCCAGAAGATGAGAGAGAGCAAGATATTGAAAACCTATTTGAAGAAATAATGACAGAAAACTTCCCCCACCTGGTGAAAGAAATAGACTTACAGGTCCAGGAAGCACAGAGAACCCCAAACAAAAGGAATCCAAAGAGGACCACACCAAGACACATCATAATTAAAATGCCAAGAGCAAAAGACAAAGAGAGAATCTTAAAAGTAGCAAGAGAAAGAAACTCAGTTACCTACAAGGGAATACTCATATGACTGTCAGCTGATTTCTCAACAGAAACTTTGCAGGCCAGAAGGGAGTGGCAAGAAATATTCGAAGTGATGAATACCAAGAACCTACAACCAAGATTACTTTATCCAGCAAAGCTATCATTCAGAACTGAAGGTCAGATAAAGAGCTTCACAGATAAGGAAAAGCTAAAGGAGTTCATCACCACCAAACCAGGATTATATGAAATGCTGAAAGGTATCCTTTAAGAAGAGGAAGAGGAAGAGGAAGAAAAAGGTAACGATACAAATTTGAACAACAAATATGCATCTATCAACAAGTGAATCTAAGAACCAAGTGAATAAATAATCTGATGAACAGAATGAACTGGTGATTATAATAGAATCAGGGACATAGAAAGGGATTGGACTGACCATTCTTGGGGGGGAAAGGGGTGTGGGAGATGCGGGAAGAGACTGGACAAAAATCGTGCACCTATGGATGAGGACAGTGGGTGGGGAGTGAGGGCAGAGGGTGGGGCGGGAACTGGGAGGAAGGGAGTTATGGGGGGTAAAAAAGAGGAACAAATGTAATAATCTGAACAATAAAGATTTAATTAAGAAAAAAAAAAAGAATACCTTGGAAGGAATACACAACAGATTAGGGGAAGCTGAGGATCGAATCATTGAATTAGAAGACAGAGTTGAAAATATCACTCAATCAGAGAACCGAAAAGAAAAAATTAAAAATCAGGAGGACAGTTTAAAGGAGCTGTGGGACAACATGAAACAACAATGTTAGGATAGCAGGTATACCAGAAGAGGAAGAAAGAGAGAGAGGGATAAAGAACATGTTTGAAAAAATAATGGCAGAAAAATTCCCTAACCTGGTAAAGAAAAAAGTGACACAAGGTCAGGAGGCACAGAGAACTCCAAGCAAGAAGAACCCAAACAGGCTCATGCCGAGACACATCATAATTGAAATGCCAAAAATTAAAGAAAAGTGGAAAATCCAAAAAGCAGCAAGAGAAAAGAAAACTGTTACCTATAAAGGAGTTCCCATAAGGCTGACACCTTATTTCTCATCAGAAACTCTACAGGCCAGAAGGGAATGGCATGAAGTACTCAAGGTAATGGAAAGCAAGGATCTGAGGCCAAGATTACTATATCCAGCAAGGCTATCATTCAGAATAGACATCAAATAAAGAGCTTCCCCGAAAAAAAAAAAAAAAGGCTAAAGGAGTTCATCACCACCAAGCCAGGATTACAAGAAATGCTAAAAGGACTGCTGTAACAAGAAGAAGAAACAGAGAAAGAAACCTAGCCATACAGAATTAAAATGGCAATAAATAAATACCTATCAATAATAACCCTAAATGTAAATGGATGAAATGCTCCGATCAAAAGGCATAGGGTAGCTAAATGGATACAAAAACATGACCCAACTATACGCTGTCTACCAGAGACCCACCTCAAAACAAAAGACACACACAGGATGAGAGTGAAGGATGAAAAAATTTTTTCCATGCAAATGGAAATGAAAAAAAAAACTGGAGTAGCAATACTCATATCTAACAAAATAGACTTTAAAGAAGGTCATCACAAGAGACAACAAAGGTCACTACATAATTCTAAAGGGATCAATCTAATAAGAAGATATAACCCTGGTAAACATATATGCACCCAATATAGGAGCACCTAAATATATATATAAAAAAAAACTTTTAGAGGACTTTAACGGAGAGATCAACAACAATACAGTCATAGTAGGGGATTTTAACACCCCTCTGACTTCACTGGATAGATCTTCCAGACAAAAACTTAAGGGAACAGAGACTCTAAAGGACACACTGGTTCAGATAGATTTCACTGACATTTATAGAACATTTCACTCCAATGCAGCAGAATATACATTCTTCTCAAGTGCACATGGATCATTCACAAAGATTGACCACATGTTAGTACACAAAACAAGTCTCTACAAGTTCAAGAAGATTGAAATCATATCAAGCATCTTCTCAGATAATAAAAACACCCAAAAACATTCAAACACATGAAGACTAAGTAGCATGTTATTAAACAACTAGTGGCCCAGTGCATGGATTTGTGTATATTGAAAGGAAATTAATTAGAAGACATATTTTAATATTGCTATTCCCCTTTCTCTATAATAAAAATGTCAACAAAAACGACCAAATTCACAATTAACAATGACAGATCGAAACACACGTATGCAATTGGCACCAGCGAGGCTTTATATCTATAGTGTATGCGCAAGTCAACATTTATTTTCAAATTGCCAGTGTACATCATATGTACCGGCTGGTCGGATGGTCGTACAATCGGGTCAGGTGGTGCATGGTCAGTCACTTAGCCTCTTATATATATATAGGTGAATGGGTTACCAACAAGATCAAGAAGGAAATAAAAAATTTCCTGGAGACAAATTAAAATGAATGCACAACAACCCAAAATCTCTGGAAGAGGGAAACTCATAGCACCACAGGCATACCTCAAAATACAAGAAAAATCAGCAGTAAATTATTTAAGCCTATAACTAAAGAACTAGAAATATAACAACAAGAAAACCAAGAGTAAGTAGAAGGCAGGAAATAATAAAAATTACAGCAGAAATAAATGACATAGAGACTAAAATAAAATACAAAAATCAATGAAACCAAGAGCTGGTTCTTTGAAAGGATAAATAGAATTAATAAACTGTTAGCCAGACTCATCAAGAAACAAAGAGAGAGGACACAAATAAATAAAATCAGAAATGAAAATGGAGAAGTAACTACTGACACTACAGAAATACAAAGGGTTGTAAGAAAATACTATGAACAGCTATATGCTAACAAGCTGGACAATGTGGATGAAATAGACAAATTCCTAGAAAAATATAATCTCTCAAAATTGAATCAGTAGGAATCAGAAAAGCTGAATAGGCCAATAACAACTGATGAAATAGAAGCAGTAATAAAAAACCTCTCACCAAACAAAAGCCCAGGTCCGGATGGCTTCACAGGCAAGTTTTACCGAACATTCAAAGAAGAAATAACACCTATATGCCTCAAGATATTTCAGAAATTCCAAGAGGAAGGAACACTCAAATTCTTTTTATGAGGCCAACATTATCCTAATTTCAAAACCAGATAAAGACACTATAAAGAAAGAGAATTACAGGCCAATATCCCTGATGAACATAGACACTGCAATCCTCAACAAAATATTAGCAAATCACATCCAGCAATATATTAAAAAGATCATACACCATGATCAAGTGGGATTTATTCCAGGGATGCAAGGCTGGTACAATATTCACAAGTCAATAAACATGATACATCACATAAACAAATTGAAAGACAAAAATCACATGATCATATCAATAGACACAGAGAAATCATTTGACAAATCCAACGCCCATTTTTTATAAAAACTCTCAGCAAAGTGTTAATAAAGGAAGCATATCTCAACATGATAAAGGCCATATATGGCAAACCTACAGCCAACATCATACTCAATGGGAAAAAACTAAAACCAAGAATAGGAACAAAACAGGGATGCCCAATTTCACCACTCCTTTTGACATAGTACTGGAAGTGCTGGCCATAGCAATCAGACAAGAAGAAGAAATAAAAGGTATCCAAATTGGAAAAGAAGAACTAAAACTGTCATTATTCACAGATGACATGATATTGTACATAGAAAACCCCAAGGACTCCACCAAAAAACTACTAGACTTAATAAATGAATTCAGTAATATAGCAAGAATACAAAATTAACACTCAAAATATATGGCTTTTTTATACACCAACTATGAACTCACAGAAAGAGAAAATAAAAAAAACAACACAACAATCCTATTTACCATTGCAACAAAAAAATAAAGATACCTAGGGATAAATAACTAAGGAGGTAAAAGACCTATACTCAGAAAACTACAGAACATTGAAAAAATAGATAGAGGAAGACATAAACAAAGGAAAGAATATACCATGATCATGGATTGGTAGAATCAACATCATTAAAATGTCCATACTACCCAAAGCAATCTATAGATTCAATGCAATCCTCGTTAAGATATCAATTGCATATTTCAAAGACCTAGAACAAACTCTCCAAAAATTCATATGGGATAAAGAAAGACCCTGAATGGCCGCAACAATCCTGAGAATGAAGAACAAGGTTGGGGGGATCACAATACCAGGTATCAAGCTATATTACAAAGCCACTGTTCTCAAAACTGGTACCGGCACAAGAACAGATATATAGACCAATGGAATAGAACAGAGAACCCAGAAATTGACCAAGCCATTATTCTCTAATAATATTTGACAAAGGAGACAAGGACATACAATGGAGTCAAGACAGTTTCTTCAATAAATGATGTTGGGAAAATTCGACAAATACATGCAAAAAAATGAAACTAGATCACCAACTCACACCATACACAAAAATAAAGTCAAAATGGATAAAGGACTAAAATGTAAGATGGGAAACCATAAAAATCATAGGAGAATCCATAGGCAGCAAAATATCAGACATATGTCATTGCAATATTTTACCAATACAGCTCCTAAGACAATGGAATCTAAGGAGAAAATAAATAAATGAGACTACATCAAAATAAAAAGCTTCTGCACAGAAAAAAAAAATCAACAAAACAACAAGAAAGCCCACTGCGTGGGAGAACATATTTTCCAATGCTATCTCAGATAAGGGTTTAATCTCCAACATTTACAGGGAACTCGTACAACTTAACAAAAGGATGATAAACAATCCAATTAAAAAATGGGCAAAGGACCTAAATAGAAACTTTTTGAAAGAGGACATACAGAAGGCCAAGAGACATATGAAAACATGCTCAAAGTCACTAATCATCCGAGAGATGCAAATCAAAACAATAATGAGGTACCATCTCACACCTGTCAGAATGGCTATCATCAACAAATCAACAAACAACAAGTGCTGGCAAGGATGTGGAGAAAGAGGAACCCTTGTGCACTGCTGGTGGAAATGCAGACTGGTGCAGCCACTGTGAAGAACAGTATGGGGTTTCTTCAACAAGTTAAAAATGGAACTCCCATTTGACCCAGTGATCCCACTTCTAGGAATATATCCCAAGAAACTAGAAACACCAATCAGAAAGGATATATGCACCCCTATGTTCATAGCAGCACAATTTATAATAGCTAAGATTTGGAAACAGCCTAAGTGCCCATCAGCAGATGAATGGATTAAAAAATAGTGGTACATCTACACAATGGAATACTATACCGTTGTAAAAAGGAAAGAACTTTTACCTTTTGCAACAGCATGGATGGACCTGGAGAGTATTATGCTAAGTGAAATAAGCCAGTCGGAGAAAGATAAATATCACATGATCTCACTCATTTGTGGATTATAATGAACTACATAAACTGATGAACAAAAATAGAGCCAGAGGAAAAAAAATCTTAGAATATAATAGAATTAATCCTGTTATTTTCAGATTTTTAAATATTTCCTACAACTTTTGTGATATTATACTATGTTAGTACAGTTTTGGTAATATTATATTTAAAATCTTTTTTCCTTGAAATATTAATGTTTATTGCATGTAATATTATTATATTTAAAATTGTTTTTTGAAATAATGTTTATTGCATATAAATGGCTAATTATTTTGTATCTACAATCTGGTAGTAGATTTATTTTGTATATTATAAAAATAATAATAATAAAATTGCAAAAAATAAAGCACAGGAAAACAAAACAAAAAACAGTAAGTTAGAGCAGCGGTTGGTAAACTATAGCCCATGGTCAAATCTAGCCAGCTGCGTAATTTTGTAAATAAAGTTTCATTGGAACACAGCCATGCTCATTTGCTTACATTTGGTCTATTACTGTTTTCATGTTACAAGAGAAGAGTTGAATAATTTTGCCTGAGACCATATGGTTTGCAAGGACTAAAATGTTTACTATCTGGTCCTTCACAGAAAATTTGTTGATGTCTGTTATAGTATAATTCCTTTGGAATTTTCTTAGGAAACTGATTTATTTTAGTTTGTTTTAAATATATTTATTTTGTTGTGGGTAATAAAAAATTAAACAAATCACAGCTTTTTCATCTCAGATCTAAATAGACAAATATACTTTAATAAACAGTAAATTTGTAGTGATAAAAGGGTCCTCTCTCATACTGTGTTCCACTCACTTCTTTTGATGCTGATCTGACTTTTGTAATTTATGAGTGGCCTGAAACAAAGGCAGCCTCAAAGCTAAGACACTTGAGTGTAAAAGGAACAAATTAGTCAGACAAGGAAAGTTATGGACATGGTGGCCAAAATTATGATGTCAGTTTAGTCCCTCTGTCCCTGGTTTTGAAGACTTGGTTCTGACTCACATTATATTAAGGGAACTTCAGGGAAATCTATGGACCTTTTAGAAGGAAATATATGTATTTGTCCACCTCCTGCATTTGTTAGATTATGCTCTGTCTACATATGAAAACAGATGTTTGCTAATTCCAAGTGTTAGCTAGGGCACTGGCAAACTAGCTTTCTATACTATTTGTAAGAGTATAATTTCTTTCAATGTTTCTAAAAGGCTAAATGTTTCAAGAGCCTTAATAATTATCTTAGGATTCCAGTGCTAAGATTTCTCTCAGGAAATAATCAAAAGTAGGTATAAAAATTATAAATACTTTTATTACAGTTATATTCATAATAACAAAACAGGCAACAATTTATATATCAACCACAAGAGATTAAAGGTAGTAAAGGGAAACTAGTTATGCATAATACTGAGGGGGAAAAAACAAACGATAAAACAATACATATAATTTTAGCTTTATTTTATTTAAACATATATGTAATTTATGGATAGAAAAGCCCCAAAGACACACACACATACACACACACACACACACACACACACACACACACACACACACATAATGGTAATTACAATTGAAAGATGGGGTTGAATTATTGGATTTTGTTCTTTGGATTTTTTTCTCATATCTACCAACTTTTCTATCATGGGCATGCATTGCTTTGGTAATTATAATAAAATAAGAACAAATATTATTTATTTAAAGAATTTTTAAAAATCCTCAACTAATCAACTGTTTATCTCGAATATGTGGTAAATAAAAAGGCTTTTATTGATCTTTATGAAATTTACTTGGTTGGATGAATGCATGTAGTTAACCAGGTATTTGTAGGCATATCTATCAATTATTCTCTGTGTCTCCTAAGAATTAGTACAGATTTTGATATGGTATCTATTCTTTTTTTTTACATATTTTTATTGTTTTCAGAGAGGAAAGGAGAGGAATAGAGAGATAGAAACATCAATGAAGAGAGAATCGTTGATCGGCTGCCTCCTGCATGTCCTGCATTGAGCCTGCAACCTGAGCATGTGCCTTGACTGGGAATCGAACCGTGACCTCCTGGTTCATAGGTTGACACTCAACCACTGAGCCATGCTATCTGAGTGAGATGGCATGTATTCTATATCTCATTCCTAAATGTACTCATTTTTAAAGTTAAAATAGAAAATGCTTCTCAGAACTAAAAAAAATTAGACACATCATTTTAAATAAGAATTTAGTATATTTTTCAACTCCTCATGATACTCAATTATAGGAAAGGTTCATATTCAGAGAAAAGGTGATTAAAGACACAAGGACAGCCTGTCAAAGTTTAACATGTATTTCTCTTGAGTGTTACATTTATAAAAGATGGTGCACAGCAATATTTTGCTTAAATCCAAGACAGGACCAACTTCCCTCCCCAGATCAATCAAGTAGGTTTCAGTCAAGAGTTTGGTCTGATAGATTCCTTTGCTCCCTGGCCTTAGGCTGATGCTGCCAGAATAGAGGAGGCCAAGAAAAGCAACTGCTTGAGGCCCCAAATACCTGCCTACTCTCTATGGCCATAACCAAGATGAATCTATATCTTGCAGGCCAATGTCTCAGAAAACATATTCTATTTCCCTCTTTCAGGTCACTTAGCTCTCCCTTCAACCACTACTGATCAGATAGTTTAGAATTTAAGCAAGTATTTTTTATTCAGAATCTAGCTACAAAATTTATTTTCTTCTAATGAAAGGCTCACAGAAGATGTGCGAAATCAAAACGTAAACAGAGCAATCTTCCAGCAACAGTGAAATAGAACATTTTCAACAACAGGTGGTAAAGCAGATTGCATTACAGGAAGTATTAATATCATTCTGAAAGGGATTACCTTAGCTTTGGCCAAAAAGGTAACCAGGAATACTGTGCATACATACTAGTACAGTTATCTAAACTCAGCCCTGCTAGAAGTCCAAACAAAACTTCTAGAATAGATGAACTTGCCAAAAATTATGAGACTTTCGAAATTAGGGCTATGTGGCTTATTTTAACTAAAGTGCTCTTTTCAATATTCATTGAGAGAAATAAAACAATAACTATATCAGGAATTGGGGTGCACTGAAATGAATATTAATGGGGTAATTTTTTTTAATGTTCCTTTTTTCTCCCATTTTAAAAAATTATGTGTTTTTATTGATTTCAGAGATGAAAGGGGAAGGAGAGAGAGAGAGGAACATCAATGATGAGAGAGAATCATGTATGGATTGTCGCCTGCACATCTCGTACTGGGGATTGAGCCTGCAACCTGGGCATGTGCCTTCACGGGAGTCAAACTGTGATCTCCTGGTTCATAGGTCGATGCTCAAACACTTGGCCTCCTCTCTTCTGGCAGCATCAGTCTAAGGCCAGGGAGCAAACGAATCTATCAGACCAAACTCTTGACTGAAACTGACTTAATTGATCTGGGGAGGGAAGTTGGTCCTATCTTAAATTTAAGCAAAAAATTGCTGTTTTTTTTTTTCTGTTTTTAATACCACATTTCAAAACTTTTAACAAATATTATTTGACCTTGGTAGCTTCTCTTGTACTCAAGACATTTTTATTTTTATTTATATTATGTGCAGTCAGATCTCACAGAGAAAACAAAATATTAATTTAAGTGTTCAAGGTGAGAAAGCTAACATTTAATTTCAATTCATACAGAATTTTACGTTTGATGAGAGAAAAAAAAGAAAAAAAAAGAATTTTACCAGTTTTTACACCTTGAACAAATTCTTATTAACAACGCATTTGGGAGAAGGAAAGCTTTGACAAAGGTCCACATTTTAATTGTGCCATGCAACCTTACTGTGGACACTTTAAAACTTTCCAGTTAATTGTGGTTAACATAACAAATGACATCTTTTGAATATCAAATTTATTGCTCCAAATCCTTGAGTTAAAATATAACACTCGATATGTCATCCAGGGTTCTTCAATATGAATTTTTTTATTGGTGATGATGATGGAGATGGGGGCCTTTCCTATATTGGATATAACACATGCTGTTTGTAGATATGATCTGACCTGACTTTTGTCTGACAACATCTAGCCCCTTACTAATATAACCTTCACTTTTGACCAACCACAGATATTTTATAATGCCCATGAAAAGCAGATGATTTTGTCAATGCCAGGCATTTATTCCCCCAAAAGATTCTTAACACTTTTTTTTCTCTACTTCACTTTCATATAATAGAGTTCATCAAACTCTGATCTACTGGAAAACATCTACTGAAAAGAAAAATAATAGAGACTTTGAAGTTAGATACTGAATGTTTGTTCCCTTTCTCCCTCCCTCCCCAATTGCATATGTTGAAATCCTAATCCCAATGGTGGAGCTATTAGGAGATGGGGGTCTAATCCCCTATAAATGGGATTAGCACCCTCATAAAAGAGACTCCAGAAAGATGCCTCTTCCCTTCCACCATGTGAGTTTACAGCAAAAAGATGGTCATCTAAGAATTGGGCTCTCAGCCCTGGCTGGTTGGAGCATTGTCTGGCACACAGTGTGTGTGAAAGGGGCTACATGCTGACCTGACAAGCTCATGGAAGGCCTGCATGGTGGTCTTGCAAACTCAGAGACCTAAAGTAACCACAAAGGATGGTCTGAAATTAAACTTTAACTAAAAGCAGTTATGGTGGGTAGTTACAGCCTAGGCCAGTATCTTCACTGAGAAAGTTAACCTTTAACTTAACTGAGCCTATCTGTCTTTTTGCATCTATAATAACATACCTTAAAATGTTTGGGTAGCCCTGACTGGTTTGGCTCAGTGGATAGAGCGTTGGCCTGTGGACTGAAGGGTCCCAGGTTCGATTCCGGTCAAGGGCATGTACCTTGGTTGTGGGCACATCCCCAGTAGGGGGTGTGCAGGAGGCAGCTGTTCGATGTTTCTCTCTCATCGATGTTTCTAGCTCTCTGTCTCTCTTCCTTCCTCTCTGTAAAAAATCAATAAAATATATTTTTTGTAAAATGTCTGGGTAACTTGTAACTTCCCTTTTTCTGGACCCTTTGGGACACAACCTAATTTGCTGGGCACCAGGACAGATACCACAAATTCCTTCATTGTTATCATGTTAATTGTTCCTGCATCCACCTAAGTATGTGTCTATCATTTTGCTTTTTATCCAATCCCAGGGGTTCCCCCCACCACCATTTTCTTTCTCCTGCCTCTCTAGTCTATCACCAATGGATTTCATGTAACCCACCTGTGTCCCTTTCCTTTGATTGCAATGTATAAATACAGATGTAACCCACCATTCTCCGGAGCATTATCTCAATTAGTTGAGGTTCTGCTTCCTGGCATATGTTGACAGCTTGGTTCAAATAAACTCACAAAAATTCTTTACAGGTTTCAATGTTTTTTTACGTTAACAACAGAAAGATCATGAGTTCCTTCCTGGTCATGGCACATACCCAGGTTGTGGGTTTAATTCCCAGTTGAGTCGGGGTGCATATGGGAAGCAATTGATTGGTGTTTCTTTCTCACATCAATGTCCCCTCCCCCTCCCTCTCTCTCATCCAAGATCAATAAAAACTTGTCCTGCTCTGCTGGCATGGTTCAGGGGTTGAGTGTCAACCTAAGTACCAGGAGATCACATTTTGATTCCCGGTCAGGGCATATGCCTGGATTTCGGGCCTGATCCCCGATGTGGGGTGTGTGGGAGGCAGCCGATCAATGATTCTCTCTCATAGTTGATGTTTCTATCTCCCTCTCCCTTCCTGTATGTGAAATCAACAAAATATATTAACACACACACACACACACACACACACACACACAGAAAAACATGTCCTCAGGTGAAGATTAAAAAAGAAAAAAAGAATCTTAGTAAGCCAGACAAGTGGAAGCCAGAACAAGTGGAATAGGGAAACTGAAATGGATACTTAAACAGCCAACCAGTTTACAGCCATTTAGTAAGTCACAAAATCCTATCTTCCCTAACCAAGGACACTTAAGAGAAAATGGTATGCACTTCTCCCCAATGAGAGCATAAATAGCTTAAATCATCCTACTCAAGGAGATAGATAATAGAAATCCAAGTGGTGCCATTTGTCCCAACCACACCCAAGGACAGATGAAGTCAGGGAACAAACCTCATTTTGGCTCATCAGCAAAAAGCTGATGAATATCCTATTGAGAGCCTCCCCTAAGACATCTCCTAAAATTCCACGCCTTTAGAAAAAAGATAAAGAAATTCCATGGCTGGTGTGGCTCTTTTGGTTGGAGTGTCTGTTCATGAGTTGATTCCTGGTCAGGACACACACTTAGGTTTCTGGTTCCATCCCCAGTAGGGGCATGTATAGAGGGTAATGGATCAATGTGTCTCTCTGACATTGATGTTTCTCTCTTTCTGACTCTCTCCCTTTCTCCCTCTCTGGAGTCAAAAAATTTGAATAAATACATATGTACATACATACATACGTACGTAAGAAAACAGATAAGAACCCTCAACACAAAGACCCAGTATGTGTCTTTCTCTGGAGCACGCCCCTGCCTTTCTTCTTGCCTTTTTTCCCTCTCAGTGTGCATCTTTTCTTTTCTCTTCTCAACCAGGGAAGCAACAGGCAGTGGCAGCTGATCCCTAGCTAACCCCCTCAACCTGTCAAAATCGCCTTTTCTCTGACTTTTCAGTGAAATAACAGCAGCCCTGCCTTGGATCATTTCTTTCCTATAAAGTCTCTAGAAAGCCAAAGCAGAGCACTGCTCTTCTACCCTAAACCTTCCCTATGTTTCAGTGCCTCCAGGTTTAATAAGCACACCCTCAAAACCACCTGAACTTGTTTTGTGAAGTCTTTCCTGCACAAAGTCAAGAACACACACACTACTGGTGGACCCAAAGCAGGCTTGCTCAGGACCCAGTTCCTTTCTGGTAACATGACCACTGATTCTGCCAGTGCCTTGATCTTGGACTTCAATTGATATAGGAAATATCCAAACCTGTAGAGAATTTTTATAAGAATTTATTTGAGCCAAACTGATGGTAATTGCTGGGAAGCAAGATCTCAAATGCTACTGAAAATCACAGTTCTGAAGTTTCTTTTATACATTTGAAATTAAGGAGGGAACATAAGGAAGATTACAGAAAGGTGGGAGAAAGTAAAGTGGGATTGGATTACAGAACAGTTAAGGAGATTAAGTTCTCTCTCCAGGGTGGTTATGCTAATTTTAATTTCAAAGGTGTGTTAACCTAGATGCACAGAAACAAGGGGTAGTGCTTAAGGCAAAGATAAACTTTTTACTAAAGAAGTTATATACGTTTAGTGTGAATACCTTCCATGACCTGCCCAGTTAGAAATTTCTGATCAGATCACCCTTGAGGTTACTTTCCATAGAACCCCCACCCTTTTTTTCATCCACCGTACATATTTACCAGTTCCTAAATACACATGCCTATCAATTAACAATATCATATCATTAACACTTCTCAGTGAAAGTTTTACTAAATAATTGCATTAGTAAGAATCTACTTTACACCCTAGCTGGTTTGGCTCAGTGGATAGAGCATCAGCCTGTGGACTGAAGGGTCCCAGGTTTGATTCTGGTCAAGAGCACATGCCCAGGTTGTGGGCTTTATCCTCAGTAGGGGATGTGCAAGAGGCAGCTGATCAATGATTCTCTCTCATCATTGATGTTTCTCTCTCTCTCTCTCTCTCTCTCTCTCTCTCTCTCTCTCTCTCCCTCTCCCTCTCCCTCTCCCTCTCCCTCTCCCTCTCCCTCTCCTTCTCCCTTCCTCTCTGAAATCAATAAAAATATATATTTTTTAAAAAAGAATCTACTTTACATAGTTTTTTCCTCTGTAAATTAAAATATATTTTAGCTGAGATTTATTTATTTATTTATCCATTTATATATCCAACAAGTATTTGCTGAAGCCCTAAAAGGCTCCAGATGTTCTAGGTGTCTTGCTAGGAATATAGGAGCAAATAAACTAGATGAGGTTGCTGCTCTTGTGGTTTCCATTCTAGTAGAATTAGACAAAAAACAGATAAGAACATTTCAGATAGTGATAAGTGCTCTACAGAAAATAAAATGTTAATTGAATTGTGACTAGGGGAAGTTTAATTTACATAAGGAGATGGGAAACAGCCTTATCTTATTGCAGAATCCTTTTGCTAGCAGAGGGAGAAATAGTGATTCCACAAAAGTATTCTTATTGTTTCAATTTAAAGAAGACCAAGATATTTTAATCTTTTCAAACAATTCAATGTATATGTTTTTTGTTTGTACATGAAATTTGATTGTATGAAATACTTTAATTTAGGTGTATATTCTCAAATAGAAGGAGCATTTGAACTTTCTCTACCAAATTTGTAATTCATTTGATCAGTTTTTAGTTTTTATAGTTGTCCTTTAGGTCAGCAATTTTCAACCTTTTTCATCTCATGGCACACATAAACTAATTACTAACACTCTGTGGCACATGAAGAAAAATATTTTTTTTGGCCAATCTGACAAAAAAAAGGTGTAATTTTAATTTATTCACACTGAAAGTCTATTGTTGTGTTGTCAGTTGTCATTTTTATTTGACAATCTAAGGGAAAATAGGACAGTGCCCTGAATAAATAGTCAGGTATTGCATGTTTTAAAAATTCTTGTGGTACACCAGTGTGTGGTGGCATACCAGTTGAAAATCTCTGCTTTCGGTGATTTTAGGTTTTTGGTTTTTTGCCTTTATATGATTTTGGATCTCTTTGAAAACCACCTTAACAGTGACTGATGTTGCCAAAAGTGCAGGAAACACAATAAATCATCAAGCAAATTGTCAATTTGTAGTGTCATTAAAAAAAAAAAGACTTCTAATTTCAATATCTGAATAATTAACTTCTTGAAGAGAGATAAAATTGTAATGTTCTCTCAGCTACGAGGTCATTTGGAAATGATTCTTTTCTGCATGTGCTCTATACAACTTTCAGAAACTAACAAATGCACCACCACTGTTTTCCTCTGAAGAATAAGAAAAGATCTAGAATAGCAAATCAAGAGTGGATAATGGAAGTCTTATTTTTTTTTTTTTTTTTTTTGCCGGTGACAGTAAAATATTCACACACTGGATGACAAATTTCTTAACTCTTCCAAACTGTATATTTGGGTATTCCTTTCTAGAAGTATCTCAGATTCATGTTATTTAAAAAACAAACAAACAAAAACTAATAATTTGCTTGTTGTACTGGATAAGTGAAAATCAATATTGATTCCTTTGCAAGTCTTGGGAATAAGGAAGAAGTTCTTTTTTTTTTCTTTTAATATATTTGTGTTGATTTAAGAGAGGAAGGAAGAGAGAGAGAAACATTAATGATGAGAGAGAATCATTGATTAGCTGCCTCCTGAATGACCCCTACTGAGGATTGAGCCTGCAATCTGGGCATGTGCTCCGACTAGGAATTGAACCAGTGACCTCTTGGTTCCTGGTTCCTTGGTTTTTGATACTCAACCGCTGAGCCACACTCAGCTGGGCAGGAAGAAGTTCTTGTTATTAGTTTTCCCTTACTCTTCTGGAAGGTTGCACCAATCAGTACATCTCAGTGATATTTGAATATAGAGTTCTAAAATACATATAGGAAAAAGGTAACTACTAAGGTTAATATTTAAGAAGGTTAAAGAAATTATAAAGAGATAATCATCTAATTCAAGTGCATGTAAGGCACTTAATCTTTCCAAGTTACATCTAGAGATGAATGTTAAGATGCTTTGGGCTACAATAAAAGAAATCCTCTCTTGAAGTGCCTTAAATGATAACAACATTGTTTTTCTGGTATAACAAAGAGTCCAGAGGAAGGACAGGACCCAATGTTGGCTGATTCAATGACTCAACGATGTCATCAAAGCTTTATATTTTTTCCCACCCTCTGCCTTACTGTCCTCAGTAGTGGTTTCATCCTTTAGTTTTTCCCTTTGCTGGAAGATGGCTGCCAGTGGTCACTGGGCTACAAATGTCCTTCTATATGTCCAGAAGAGAAACCCTATCCCCTAACCATTCAGACCTGGGGTTAGATACACACTCCAAACCAGTATCAGTTGCCAGGGAAATGCACACACAGATGGTTCTAAACTTTAGACTAATCATGATCAAGAAGAGGTGAAGCTAGAATCAGGTTTCCTTAGAGCACATAGTTGTGTGGGAGAAAAGTTATTTAAAGAATGAATGGGAAATGAATGTTGGGTAGGCAACCACTATTATTCTCTATTTCAAGATACTAATTGCAAATGAGATTACAAGACAGAAAACTTTGAAACAATACAAAAAGAAAGAAATATTCAAACTGGAAAGAGGCTGACCACAAACAGCAGACCAATGATAATGACATCAATCGTAGTTCAGAATCAAGAACTGGTTATGAGAAGTTGCAGACAGCTGATCAGATCATATACCTCTCACCCCACCAGCTTTATAACCCCATGAATTCTCCCCATGTCGGCCCTAAACTTCTCATTCCAGTCATCCTAGACACGTTGCCAAAAAGCAAGCTCTTTCTTTTACTATTATCCCCAATGTACTCCATCATTTTTCTCCAGAGTCTTTAATTAAAAAGCAATCTACCTACAACCTTTATCTCTTGCCCAAATGCTTTCCTTTCTCTTTTTTGTCATCTGAGGTATTTGAAAAAGAGCCAGCTTTTGTTCACAGGGTATGTGTGTGTACATAAAGGGATATATCACCCCAACTGTACACCTTAACCTCCACCCCATTTTACTCTGGCCCCTGATTTGAGGGGGGCGGGTAGCTTGAGCCAACCTACACTCTATCTTTATCAAGTTAAATAAATTATATGGCAAGGAGAAAGTGGGGTGTGGTTGGAGATGTATACCTACAGAAGGCTTCACAGAGGAAGTGTCACTTAAACTGACAGGGTACAATCTAGATAGAGAAAACAGCAAGTGTTGAAGAATGCTATTTAATATGACTAGGTCACTAGGTGAGGCATGAGAGATGATGCTGGACAAAAAATGGGAGCCATTTCTCTGGTGGTTTTTAAATTCAGGTCCATCATTATAAATCTGATTCATTTAATCTGAGATGAGGCCATGGAGTCTATATTTTTTAAAAGGTCCCAGAGGATTCTGATATATAAGTGGATTAAGAACTACAGCTCCAAAGTGTCATTGAAGTGTTTTAAGTAGGATAATGGCAGTCAGATTTGGGTGGGATAGCCTAAACAGAAACACTTTGGAATGAGAGGGGAATCTTGAGAAGTAGTCTGAGAACTGGAGGGCAATAGTGTCTTAAACAGAAGGAGGAGGAATGGCCATTAATGTCATATTAATTATACAGGTCAAGAGTGAACCTGAAAAGAGACTATTGGATTTTTCTTATTAGCATTGTTGCAAGAGTAACTTCAAATTACTCAGCTCAAAATGAATGAGAGTCATTGGGACTGAAAGGTGAATAGAAAGTAAAGAAGAGGATGTTTGGTTGTGAAGGAATGATAACAGTAGGAAACATGGGGGCGTTTTGTACTTCAGCATGGAAATGACTGAGATGTTTCAATATTAGGAGGAATTAATTTGTTTTACCAATAGAATGGATGAAAGGGATTTGTGTTTTAATGTCATAGTAAGGCCAATATGAATGGACCCTGTGGCATGATCACCAATATATTGATACTAGAGGCCCGGTATTATTTGTGCACTGGTGGGGGGAAGGTGGTCCCTCAGCCCGACCTGTGCCCTCTCACAGTCTGGGACCCCTCGGGAGATAACCACCTGCTGGCTTAGGCCCACTCCCCGGGTGGCAGATGGCAGGCCTGATCTTTCGGTGCCTACCACGCCTCTCCGGGTCACAGATGGGAGGTCCGGATCCCGCGCTGGGTCACAGATAGCAGGCCTGGATGGCGGTGGGCAGGCGGTGGCCCGTGCTGTGCCGCCCCGCCTGCAGTATGCAAATTTAACGGCCATCTTTGTTGGGTTAATTTGCATACTCTTCTGATTGGCTGATGGGCATAGCAAAGGTATGGTCAATTAGCATCTTTGTCTTTTATTAGTGTAGATTGGTTAGATCACACCAGAGAACTCCCATTTTGGCTGTCATTCTTTAACACCTCTTAGAAGGTTTCTCAAACCAACCCTGACACTTTCCAGGACACAGTTGTCAGGTTACAAAGGCATTTCACAGCCCAGGAGCCAGAGCCAGGCAAGGTTTGAGTGGAAACCCTTAATGGAGCTCTATTCCTCTAGGTCCAGCTTCTGCGCAGAGCTGGGGGGAAGATGGCGTGAGTTGTTCTTAATGTCCCCCTTCAGCCCCCTTCTTAAATGTTTGCAAACACAAATCTAGAAAGTTCTAATAAAGAATCTAATTTCCCTAATTAAAAAAAATTGAATTAAAAAACAAACAAAAATTGGGGCTCATTCAAAGCATGGCCAAAATATTAAAAGGGAGTAAACCATGTCATATCATATATAACTGAACAAAACTGGAACTATTTTGCCTAGAGAAAAAAGGATTCCAGCAGGCCTAATATTTTATATATATGCAGCCTATGTTGTGGAAAATGAAGGATATATTCTTAAATGCTTTTGAGTCAATACTTAGGCTGTCACCAAAGCATCAGTATTGTGGGGGCCTAGAAAAATAGGGAGAAATTTTTCCCAAGTCAAAATAAGAAGGACTAACTGGAACAGAAAGGCAGTGGTCTCCTTGAAAGAAGCCAAATTTGGTGGTTTAAATCAGAAAAGTATGAATGTAACAAGAGAACTGGTGTTCAGTAGCCAGTGGAATATAGAGTAAGTCAAGTCAAAGTACCTCCTCCCAGCTTGGAAGGCACTGTGGTTGCTTTATGCAATTGAAGTATAAGGGACAATACAAATCAAAGGGAATCCAAATACTAGGTAAAAATGTAAGGATATCTATATATTCTATGAGCTCCTATCTCTCTGCCTAGGTATATGTCTATATATTTGTATGGTTTACATATAATACATGTCATTTGTATAAAAATGCAAACAATATTTAAGAATAGAAAATTTAAAAAAGGATATTGTTTCACTCTTTTTTTTTTTGAGGCCTTCTAATGAATGATACTCATCCAAGTTCAGACACAATTAGAGACAGAGTCAGACAGGTTTGTTACTGCGAGAACGATTTAGAATGTGGCCTAGGTGAGGGCAGCAGTGGGCCTTGCTGATACCAAACCTCACGATAGCACGCATCTGCCCCAGTCACTGAGAACACCACACAACCACATAAAAAAAGTCTTGAAATGCTGACAAGTTAATGTTTTCAGGGCTCCGCCTTTGGCTAAGGAAAAGAGGAAGCATTCACTTGGAAGTGATTATAAACAATAACACTTTCCCCCACTTAAAAACAAAAGGTAATGCTGGCTGTTGCCTTTGAAAACTTGGCTGGAAAATGCTTTTACTACATTAACCTACCCAACATCGTAGCTTAGCTTGGCCTACCTCAAACATGCTCAGGACACTTCCATTAGCCTACAGTTTGGCAAAATCATCTAACCCAAAGCATATTTTATAACAGTGTTGAGAAAAGAAAAAAAGAAAACTTGGTTGGCCCTTATCTTTTTGGCCCGGTGTGCAGAGACACTGTGACAATTTATTAGAAAATGGTAAAATAGCTGAGATGTGGGGTTCAAAGGTCATATACTCATGTAATTTCTTCCTTGGGTTTCTTGGAAACTTTGGTCAGGAAATCTCTTGCTGAGTTAGCAAAGACAATGAACCAAAAGTACACTTGCTAGCAACTTGAGCAAATGCATGCGAGGCAGCTCTTTCTTGTGAAGGCTGGAAGAACTTTGGCAACGCAGAGCACACAATTCCTTTACTTGCCAGAGTGCTACTGTTGGTGCAGCCCACAATTGTTTGTCATTTGCTCTAACTAGTCATCTGCAGCTTCCATTATTTCTAATGATCTGCCAAGATCGGGTCTCTGTTTAAATATGTTCAGCCATGAGTGTGTTATTGCACCTAAAACAACACTATTAAAGTACCTCTCCTTGTATAAGCAATGATGTTCATTGAAGTATTATTTTTTAATAGTAATAAAATAAATCAGAAGAATTTAATTGTCAATCAGTAGGGAAACAAAATTCATTGACGTTATTATTTAAAAAGAGTAAGTTGGATCTGTATGTACCTATTTGAAAGAAAAATTTACAATGTATTTTAAGCCAGGAAAAGGAGGTTGAAAAGTAGTATACATAATATTATTTTAATTTTTGTACAAAAAAATACGTAAAGTTTACATCCATCTGCGAAAAATGTCCAGACGGATGAATTCCAAACAATTTCAAACTGTTAATGGAGGCTTCCTGTGGAAAGGATGGTGGAACAATGTACTCCCTCTTCTTTCATTTCCATTTGAGGAAGAGTTTATCCCTCCCTTATTCTTATCTCAAAATCACCAACCTATTAACTTTGCTCCTAATGAAGGATTTTAATGCGATCCCAATAAAAACACCAACACTTTTTCTGGAGCTAGATAAGTTCATATGAAATAAAATTCATATGGAAAAATAAGCATCCTGGAATATCTAGGAAAATATGGCAGAAATATAAGGAAAGTCAGAACTACAAGGAAAGACTAGCCATGCCCACTGTTAAAATATACCACGAGAACTCTATAATTAAAACTATGTGTATGATACCGGCACGTGCATAATCAAACAACCAATGAAATAGAATTAAAAGTCCAGAAATAGAACCAACTACAGATGGCAATGATGAGATCACAGATACCTGGGGCAAAGATGGACTTTCAATAAATGCTTTTGAGACAACTGAGTAGCCATTTGGGAAAAGATGAAATTAGATTTATTCCTCATTCTTAACATAAAAGTAATCTCCAAATGAATCAGAGATTAAATGTAAAAAGTCAAACTATGCAAGTCCTAGAAAAACATATAGGTGTAAGAAAAGTTTCTAACTATGACTTAATATCCAAATGCTAAAACATTCATAAGTTTTGCTGCATAAAACCCCCCAAAATTTTTGCGTGGGCAGAAATATATTATAAGCAATGTCAAAAGTCAAATGACTAATTATAAAAAAATATTTGCAATATATACCTATATGTATAAAAGGCTAATATGCTAAGTGTCCATCGGACCAGTAGCTATGATGTGCACTGACCACCAGGGACCAGATGCTCAATGCAGGAGCTGCCAAGCTGCAGTGACTTGGCAGCGGTGGTTCTCGGGTGACGCACCCAGAAACCAGAGAGGAGGGAGTCCGATTCCTTACGGGGCCCTGCGATTCCACCTTTGACCATGGGTTATGTTGTTGCTGGGGCACTGTTGGCCCCAAATCTGGTTTACTGTACACTTGTGTTTGCATTCCACACCCTGTACAAATAGCAACTTTGCAAAGTGCCCTCTCGCACTCCAGGACTCCTTGGGGGATGTTGGAGAGCTGGTTTTGGCCCAATCCTTATAGGCTAGGCCAGGGGTGGGCAAACTTTTTGACTCGAGGGCCACAATGGGTTCTTAAACTGGACCGGAGGGCCGGAACAAAAGCATGGATGGAGTGTTTGTGTGAACTAATATAAATTCAAAGTAAACATCATTACATAAAAGGGTACAGTCTTTTATTTCAATAGCTTTATTCATTTCAAATGGGCCAGATCGGGCCCGCGGGCCGAAGTTTGCCCACGGCTGGGCTAGGCCGAGGGACCCCACCTGCTGAATGGACCCCGCTCACTCCACAGATGTCCTTTGAACCAGGGCACCACCCCAGGTGTGGCCGGCAGGGGAGGGACCATGGGAGGTTGGCTCCAGGGCGTGTCCAGCCCATCTCGCCCAGTCTCACCCCGTCAGCCACCTTCTAATTAATTTCCTTTCAATGGGCAGGAATCTGTGCACCAGGTCACTAGTAATAGAGAAAGGGTTAATATCTCTAATACACAGACAATCTTTTTAAATTGAAGAAAGGATTTAAAATCTTATTGAAAAATGGGGGGAAACAATGAAAGACAACTCACAAAAAGATACAAAAGTACAAAATGTGATCCTGGACTAGATCCTGTATTGGAGGAAGAAAATTCTGTTAAGGACATTATTGGGGCAAATGACAAAATTGAAATGTGGGCTTGTAAGTTGGATAAAAGTATTGTATTTATTTTAAATTTCCTGAATTTAGTTGCTGTATTGTGGTTATATAAGAAATATCCTTGTTCTGAGGAAATACACTCTTTAGGGGCAAAGAGATACAATTTAAATTGTTCAAAAAAGAGTGTGTGTGTGTGTGTGTCTTTCTAGTGCTCCATAAAGTTTGAGACCTAGTGGTTTAGAATGAGGGTCAGAAAATTGTTTCTGTAAAGGACCCAACAGTAACAATTTTTTGTTTTGTGAACCAGATAGTCTCGGTGGCAATTACTTAACTGTTGTAGCACAAAAACAGCCATTAAAGAAAAACAAAACCAATAAATGAATGGCAGTGCTCTAATAAACATTATTAAAAAATAAAAAACAAAAACTGATGGCGGATTTGTCCCCCACCAAAATCAGGGCTATATTACTTTCAGAAGGAACAAAGGACAGCTATTTGGAAAGCATTGATTTTTGTCATACATGCTTAGTATAGGGCCTGGCATCTAAGTTCTCACTAAGTAGTAGACATTGCTTTTTTTCTTTTTCAGTCATAAATATACTTTATAAAAGCTTTTACCTTAGAACTGAACTTACAGGAAAATTGCAAGAATAGTAAAGATAACACCCATATACCCTTTACCAGAGTCTCTAGTCTTAAATATTTTGCCATGTTTGCTTTTCTCTCTCCCTCCCACACCCTCTGTCCTCTAATTAGAGGTTATACTTAGTATTGCTATTGCTCAATAGTAACTGTGCTGCCAGTGTTAGGAGTCATCTATTTGGCGCACACAGCCTTCTCAGGCTGTTTTTCTGATGCATCACTCTTCACACACGGCACCTGCAAACGTAGATACACATTTTATTTCAATGTTTATTTTGTTTTTGTAACATGTTGAAATTGAAACTTAAGAAAAGCCTGATGGGCTATATTGTGTTTAAATATTTTTTTTTTAGGTTTTTGAAAAATGTTTAGTTTTTTTTTTTTTTAAAAAAATAATACAGTCACAAGGTTCAAAATGCAGAAAGTCTAAAATGGTGTACAATCTAAAAATCTTTTTTCTATCCTTGTCTTTCAAATGCCCAGTGTTGCTCCCACCTTCTTTTCATTTTACAATATATTCTTCCGAATTCTTTGTTATCATATACAAACACATTCTAATACAGATTCTTAGCTCCTTCCCTTTTTACACATAAGGCAGCATATTGTAGACCCTGTTCTGCACCTTGCTTTTTTTTCAGTTAACACATCAGAGCTCACCCCATATTGGTACATGGAGGTGCGGAACAGAATAGTGGTTAAGCACCTACAGGTTAAAACCACTACATGTGTATGTCAAAAATGAAAGAGTTCATATTATTCTCCAAGTCCTCTGGAAATTGAGTCAGTTATAACTTTAATTATTTTGACTAAAGCAACAGTTCAGGTTATCTAATCCAGGTTATCGTCTGGGGATCCCTAATGGCAAGTGGATATTGCTTTTTTTCTTTTTCAGTCATAAATATACTTTTAAAAAGCTTTTAAAAAGCAATATCTAGATGTGATGAGAAAGTAAAGGGGGGCAGCTCAGCCATGCAGAAAACTAGACTTCGCTTGGACAGCTTTAAAGGGGCTCTTCAGGGATTTTATTAAGAAAAATAATTTAAATATTCCACTGTTCTTAGGAAGCAGCAAGCAGCCTGAGTGACGTCAGTGAAGAGGATCACAATATGCTGGCCCCAAATATGTTGCTTTTGCATGAGGATTATTTTTAGCTGAAGGCAATTAAGAAATAGCAGACACGGAAGGTACTCTTTGCTCTTTCGCTTTCAGATACAAGCAGGGCATACTTTTTTTTTTTTTTTTTTTTTTTTTTTTTTTTTGTAAAAGTAACACGAATTTCCCTTTGTGAAGGAGTGCCACCGCCCCCCTGCAGCAGCAGCAGAACCACCCTCATTGCAGGGCACAGAAAGTCAGCACTAAGATGAGTCCACATAAACAAACTTTAGGATTAACTCCTATCTTGCATTAATTTTCCACATATTCACCTTCCCGCAATTTCCTGCCCCTAGAAGCGCAAACCTTTTATTCTTTGTGTAGACACTTCCCCGCAATTGACCATTCTTTGATAAAATGGTATGTTAGCTCTTAGGCCTAACCAGTTCATAAGGGTTTTACTTCTTTCCTGTGTGCCCGTTGTGCATACAAAATAAACCTTTTCTTCTGTTAATCTATCTTTTGTCAGTTTAATATGCAGGCCTCAGTCACTGACTTTAAGAGGGTAGAGGAAAATCCTCTCCCACCCCAGCCCTAACATTGATATTTCCACTGACAGTGAAAAAAAAAAAAGTAAAGATGTCAAATTGTTCTCTGACTTATAAATACTGTTCTGGGAGGAAAACTGATAGTAACATGCTGTATTTAAAACTATCAGTTCCAGTAGATAACGTCTTAATACTCATTTTGTTAAACAAAACACCCTCTTTTGTCATTACAAACTTGTATTTGATCTATTTTCTCCATTGCCAGTAAGATATGAATGTCAATATCTTGTTTAGCTTGTTTTTCCTATGGTAAAGGATTTCTTTTTGTGTTGTTGTTTTTATTTCAGAGAGAGGAAGGTGAAAGAGGTAGAGAGATAGAAACATCAATGATGAGAGAGAATCATTGACCTGCTGTCTCCTACATGCTCACAACCTGGGCATGTGCCTTGACTGGGAATCGAACTGTGACCTCCTGGTTCATATTTCAACGCTCAACCACTAAGCCACATAGGCTGTACTGTTTTTAAAAAGAAAATATAATTTTTATACAAATATCAATTGGATATATGTCAAATATTTGATGTAGCTCATTAGTTAATTAGGAAACCAGTAATATGTAAAAAACGAGTTCAAAGGAGACGTCAGCGTTCAGACACCCACAGGCAGGCAGGAGCACTGACATGAATTGGCGAAGAGGCAAAACTGGCCTCTTGTATCTGGTGGGAGCCATTGCGCATTTGTTATCAGTGGGGAGCTCCTCATGTCCCCACCTGTTGCTGGTGGAAGCAGGCCTCTTGTGACGTCACAGGAAGAGGAATTTGCTGAGACTCCCACAGGAGAATGAGTCGAATTTCTTTGCGTGGAATTAAATCCCTGAGTTTCCAAGGTCCCCTCTCCCTCCATCCCACCATGGAGGCATCCAGCTGTGTCTTTAGCAGAGATAGGATGAAAGCTTTTACCTAAAGTTTCGTTCCATAATTGCACAATCCAATCTAGCACCAGGCTAACTTAACTTGTCTTCCTGATGCTGGTGTCATTACCTGGTTATTATTGAACAGAAAAGGAGGAAAGGGAAGGCTATAATACAGGCATGCCGTTTATACAGCTTTGATGAAAAACTGCATTTAACATTCTCTAAGTTTGTTTCACACTGATGGATGGAGAAAGGGACTAGACCAGTGATGGCGAACCTTTTGAGCTCTGCGTGTCAGCATTTTGAAAAACCCTAATTTAACTCTGGTGCCATGTCACATATAGAAATTTTTTGATACAGTGGGGCCTTGACTTACGAGTGTCCCAACTAACGAGTTTTTTGAGATACGAGCCGTCTCTCGGCTGATTTTTTGCTTTGAGTTGCGAGCTAAAATTCGGGTTACGAGCCAGCTTCTGATACCCCACAGCTAGTTGGCGCAGCGAACGTCACAGTGAATGCCACAACATCAGCCCAGCATTCAATTCATTGTAATGGTGAAAATTGATTTGATATACGAGTAATTTGAGTTATGAGCTCAGTCTCGGAACGAATTAAACTCGTAAGTCAAGGCCCCACTGTATTTGCCACCATAGTAAAACAAAGACTTATATTTTTGATATTTATTTTATATATTTAAATGCCATTTAACAAAGAAAAATCAACCAAAAAAATGAGTTCGCGTGTCACCTCTGACATGCGGGTCATAGGTTCGCCATTACTGGACTAGACAAAGATAATTTAGACACATGCCCAGTAAGGTCTAAGTGACTTGGGAAGGTGCTTGTCTGTCAGTCACATCTGGAAACAAATAATAGGAAAGAATAGGTGTGGCAACTGCAAGCATGCAAAACCTAAATATTTAAACTTCCACACAAAGGAAGCCCTCCCCCTCCCCCGCCCCCTCCCCCTCCCTCTCCCTCTCCCTCTCCTTCTCCCTCTTTTCTCTCCCTTCACATGTGCCAGGTCTTCTTGGGACTCCTGTTGCAGGGGGCTCTGCTCTCTGTGCTGTGAGCCATGGGGGACACCCATGGATTAATGGACTTTAATTAGCTTGGATGTTGAACTATATCCAGCTGCAACATGGAACAGAAGCTCTGGACCAGGGGTGGGCAAACTTTTTGACTCGAGGGCCACAATGGGTTCTTAAACTGGACCGGAGGGCCGGAACAAAAGCATGGATGGAGTGTTTGTGTGAACTAATATAAATTCAAAGTAAACATCATTACATAAAAGGGTACGGTCTTTTTTTTTTTTTTTAGTTTTATTCATTTCAAACGGGCCGGATCCAGCCCGCGGGCCGTAGTTTGCCCACGGCTGCTCTGGACACTGATCTTGTTTCTGGCTTTGCTGAAACCCCAGCTGCATCTTTTCCAGAAAGGGCAGGGGACTTTGTAATCCAAGAAAATGTAAATTCATGCAAATACAGCCTTCTTCCACATCCCATCCTCTCATGGGGGCTTCTAAACATTCTTATTTCAGCAGTGCCCCAAGGACCTCCACTTTGCTCCCGTGAACAACGGGGAAATTTGATTCTCTGGTAACATTTCCAGCTGCAGTTCACTGCATGTGGGTCTCAATGGCCATGGGCCATGCAGCTTCTAGGGCCCCATAGCCATGGGGGGAGTGCAAGGAAACAGGAGCAAAACCCGAGGAACGAGAGAGAGAATTCCTTTGTCTGGGGATTTTAATCTCCTAAGATGTTTTGTAGTTGTAGTGGCCACACATCCTGTCGCCAATTATTTTTGTTTCCAGATTAGACTGACCGGCACCTTCCCTACTTCACTGTGCATGCACCCATCTCCATTTTGTTGGACCCCTTACCCCAGTGTCCCGCAGGGCATGGACCAGTGGTTCCTGGGGAATGTGAAATTGCAGCTTCCTAGAGAAGCTGCCCAGATGGCCATGCTCGCCTGGCCTTCCCTTTGCTCCTTGCCTATTATTAATATTAATTTTCTAATTATAGCAGTAACACATTCACCTTGACAAAATTCATTTGCATTTCTATAAATAGGAATTCTTGGCATCACCATCAAATCTGTACAATTTACAGAGTTGTAAAATAGCTTAAGGACAATGAAAGGCACAGACCCTGTAAGTTAAACCCTGAAAGCTTTGCTAGACAACACTAGTATTCCATTAAAAGGACACCTGGAAATCTAAAGCATGTTCTAAAATTTTTCTTTTTTTTTTTTTTAAATATATTTTATTGATTTTTCACAGAGAGGAAGGGAGAGAGATAGAGAGAGTTAGAAACATCGATGAGAGAGAAACATCGATCAGCTGCCTCTTGCACATCCCCCACCGGGGATGTGCCCGCAACCCAGGTACATGCCCTTGACCGGAATCGAACCCGGGACCTCTCAGTCCGCAGGCTGACGCTCTATCCACTGAGCCAAACCGGTTTGGGCTAAAATTTTTCTATTTCAAAATGGCTTTCACAAACTTTCCTCAAAGACTTAACTGATCACACACACTCAGACACAAACAAAGTCACACTAAAAGACAACCAACAGGTTTTGTGAGTAGGTACTTAATAGGCACTCTGTAAGTGCTAATTGAGTAGAGCAGTGTTTAAGCTCCGGAATAGAGTTATATAGGCTCTAACAGCTTTTACTTCCCAGTTTTTAGTGACCATTCTATTACTCTGTGCATTGAATGCGCTATTCAGGTCAGACAGCAGACTGTGATCTGCAGTCAAGCACCCTCCCCCTGGAACAGAGCACTGGCCCTTGTCCTCCTTCATCCCACATCGCTCTAGGGCAGCAATGTTCAATGTGTGTGCCACAGGAATATTTACAACATGTAATACCTGACTATTAGTCAAGGGGCACTGACCTCTTTTCCCTTAGATTGTTAAACAAAACAAAACAAACGACAACAGCCAACATAATAGCTACTTGGTGTGAATGAATCAAAATTATGTGCTTTTTTCGGTCAACTCAGCGAAAAATAGATTTTTTTGGTGTGTTTTCTGTGGCGTGTACCACAGAATTTTAGTAATTAAGTCTATGTGTGCCATGAGATGAGAAAAGTTGAAAATTACTGCTCTAGGCATGATTAGCCAACCGCAGGATACTAGGTAACTATATTGTTCCAGAATGTTCAGTCCTTTGCAGTCATTGTACAGTTCCTGGGCCATCTTTGTAACTCTTCTTTCCTCCTCCCTGCCTTGTTTTCTTTGATAAGAAAACTGGCAACAGCTGTTTCTAAGGTTACCGGACTCCTCTCAGGGTATCTGCTAATAGTTGAGGGAACTACCAAGGCAGACATAGCTACCAATATCCATGAAGCTCCCCCAGCCCCCAAAGCCCATTAAAGGCGGAGCGAGGGGGGATGTGCACTGGGAGGGCCACACTGCTCTCAGTCAGGTCAGGGTGGACAGCAGTGTGCTGGCCGGCTGTGTGGGATGTGAGGCTAGCAGATGATAATCAGTTCAGAAAAAGAAAAGACAACAGGGAAAATGTGTGTACTTCTTAAGAAATTAAGGTACTGGTCTGTATTCATTTACTCATTCTCAATCTTCAGTTCGTTCAGTCAGCAATATTTATGTTAGGACAATCAGGCAATATAATCCTTAGCAGCCATGTGTGAGCTGCCTGCCATAGGAGGACAAAGGCCAGGAAAAACTTGCTGGGCAGCATGAGTCAGACCATGTAAGGAATGGAAACTGTCCTGAAGATACCTGATCACACACCTGCATGCCACCTGCATTCCGAGCCCACCAGCTCAGCCCCCAGACCCACCAGCAAGAGTTTCCCACCAGAGACTACACACAAGGATGAAACTCCAGCTCCTGGTGCTGCCTTCATTGACCCAGTGTCCCCTTGGCGCGGTGCTGGGCTGTAATGCCCTTCCCTTTGGGTATCCCATCCCCCACTCCCTTTCCTTAAATAAATTCAAATTTTCTTTATCCACCATCTGAGATGGCTATTTAGCCTGCCCGCCAATGCACCACCATGCTAACCTTTCAATTTATGCATTCTTATAACGGGCCTTGGGGCACTTGCTGAGCAGATACAGACTGTACTTTAATAGATTTCATCATTCAATCTCTGATTAGTTGCCCCTTCTTACTGGTTTCACTGACACAGCATTTATTTGTGTCTTGTGGCTTTTAAGTTTGATTGTCTTCTTAAATAATAGTAAAACTCCTAAAAGGTAGTGGGGTATCCCGCTGAACTTGATTTTCCATAGTCTTTAACCTAATACTTGACTTTTAATGGACTCTCAATAAGTGTCAGTTGTTTTGGTTGAGGTTATACATATACATATATTTATATATATATTTTTAAATCCTCACATGAGGATATTTTTCTGTTGATTTTTAGAGAGTGTGGGAGAGGAAAAGACAGAGAGGAATATCAATGTGAGAGAAAGACATTGAATGGTTGCCTCCTGCACGCACTCCAGCCAGGGCCTGGGCTTGGGAGGAGCCTGCGCCTGCAACCAACGTAAGTGCCCTTGACTGGAATGGAGCCCGGGACCCTTTGGTCCGCACGCTGACGCTCTATCCACTGAGCCAAACCGGCTAGGGCTGATTATATATATATAATTTTTTTTTAAACCTCAAAACTATTTGGATTTTGAGAAATTTAGCCAACCCTTTCATGTTCATACCTCACAGGCATTAGACACATGCTAAATCAAGCCGTTCAAAATCTCTGGGCCGTGCTAGCTACCAGGCCTCACAAAGGGAAGCCTTTTGAATGGGCCCAAACCTGCTGGGCAAGTCCTGGGCCTCCAGTCACTCCAGGAGGACCAGTGTTTGCATTCTCCCAGGGCTGCGCATGTACTGACATGTAGGCTGGAGAGGGAAGTGAAGAAAAAGGCTAAGGTTCAAAGCCTAAATGCACACATTAGGGAGTTCACCTCTCTAAACTTTGCTTTTACAATTACAAGAGATGGTGGGTCTCTTGCCCACCCTTGGGGACTGGGAGTCAGTGTTGCGCACAGGGGCACTTGTTGCCAAGCTTCCTCGTTTGTTCCCAACTTCCCACCACAAAACTCATTCCTTCATGTTTGTGGAGCTCATGGTTTTAGTTCTTCTTTAGCGAGGGTTCAGCTGGCAGCTAACGATGTTGTTAGTTCATTTTGAAAAAGAGTTTTAGTCCATGAACACATGGTGGAACATCACACTTCACAGGAAGAAAACGAAACATGGGCATGTTAAGTGAGTTGTTGCCCCAGGATCAGAATGGGAATTGCAGGGGACCAGAGTTTGCCACCCCTAAATATGCCTTTGGGGATATTAATTATTTTAAGCTGGTCACTTTTTTTTTTTTTTTTTTTTATAAAGCTGGCACTTTTCAAGAAAACACAAGACTCAAAAGAACCTGTGACCCTCCCCCTTTACATGCTTAAAGAAATTCAGATAGAAAAACCTGCTTCGGGAAGGGAACTCAAGCACATTCACCTTAACACGTATGAATTAAGTGTGGTACATAGCATCCACGCACACCTGTTTGGTGGGCTCTCCTCTGTGTCGTTTCTGGGGGCTCAGCAAGAATTTGCTTACCACATGTTTGCTTTTTCTCATCTACCAATGAATTGACTACTTTCCCTTTGAAATCTTAGACCCCTTCCTACTGCTCCTTAGTCCAGAATGGCTTCTCCCCCTCAATGGCCCAAGGCCTCCTCAGGTCTCATATGCTTATGGAACCCCCATCTGCACATCCATAATGAATTTGGTTGTTTTCTCCTGTTAATCCGTCTCATGTTAATTTGATTATTATTCCAGCCAGAAGAATTTAGAAAAGTGAGAAGAAAATTCTTTTTTCTTACCCCACACAACGGAGATAAAATAGAAAGAGCCTGGAAATCCTATGTGTTCTCAGTCTGGAAAAGCTGGTATATATACCCTGGGGCCTTCAATCAGCATGCATTTGGTGGAAGAGCAGCATCGGAATCACCTGGAAGTTTGATAAAAGTTCAGAACTCTGCCCCAGGTGACTCCTCTTCACATTAGAGTTTGAGAAGCATTAATAACATCTGGATGCATTTGAATGGTGAAAGTCTTCAAACAAGGGTTTTCCACTTTGCCAGAACCGATTTAACTGCCCCCTTTTCTGGATTTTGGTTGGGTACTAGTTGTTCTTATGGAATATCAAGGATCATGTAAGGTTGAACCAGCAATTATACTAGATCAACGTTCAGACCTCTAGAAGTGTCTCAGCTAAGAAGGAAAGATGTGTCATCCTAATAAGAAGTAGGTAGTCTTTTTTAAAAAATATATTTTATTGATTTTTCATAGAGAGGAAGGGAGAGGGACAGAGAGCTAGAAACATCGATGAGAGAGAAACATCGATCAGCTGCCTCCTGCACACTCCCCACTGGGGATGTGCCCACAACCAAAGTACATGCCCTTGACCGGAATCGAACCTGGGACCCCTGAGTCCGCAGGCTGACGCTCTATCCACTGAGCCAAACTGGGTAGGGCAAGAAGTAGGTAGTCTTTGTTCCATTTTAGAGATAAGGAAATCGGGGCTCAGAGAATTTGTCCAAGATCATCCTGCCAGTTGAGTGGCATAGCAGAGATCAAGCCCAGGTCTATCTAAAGCCAAAGCTCATGATTTTTCATAGGAATGATGCTTTTGTGATTATTATTAGCTGTATTCTTTTTAAAAACAGCACTCTACATGTCTCTCCCTTTATATTTATGTCGTTTTTTCAGGATAAATTTATATAGCAGTATAAATTAGTGCTATTTTTCATAAGTTTTAAATGTAGTTATTTGCAGCTACCAAACACTGTCCCCCTTCAAGCAATTTTCAGCAAAACTGCCATGGGGAAGGGGAAGGAAACAGAAAGTCGGTGACAGAGCAAGCGTTCCACTCCGGAAATGACCCCAGAGGAGCCGGGGCTGTGCTAGAAAGAGGAGGGAGATAAAAGAGCTGAGGACTGGAAACCGGAAACAGGGGAGAACTGTGTAAACAGATGATTCTGTCACCTTTGGCAGTTCTGCCTCTGTCACCTCCTTCTGATCAACTTCCCGCACTCCACACAGAAGGACTCAAAATGTCACCAGCGACAAAGTCAATGCCACAATATGGGACACCCTCGCCAGAAAGGATGTGGGGTGGTGCTCTGAACATGGCCACAATCCACAATTTTATGACATGTCATAAACACTTGTGGAATGTGAACTTTTCCATGCCCCTCCCTCCAGCAAAATGGGGGATAAAAAGGGAGAGGGGAAAAAAAGATATGGAGTTGAGGTGAGAATATGGCAACCTGGAGCCAAAGGTTATAAATGGCAACTCTGGGCCTAAAATGAAGATTTTTATGGGGCTTTCCATTATTTTATGATAGAATTCTAATTCTCAATTAACTTTTCCGAAGTAGACCAGTCCTACTGCAGTTCAAAAGAGAAAAAATAGTATACTGTATATTGAGCTCTACAATATTTATTTCCCCCAATTTTATTTTATTTTTAAAAATACTCACCTGAGGATTTTTTTTTTTTTTTTTTGAGAGAGAGAGAGTGGAAAGGAGAGAGGAAGGAGAGAGAAACATTGATGTGAGAGAAATACATCAGTTGGTTGCCTTCTGCTCCTGTCCTGATAGGGGCCGGAGATCAACCTGCAACCAAGGTATGTGACCTTGACCGGAAATTGAACCTGTGGCTCTTCAGTCCTCAGGCTGACGCTCTAACTACTGAGCCAAACCATCCAGGGCTCCCTCAATTTTATTTTTTAAAAATTCAAAGCCGCAGAAAAGATGAAATAATAACATAATGAAACTTTTGTACTCTTTACCTAGATTTAACAGTTGTTATGATTTTGCCATATTCTCTCTTTGATCAACTTCCCACACTCCACACAGAAGGGACTCAAAATGTAAATAAATTGGTAAATTATTTTCACAATTCTTATCCCTAAATATAAACATGTATATCTAAGAACAAAAACATTCTCTCTATATATACAATACCATGATCACATCTAAGAACTATAACATTGATTTAATATCATCTAATACTAGTATATAGATCATATTCAAATTTCCTTGATTGTCCCATATATAGTCTTTGTAGGCCCCCCCCCCCCCTTTTCAATCCAGAATCCAATCAAGCTTCAGGCATTTTATTTGGTTGTAAAATCTCTTAAAGTCTTTTTAATCTATACTAAAAGAGTCTGCTTTCCTCCTCATTTCTCACCACATTTCAACATCTAGGGAAACTTTTTTTTATTTCTTTTTTAGAGAGAGAAGAAGGGAGAGAGAGAGAGAAAGAGAAAGAAACATTGATGTGAAAGAGAACCATCAATAGACTGCCTCCTGCACGCCCCCTACCGGGGATGGAGCCTGCAACCCCAGCATGTGCCCTGACCTGGAATGAAACCAACAATCTTTCACTGCATGGGACGATGCTCAAACAATTGAGCCACACCAACCAGGGATCGGGTATTTTTTAAATTAAGTTTATTGGGGTGACATTGGCTAATAAGATCATATAAGTTTCAAGTGTACAGTTGTATAATACATTATCTGTATATTGCATTGTGTGCTTACCATAGAGTTTTTCTTTTAGGATACATCACAGTCTAGATTTCACTAATTTTCTTCTGTATAATTTGTTTTAGATTTATATTTATTTAAACCTATAATCATTAAACCTGATTCTGGGGAAGAAGATGGCTATCATAAGCCAAAGTTCTTGAAGGTAAACCTTGAATTAAAAGCCTTTAACTACACTAAGTGAAATATCTAGAACCAAGGAGGGCAAACTACTACTTCCCCTGGCAAATCTGGCCTGCCTGATTTTCTAAATAATGTTTTGTTGGAACTCAGCCACAACCGCTCATTTATATATTTCCTATGGCTGCTTGGCTGCTTTCTTGCCAAGAAGGCAGAGATGAGTAGGTGTAGTAGAAGCTGGGTGGCCTGCAAAGACTAAAAAATGTTTACTATCTGGCCCTTCATAGAATAAGTTTGCTGATCCCTAATCTAAAACAAGAAATAGAAATGTTACTTCCTTCTTTGACTTTTAGTCAAGGCATGGTTCAAATACTATCAAATAGGTCTCGCAGATTCCCTTGGTAATTTTAACGTAGGGAAGTAGAAAGAACGACATTTATCAAGATTGTTTTTCTTGATTTTAAATCTCTCTCCCTTTTAAAAACTCTTTTTCTGGCCCTATGTTGACCACTTGGATTAACCCAAACTCTTCAGTCTGAAATTCACGGAAAGGCTCTTCACAACCTGACTCTTGGTACCATTTCCTTTGTCATATTTGTTCCCCTGCCTTCTAGTTCAGTGGTTCTCAAACATAAGGATGTAAAACACACACACACACACACACACACACACACACACACACACACACATTCACACACAGTCACTCAAGGGGCATGTTTAAATTGCCAACTATCAAGTCCTACCTCCAAAGATTTGGATTAAGAAGGTTTGGTTTGCCCTGCTGGTGTGGCATCGACCTATGAACCAGATCAGGGTTCAATTCCCGGTCAGAGCACATGCCTGGGTTGCAGGCTTGATCCCCAGTAGGGGATGTGCAGGAGGCAGATTCAATGATTCTTTCTCATCATTGGTGTTTCTATCCCTCTCTCTCGCTTCCTCTCTGAAATCAATAAAAAAAAAACTTAAAAAAAATGTTCCGGGTGAAAGGCAGTAATCTGCAGTTTTTACAAGTACTCCAGATCAATCTAGTGCAGGTGGTCTGAAAACCACATAGTGGAAATCACTGCTTTAGCAACAGCAAAGTATTTGCATTTGACACCTCCATGTCTTCCATGCCCCTTCCAACAAGTGTTCTTGGTGAACTTCTCCTTCCTCTTCATTCAAGGGTCTGGGCAAATGTCTGGGTGAAACTCCTTTAATGCTCTCCCTACTGGGCCCCCTCATTGTACATTCACTCTAGCCTGATATCATGGAAATGCACACATATCTATTATCATTTCTCTCATTACATTTTTGTGATTTATCACCTGCCAATTTCAGGGAGTTTCTTGAGAGCAAGAAGAGTCCCAGCCACGTTTGCACCCAAATCACAATGTCTTGCACATAATTAACTTGGGATAAAAATTGAAATCTATGCTTGACTGAATAAACTGATTATTTGAAATAGATTTTATTTGAAGCTATTGACATACATTTTATTACATTAGAGATGTTGGTAACTTAATTAGATAAGCTCTCTCCTTTATATGTGTTATATAAAATATATTATCACCTAATTCCTGAAAATGATTTAATATTAAAAGACACCATTGAGGGAGTGAAAAGAACAACCAGACTGAGAACTTATTCCCAATTACTTGTATTTGACAAATGAGTCCAAATAAGAATGGGCTAAGAGCTTCTATAGTTTAATAAGGAAAAGAAAAACTACCTAATTAATATATACAAGAAAAATATTTAAATAGCTACTTCATGAAAGAGGATACCCATATGGCTAACAAGGATATTAAAAGGCACTTGACATACTTAGTTATCAGGAAAATGCACATGAAAACCATAATGAGATTCCACTATACACCTACTAGAATGGCAGAGTTGGCAAGGTTGTGGAGCAACTGGGACTCATGCATTGCTAGTGGGAGTATAAATTGGCAAAGCCATTTTAGTAAACTGTTTGCCGATATCTATGAATTCTAAATACACACCTATTCTATAACCCAGTAATTCCACTCTTAAATATACACTAAAGAGAAATAAGGCATTTGTTCTTTAAAAGACATAAAAAAGAATATTCATAGTAGCATTATTCATAACAACTCCAAATTGGAAACAACCCTAAAGTCCATCAACAGGAGAATAGGTAAATAATTGTGAAATCCTGTATGATAAAGAGCTAATATGCTAATTAGAATGAACAGCAGAATGACCGTCTGGACAAAGCCGGGGCTTCGAGGGCCAGCCGAGGCTGCGAGGGCCAAGCCCCTTGCACGAATTCTGTGCAGCGGGCCTCTAGTATTTCTATAATGGAATTCTATACAGCAGTTAAGATGAGTTACTAATATACACAATAGCATGGATTGTTGCAGGAGGAATTAATGGGCTAGATTTCCCAGAAAGGAGTAGAAATAAACATTTTCAGAAGCCCCCACTGGAAGATGGGATGTGGAAAAAGGCCTTATTGGCATGAAGTTACATTTCTCGGGTTCCAGAGTCCCTTGCCCCTTCCGCTAGTCTTGGAAAAGGTGCAGCTGTGGGGTCAGTACAGCCAGAAGCAAGGCCAGTGTCCCGAGCTTTCGTTCCATGTTGTAGCCAGGAGTAGTTCAGCATCCAAGCTAATTAGAGTCCATTAGTCTCTTGTGTGGAGTCCAACATGGCCCTGGGCCACGTGGGCACAGGGGAGCACATCCCCTGCCACAGGGGAGCCAGGAACTCAGCATCCAAGAGAGAGAAGAGAGGAGAAGGGGAACTTACTTTGCTTGAAAGTTTTAAATATTCAGGTTTCTCCTGTTTGCAGTGGCCATGCCCATTCTGGCCACCAACTCGCTCCCAAGTGTGATTGGTAGGTAATCAGCGAGGCACCTTCCCAAGTCACTCAGACCTTGCTGGGCATGAAAACTGCCTTTGTCCAGTCCCTTCCCCAACTGATCAGTGGGGAACAGACTTGGAGAATGTTAAATGCAGCTTTTTGGAAAAGCTGTATAAATGGCATGCCTATATTATTTAGCTTTCCTTTCCTTCCTTTCCTGTTAAATAATAACCAGGTTATTGCAATGGCATCAGATGACTTTCACTGACTTTCACAGATATGATGTTGAATGAAAGAAGCCAGAAGTGAGTACATGCTGTATGATTCCATGAAGTTCTGAGACAGGTAAAACTAATCTGTGCTGATAAAAGTCAGAATAATGGTAACCTTTTGGGAAAATATTGATAGGAAGGGGTTCACAGGAACTCCTTTTTTGGGTTGCTGGAAATAATTTATATTTAAATCTGGTGTTTCCTGGTGGATATATATGTAAAAATTCAACAAGTCATGCACTTAACATTGGTACATACTATACATATGTTAAGTTTCAATGAAAGAGTTAAGAAAAAGAATCTGGGACAGTTTACAACACATCTTTATATTACTAACTATAGAGCTATGGGTGACAAAACATAAAACTTCGTTAATTGTTTATATCTTCCGCTCCTCCCCAATACTTTCCTCATCTGCTTGTTGTAAGGATTAAATAGATGAACACAGAACAAAGAAATAAGAACAGATTATGGGATGTAGTTAGTAATAAGTAAGAATTGTTATTATGACACAGCTGCGCTAAAATTTCCATAGCACTGTAAAATATACCTGGCTGGTAGTTATATTTTCAAACCATTTTTAACCTAATGGCTGCCAACTTTTTAAACATAATTTTCTTGTATAAGCTAATTTTCTTAAAAATATCTGTATATTAGAAATACCAAATGGGAAAAAATGATGGCAAAAAGTACCCATAATCCATCACTTTTTTATTTAATGAAATTACAGTTTCAGAAATATCAAATGGAACAAAACAAAACAAATTTCACCACTTTTTAAACGACTTCATCACATAATAGGTAAATGTTTCCTTGCTTTCCCTCTTCACTCTTCAGAGGTGACTACCACTGCCAGATCAGACTGTGTTTGAATTTTGTGTTAGGAAAGAAGCATTCTGTGTGTACTGCTGGTCTGAGGATGATCAATAGTAGGCAATCAGCACACACAAGGCAAAGACTAAGTAATGCGGGTCTCCTGTGGAGAAGATGCCTTGGAATATATTCTCTTCTTGGTGGAGTCATGAGTTGCTCCTTTGTCCTTTGCCTAAACCAGTCCCTTCAGCATCACTCCTGCTGGCACCAAGACATTTGGTAAAGTAAGTACTGGGTGTGCACAACCACAGACTCACAGCTGAGGCTTTGTCTTTCCTCAAACAAACACAATCCCAACAATGAGACACTGTCTGCGGGGACTAGAGGGTGGTGGGAGGACTGGCTAATTCTCTTTTCTGTCTTGCTGCTATTTGATGCTCCTTGTAGCGTGACTTTCCATAGAGGGTCTGCTGAGCCCCTCGGGGCAATGCAACTTGCCTACGGCCTTTTTTTGTAACTGAGGTTGGGAGGAGTTGGAGGGTTTCTGGGCTCGGTGTCCCTTTTACCCAGAATCAAGATCCCAGTTTTTCTCTTTGAAATTATTTGATGCTCTTCTGAAGTTCACAAATATTTTATCACTAGAGGCCTGATGCACAAAATTCGTGCAAGAGTAGGCCTTCCTTTCCCTGGCTGCTGGCACTGGCTTCCCTCTGGCACCTGGGACCCAGGTTTCCCTCACAGCCCTGGCTTCGTCTGGAAGGTCGCCCAGAAGGACATCTGATCTAATTAGCATATTAGACTTTTATTATTATAGACTAGAGGCCTGGTGCACAAAAATTTGTGCACTCGGGGGGAAGGGGGTGTCCCTCAGCCTGGCCTGTGCCCTCTTGCAGTCTGGGACCCCTCAGGAGATAACGCCCTGCTGGCTTAGGCCTGCTCCTGGGTGGCAGAGGGCAGGTCCAATCCCTAGGTGCAGCCCCTGGTCGGGCTCAGACCAGGGCCGATTGGGGTGTTGGGGTGCCGCCCCCTGTCATGCACAGAGCAGGGCGGAGCAGGAGGTTGCAATGCCACCCCCAGTCGCACTCAGGGTAGGGCCAATTGGGGGGTTGGGGCACCGCCCCGTCACACTCAAGGCAGGGTCGATGGGGAGGTTGCGGCGCCACCCCCTGTCACACACAGAGCAGGGCCAATCCGCGGGTTGGGGCGCTGCCCCCTGTCATGCATGGAGCAGGGTCGATCAGGGGGTTGGGGAGCTCCCCCCCGTCATGCACAGAGCAGGGCCCATCAGGGGGGTTGGGGAGCTCCCCCTGTCAGGCACAGAGCAGGGCCCATCAGGGGGTTGGGGAGCTCCCCCCTGTCACTCACAGAGTAGGGCCCATCAGGGGGTTGGGGAGCTCCCCCCTGTCACTCACAGAGTAGGGCCCATCAGGGGGTTGGGGAGCTCCCCCTATCACGCACAGAGCAGGGCCCATCAGGGGGTTGAGGAGCTCCCCCCTGTCACTCAGAGAGTAGGGCCGATAGGGGAGTTGGGGCGCCGCCCCCTGTCACACACAGAGCAGGGCGGATCAGGGGGTTGGGACGCTGCCACTGTCACACTCAGGGCAGGGCCGATGGGGAGGTTATGGCTCTACCCTGTCACACACAGAGCAGGGCCCGTGGGGGGGGGGGGCGGGTTGGGGCGCTGCACTCTGTCACACACAGAGCCGCAGGGCGATCAGAGGTTGGGGAGCTCCCCCGTATCAGGCACAGAGCAGGGCTGATCAGGAGGTTGGGGTGCATTCCCCTGTCACAAACAGAGCAGGGCGGATAGGGAGGTTGTGGCCCCGCCCCCTGTCACACACAGAGTTGCAGGGCGATCAGGGGGTTTGGGCGCTGCCCCCTGTCACACTGATCCCGGTGCTGGGAGGCATATTATCCTTTTACTATATAGGATAGAGGCCTGGTGCATGGGTGGGGCTGGCTGGTTTGCCCTGAAGGGTGTCCTGGATCAGGGTGGGGGTCCCCACTGGGGTGCCTGGCCAGCCTGGGTGAGGGGCTGAGGGCTGTTTGCAGCTGGTCACACACCCTTCAGGGTGGGGGTCCCCACTGGGGTGCCTGGCCAGTCTGGGTGAGGGGCTGACGGCTGTTTTCAGGCCGGCGGGTGACGAAAGCTCCCAACCGCTCCTTTTTTTCTTTTTTTTTTCTTTTTTAATTCTGGGCCAGCTTTAGCTCTGAGGCTCCAGCTTTTAGGCCTCTGCTGCTGAAAAAAGGTATCTGGTTTGTTTCGGTTCGAAACAATGTATAACTCCAGCTCTGACTCCAGCTCTGAGATCCCAGCTCGCTGAAAGCTGGTTTCTTGGGGTTTTTTTTAGCTTCTATATTTGTTAAAATGTTTCAAACTGCAGGCTCAGAGGCCTGCAAGGCAGGTGGGGAACGTTGGTTTCCTCCGTCACTGAAACAAGCAAGTCTCATGTTAGTTTCAAGCTGCCTGGCTGCCGGCCGCCATCTTGGCTGACAGTTAATTTGCATATCACCCTGATTAGCCAATGGGAAGGGTAGCGGTCGTACGCCAATTACCATGTTTCTCTTTTATTAGATAGGATGTTTCTAAGAGATTTAGATTAGATTTGGGGTGAGTTTAGGACTCACATAGCTTTTTCTCTTGAATTTTAAGATTGGTGATAAAAGATTCTTTTATTTGCTCTCTTTTTTAAATGAAATTACAGTTTATTCATTGCATCTCTATTCTAAACCCTTGTACTAGCATTCTGCCTTTTCTCCTCCTCAAATCCCTTTATCAAGTTCTTTCATTAAGTCATTCAGTGCATATTTTGTTGAGCATTTACTATTGCCAGGCACTGCTCTAGGTTTGGGGATATAGTGGTGAACAAGCGCAGGCATCATGTAACTGAAAATCAAAGATAACCAAGTATACATTTACACCACATGCAATAGCATCATGTAGTAATAAAGCATCATAAAATACAATACAGCAGTGTCAGTGCATGGAGAACGATGTGTTGGGATCAGGGTGTTTATTTTAGGTACATTGGTCTGACAAGGCCTCTTCAAAGAGGTCACGTTCCTTTGATGCCTTTACTTTCTTCTCAGGTCTTTCCAGGTGTTGGTGATCTGATTCTGCACCTCTCATTCTATATCACCCTTCTTATCACATCCTCCATTCAGCGCTTTCCATGACTGAACTACTTTTCCCCCACTTGCCCTCACTCTGGACTGCTCCTTCCTGATCGTCTCCTATTTTCTCCCTAATCATCCTAGGAGTTTCCATAAACAGCATACCTCTGAAAAAGAATTTACATGTGGGAGTTTAACACAGACTTCTAAGTGATTGTACTCTCATGCATATACCTTGGAAATTGCTATTTGAGAAATAATTCTAGTATAAACCAGAGGTTTCCCAACTTTTAGGTTGATGCACTGCTGTAAGTAGGGGACCAAAGGCTTTGAAAGAGAGAGGCATCCTTCCCATCTCCTTATGCTCAGTCCTACAAGTGCTGCCTATGCCTATAAGTGTATCAGCGCAATCGAGCTGTGCCTTATTTTTTAAAATTGATTTTTAGAGAGTGAGGAAGGGAGAGGGAGAGAGAAAGAGAAACACTGATGAGAGAAACACCACATTGATAGGCTGCCTCCTGTCCGCCCCATACTGGTGATCACAAGGCTGAAACCTGGGAATCAAACTGGCAACCTCTAGGTCAGTGGTTCTCAACCTTCTGGCCCTTTAAATACAGTTCCTCACGTTGTGACCCAATCATAAAATTATTTTCATTGCTACTTCATAACTGTAATGTTGCTACTGTTATGAATCGTAATGTAAATATCTGATATGCAGGATGGTCTTAGGCGACCCCTGTGAAAGGGTCATTCGACTGCCAAAGGGGTCGCGACCCACAGGTTGAGAACCGCTGCTCTAGGTGCTTGGGAGGAGGCTCAACTGACTGAGCCACACTGGCCAGGTTGAGCTTTACCTTATTATGCAGCCATTTTGGTGGCTATTAAATTCCCACTTCCTGTTGAGTACGTATATGGAAATCTAGGATGGAAATGACTCCTTTAAAAACACCCACACTCACTTTTAGTGTGACGCACATTTTGAACAGAGCCCAGACCACCTGCTGTTTATTCCTTACCATATCGAACTCTACCTTCATCTCTGGATTTCCTCCAGAGGACATGGGATGGGAATTTGCACACCGTCTTCCACTTAGTAAATACATTCAATGATGGAGTGGATCCTGCGAGTTGCATCAAACAACATATAGAGGCTGATTTTCTAAATTTCTTGGCCAGACCCTTGGGACCACATACCCTTATAACAAATGGTACTTGGACCATGATCACTGGTAAAAGTGTTGATGACTAGAGAGGGGAGGGCCATGTCTTGTAATTAAATCTACACAAGCTCTTCAGAATAATTTGACTTGATCCATCACTTGGAAACAGTCTTTGTCAGCTTTTAGAGACTTTTTTTCTCACAATGAAAAGTAGTTTTTATTAGAACAGTAAACACAAAACTATTATCTATGCAGACTCAATGGCCTACAAAAAGAGTGCTTTGCACTCTAATTAAGAACAAAGCAGCCAATTACATCAGACTGAACTTTGGAATCACACCTTTGTTTTTGTTTCATCTTGTAAGACTGAACAAGGAATCAGTGGGAAAGGGTCAGGCAAAGTAGCTATTTGAGGATTTAATTAACGGATTGGGTCTCATAGCTGCTTTAGAGGCTGCTAAGGTTAAGCCAGAAGGAAGGCAGCACCGCCGTGGTGAAGAATCTAATTGTCAGTTTTGCAGACTCTGTGATTTTATTCTGTCAGTTCACCAAGGAATGAGCTGTCAGGTTGTGTCTACGTCCCAGCTTCTCTTTTGCGTCTAGCCTTCTGCTTCCCAGCTTCAGGTTTAGCCCACACAGACTCCATGAGCCATCTAGCATGGAGGCCAGAGTGTTCTAGAGCTTTGGCTACACACAATGTGATCCGAACAGCAAGGGCATAGTCTGTCCTCTTGTTAGAAATGCAGGCTCTCAGGCTCCTCCCAAATCTCTGATTCAGAATCAGAATCTGCCTTTTAGCAAGATCACAGGTCTGCGTGTTAAAGTTTGACAAGCACTGTTCTAAGGGGCTCTAGCCCAGCACTGACCAGGATAGTCACCAAACTTTAGTGAGCCTCAGAATTACTGACAGAATCATTTATACAAAAATGAACATTTCTGATTCCCACCCCACTGACAAATGGGCTTCTACATAGTCTTGTGTCTTTGTCACGGTTCTTTAACCAGCATCCCGTGTCGCAGTGTTTGCTTTAAAACTTTTATCATCGATGGCTTCAGAATTTTTATGCAGAAAGATGCTAGTACAGAAATCTGGTTTGAAGAAGGCCTGAAGCTGCTTTTGCTTAACACTTTTCATAAGATTGAGGAAATATCAGTTGCCCAAACTAGAAACCAGAAAGAAAGTTAATGGAGATTATTGGGGAACACCATTACTATTTATTTTGTTAACACCAGTCTCTCCCCCAAGGCCTAGAGACCATCTCCTGAACTCCAGCTTTGTGGTTGGAGTCCTTTAATCACAAACGTTAGAACCAGTCTCTGCCTGACAACATGGGAGTTTATTAGGAAGATGTCAGATGGCTCACGGAACAATGAGAAGTCTATAGAACAAGGCTCATAAGTGGGTAGGAAGCATGGCAGATTTAGGGGTCTGGGTAGCAGGAGCTTCTCAAGACTTTTGTCTGGGAGCCAGCCCTGACAATAAGTTCCAATTGTTTCCAATCTTTCTGTTACTTTTCTGAAGATCCAAATCCCAGGACAGGAATAGATGGCCTGACTTGGAGAGGGGAGGGTTGTCCACTTTGAGCAACACTCTTAACAGACTGTATCCAAAAGGCAGGGGAAGAAACGGTAATTCCTCGGTGGAAATGGGGGTTCTAGAACAGATGCCTGGCAGTCAAAAGAGCAATCAGTGTCTCGCTACCTGAGAGCACACTTCTATGGCTTCTCAGACTTCACAAGAAGTAAGTTTCGGGAGTAGAATTTTTGTCTGTTGGGGTTTTTATTGTATCCCATGTGCATAGAACAGTGCCTGGCACATGGCAGGTTCTCCATAAGTATTTGTTAAGGAATGACTGACTGGAGAGGTTACATGGCATAACGGTTAAGATGTAGCTTCTGGAGTCTGGCTGCCTGGGTTCAGAGCCCAACGCTCTTATTTACAAGTTGTGTTCATCTTGCGTGGGGTCTTAACTTCTTTGTGCCTCTGGGCTCAGGCTTCCTCATACCTAAAGCGGCATTCATAATAAGTGCCGTTTCGTCGGGCTGTACTTAGAATACACTTACAACTTAGAAAGTAGTCAGAGTGAACTTAGAACAGTGCTTATTATGTTGGCTATTGTTTCATCTATTACTGTGTAACCAAACTATCCCAAACCTTAGTGACTTAAATCAACATTTTATTTATTTGCTCATGATTCTGTAATTTGGACAGGGCTCATAGGGGACAACTTGTGTCTACTGCCTGACGTCTGCTGGTGCTGGAACATTTGTGATATCATCTTGGCTCACATATCTGGCACCTCAGCAAAGATGGCTCACATGGTTGGGGGCTGGTGGGAAGCCTTGTCTGAGATAATATATCCGGGACCTTGCTTCTTGCTGTCAGCTGGGTCCTCAGTTCTCTTCCCTATCGCCGTAGGGTCCCTCCTGCCCTGTGGCCTCTAATGGAGTCTCGGAGCTGCCCACATAGGAAGTCTGGCTATTCTTCTTTCAAGACTGCAGAAGTGGAAGCTTCTTGGTCCTTAAGTCTTAAGGCTTAAGTTTGTCAACCTTGGCACTCCTGACATTTTGAGCTGAATAATTCTTTGTTGTGGGGACTGTGCTGTGCATTCTTGGTTCTGTAACACCTCGCTGGCCTCCACCTACTGGATGCCAGTAGCACCACCCCCTTCCTCTAAACTGTGACAAACAAAATTGTCTCCAAACACTGACAAATGTCCCATCGAAGGCAAACTCTCCCCTGGTTGGAAGCTGTTTGGCTAAAGCGAGTCACAGGTTTAGCTCAGATTCAAGGGGAGAGGCTTGGTTCATTGAGAGCTATCAGCGAAACAGATTCCCACTGCTATACCTGTCTCTGAACGCAGCATGCCACATGTCTCTGTTCCTGAATCCTGCCCATAGATCGGCCATCTCTCTCTCCTTCTAATGGGGTGCTCATTCTAACTTCTTGCTTGGACGTCTCTTCTTGTCATTGGCAGTGCTGTGCAGCGTCCATTCTGGTCGCTGCTTTTGGCAGTCTCTCCGGCACCATCCTAGCATCCAGGCGTGCTGGCTTTCCCCTCTCCTTCCCACCCTCTGCAGTTAACAGAACGGTCTAGTGTTCATATTGTACCACATGACCACGCTCTGTGATGGGTGAAGCTGATCTTGCAGTCTCTGAGTATGACATATGTTCTAACACCCACAAGCATTAGCAATTGCTATGCTCTCTCTGAAAGGCACTTGCTTTATCACCCCCTCTCCCACAAACTAACTTCTACTTTTCCTTCAGGATTCATTGTAGGGGCCACCTCCCCTCAGAAAACTTCCGGGAAAGCCCAGGCTCCAGTCATATTTAGCAGTTTCTTAGGGCAGAGGCCTTGTTGTGTTCATCTTTATATTCCCACCACGGTGTCTGCTGCGTAGGAAATATTTCTTATAATAAGTGAATGCTTTAAAAGCCAAAAGGAAGAGTTTAAAATTTGAAGAGAGACCAAGGAAAGGATGGGAGTGATTCATGTCATTATTTGGGGGAACAGCTTTCTGGGCAGGAGGAGCAGCAAGTTCATGGTGGGGAGGCTGAAGTGGCTGTCGTGTGTTTGAGGAAGGGCAATGAGGCCAGCTTGCTGGGGCAGAGTAAGGGAGGAGGACAGTGGTAGGAGTTTCGGTCAGACAGGTAACAGAACAGATCATTTTGTTTGCATGTCAAGGTAAGGGCCCTGGACTTCACTCTGAATGAGATGAAAAGCCCGTGGAAGAAATTTTGAGCAGAAGAGTGACTTATATTGACCTATATTTTTAGAGGATTATTCTGGTTCCTGTGATGAGAGGGGTCAGCATCGGGGAGGAAGCAGTGAGAGCAGATAAGAAACTATTGCAATAATCTGGCGAGAGATGCTGGTGGACTGGATGTGAGACACAAAAGAGGGAGAGGTTCAGGAATGATTTCATGGTTTGTGGTCTGAGCAAGAAGAATGAAGGCTGTTTTCTGAGAAGGGGAGACTGCTTCAGGATGGAAATTAAAAGTCTGATTTTGATGTATTAAGTATGAGATGCTTCCTATACATTCAATTGCTTGCAGAGTAGACGGCTGGCTATCCAAGTGTGAAGTGCAGAGGAGGCATATAAACTGAAGATACGAACGGGGAAGTTCTTTTAGCTCTATTAAACTATGGTAAACTTGAGTGATTTAAAAAATGACAAAATACAATGGCTCAATAATAGAAGTTTATTTCTTGTAAGTCAACAGTCTAGAGAAGTTCCAGATGATCGGCAAATTGTGACAAGACCTATTTCTATGGAGAGTTGGGGACAAAAACCTGATTGAAGTTGTTCAACAAAGAATGGAAAAGGGAGAGATTGGCATTGGAGACTGTGAATAGACAATTCATTCAAGCAGTTTTGTTATAAAGGAGAGCCAAGGTAGCTTGAGGGAGATAAAGATTCAAGGCTTTTTGTTTAATTTTTAAGGTTTTTATTTTAATAGGAAAAACTACAGCATGTTTGAAGGCTGATGGGAATGGCTCAGTAGAGAAGATAAGATTGATGATGCAAGGAGAGGGGAGAATTTCAAAAGCCCAGTCCTTGAGTAGGCAGAGGAAATGCCAACCAGAATGAGTGCTTGGCCTTAGACAGGAGCATGAACCACTGTTCATCCATAAAGCATAGGTTAGTCCAAGCTTATGGGCACAGATGCGGATAGGGGATCAACTATTCTGGTCTGGGACTGAGGAGTTTCTTGGATTATGGGACTTACAGTGCTCAAATTGGCACAGCCAAGGACAAATAGGAATGGTTGGTCACCTCAGAGGTAGGAAAATTTGGGGTATGTGTTTATGGAAGTTCTCTTTGGATTGCTTTGAGTATCGCCAAATGAGAAAGGGCTAGCCTCCTCAATTGCTTCAACCCATTACTAAGCATCTGCATAGCCTAAATGCCAGTGTTATGCAACGTGAAAGCTATTACAATGAATAATTGTTGTTCCCGTTCTTGAGGAGCTTGGGATAGTGGAAAAAATAGAAAAGAACATGACTACTCATAAGGCACGCCAGTGTGGGGTGTATGTAATGAGTTTATTCATTGTAAGGCATCTAAGTCATGTTCCATATTCTTCAGGAACCTATTAGTTGCTAGAATAGATAATACTCAAGAATACTAATGGTTAATATTTCCCGAGATCTTACTGATGTCTAGCAGCTGTATATTTGTTAATTCATTTCATCTTTACAACAGCCTATTAGAGAGGTCCTATCATTATTATCTCCATTTTACAACTGAGGAAACAAACGCATAGCGATTTGCTCCAACTCACACAGCAATTTGCTCCAGGTCACACGGACAGGTTTTGAATCTTGGTTGACTCCTCACCCAAGCTTTTCAGCACTATACTGCACTGTTTTCTGGAAATTGCTGTTATGTGTGGTAAAATGTGATTAAGATTTATTGTATTCACAAATTCCCTACATATTTATAAGAAGGAGAGACCATTTTTTATCTAGGGCAATCAAGGAAGACTTCATGGAGGAACTGTCATTAAATGGAACTTGAAGGAAGTTAATATTTCATTAGGCAGAGGTGAGGGAAGGACATGCCAGGCAGATGAACCTCAGTGAGGACTAAGTTCTCTCTCTCTCTCTCTCTCTCTCTCTCTCTCTCTCTCTCTCTCTCTCTTTAAAGACATGTTTTTCTTTATTTTTTAAAATATATTTCTATTGATTTCAGAGAGGAAGAGAGAGAGAGAAACATCAGTGATGAGAGAGAATCATTGATTGGCTGCCTCCTGCTTGCCCCACCCTGGGGGTCAAGCCTGCAACCTTGGCATGTGCCCTGACCAAGAATCAAACCTTGGCTTCCTGGTTCATAGGTCAATGCTCAACCACTTAGCCAAGCTGGTTGGAGTAAGTTCTCTTTTTCATCACCTACCATCTTCATGGACTCCCATGCTCTATGTCATATGTCATAGAGTCTATGATTAGCTTGTTTTTCCTTCCTCTGCCACCAAAAGAGATGTTTGGGATTTTAAGAAGGTAGAACCACAGAGTAGAATGCTGACCTTTACTTTCTTACACATGTGCAGCTTGTCTTTCGAGTTCCAAAATGGATAAAAAAAACTCTGTTGGTCCATATATGTTGTGGCAAATGGCAAGATTTCATTCTTTTTTATGGCTGAGTGATATTCCCATATATATATATATGATGTTATATATATATATATCTCACATCTATTGCATATCTATGTATATATGTCACATCTTCTTTATCCATTCATCTATCAAAGGACATCTAGGTTGCTTCCATACCTTGGACATTATAAACGACATTGCAATGAACATAGGGGGTGCATATAACTTTTTTAATTATTGTGTTCATTTTCTTTGGGTAAATACCCAGAAGTGGAATTTGTGGGTTTGGGAAGGAAACCGCCAACAAGACAAAAAGGCAATCTACTGAATAGAAGATATTAACAAATGAAATATCTGATAAGGGGTTAATATTTAAAGCATATAAAGAACTCATACGATTCAGCATCAAACAAAACAAACAATACAATTAAAATATGGGCAGAGGACCTGAATAGACATTTCTCCAAAGAAGACATCCATATGTCCAACAGACACATGCTCAGCATCACTAATCATCGGGGAAATGCAAATTAAAACCACGATGAGATGTCACCTCACACCTGAAGAATGGCTGTTATCAAAAAGACAACAAATACCAAGTGTGATGTGGAGAAAAAGGTACTATTGAGCATTTGAGGTCTGGCCAGGGTGACTGAGGAGCTGAATTATTTTTAATATTTAATTTTAATTGGTTTTAATGTAAAAATGATACTTGAGTTTGTTAAAAACTTAAGTATTTTGAACCAAATTGGCAATGTGAATCTACTTTTTCCAACTGTAGCTTTTATGAAACCTAAATTTACATCAAGTATTTCTGATATTTTTCAACTAAATTGAGATGTGCTATAGCATAAAATATACAAAAGTCTTAGTATTTAAAAAGAATGTAAAATGTCTCATTAAATTTTAAATATTGAATACATGTTGAATAGTAACATTTTGAATATATTGCGCTAAATAAGGTATTAAATTTCACTTGTGTCTTTTTAAAATTCTCACCTGAAGATATATATATATATATATATATATATATATATATATATATATATACACTTATGTACATATATATACATTTTTTAAAATTTTATTATTTTTTTAATCCTTACCCAAGGATATTTTCCATTGATTTTTAAAGAGAGTGAAAAAGAGAGGGAAAGACAGAGAGAAATATTGATGTGAGAGAAACACATCGATTGGTTTTTTTCCTGCATGAGCCCAAACCAGGGCCCAGGCCAAGGAGGAGCCCTTGACCAGAATTGAACTCGGGACCCTTTGGGCCGCAGGCCGATTCTCTATCCACTGAGCCAAACTGGCTAGGGCAAACATTTATTGATTTTAGAGAGAGAGGAAGGGAGAGAGAGAGAAAGAGACATTGATGTGAGAGAGGGAAAATACATTGTTTCCTGTACATGCCATGACCAGGGATTGAACCGAACCTGAAACTTTTTGGTGCACAGGATTCTCCAACCTACTGAGCCACCCAGCCAGGGCTCACTCGTTTCTTTTTTATTGTGACTGTCATTATATTTCTGTTGGAGCCCCTTCTAGAAGCTCCAAAATATAATGTTGCATGGCAACTCCTGATAGTCTTCTGCCTCAGGAAAATAGGTAAGGCTGTCTATTTATATAAATACAGAATATGGTTCTGTGTAAATGGCTGTTGTTCAGGAAGGGAGGTGCATTTGGTAGAGGAGAATGAGCATGAACTGTAGTGTCAAATCTATTTGGGTTTGTATCCCAACTCTGCCACTTAATAGGTGGGCAACCTTGAGCAAAGTATTTAACCTGAATACATAAACTTTTAGATTTCCTCTTATGTAAATTAAAGCTATAAATACTGTAGGGCACACTGTCGGTGCTCTGCCCACATTTCCTGCATCCCATTTATTATTTCTGTGTAAGCACACACCCACTCCCTACCTCAAATGGGGACAAATTTATACCCCAAGCTTCCCTAGGGCTTCCAGCCCAAGTAGAGATTTCACCAGGAAATCACACCCTTATTCCCGTCATCTGAAGGTCGGCTGTGGGAACCCAAGTTAAGACAGTTACTTCATATAATCTGGGGGCTTAAAAAAGAAGTGCCTGGCACAGAGGAGCTTCTTAACCCTACCTCATGATATATACCAGCCAATATACTCCATTGATTTTATAAGCATATCAGGAAGAAGTGAATTATCAATGTTTTTTTAAATGGTTTTGGAGTGGGTTTGTGTTGACACATCCATAGTCTTTCCCTCTCAGATCTTTAGCCTAATCATTTTTCCATCAGCTCAGATGGAAAAAAAAACATGTAAAAATTCATAGGTTCATGAGACCTTAGAGAAGATTGAATCCACTTATGAATACATTTGTATTACTTACATGTACATATTTTATGTATATAAACATGTATATATGTTTGTACTACTTGCATGGATTATATTCATAATCCACCTATGAATCCACTTATTAAACATGTATATTACTCATTTCTGTGATTTCTCTCTGAGTATGTTGTTAAACAGATGCTGTAATTAAATCACTCTCAGGGTATAAATTCACTATTTCAGAATAAAAAAAGATGATTCTGTTAGAAAAGAGTTTGCTGACTCAACACACACGAGCATGTACACACACACATACCCTATAAATACATATAAGTCCACATCTACATGTTGTGATTAAAGCATTTTATATATTAAAGACAATCTATTTATATTTTCATATACTTCCAGTTCATCCTTTTAACAAGTTTTTAATTAATACTAGTAGTTATCATTATTGCTATATTAGAGTACATACCAGACATTATTTTAAAGAATTGCCAGACACTACCTCATTTAACCTACTCAAAAACTCAGCTCAAAAATTATCTCCTCCAAGAGGCCTTCTCTGCCTGCTCTAAATTAGTCACCGTCAGTTGCTCTATTGTAGCCTTTATCACTACTTGAAATTTTTATTTATTTGGCTTATGTGTTTTTTGTGTCCTTCTTCACCCAACTCCTTCGCTATCCCAATTAGAACTTTTCTGTCTTGTGTACCACTATAACCACAGTAACTAGAATAGTGCCTGGTACATGGCTGATACTCAGTAGATTTTTATTGAATGATAGAGTATCTATAATAATAAAAGTGTAATATGTAAATCGACCAAACGACCGAACAGCAGAACGACCGTCCAGACAACCTTCCTGATGACCACACTATGACACGCACTGGCGCCAGGCCAGCCAAGGTGGGTGTGATGTGATTGGTCGGGCGGGGGTGGAGGGGGCCCGCCATCACCATCACCATCACCATCACCCCATGATCGCCCCCCAGAGGGAGGCCCAGGCCACCAGCCTGCGATGCTGTGGTGGCTGTGCAGGGCCGGCCAATGTTCACCCAGCAGAGGGAGGCTCAGGTCAGCCAAGCGATTGCACCCCATGCCTGTTGCCTGCAGAGGGAGGCGACCAGTGGTAGGGGAGGGAGGGAAGCGCCATACAGATGGCAAGCATGGCAGTGGCAGGGGCGGGGCTGGCTGCTGGCAGATGGGGGAAGGAAAGCCCCAATAGGCCCTGATCGCCAACCAGGCCTAGGGACCCTATCCGAAGTGTCCCGGATTGTGAGAGGGCGCAGGCGGGGCTGAGGGACACCCCTCCCCCCCCTGCACGAATTTCGTGCACTGGGCCTCTAGTATAAAAATAATGGAGATGAGGACTCTGAAGCTCAGAGAGGCTAAAAGGTTAAGATTCCAGGGGTGGTAAGTGGCTAAGCCCATATTTGAACCATTATCTCTTATCCACTCTATACTATTGTTCTCTATATTATGTGGACTATAGAAGGATGGCAAAGCTTGCACATAAGGAAATCTCTCTCTGGTAAGGGAGGGAAACATTCACTTCCAGTCAATATATTTGCTAACCTTGCTAGAATCTGTATTAAGCACCAAGGACACACAAGTAAACAATACAAACATAGCCCAGGTCAGCATGGAGCTTTTGATCTAAACCAGCAATTTCAACTGGTGTGCCACAAGAATTTTTAAAACATGCAATAGCTGACTATTTAGTTGTGGGCACTGGCCTCTTTTCTCTTAGATAAGTGGTTCTCAACCTTCTGGCCCTTTAAATACAGTTCCTCATGTTGTGACTCAACCATAAAATTATTTTCGTTGCTACTTCATAACTGTAATGTTGCTACTGTTATGAATCATAATGTAAATATCTGATATGCAGGATGGTCTTAGGCGACCCCTGTGAAAGGGTCATTCGACTGCCAAAGGGTCACGACCCACAGGTTGAGAACCGCTGCCTTAGATTGTCAAATTAAAAATAATGACAATAGCCAACATAACAATAACCATTTGGCGTGAATGAATCAAAATTACACCTATTTAGCCTTTATCACTACTTGAAATTTTTATTTATTTGGCAAAAATATAATCAGATGGGCAAATTATATTTTTTAGTAATTAGTTTGCGTGTGCCATGAGATGAAAAAGGTTGAAAATCGCTGGTCTATCCTAGTCAGTCGGGAAGTAATAACAAGTAAAATACATATTATGGAAAGCTATGTATGGGGATAGGAGAAATAGCACGGTTAGTCTTCCAAGTAAAGGGGGTCAAGGAAGGCTTCTCTGTGGGAGGAAATGTAGCCTATTCAAGAAGTGAAGAGAAATGCAACAGGAAGGTCGTGTAGAGGTGAAGGCGAGAATGGCAGGAGGTGAATGGAGAACAGCCTTGGAAATGACATCGGTGAACAATGGTCATACATGGTGGAGAGTGATTTGTCCTAACAGAAGTTGCTTACAGTGCTATTGCTATGGGAGTTAAGAGATGAACAGTCCCACCATGGGAGGGCTTCATGAAGTCATTATAATAACACGTAAACACTTATACACACCTGTTTCTCACTCATCCGATTCTCAAAGCTCACGCTTCCGTAGGTAATCTCTTTTATTAGTTGTTGATCTGTCCTTCCAAAATTATCAAACACAAACAATTGTGAATATACATTTTTATCTCCACTCCCTTTTCCTGCACTATACAACATACTATATGCGCCATTCTATACTTGACTTAGCAACACTCACTGGACACCTGTCTATATCAGCACACAGAGAACTTCCTCATTTTTGTTTTTACAGCTGCACAGTGTTCATAAGGACGTACCATAATTTATTTACTTTTCATAATTTATTAAGCATTGGGGTGTTTCCAATCTTAGGCTATTGAACAGTTTTGTAGTCATGACTGCTTATAACTATGCAAGTATCTTTATAATTTTTAAAGCTATCGTTGAATTGCCTTCAATGGGGATTATTTGAAAATGCTTCCAGGTGGTTAGATTTAACTACAACACTAAACATAAAGCCAGAGAAGCAAACAAAAAGAATTATTATTTTTAAATGATGCCACTAATATGCTTGCTCATTTCCAATAAAATCCTGCATACAACTAAAAATTCAAAATAGAAAGTTGTGTCATATATTAGATAAAGTATGGATCCAGATTCTGGCAAGTTTGAAGCTGATGCAATTTAGGGGGTCTCCTTTAAGAAAAATAATATGAAACTACAAATGACATCTGTGAACAATGATCTTACACACTTTGGAAGGGACTCATGTAGGAGAGGGGCCTGAAGTGTAAGCTCGGTTGGCTTTGTGGCAGATCTGCTCTGTATGACATACATGCACACATGTGGAGAAAAACAAATTATCTGTCCTTTCCAGTGGGGAGAAACCATGTTCAAAATGTGTTTACCACTGTCCTTAGCTACACATCAGTGAGAATGAGCCCACAGGCCCAGAGGTGTCAGCTCCATGATGTATGTAATATTCCCTTTATTCACATTCTATCTCCCCAAATGGATTCGTTTTATGTATCTTTCATCTTAGAAACCCCTAACACCGTATAGAAAATTTTTGTTAATATTAACAATATGATATGAAGGAAAATGTCACATTGTAGAGAACATTCCTTGGGGAGAGTTCAGAGGGCCCCCGTCAAGTTCATCTATCCTGACCATATGCATTAAAAAGCTCCAGCTGGGTCCTAGCTGGTTTGGCTCAGTGGATAGAGCATTGGCCTGTGGACTGAAGGGGCACAGGTTCGATTCCGGTCAAGGGCACATGCGGGTTCCATCCCCAGTGGGAGGCATGTAGGAAGAAGCTGATCAATGATGCTCTCTCATCATTGATGTTTCTCTCTCTCTCCCTCCCTCTTCCTTCCTCTCTGAAATCAATAAAAATATATTTTAAAAAAACCCACACAAAATACAAACAAACAAACAAAAAAACTCCAGCCGGCAAGAGGTTACTATTGGGAAATGACTGCCTCATACTAACTTTGAAAGAGATAAGCTGACAAATTGAGTTTAGTGATCTGAAGTTAATGATCCATCTCTGTAACAGGCAGTAGCTTGCCTCCCAGTCCCAGGTTCTGCTGCCATTCCTTAGTCAGGCAGCATTGTAATACTTCCGAGGAGAGAAGTACTGGCTGGCTGATGAGGAGATGAATACACGCCCTGGAATAGCAGTATAAAAGAAAACAAGCAGAGAGGAAAGAGGAGAGGGATGCAGACCAGGGTTAATAGACAATAGAATTAATTAGTATGTCAGCTAAAAACAAAGCGAAAATCAATTAAAAATAAGCATCAAGCATAGAACAGAAATTTAGTAAGATGGGTCACCTGCCAAACAAGATTAGGGTTTCAGTGGAACGGACTACATTTCAGAGAAAGATTCATATCTGACATTTGAAATATAGGCATTATCCAATTAAGTGAGGTTTGGAGAGTCCATATCAGCCGCCTGCATCACAGAGTTAAGCGGTTCTATGACTACATTTAAGTAATGTTGACCTTCAGTCAAAGTGCCTCATAAACTGGGTTTATGTTCACTCATGTTCAAATGAGTCCACAGTGACTGCTTGTTAGGAAGCTTCTAGTACTGCTGTTTCTTTTATCTTTTACTTTGTTTAAGGATGACTCACCAAGATAAGGTCACTGCTACGTATGTGAAAGGTAATTCATTTACAACCACAAACTCCCATATATAAGAAACATCGACTTTTAACCTTTTCTTTTTTTGTATTGTTAGTTTTAAAAATGTGTGTTTATTTTGTCTGAACTGGTTTCTTTGAAATTATCCTAATTCTGGTGTCTCATGGGTAGTGGAAAATGGAATCTCTGTCATTATTGGGGTTTTATCTCCCCTTGGTCACACAGGACTCAGAATGATAATGTGGTGCCCAGAAAGTTGGATGTGAGAGCCACTGTGGTTTTGGCTTACCCAAACCCCTCCTGCTTTGTCACCTTCCTTGCTGCTAGGGGTGGACAAATGGTCAACTGACAGTACCGGCCTATAAGAGGAAAGAGAACTTCTGCTGGGGGTGTAGGCAATGCTTTTCTTTCCCTGATAAAATAAATGCAAGATCCGAAGGCTCCCTCTCCCTCTCTCCTGACTTGATATGGACACAGTATCTGAAACGGCAGCCGTCATCTTGCAACCACGAAGGATAGGCCAGGAGAATTACAGACTTGATGGCCCCAACATCATTGAGCCGCAGAATCAGTTCTTCCATCCACTTTCAGAATTTCTGTTGTGAGAGAGAAAAGGGACACCCTCTTTGTTTACACCACTTTATTTTGCGTCTTTCATTATTTGCTGCTTAAGGCATTTCTAACTGATTCACAGAGGACACAGGTCTATTTTCCAGTTCTTCATGGTTGCTGCTGGTATTCTTATTGTCCAGTGGTTTCTTGAAATCCAGTGACCAGCTGTTCCTGGGCCCTTTACTGGACATAGGAAACGATCAGGACGGGGACCCTGGTGTCTAAGGCTCAAAAGCCATACAGCATCCCGCTGAGCCCAGCCTGGGAGCCAGGAGCAGGTCCCCACTACTCTCTAAACCGGTGGACTGCTATCCCTGCCCTTGATGGAAAAGTTAACTTTTTGATCCTCTTGCCAATTTCACAGGCACACTCCCTTTCTCTTTCCTCCATTCAGGACACCTATTACACTCTTCTCTGTGAGTTGAGGTTTTTACAAATAAATGCAATGACTTTCCTCAGGAAGGTCCTTCTTTCTGTTTAGCTACAACCCATCTCTGAGACAAGGCAGCAAACACCAATGATCTGCTTCAAATGTAGGAGGGAAAACTAGAGTGATCAACACAATTTAATACTTTAATACATCACTTTGCCACACCCACCAGTCTAGCAAAGAAGCCACTGTGGCAAGAGACGCTGAGAATAACAACAGCTGAGTAACAAGGATGACTTTCGAGCCTTGTGCTGACTTGCGTGGATGATATCCTTTAGCTTGTTTCTCATCTACACAGCAAGGTTTTCAATGCACATATGCCATGGGGATGCTTCTTTATTCATAAGCGCGAGAGCTGGTGTAGTTTGGATGGTGGTATATGGATGGAGGGGGAGAAGAGGAGAGTGACTATTCACCCTAGACTTAGCTTACTCATAAGACTTGCCATTTTGACCTTCACTGTTTATATTTAAGAAGTTGGAGCTTTCATTTGAAAGTGTTTGCTTTTTATTTCTGGATTTCTTTTTAGAAAAAGTTTTATTTAAGGTTTAAAACTTGTTTTTTTTGAAAGGGTAATTATTTACAAGATTAATTGCAAAATTGATTTTAATGGCAAATGACTGGTTTGCCAAATATAACCAACAGGAGCTTGATTTAAATAAATTATAGTACAACTATCCTATATAATGAAGAGGTAATATGCAAATTGACCATCACACCCTTGCACAATATGGCCGCCCCATGTGGTCAAAGATGGCCGCCACAAGATGGCCGGAGGGGAGGGCAGTTGGGGGTGACCAGGCCTGCAGGGGAGGGCAGTTGGGGGCAATTGGGCTGGCAGGGGCGTGGTTAGGGGGTGATCAGGCTGGCAGGCTGAAGCAATTAGGGGCAATTAGGCAGGCAGGCAGGTGAGCGGTTGGGAGCCAGCAGTCCCGGATTGTGAGAGGGATGTCCAACTGCCGGTTTAGGCCCGATCCCTGGGGAATCAGGCCTAAACCGGCAGTTGGATATCCCCCGAGGGGTCCCAGATTGGAGAGGGTGCAGGCTGGGCCAAAGGCCCCCCCCCCCCAGTGCATGAATTTCGTGCATCAGGCCTATAGTTAGTATATGAAATTAGAGACTGGGATGCTATATAACTATTAAAGAAATGAGGAAGTACTCTGTAGCAAGTATGAAAAATATTCTCTCTGGTTCTTGTCTCTTATTTCACTCACTTTCCACACCCTCCATAGGTTATTTCTTATGAATCTTTTCAGAGTTTCTTTATAGACAAGTAAATACAAATGTAGATTCTTACTTTTCCTTTTGACATGAAAAGTATAATATTTTACATACTGTTCTGTCCCTTGTTTATTTTACTTTGACATCAGAGAGTAATTATAACTCAGAAGTTTAGAGTAAGGGTACTGACAGATTGAAGCTCAATCAAAACTACAAATAACTTTACAAAAACTATATCACCCATATACTTCAACGCAGCTAGTGAACATCTCCACAGGTGTTTGTTAGTTGAACTACAGTCTATGTTTCCTTGATGCTTATAGTCCACTTAGCCCACATTTTGGGGAACACAAAAGGGAAGCTTTTTATGTATTTAGTTTGGGTTCCAGCTCAGCACCGCTGAGCCATCTATCAGTAAGGTCTTTCTGGGCCTTCATCTGCACTGTTCACCATCATAAGGACATGCAATGCATGCTTCCTACTCCTGAGTTACTTGTAGGCAGTCATAATTGGCCAGAAGGGACAAATATTACCAGTTCTATCACATAATTCCTAATGCGATGAAGCTGTGCTTAGGTGGCTTTTAAATAGGCCAAACTTATATATTTATTTTCTAAAACACTTGAACCCAAAAGGTCATTCAGTCAAAACCCTAATATTTGTGACCAAGTATCAATCCCTTTCCACAAAAAAACCTCTATCTTTTCATAATAATCTACAATAACTGCTCCCTTCCCAAATTACAACAAAATTATTTTTTTAAAGTCAGCTTTCCATTAATCAGGGGAGAATTATGTAGTTTGTGTCTCTTACTAGGCTAAATTTCTCCCTTGATGCCTATTTTTCAGTTATTTGGCAACTTCATCAGAGCCCATGAGGGGAAATCATGAGATACGGGGAACTGGTTAATGAATTATAGCATGGTGTTAAAGTTCATCTAACCCAGACTCCTTGTTTCACAGATAAGGAAACCAAGGAAGGGAATGGCTAAATGACTTGTCCAACATCATGCAATGACTTCCCAAGAGACCCTGGATGGGGAGTCAGGCCTGCTCACCAGCCCAGCATTTCTCTACCACACCTGGTGCACATTCCTAGGCATGAAATGGAGAAAACAGATGCCAATAATTACTATTGACAAGGATATGATGGCTACTAAGAACACTTTAGGCATATACACCATGTGCTTTTAGAATATATTTTTTCCTAATTAGGCAATCTCATTCACTCCCATAGTTGTCATTGCTACCTGTGTAATTGGTGACTTAAATACTAGTATAGCCAGTCCTGACCTCTTCCATGTATTCCATTGCCTTTGCCTCTTTCCTCTTCAAGGTATTCTCCACAATATGTTACAGCGATTTTTCCAGAAGGTAAATATTCTCTGTGCTCTTGCCTGAAACTCTTACTGTTCAGTAAAGGAAGCACATATAGAATGATTATTTAAGGACTGTCATATAATCCCTCTTTGCCTAACTTCTATTCCACTATATCTTCTCAATGTTAGGTTCCATAAAGGCGAAAATACTTGCAATTTTTTAAAGTTATTAAACTCCATGTCCTTACACATGCACTCCGTCTATCTAAAATATTATCCTCACCCTAGCCAGTTTGGCTCGGTGGATAGAGCATCCGCCTGTGGATTGAAGGGTCCCAGGTTCAATTCTTGTCAAGGGCGCATGCCTGGGTGTGGGTTTGATCCCCAGTAGGGGGCATGCAAGAGGCAACTGATCAATGATTCTCATCATTGATGTTTCTATCTCTCTCTCCCTTTCCTTTCCTTTCTGAAATCAATATATATATACACTTACTAATAAGACTTCTACATAACTCTAGAAGCTATGCCAGGAGTAAGCTCAAGTTTCTATATGTATATATATAAAATACTATCCTCTGCTCACCTTTCCCACTTCTGAGCATGTTGTCCACTGTTGTTCTCATATTCATCCTTCAAGACTCAACCTGAATGTAAGAATCAACCCTTCAGTGAAGGCAGTAGGTAGTGCTTATTTTTTGATGCTTACACTGCACCTTGTATGTATTTCTATTATTATATATCACACTTGGGGCCCAGTGCATAAATTTATGCACCTTGAAAGGAACTGTGGGCCATGAGGCTGCAGTGGGCACAGGGATGGGTCTCGGCCCATCCTCTGTGTCCCCGCCTGGCCCCTCCCACTGCGGCCCCAGTCCCCTGTCTGCTGGGAGCCCCACTTCTGCCACCACAGATCCCATGTACTGATGGCGCCGGCCCTGCTTACAACCACAGACAGTGCGGAGCGATTGGGGTTGGCACCAGCAGAGGGTGCGAGCGGGGCCGGCACTGTCAGTGGGTGTGAGTGGCAGCTGCTGCTCCCATCACCCCTCAGGAGCAGGGGGAGGTGGAGAAGCCCTCAGGGGCAATCAGGGCTGGCAGCTGCTGCTCACAACCGCTGATGGCACCAAGCACTAGCAGCGCGTGCCAGCGGTGGTTTGGCACCAGCTACGGGTATGAACAGGACTGGTGTCAGGCGGGACTGTGGCGTGGGAGAGCAAAGAATTTTCAGTAACTACCAGAGGCTCGCTCCAATGACAGCGACCAGTGCCCCACCTTGGTCTGGTGGCCCCACTCACCTGCTCCACCATCCCACCACAGCCGACACCTGCCATGTTCCACACTCTGCTGCATACTGCCTATGCCCTCCATGTTCCACGCACGTGCCCCCGGATGGTCAGTGCACATCATAGCGACTGGTTGTTCGGTTGTTCAGTTGTCCCGCTATTCGGTCTGTTTGTATATTAGAGTTTTAGATATAGAGATCATATTATAATTTGTATTTACATGTCAAGGTGGCATTTATTTTTGCCTCAAGACCTTGCAATGCTTGGATGAATAGTTGAAATAATAAATGGGCATGTGTAATAATAATCCAGAGAAACATTTTGTGGTCAGATGTAACCTGGTATTTTTAGAACATCTGAAAATAATAGTATTTGGTCAATGCTACTTGAGTTGGACTCATTGTCTAAGCTATAGAATTGAAATGTTTTGAATTTATAAAATTTTAATAACTATAATTTAGAATGATCATGATTCATATCTACCTTACCCTTTCATTGAAACATGAGTTTGTTTCCTCACTATGAAATCATTGCACATAATCATCTCCAGATGACAAATAGTCATTTCAGCATAACATATGCAGATATGGAAAAAAAATCTTACATTTTTATCTCTTTTTTTTGTAGGGTGTTTACCACAGTGTTTCGAGTATTTTTAGTAGAATTAGTATCTGCATAGCTATCAATATATAACCAAATACATTTTATATGACATTCATTAAGATGTTCTGAAATTCTGGGGTATAAGAACATAAATGAATGAGGTTATTATATATGTACACATAGATCATATATATATATGTATGTGTGTGTGTGTGTGTGTGTGTGTGTGTGTGTGTTTACTAAATTAAATGGGGACATTTAGGTAATTGCAACAGTAGCCTACTAGTAAAGACTGGCTAATGTTTCATTTTAGGACTTCCTGTAGATTTCTACCAAAGTACAGGCTAAAGAGATGAATGTTTTTGTAACCCTGGAGAATCTAGAAGTTCACTTCCTACAAAGGTAACATTTATTTGAATTTGCTAATTGTACCTAGATTTTGTATTTTACTCCATTAAAAATTGTTTTAAGTAACTGACTTATTAGTAAGACTTCTACATAACTCTAGAGGTTGTGCCAGGCGTATACTCCAGTTTCTAGCACTTCCCTTCACTTTGTCATATCTACCAGGCATTATGAGCTTCCAAGGTTGATAAGCAAGTAGGTTGAGGAACAAGTACTGAGTCTCATCATAAAGACTTGGACCCAACCCGAGGCATGTCACTTACTAGCTTTTGATCTAATAGAATCACAATCTTTTCAGAGTTTTAGTCTTCTCATCTTAATAAGAATAATAACACCTACCTTACCTCCTCAGAGGATTATTTTTAAAATCGAATGAAAATTGCTCAGAGATTTGAAAACCCAGGCTTGGAAAAAGAGGCAGGAACAAAGGGAATTCAGGCAGGCAGCATACAGCCAAAGGTCATCACGTTGCAGCCCTGTACCAACTGCTGCCGCCAGGAGCCTCTGGATGCCGCCATCACTGCTGGCCCGGAGCCAGGCTTGCAGTGGATCATTGCTGCCACTGCTTCTACCAGCACTACCAGGATGAGTGTGGTCCTACTAAGTCTAACTGTAGCTGCAAGGAAGGCTAGAAATGTGCATATCAGGGGTTTTTGTTGTTGTTGATTTTGGCTTTTATGGTAGGAGATTGGCCTAAGATCCAAATCATAAGCCAATAGAATGGGAAATCCCTCAGACACAAGAGGGGATTATGATGCTGGGTCCACGACATCTCTTTCTTTAACTGTTGCCATGATTTCTTCCCGGGTATCCAGCTCTGGTCCCCTCCAACCCACTATCCCTGCTGGCACCAGAATTTCTTTTTCAAAGGAAAATATGATTTCTGCCCTTGGTCTGTTTAAAGCCTTCAAAGATCTCCTCCCCTCAATGCCTAGATAAATGCAAACCCATTAGCATACCATGCAAACACTTCCAATCATCATCTGCCTCCATAGCCATATTCTTCTATGCTTCCCATCCTCCAAGGAACCTTTCTGACTGGCTTAAATACTAGTTTTCCCAGTGGGTCATGCAGGTTTCATGCCTCTTTGCCTTCCCTTTTGTAAAAAGGGGAATTATGAAGACATTTAAAAAACAAAAGAGTAGCATACTGACATCTTTCCTCAGAAAAGGTCAGTGTTGTGGGATCTTCTAGACAAGGAGGGAATGAAGGCAGGGTTCTTCCTAGGTTTGGGCTGATGCTTTGAGACTGAAGGAAGAGAGAAATATTTCCTCCCCTACCCCATGGCACACTGCTGTGGATGGAGGCATGGCCAGCCTGTGCTCAGTGGAGAGGACCACTGAGCCTTCTCAGGGCACAGTACCTGGTTTGCAGAGCACAGGGACCACATCAAAGAGCAGTAAGTAGCTAAAGAAGCAAATTCAATCCCCCTCCCATCCCCCATTTTACTGCCCTGATGTAATGCTGGGATGCTTGTTTTGATCCATGGAAGGAGAGTTCAAAAAGTCACTCAATTGAATACCATGGAATATTTTGCCTGATTACCAATGTGATTACAGGCCAAATTATACTCAATTTGGAAGAGAACTGTATATATGTGGACTGGAAATCTATCTTACCATGCATGCTCATGTTGTTCCTCCACTTGTGGAAATAACCTTCCTTCTGTTGACTGCCAAGAGACTGTGCTCCGCTTTCAAGACTCAGCTGACTATGCAGATAAAGAAAGTAGTGGAAGTGTTGTAGGCGGGGGTCGGGAGGTAATGGCACCCTGTGTCTGATCAGTGGGAGGGTCAGACCAACAGATCAAACCTGGGCTCAACAACCTTGGTACTTGAGTTCTGGCTAAGAAAAGAATAGAGAGCCAAGATTCATACTCGCTAGAGAACATTTATTTGGGCAAGCAAAAAGAAAGTACACTCAAAGAGAAATTTCGAATGGGCAGCTCTTTGAGCCACTTTGGGGAGTGGGCTAGAATTCGTTTTAAACCCTCGGAGGGGAGTTAACTGCTTTCTTCTTCAAACTGACCTATTAGGGCCTGTCCTGTTGTCTTCTCTCCTTGCATGAAGTTAGATGGGGCTTCCCTCCAGCCTTGTTGTTCTACTCTAAGGGTTCGGTGTCTACCATATGACTAACCACATGTCAGGGGAGAAAAGGTCAGAAGATTCCGACCTGCATGACTGGAAACATTCTATGGTGGAGAGGGGGTCTTAGGAGCAAGGTCTTGAATGACAGTATTTATCTCCAATATCTGCTCTACTGGTTCTTTTTCATTGCTAGGTGTCCGATGTTCCGCACTGGTGACCTTCTGTAACTGGCCCATCTTTGCTCTGCTCATGTCTACCTAACTGCCTACCACAGAAGGGTTCAGAGTAAACTGTTATGGTTAGTTACCTCTGGGCAAGGAGAAGTAGGGGTGGGTGAAAAAGGAATCTTTTACTTTATGCCCTTCTGTACTACTTGAAGTTTTCACAGTACTAGTGTATTATTTTTACAATTGGATTTTTACAAGTTCACTCAAGAATTAGAGAAAAGGTAGTGTCTCCTTTGCTTTTTATTTATTTTTTTTGTACTTCTTTTGAAAATGACCTAAAGGTGTTTTGTGAGGAGGGCATGGGAAATGAAAAGTAAAAACACCTTAAGGGGTTTTAAAAACACATTATTATGTTAAACATTACTGAGAGCTATTTCATTAGAAAATTGCTGAACAATGAATGTTGGACTAGAATGCACTCAGTGACACATTAAAGGATAAAATAAATAAGTAAATAAAGATTGTGTTTCATGTCTTTTATAAATGCAAACAATCCTCTCAGTGACTAATAGTGGGCCATTAACCTTCACTTGTTTTTTCAGCTTTGGCCTCTTCAATGCTTCCCTGACCATGAGACCAAGTCCAGGCCTCCTACCAGGCCTCCTAATAGGTACTCCAGGTTGTTCTGTTATCCTCACTATCATACACACATTGAAATTTAATAGCACACTCTTCTTTTGCAGTGTGCATCAGCCATATGTTCTCATTTGATTTGCATGATAACCCTTGAGGAATAAAGACAGTTATTACCTCCTTGCTGGTAAGGAATGCTCTCATACTTTTTGATGGAGCTAGGATGAGGCTCCTGGTCTCCTGACTATGAGTGAAGTTTCCTCTATTTCTGTCTCATCTGCATTTCTAAACCACAATTCACACACTCTATTTTTATAAGTCTTACTCTAATTGTTGTTGGATGAAGTGAGGGTCCTTTTCCCCACTGGGTACTGGGGGTGAAGTCCCTATAATATCTTGAGAAAAAGAATTTTCGAGACTCACATGGCGAATGAGTGATTTTTATTTGGATGGAATTCCATCTTTGTATTTCCAAAGTCCCATTTCCCTTAGTCTAGTCCAGCGGTTCTCAACCTGTGGGTCGCGACCCCTTTGGGGGTTGAACGACCCTTTCACAGGGGTCGCCTAAGACCATCGGAAAACACATATATAATTATATATTGTTTTTGTGATTAATCACTATGCTTTAATTATATTCAATTTGTAACAATGAAAATAGATCCTGCATATCAGATATTTACATTACGATTCATAACAGTAGCAAAATTACAGTTATGAAGTAGCAACGAAAATAATTTTGTGGTTGGGGGTCACCACAACATGAGGAACTGTATTAAAGGGTCGCGGCATTAGGAAGGTTGAGAACCACTGGTCTAGTCACAGAAGAAATATAGCTGGGGTTTCAGTAACGCTAGAAGCAAAACCAGTGTCATTTTTTTTTCCATGTTGGAACTGGGTCCAGTTTAGTATCAAGATAGTTATACTCCATTAGTCCATTGTTTGGAGGATGTGCTCCAAGCAACAAGAATTCCAAGGGTCTTGAAAGCACAAGGACATTAAGAGGAACCAAGAGAGTGAACTCCTTTGTCAGGGGATTAATATCCCAAATTTCTATGCACTTGCAGTGGCCATGCCCATTCTGTCCAAAGACCTCTGTGTCCAGGTGTGTCTGACAGCAAGCACCCTCCCTAGTCATCCCAACTTTACTGGGCATACAGTTGGACTTGAGGAGCACAGAGTTGTTGTAGCTTCCTGGTAAAGATGTCTAAATGACATGCCTATAATATCTGGCCTTCCTTTTCTTCTTTTCTAGTATTAATAATTGCTTTAATTATGATGATATCATAATGACACTGTAGACCACCACCTCATTCTCCTCTAATGCCATTTCTCAGTACCCTATTCTTTTTTTTTTAATATATTTTATTGATTTTTTACAGAGAGGAAGGGAGAGGGATAGAGAGCCAGAAACATCGATGAGAGAGAAACATCGATCAGCTGCCTCCTGCAAGCCCCCCACTGGGGATGTGCCGGCAACCAAGGTACATGCCCTTGACCGGAATAGAACCCGGGACCCTTGAGTCCGCAGGCCGACACTCTACCCACTGAGCCAAACCGGTTCTGGCAATTCTTTTAACCTATAAGATGAAAAATTGAATATATATGCATTCAAATGGAACATGTGTGTATATGTGAATAATGATTATTTCCTCAACCAGAGTATAAGTTCTATGAGGGCAAGGACCATGTGCCTCCCCTCGCTATTCCAACTCTGTACCTATTTAGTGTCTGGCACATAGCAGGCACATAATAAACATTTGTTGACTGAATGAATGATTGAACATTGGCTGCTAGATTTCAGTAGGACTCTCTCAGTTGCAGACCCCTCATTTAAACTAGCTTGAACAGAGAAGATAAATTGTGGCATTGAATATCTAGGAAGTTTAATCACTGCTCCATTGAGATTAGGCTAAACTTATTCTCTTCTTTCTCACCCTCCTTCTCTTCTTCCTTTTCCCCTCCCATCCCACTATTCTCCCTCTCCTTCTCCTCCTCTCAGCTCTCTCTTCTTTTTCTCTGACTTATTCTCCTTGGCAGCTGGCCTCCTCCCCCTCCTCCATGCATGGTGAAGATGGCAGCTGGTAGCTCTGGGATCTCTGCCCTAGTTTGACATCCAGGGGGAAAGAAAGCTTACTTATTGCAATATCAGTATCTTAATTTTAGGAAAAGAGAATTTTAGGATTGGCCAAACCTGTATCCTATGTGGGGGTAGGGTACAGTGATTGGCAGCCCCTTTCAAGCCATGTGGAAGAGGGGAGTGGTATTTTCCCAGAGCAAGAGACATTGGGTAGATGAAAATAACATATGTCCTCCATATACTTTCACATGGAAGTCTATTAAGAAGTAAAGGAGAGGCTGCTTTTAATATCAAGCAACTTCCTGCCTCTCAAATCTAACTCTCTGGATGGAGCTAAATTGTGACCATTTGAACTGTTTGACTTAAATTCTAAATTTTTAAAAGGCGGACTGTACTTTATTCTTTGAGACTCAAGATACTAATAAGTCAATTACAGAGACAAGCCTACCTATAACCTTCATCTCTATCTGTTCAGCAAAGCAGAAGACTGTAAAACATTTTTGTTTGTTTGTTTGTTTTGGCTTTAGGCCAAATAGGAATTCTAGAAATTTGTATATAGATAAGTTGTGTTTCAATGTCTGAGAGGAAATGTGCTACTGGATGACTACCACAGGATGCAGATCCCCACTTCATGGAGAAAAATCTGCAGGCAACATGCTCATTTTCCTATGCATACAGAAAAATGGAATACTCACCCTTCCCATTGCTAAGGCAATGAAAGTACTGATGTTCCTGTTGGCATACAACCTTATTTTGGTTATATTGTTTTAGGTGTACAATACGGGGATTCTACATTTTTATACCTTACAATGCGATCACCGACTAATTCTGATAGTCAGCAGAAGTCACCATGCAAACTTATCACAGTATTATTGCCATATTCCCCCTGCTCTTTTCACCTGCCCCCCTTCCTCCCTCCCAGTAAGCATACCTTTTGGTCTCTGTTTCTATGAGCTCTGTAGTCTCATTTTTTAAAGGGGAGAATTGGGTTTCTGTTTTAAGTATTTGTTAATTTGTCCAGGCTCTTGTTTGTATATGAAAGCTGTCTTCTGGTAAAATGTAATGATCAGAATAATTTTTAAAAAACCCACAACTTTCCTTATCAGTTTCTAATTCAAGGCACTATGATTTTATATCCTTTTCATATTGGCATGACATGCCTGAGAAGGCAACAGTTTTATAAATGAATAAGAATAAGTGTGAAAGTCCTATTTAGATGTCCAATAATGTAGGATCAGAGACTGAAATGCTGTTTATAACACAGAAAGTGTTTCACTGGTTCTTTTTTGTTACAAATTTTTTATTTTATAAACTGGGTCTTAAGTGAAACTTCCTGCTTTTTAAAGTTATAAATATATATATACGATTAATAAGAAAAACACTGAAGGAAATGAAAACAACCTCACATCCTGTACTTCCTGACATCCTCTTTAGATTTTGTAAAGTTTCCTGTCATTACTTTTTAGTATATTTATTTTTTAAAGAAATTCCCCCTAACAAGAAGAGAGAAGTTCTCTCTCTCTCTCTCTCTCTCTCTCTCTCTCTCTCTCTCTCTCTCCACACACACACCTCAGATATTTAGAAATTTGTATTATAGTATTATCCCATAATCTAAGCACCATGGCCCATGACACATGGGTGATTTGGGAAGCACTGGAAAGAACCCCTACACTAATGAGAGAGCAAGAAGTACTACATTCTAGATTTCTGCACTTCTTCACAGTGATGGAGAGTAATGTCATGGTTATCATTAGTCATTATTGTTAATAGCCACCACTTATTAACTGCTTTACACACACAGGTACCCCAATACTGCTCATTTGTCATGTGCCCATAATTCTTAATATCAGAGTTTATGCTGTGAGTTAAGGCTGTGTTTTTGGTGGTCACAATCCATTGGTGAATTATGAACTTAATTTAATGGATAGAGATAAACTTAATCCTGTAACAACCTGGGGAAGTGAATTATATTATCCCCATTTTTTGGATGAGAAATATCAGAACTCATTCAGTTTCACCAAATTACTAAAGGGTAAAAGTAAAACTGTATTTGTTGTGTTTCTGTCTCCAAAATCTTGTCTTAACTACTAGGGCTATATTATATCATTTACCAATTCTGGATATGTTACATTATAAACATAACTATATGTAGAAGAAAACCAGTTTCCTAATATATCCTACTAGAGGCCCCATGGATGAAATTCATGCACTGTCGGGGGAGAGGAGAGAGGGAGGTCCCTCAGCCCAGCCTGTGCTCTCTCACAGTCTGGGAGCCCCGTGATCCATACAAAGAAGTAGGCCCCGCCCAACCGGCCTGGGTTCTTCCATGGATTGTCCCAAAGAGGTAGGCCCAGTACCCGCTGCAGTGCTGCTGGCCAGGTAGCCTGGGCCTCCCTCTGCAGGGTGATGGAGCCCAGCAGAGGGAGGCTCCTCCCACCTGCCACAGCCTGCTGGTGGGTGGCCTGGGCCTCCCTCTGTAGGGTGATCATGGGGCAATGGCTGCCCCAGACCAATCGCACCACCTCGGCTGGCCTGGCGCCAGTAGGTGTCATAGCGTGGTTGTCTGGAAGGTCATCCGGACGGTTGTTCTGCTGTTCGGTCATTCGGTTGATTTGCATATTACACTTTTATTATTATAGATAAGGGAGAGCTTAAGGCTTGTGGACAACCAACCGGGCTGCATTGTATTGAATACAGGCTTAAAAATCAAATGTGGCCCAGCTGGCATGGCTCAGTGGTTGAGTGTCAACCTATGAACCAGGAGATCGTGGTTTGATTAGATTCCCAGTCAGGGCATATGCCCGGTCAGGGCTCCTTCCTGGTAGGGGGCATTCAGGAGGCAGCCAAGCAATGATTCTCATCATTGATGTTTCTATCCCTCTCTCCCTCCCTATCCCTTCCTCTCAGAAATCAATAAAATTTTAAAAAGTAGAAAAATAAATAAAAATCATGTCTGTGTGTGTATGTATTAATTAGAATTGTGGTGAAAATTCATAAGACTCAATACCATTGATAGAAATAAGAAAATTCATGAGTGACTTCATAGGCAATTTTTCTTTTAAAAATTCACAATAATCATATTTTTTTATTTACATCGTACTCTACAGTTTATACAGGGCTTTTTTAGATACCAGGTGCTCCACAAGCATTCTAGGGGCGCTAGATGTGTGGCCTTTATATGGTAAGACTGCAAGAGTGGCTTCAGCTGATAACAACTGGTTATCAACAGGAAGACCAACATATTTTGGCCACACTCCAAAGGCATAAAAATGGTGCCTATAGATAATATGCCGTTATGAAATTCCCAGCACTTAGAGAAGTAGCAAAGCTGTCAATTGAATGACTGGGCAGATGTATTTAATAGGCTCTAAAAAGTTACATAAAAATGCAATCAATAAAATGACCCTGGAACACCAACAATCTTTGAAGAAAACATTTCTATCTTTCAGAAACAACTACAATGGTATTTGTCAAGTACATTTGTCATTTCAGAAAGATGTCTGAAAGTTACTAGGACCACATCAGTTGTCAGCATTCATACACTAACTCTCAATCACTCTTTGCTTTTTTTTAAAAAAAGCATAGTACATACACTCAAACAGACAGAATCCTTTCCAGTTGCTGTGGCTGGCATTTTATTCAAGTTTAAGGAAGACCGTAACTACCCTCAAAGACTTCCTTAAGCCCATCAGAGTTTCTACTGTGGGTTAAGGCAGTGTTTTTGGCAGCCACAAGCCATCCATGAAATCAATTTAGTGAAGAGAGGCAAACAATTTTTAAAAATGAAGTAGAACAGAATAGAAAGTGTCAGAATGCATTACAGGTAGTAAAGGTAAGTATGTTTCATGACACTTTTGCTTTAGTTGTTTATGTGTGTATATACTGAGTATGGATACTTAATGTGGGTTATAGGCAAAAGAAAAAAGGTTGGAAAGCCACTGAGTTAAGGAATTATCTCCAAAAGGCATTTCAATGAAAACATAGTTTTGGGGTGGATATCTTAGAGCACACAGATGCTTTGTTATATGTGAGGGAGCAGTGGAGGACGTTGCTGGGAGGCCAGGGGTGTTTATAGCCAAAGTATAGGAGGACATAGGAGCGAAACCTCACCTAATCCAGAATTATGCCTAATGGTGGACCTGCTCTTTGACCCTGACTGTGACTAAGATATGCCTAGGGGTACTACTTGTAGGATGAAGGGCAAAGGGGAGAGGAATAGAGAGGAGAGACAAGGAGAAGAAGAAGGGGAGTATCAGAGTGAAATAATGTGAGTCAGGGCAAAGGTTGGGGTTCATATGTGAAAGAGACAGAGGAAAAGAAGAGGAGAGAGCCCAAACTAAAAGATGTTTGGGACAAGGCTTGGCAGATAGAATCACTCTATGTTAAAAGAATGCCTTTGGCTACCAGTAACACAAGCTTGATTTGAATGGCTTAAACAACAAAGAAATGTATTGATTGGGTCACTGGCTCAATTCATTGGCCTCAATTTTATACCTCTTACAGACATGGGACAAATGCAGGAGCAACTGGGACTATGTGCTTCCTGATTTTCTTCATGCAAGGATTCATGTGGTTGGAAAAAGACTGGATTCCTGTGGTTTTCTGATAGCAAGGGATAATTTCCCAGAACCCTCCAGCAAATTTTTGCTTACATCTATCTTATTGGCCAGAATTTAATTGTATGTCCATTCCTGAGTGGTTGACTGATGAAGAGATGGCATTAACCAGACCAATCAGGCTTGTCTTTGGAGTTGAGATCAACTTCCTTCAGGCACTTGACTAGATGAGAGGAAAGAAAAATTGAAATTCTTTTAGGAAGAAGGGGAAGGTACTTTGTTGAGTAGATAATCAACAAAGTTCACCACATACAAGAAATTTTTAAAATGTTGGTAGCATTTCCTAGTAGTTCTAGTGGATTTAATATTAAATATTTCTATCATCAAAACAGTTTCATCTTTAGAGACCTATTATGTCATTTTTCTTCTCACAGAAGAATGTCTCTGGAGGCATTTAAATGAAAACAAAAAAATCAAATACAGAGAGCTTCTATTTTCCATATACTTTGCCACCAAAAGAAATCTTAATTTTTTACTCAAAAATAGTATCTTGCATTCACTCCCACAGAGACAATGCACAATGATTGTCTGTTGGGAAAGACATCATGAGAGAACCACTAGCCATTGTGCAGAGCCTTATTTCTCTCCCTGATACCCCCCTCCTGCCCCCGCTCTCCCACACACACTCAGAAGTTATACTCAGCATTATCCTCATGCCAGCTTGCCAACTTTCTGCATCACGACACAAAGACATTGCTGGTTAGGATCATTCTAGCCTGAAGAAAAGCAAGCACGAAGCCAGCCAGGCTTAGATGAAATGCACACTGTTTGCTGAATGGCCATGGTGTTTTGAGGGTTCCCTTTATGAAAGACTAGCATAAAGTCAACAGCCCACAGTTGCTCAAATCTGGGCTTTGGTTTCATTGCCACCACTGACCACTTCCCCACCCAGGAGAATTACAGCTAAGAATGGTGTTTTAACTACATCCCCAGGGGAGTGTTGAGTAAGAAGAAAAGCATGCTAGGTCTCCAATAAATCATTTCTGGAAAAAGGACACTTCAGGAAAATTAAACAAAGTGTAGAAAAGCCTTAGCTTGCAATCTGTTGTTTCAGAGTTTGAGCGATGGCTTTCCTCCCTGCTTAGACAAACACTGAGCAGGAAGCTCTGAACCGGAAGAAAACTTCTGTCCAGAGCATAGAAGAGAATAGCTAAGGATGACTTTCATTGATCCTCCCCTGACCGTTTTAACGCATGAAGGCAGCTTGTTCCCTGACTCTTTCCAATTGAACTTATGATTCTTTTTATAAGTCCTGTGGTGTGGACCCGGCAACTCTAAAAATCTAATGAGCCTGGAACATAGCTTTTCAAAGCTCGGCTAAATCCCCAAATAGTTTAACCAGTTCCCTCTGGTGCCCTGACTACAGTGTGCAGGTAAATAGCTCTCCCTGGGATATCTATCTGCCTGTGGTAGGGCCTATGGGAAAGTAACGGGCATATCTCGCTCACCAGTATTTGTAAATACCTTGTGACGTTGGAGAAGCATACCTTTCTGTGTGCACCTTGTGATTTTTCTGTTTGGCAAACTTTGCTGTTGTCCTCCTGCCTTACTTTTTTGCTTCTGCACAATTGCAATGCTCAGTTGTCTATTAACAACGATGTCAGCCCGAATTTATTAGCTGAGCTCACTGCTGGCTGCCTCCATAGCAACCAGCTGAAAATATTATAAGGACTTTCCCCATGAGCCCGTACTGAACAAAAGCACATCATCACCTCTTTCTGTTTTAACATTTGTCTACCTCAAGATGAGCTGGATAGCATTCAGAATATATTTTTCAGCTGGGAACAGAAATAATCAACCAGGTCAAATGCTAGGCCTGATTTCTTTGGATGCCCTACAGATTGTCATCTCCCTCTAATGAATGATTCGTGCCATTCACCTCGAATCTGTCACTTAGGTTATTTGAGTTTCTATTCTGTACTTCTTAAAATTGACATTGCTAATATGAATAAATTCTTATAACAGGTGGGGATTCAATGAGCCAGTTGATATATTTGACTAAACATTTTCTTTTATGTTTTTAAAATAATCTTTTAAAATGTCAAAAGCCTCTTAGGATATTAACTAGAATTTTGAAGAAAGCCTAAGGAACTGATTTTCATTCTTTTCTAGGAGTCCTTCAGCAGCTTTAAAATGCTGAATTTATGATTCCATGCTACCATATTCCCAGTAGGAGATTCAAGATAATTATTTTTTTTCTGAAGATTAAAGAAATTCACTAGACACTGACTAAGCAATGCAAATCTATGTATGAAGTAAACAGAATAGCATGATCCTGTCATCTTTGAATAATACCTTGCATACACTAGGTACTCCCAACCTTTTCTTTATTCTTGGCAGCTGTACATTTTCAATTACTAGTTTTGTAGTTATACAAACTATATGCAACAGGATTTTCAAATAGATGGCTTATTTTATAGCAATATATTTTATAGCTTATGTAGCTGTAACATGTTTAGAAGGGAATTTATTACCTTCATGCTTTGATAGGATGAGAGCTGTCATTCTCATCATTTTACACAGCATCTCCTTGTTCAGTTATGTATGTGCATGGCTTTCTAGAGGATAACTAGATTGCCCTTTTCACTTCCATTTTACAGAAGCAGATATTAGAAGAACGAAATTAGAAGAACCATACAATTCCTCCACAGATATATTCCAAACCAGACAGACAAACAGAAAACCAAAAAGTTTTGCCCTATTTGACCTTAACCATGCTAGGTGTGTTCAGCGTCTTCCCTACTGAGGTCCAGGCCTTGTGTAGTTGGATTCGGACCAGGTGATGTACTCTTTGTTTCACTGGAGACAAAAGGGGGCCCTCACAACTCTTGGTTTTACAGGCACTGCCCTATATCCTTCCTTTAAAAAAATAATTCTTTATTGTTGAAACTATTACATATGTCCCCCTTTTCCCCCCATTGACCCCCTCCAGCCCTTCCCCCCCAACCCTCCTCCCCACCTTCTCTCTGAGTTTCCGCTCTCTGTTCCATGCTTCCATGTCTCTGGATCCACTCCGTTCATCAGGTTTTTTTTTGTTTTTTATTTTATTTTTTAACTTTTATTATGCATTACATAATGTACTGCATTATGTAGCACATATGCACTGGTAGATGAGCAAAACTGAGTTATTTTTCATTAATCAGGAAGTGCTTCCTTAATCAATATCCTCCAAACCCTTTGACACATAGTAACGATTAACTCCAGACATGCGCCCATCTCGCTCCATCAAAGACCACTGATATGAATAGCAGGCAACCCTTTTTTCCTTGCCCCCGTTGCTGAACCTGTGAATGTGCGCAGTGGCAATTCCGGGGATGAGCAAGCACACGCCCATGACAGCGAGCCTGGGGAGAAATTCGAACCACATCGCGGCAAGGTTACCAAAGCCAGAAAAATACCTCCAGCTCCCGAAAAGTGACCGACTTTGATCCTGTCCCACTCTCATCAGTTAATTTTGATGATTAGTTAGATTCCACAGTGTAACCCTTGCCAGCTTACCCATTCAGCTCTCTATCTTCTGAGGCTTGTTGTCTGGTTCACACTCACTTCTGATTCCTGACTTTCAATAACCGACAAAGGCATCCCAGGTGCATTCAGCCTTGTGTCTCCCTGGACACCCACCATCATCTCACATTCATTACTATGTGCCCCATAAGCAGTACGCTCCACATGGATTATCTCATTTAAACTTTATAACAACCTTGTGAGTCAAGTACTGTTAATCAGTGTTCAGGTTATTAAGAAAACACATAGAAAATAAGAGGTGAAGTCAGGATTTGAACCCAAGCAATCTCTTAACTGCTATTCTCCACCTCCTCCCAGCTCTTGCTCAAAAGGAGAATTGAATAGGAGTCATTTGGGTAGGAGATAGGTTTCCTAACCATATTGAGTTGTTACCAGTGTGGGGGAGGGTATAGGTCTAGCTCAGTGGTTCTCAACCTTCCTAATGCCAGGACCCTTTAATACAGTTCCTCATGTTGTGGTGACCCCCAACCATAAAATTATTTTCGTTGCTACTTCATAACTGTAATTTTGCTACTGTTATGAATCGTAATGTAAATATCTGATATGCAGGATGTATTTTCATTGTTACCAATTGAACATAATTAAAGCATAGTGATTAATCACAAAAACAATATGTAATTATATATGTGTTTTCCTATGGTCTTAGGCGACCCCTGTGAAAGGGTCATTCGACCCCCAAAGGGGTCACAACCCACAGGTTGAGAACCGCTGGTCTAGCTGCTTAGAATGATTCTGTCTTCCAATAGTCCTTTAATTCTCTTAGTGGTAAGAGGCTTTATTCATTTTCTTTGTATTCACAATTGGCTTTTTACTTTTTATCCACACAATAGGCCACTGATAACCCAGACTGTATTCCTTACGGGCTATCATGTCCCTTATCACTTGTTTACAACAAGGGCTCTGGCTTGGCCTTGGCTTTTAGGTGAAATCATCTTAGAAAAAATACAAGAGCCACAAAAACAGAGTTTTAAAAAAATGACAAATATTGCAAGCATTCATTTTATACTCCCACAATCTTTATTTTCCAATTTCTCTTAGTTGAAAATGAGAACTGTAAGAGATCTTAGAAAATAGTGGACTTTTAGAAATACAATTACCTATAAACAAAATACTCACTGCTTCATCCTTACTCCACACAAAGCAGGTAATATTAAAGAGACTTGGAAAGAGCTTTATATCTGTAGGTTCACCACAAAAACTTAAGCACACTCAAATAAACAAAAAACATGAATAACAAATACTTTTTTTCAAATCAAAAGGATAAAAGACTAAAGTAGGAATTCAATTAAGAGCTTAGTGGCTTTTAATAGGTGGCATTTTCTAAGTAAATTTCCCAGTCTAAACAGTGATATTACAAAGCAAAAGAAAGTTCCTCTGAGGAGCTATCTTGCCTCCTAGAGAAAATTAAGGCAAGATGATTTCTACTCGGGGTTGCCAAGGTGCAAGGCAGAAATACTGTTATGTAAGGGAATGGCCTTCTCACTTGATGAGAATAACAAGAAACACAGTAAAAGTCTTAGCTTGGTAGGAAATGAAATATCTAGCTCCTGAAATATTGCTGTGAGCTCTGAGTGACAGAAACAGGAAGGAAGTGTGAGCAATACCCTAGTCTGTATTGCACTTGGCCTGTTAGAAAACCACGTGGTGGGGCATGTGACAAACTCTGTCCCTGCTCTTGCCTTACGTGCTCCTCGTGAAATCTTAAACCACATTGGGTTTTTGTCAAATGAGTCAGATGTCTGATCCTGACAGAAGATTCTGATGACTGGGGTCTGGTCTATTTTGTACACAGCCATGTTGTGAGCATAGTACAGTGATGGCGAAACTATGACACACGTGTCAGGGGTGACACGCGAACTCATTTTTTGGTTGATTTTTCTTTGTTAAATGGCATTTAAATATATAAAATAAATATCAAAAATATAAATCTTTGTTTTACTATGGTTGCAAATATCAAAAAATTTCTATATGTGACACGGCACCAGAATTAAGTTAGGGTTTTTCAAAATGCTGACACGCTGAGCTCAAAAGGTTCGCCATCACTGGCATAGTAGGTATTCAGCGAATGAATGAATGAATTTGCACACCTCAGGGTCCAATCATCTGAGAGCAGACTGAGAAATATTTTGGGCTTTCTTGCTCTTCACCTAAACAATGGTGATGAAAACTGAAAGAAAAAGACATGCAGTAGAAAAGGTCATCCGTCATCTGCCACAGTAACTGAGTTATTTTGTTCAGATTCAGTTTGTATTTGTGGCGTCTTTGCAGAGAAGATGCCAGAATATTACAGCTAAATAATCATGTTTTTGTGTATGTGTGTGCGCGTGCATGTGATTGTTCTATAAATGTAGGTACATCAGATTCTATAGGTATAGCCATGGCTATGGTTGACTTTAGTTAACTTTCCATCAACCCTTCTGAAATGAAAGACTTTACTAATTCTACTGATTTAGCAGTAATTATTTAGAATTATAGGAAGCAAGCTTGACTCATAAACAAAATAGCCCATCCCCACTAATAATATAGCTCAGTGATAATAAGAGGAGAGTAATCTGGGAAGGTCACTCCTCCACTCCAGAAATCTCATGACATCTAAATTGGGAGATGGTGGCCATGTAAACAAATTCAAATTACCTTCCAGCAAAAACCTCAAACTACTTGCTTGAGATGGTTTCGGGTAGAGGACCTGAATCCAGATCAAAATCAAAAGCCACAAAAATACTGAAATAGCTGAAACAGAGACATAGTCATTACAGGAAGCTTAGGAAGGTTCAAAGAAAGCTTAAAAAAGAAAAAGAAAGAAGAGGAAATACTATACAGCAAGAGAAGCTGGTGGTATTGCTCATCCCTCCTGGAAATGTTGATGACATCCACTGAAGAGGAAGGGGAAGGAGGTAGAGGGCAAAACAAGCAGCCTAGACAGGGACAAAACAGGAAACAGGAGTGCTGATGAAACTGAACTGTAAATCGGGAAGAGAGCAAAGACTCCAGCCACAGAAGGGTAAAGACACCGGAAGAGGACAAAATGAAAGTAGTGAGGGACTCAGAGAGAACTATGGACTAAATAGCGCATTTACAAATAGATAATGAAGTCTCAATTTTCCTACTGAAATGACCTGGAAAACAGGCTGAGACGTATTACAGTTATTCCCGGGATGTTCTATTATATTAGATTTGCATCAAATATTGCTTAAAATAAATGGACCTTCAAATGTAGGGAATTCTGTTTTTGTTGTTATATAGAGATATCTATATCTCCATAGTAATAGGTCAGTAGATTGCCAACAATATGAGTAATATTATCTCATTCTCACAAGTCTTAGGAAGTATGTAGTTTACCATCCTTAGTTTCTAGATGCATTCTCTGAAGTTGTATCATTTGTTAGGGGTCAAGTGGCCAGTGCAGGATAGTCTCAAGACATGAATTTCTTACTCTCGACTTCACAATCTATATTCTAGCTGCCATCTCATCTTGCTTCCCAAGTATAGAGCCATTTGATCAATACACGACATTCTACTGAACATAATGAGCCACCTCTGGTTCATTTCCCTTTATATTTGATCTATTTTTCAGAATTGCTGTTATTTTCCTCTGCCGACCTTTCCTGGGAGAAGCAATAAAATGCCCAGAATTAAGGAGCAACCCAAAGAAGAAAAAAGGAGTCTAGAAATAAGGTCTAGAATGGTAGAGTGCTGAAGCCTGTTAGGATAGTATAGATTGCTGAGTTCAGTTCCCTTATTAGAGTGACTAACCTACTGATCCCCAATTAACCACCTTACTAAAAGTAACAAAATCTTTTGACTGAATGGAGAATGATCAGTAGCTATGTTTCTTATATTTATTTGCAATACTTTGGGGGAATTATTGTATTAATAATCTAATGTAGCCATTATTATTATTTATAAAATAGCAACAATTTGGTATGGGTAAGTGATTTGTCCAAGGTTACATAACATAGTAGATTTTTTAAAAAATATATTTTATTGATTTTTTTACGGAGAGGAAGGGAGAGGGATAGAGAGTTAGGAACATCGATGAGACAGAAACATCGATCAGCTGCCTCCCGCACACCTCCTACTGGGATGTGCCCGCAACCAAGGTACATGCCCTTGACCAGAATCAAATCTGGGACCTTTCAGTCCACAGGCCGATGCTCTATCCACTGAGCCAAACAAGTTAGGGCATAGTAGATTTTTTTTCAAATTTCTCCAAACCTTATTTCATCCAGGAATTACACTATTACCAGCAAGACCCAAATTCAATTGAATTTAAGCTTATGTCACATAGCAATGGTTGTTGTTTTGTTGTTAATCCTCACCTGAGGATATTTTTTCATTGAGTTTTGGAGAGAGTGATAGGAAGGAGGAAAGACAGAGAGAGAGAAACATCGATGTGAGAGAGACACATCAATTGGTTGCCTCGTGCATGTGCCCTGACCAGGCCCAGGGATTGAGCCTGCGACTGAGGTATGTGCCCTTGACCAGAGTTGAACCCAGGACTCTGCAGTCCATGGGCCGATGCTCTATCCATTGAGCCAAACCGGCTAGGGCAGCAATGGTTGTTTTTAAAGAAATAAAAGTTTTCTTCAGAATCCAGAGTTGATGTTGTTCATTGGCTGCCATCCTGGTATGCAGCAGGCAGAGGATACTTCCTCTAACCACCAGGACAGTTTTGGATGCTCCATTGCTCTTTCATAATCCAGTTGGTTTGCCATGCTCCTTGGGTTAGGAAATAAGCCCCTCGGGCACTATTGCACAACTTTATTTAAGGTCTTAAGAAGGCAAATTCTAAATGAACAGAGAGGTCCACAAATATTCATACAAATAAAGCCAACACTTAATACCAAAGGGATTCCATTGAGAGAACAATTGTGTTGTTAGGAATTTGAGGACAGATGTAGAAAGTTGCTGTGGCCACAATGTGAGGACATTCTTCTGTGTTGAAAAACATTCAGGGATGCCTTCTTTTATGCTGATGTTCAAGTTCACATGCTTTTTAGTAAATGTTTCTGGACAAAGTTTGTTGGAGGAATGAGAAACTGGCCGCTTAGGTCAGATAGTTTGTGTTCCTAGATTAGACTCATAAGATTTTCTTTGATTTGGGTTAATGGTGCTTAAAGATATTTGTGTGATGAAACACCTGAAAACCATGTTGCATTTTATAGAATAAAATGAAATACAAACACTTAAATTATTATTTGTTGTTGTTAATCCTCACCAGAGGGTATTTTTCCATTGACTATTTTTAGAGAGAGTAGAAGAGAGGGGGGAAAACAGAGAGAAACATCGATTGAGAGAAATACATTGATTGGTTGCCTCCTGCACATGCCCTGACCAGGGCCCGGGCCAGGTAAGGAGCCTGCAACGGAGGTACATGCCCTCAATCAGAATCGAACCCAGGACCCTTCAGTCCACAGGCGACACTCTATCCACTGAGCCAAACTGGCTAGAGTTAAATTATTTTTTAAAAACCCCATAACTGTATAATTTTGTATTGAATCAGATACTAGCTTAAGAGGATGGTAATATTATTAAAACCAAAGAATTATGAAACATTATGGAGAAAAACTTAACATTGAGGTATTTTATCTATTGACCTATTTTTAAAAAATATTTAGCATGGAAAAGACTGCTAGTTGCCTATCCATTCTCCCCTTTCTCTTTGAAAGAACCTCAATTTTCAGCTAGGTGCAGAGTCTCTCATGGCAAAAAGTACATTTCCCAGCCTCCTTTCTAAGTGTGTTCACGTGATATTTTCTGTCAAAGACATTGAAGCCTACTTCCTAGCTGGAAAGTCCAGAAAGGCTGCTGAAGGGGATTCAGCTCAGCTGGGAGGAGTCCTGTCTGCTGTTCCTTCTTTTTTTTGTTTTTTGGCCTGCAATGCAGATGTGACAACTGGAGCATGACCAGCCTTGAGATGGCCTTGATAATAAAAGCCACATGTGAGGCTGTGACATCCTGCAATGGCCATAGTTAGATTGTCTCCCTCCAGATTTATTTTATTTGAGAGAAAAAAATTCCCCCTAATTGTGGCTTGCTTTAGACCTAACAGTATACATTTTTCTTTTATGTGCCGAAACACCTAATCCTAACAGATACATTAGCAATAAAAAGATTTTCACCTCCAGTCCTAATATTGAATGTTAGACCTGGAACATCTAAAACTACTATTATAATACAAGAGTAGAGTTTGAACCATAGGTTTTGTTATTATCTGTGTGTTTTCTTTGAAAATCCATAGAGATAGTTTATTTAAACTAGTCTCTATTTTTAGTTTGGAAAGTTTTGCTCTTAAAAATAAAAAAGAAAAAAAAAATGGCACAAGATACTAGTTTCTCCAGCTCTGTCTCTCTCTTATTCTCATTAATATCCAGGAATAGTATATGTTTCATCTAGTCAAAGAATATATTTTTCTATGCATTTATACAATATGCTAAGTTCATAAAATATACCCACATAATTATCTGATATGATTCTCATAATAGGGCCACAAAGTAAGACAAACATAACTATTTCCATTTTTACTAATGTGGTGACAGGGTTCTCCTGTTCATTACATCACTTTGAGGGAGATGAGGCTGTTATTATCCTTAATACTCACAAAGCAGAATCATGAAATGCTCACATCATCCAACCCAAAGCCTTGAAAACAAGTTGCTATTTAATAAATACTTGATGAATGCCTGGATGGGTGACTGGTGAGTGAGTGAATACGGAAAAAGAGGCTCAGGGAAGGAAAAGGAGGTATCGGTGTCACAACACTGGAATTAAAATTAGGGTTTCCTCACCCTATTCTATTTTTTTCCTATTACACTGCATTGCCTCTCCCTAGAAATTAATTCTCCAATTTGCTGAGTTGTCCATTTGGGTGTACTGTCAGTGAAAGGCAGTATTCAGATGGCCATCAATGGTGAACTTCAACTGATGGCTCAGCACAACCCTGCACACACCACAAAAGAGTTTGCTTTCACTGGCAGCTCTCCCAGTCTTCACATGTTAATGCTGTGCCAACAGCTATTGTCCTTGACAAGTGACTGTGCTGGCAACATAGGATTCCCTTAAACAAAATCCTTCATATGGATAATCAGCAAAGAGTCTCATTTCTGACACCCTCCCAGAGCTAGGGTTTTTGTTTTACTTGGGAAAAAGTTCCAGGAGGCTTTGTGTTTTAGTAGTTGTGGTGGTTTAACTTGAGGATTTTTTTAAAGATTTAAACTGGGAAACACAAGAGCCACAGTAAAGCCTAGCATTTAGAGCATTGTCTTTCTTCTGAGAGAGCCGAGAAGTGAACAAAGCCAGCAAAGCCTGAAATCATCACCCTGATTTACTCTAAGGTTTGAGCCCAAAGTGAATGTAGATTGTGCAGATAATTGAGACAGAAATATTAAATAATTTCTCCCAAGTTATCTAATTCATCAAGATAGGAACAATTAGATTCTGAGCCCTCTTTCTTCTCAGAGAGCTAGTGAGAAGAAAATCTAAGCCCACCACTGACTACCTGTGTGACTAAAGATACATTATTCTCTGTGAACCTCAATATTAATATATCTGTGCTTGGGATAATACTGCTGGACTCTCAGAGTTGTTAAAGGTTTAAGTGAGATACTGTAAAATGCCTTAGAAGCAATATAGAAGCCACTCAATTCCATGTTAGTTTCATTCCTTCCCCCTTTAATATTGGCTCTATTTTCAGAAACCCTTGGCAAATTCGGTGACCAAGTAGAAAAAATGAGAAACCCAATATAATCTTTAGCAAAACCTTCAATTTGCTTTTGTGTACAGAAGTTTAGAAATTCCCATAATAAGTAAAATTTACAAAAATACCTAAGAAAATCTACAAGACATGTGACCCAGTTCACTTGACCTACAATTATTCTGGTTCTTTCGTGCCAAATTAGGCCCAGATTCTATAAGAGAAATCAGAATATTGAGTAGAGACATTTTGGTGCCTATCACTTTCTCATGATCCTGACCTAGAAATCCTTGTCCTTGTCCACACTTTTATATTTTTATAGCTTGCCTTTACTTTATTCAGCAAGTATTTTTGAAGCACCAGCTATCTGCCAGGCACTAATTGAGGTGCTGAGCCTATATTAAGGAACAAAACAGAAAATAGTCCTCTCTGTTAGTAGACAACAAACCAAACACGGTAAATCTGGTCTACTGGTGAGTGATATGCATGATGGAGAAAGAAAGGGAGATATGGAGTGTTGGGGCAAAAGTTTTTAATTAAAACTTAATGGTCAGGAGATATTGCATATGAAGATGAACAAGTAAAGACCTGAAGGAGGTAGTGCGTGATTCATGCAGAATCTGGGAGGATGGTAGAAGGCATAAAATGTACACAGATCCTGAGGCAGGAAAAGTGTTCACAGAACAGCAAGAAGGCCAGTGTGGCTACAGCAGAGACAATAAAGGAGAAAACAGACAAAGTAAAATGGTAAAGAGGCAGGGAGGTGGCAGACTGTGTATGGCCACCATGAAAACTTTTGTCCTTTATTATAAGTGGGTTTGAACAGAAAGGCCACATGACCTGACTTTCATTTTAATAGGACTATTCTGACTACTGTATTGAGAAATAGGCTGAAAAGCAGTGAGACCAGTAAGGAGATTTTTGAAATAATCTGGTGAGAAATGATGCAAATATTGGCTGATAGATTGGCTGTGAGAAACAGAGAGGCATCAAAGATGGCTCCAAGTTTTTTGGCATGAGAAATTAAAAATGGTTTTGCCATTAACGAATGTGCAGAAGACTAGAGGAAGAACAGGATTGGGAAAGATCAGCAGTTTGGTTCCAGCCATATTAAATTTGAGATGATTATTAGATATCCAAATAGAGATGCCGTGTAGAACATTAGATATCATTCGGAATATAGAGGAGAGGTCTGGAGTAGTGATATGAACTTGGGTGTTGTCATTATACATGATATTTTAAAAAAGGAGAAAGATATATGTGTGAATAAAGGTGGGCAGGTGGGTAAGCTGGGTAAACAAACTTAATCTCATGGCTCAGAGGAACTGCTCCTCGAAATCATTTGAATATAAGGTGTCTGGGAAGAGAAAGAGGGAACCATTGAGCTAACCAGTTTCAAAATCCTTCAAATGAAAAAGATGATCAGTTATGGGAGAACACTGGCTGCACTAGGGGCTGGAGGAGGGCATGAGGAAGCTCAGGAACTGCAGGTGAGATGTACAAAAGAAGGCTACTAAGTAAGGGACCAGATGCCCTGACTCATCCAGAGAGCGATTCAGACTTACAACGCATTGTTCAGACAGTGTGGTTTATTTGCTCAGAACTTTAAAACATTATAGTTCTCTTTGATTTAGTAATTCTACTTATTGACATAAATTCTAAGGAAAGAGATTTAATTTTTGTAAAATATTTCCATGTACAGCTATCCATCACAGTGTTATTTATAATAATAATAATTTTAAAAACTTGGTAACAATCTAAGTACCCCAAGAAGGGGAATATTTAAATAAATTGCCATATATCTATAGTCTAAAATACTTAGCCATTAAAAATTATGTTTATAATAATGCTCAATAACATGAGAGATGGCTATAGTATAATATTAGTTAAAAATGAACACAAGCCCTGGCCAGTGTGGCTAAGTGGTAGAGCATTGGCCTGAGCACCAAAGGGTTGTGGGTTCAATTCTTGGTCAAGGGCATGTGCCTGGGTTGCAGGTTCATTCCCAGCCAGGTCGGCAACCAGTCCATGTATCTCTCTCACATTGATGTTTCTCTCTCTCTCTCTCTCTCTCTCTCTCTTTCCCATCCTCTCTCTCTCAAATTCAATAGAAAAAAACATCCTCAGGTGGGGATTAACAACTAGAAAAAAATTATATAGATAAAACATGTTTATAAAATACGATTCTAATTTTATACATTCATGTGTGTAGGGAATACAGAATGAAAATAAATATACCTAATATTTGTCAGTGCTGGATTGGGTTTTTTTCATACATTATATATTTGCTTTTTCAAATTTTCTATCAGTGGCAGATATTATTTTTATAACCATATTTAAAATTTTTGAGAATTTTAAGTGGAAGATTAAAATAAGAAATTCCTACCCTGACCAGTGTGGCTCTGGCTCAATTGGTTGGTGTGTCCATCCATATACCAAATGGTGGCAGGTTCGATTCCCCGGTCAGAGCACATACCCAGCTTGTGGGTTTGATCCCCGGTTGGGATGCATGGCAGAGGCAGCCAATCAATGTTATTCTCTCACATTGATGTTTCTCTCTCTCTCTCTCTCTCTCTCTCTCTCTCTCTCTCTCCCTCCCTCCCTCCCTCCCTCCCTCCCTCCCTCCCTCCCTCTCTCTTCTTAAAAAAAAAAAAAAAAAAGCATTCCTGAGTTGCCCCAGTGCTCCTTGGGTTGGTCTGACTGCTAGTTTCTCTGTTCATTTCAGTTCTGGCCCCTATGAGGCCTCCCAAATATTCAGTACCTTGGTCTGACCTAAAACAAGTGCTCAAATATGAGTGATTGGGCAAAAAGCCTCAGGATGTTGAGTAAGAGCTGAGCTGATGACACCAGTGTGATGGGTCTACCAGTTGTCTCCTTGGGGTGTCGAAGCCTTTCATTAGCCTGGAGTTTCACCCATTTGAGTTGGCAAAGAGCCCTGTTTTCAGGACACCTAGAACTTGTCATTTGTGTCTGGATTGTTCATTCACTAGTACTCCTGAATTCTTTGTAGCAGGGTCATTTCCTGTTTAAAACTCTTCAAATTTTCTTCTTCAAAGACCAGGACTGACTGAAAATAATCTCTGTGCTACAGAGCATGAAAGATTCTTCACAATGGTAAGCCATTAGTGATGTGTTAGTCTGTCATGAAAAAAGAAAAAGGCAAAATAATTGGGAGCTACAGTTAGTCCCTCTGAATTGGGAGTAATCGTAGGCGGTACACCTCCCCACATTGGATTAGTGCATAGCATTTCCTGTGTTGGTAAATCCATCCAGGTTTTTCCTGGGAGGCTGGCTTTAATAGCCTTCTGCCTCTTTAAGATTGGGAAACCACCCAGGCCTCCCAGCTCTTGGCAAGCAATGTATTGACTTCATGTTGTTACTCAGCATTTTGTTTCTTATTGAAATGCCTGGCTCTGCACAACCGGTTTGTAAAATCTGAGGATCCTTGGGCGTGCCCAGAAACACAGGGGCCTCAGCAAGAGAGAACTAAAGGGACAGAGTGAGAACAGGAGAAAGACTTTACAGCTCCGAGCAGTTTGAATGAAGCCTATCAGCAGCCTAGAGTCTTGTTACTCCCTAGAGCCTTTCCTCTCCCTTCTCTTGGTCGCAATCCCACCTACACTTCTAGGAGCAACTCTAATGCTACCTTCCCCAGCCTAATTAGCCGGGTCCTCTTCTGTGTTTCCTGTTACACTCATTTATTTTGTCTAACTTACAAGTCTTCCTTATAGCATACTCTTTAAGTATGTTTTCTGCACATGCATTTCCCTACTAAGTGACCTGGACAATCAGAGTGACCTGGTTTAGTTTGCATCCCTTTCCATTAGCACAATGCCTTGCATTTTATTGAATAAAAATGCTGGAACTGAATGGAATTGAAGCCTAAGGAAATGATTTGATTTCTAGTAGATCTGAGAATGTTGAGTCATGCACAACTCCTGCCCTCCTTGGGTGGACCTCAATTACCCCTGGGTTTGCTATAGCTTCAGCAAAGGCAATATCTCCCGGGGTTGCTATGACCCGTAGGAATCTCAGCCTACACTGGCCTTAGGGTCTGTCTTTAAATCATCATAGAATCACATTCATTTTAATAGTTCATATACTAACATTATAAAGACACTGAAAAGAACAACATGACCTTATTTAATGAGGAACAACAACTTTTTGAAGTTATTTTGTTTGTTTGTGGTTTTTTTTTTTTTTTTTTTTTTTTTTAGGATATAAATGCCCTCACATAGGGGATTACTTAAACTTTTATTGTAGATTGAGCAAGTGGAATGTGATGTGTTAAAATGATCATGTAGATCAATGTTTATCACCATGGAAGAGTTTCTTGGAACATACTGTTCAGTAAGAAAAAGAAGTCTAATGTACTATGTTTATTATGATCCCTAAATATAAGTTCTATGTAAAATATGTGTAAACATGCCTAGAAAAAAAAACACATGGAAAATTATACAGGCATTTATCTGTCTCATAAAGTATCCATAACAAGAATTGGATATAGCCCAGTGAGCAATTATGAAACATGATTTAAATGAACCACTCAGAGTGGTAACTACTGATTGAGAACCAACCTCATCAGACTAGCAGTAAAGCTGCCATTTCTCCTGGTCACTGTGGGCCGTGCTGCAGGCAGAACTGCACAGCAAAAGCTACAGGGGTCAGAGGGCACTGAGTCCCAGAAGCAAAGGGCAGGAGGGAAGAGTCTGCTTCTTTTTGTAGTTTTTGATCCATTATTTTTAAAAGCTGGAATTAACCAAATACACTTGTGATTATGAAAGCACATGTATTATTGAAATTACTATGAAGAAAAAGAAACCCTGTTCTACCATGAGTCTAAAACTGCTCTGTTCCCATGAAAATATTTGTACAATCTTGAATTTAAATTTCAGCTTGATTTACTTTTTGAAAGGGATTACATTCATCAAGGACGGAATTTAAAAAAAAAACATAATAGCATTTATCTAGTGAAAAATGTCTCTCCCATGCCTAGAACCCAGGCACTCTCCTCAGCTATAATCAGCATTACCGATGTCTTATCTCCCTTTGGGCAATTTAAGATTTCTTAAGGATGCAAATATTTTGCCAGCGGTTCTCAACTTGTGGGTCGTGAACAATGAAAATACATCCTGCATATCAGGTGTTTATATTACGATTCATAACAGTAGCAAAATTACAGTTATGAAGTAGCAAAGAAAATAATTTTATGGTTGGGGGTCACCACAACATGAGGAACTGTATTAAAGGGTCGCAGCATTAGGAAGGTTGAGAACCACTGTAAATGTCAAATGAGAAGTTTATGGGAAATATTTATCTTTTCATAGCTTTCTGTATAAAAATTTCCCCCATTAAGTAAGAGAATTAAAGGTAATTTCCAAAACCATTTTGCTGGACTCTGTGACAGGATGCCTAAATCTTGCACTGTCATCACTTTTTAATTATTCTGTTTCTCTGCTTCAAGTCGGTAGTCTTGGTTAACAGTACAGCTAATGCAAAGAAATTTCCTCTTAAGATTCTTTTTCTTCCCTACTCTTCCTCAATCTATACCTTGTGGGAAAAAAGTCACATCTAAGTCATATTCTGAAAAGAAATTATTTACTGGAATTCCCATTGTGATTTATGCATATTATATGATCCATACTAATTAAATTAAAATCATTAATATCTAGTATGCTTGGTTCACTTAATCTGTTTAAAGTAACAGCAACATGCCCTACCTGGTTTGGCTCAGTGGATAGAGCGTCAGCTTGCAGACTGAAGGGTCCCAGGTTTGATTCCGGTCAAGGGCACATGCCCAGGTTGCAGGCTCGATTCCCCAGTAGGGGGCGTGCAGGAGGCAGCCAATCTCTCCTCCCTGTCTCTCTGAAATCAATAAAATCTATCTATCTATCTATCTATCTATCTAATAATAAAAAAATAAAGTAACAGCAACAAAAACAATATCAAATTCTTAAGAGATGTTTACCATGCTGGGATGGGTAGAAAAAGGTAATATTTATTTTAAAAATAAATTATAATAATAGTTAACAATTAGAACTGCATAACTGGTAAACCGGCACATTTCAATTTTATGAATATATTCTGAGCTACTTTCACTTATGCTTGGGGTCAAGTGTTTTGCCAGGCCTGCTCCAGGTATGAGAATTTGGATGACAGTATCATTTATTCATAAATATAGTTATCTGACTTGAAGCGAATGACCTCAGACCTAGGAAATGTCATCCCTGCTCTTGCTGCTATAGCACCTGTAAATTCAACCTCAAATTTTACTTTATTGTGCTTTCTCTTCCATCTCATTCTTTCCTTGTTCTTATTCATCTTTTTTTTTTTTTCCTGGCAGGAGGCTAATGTAGCCTTAGGGAGGTAGAGTTAGATGAGCACTAATACAAAACACAGGGAGCCAGGATTCCTGTCTAGTTCTCTACAAAACTAGGTCTCGTAGGCAGGTCACCACAGTGTTCATTTCTTTATTCAACAAACACCTGCTGAGCTCCTGCCATGTCCTAGGTGTTTAGAATGCAAAGATATTTATGACATGACCTCTGTACTTTGGGACTGTGCACCTGGCCACTCTACCTGTCCCTAAGGAAGCCAGATGTCAGGACAGCAGCTGGAGCAGCGAGTGGACATAAGTCTGTGGCACACCCCACACAACCCAATGTGCTAAATGTGGGTAGTGTGACAACTGAGGAGTCCAGGAGCAGCAGCCACAGAGTGTGAAAGTGAAAATCTGTTAGATGGTGTCAGGGAGCAAATGGTGGCAGTAGTGGCAGCAGGGATCTGGCTCCATGCCTTTCAACACTGCTAGCTGTTGCCATGGCTGCCATGGTTAGAAAGCAAAGCAAGTGGGGTGGGGCATGGAGTGAACCTAGTCCATGCTGGAGCATGATTTATCCTCAATTATCTGAAAGAGTAGTAAGAATGCAAGCTCACCTTGAGTTGTGGGTTAGAGAGATTATCTGTTTGGAAGTTGAGGAGGGTCCAGTGAATTTAGATCACCACATTTCATAAAATTAAGCCCCTAATCTATGGGGAACGGAGGCCTTCTTTCTCTTCCGAGGGTCTGAACAAATGGATGAATGAAAGAGCTCTATGGAACTTGAAAGCACATAGAGATCATGTCCTTGGTGGAAAATTGGGAGGGTCTACTAATCTAGAGCTGAGCCTTGTATCTCATTAAATAATAATGACGTAAAATATTGCAGTGGAGTGAGTGGTCTTATCAACACTGTTTCTCCAGAGGGCTCACTGCGCTTCTGGATGAAGGACAGCCTTGGAGGGAAGGAGGGAGCCCTCCCCCAGGCCCCTCTCCAGGACTCAGAGGAAGTGACTCCTACAAGCATGAGGACCTGTGAAGGAGGGGTTAGTACCCGATCAGTGGCTGAGGAAGACAGGCACCAGGTGGGGCAGAAAGAAGGAGAGGTTTGGATTCAATGATGAGAAAGTAGAGATTCATTTCACATCTGGCTGTTTACTTTGGCCAAGCTAAAGATTGTCTGAGAATTAGTTTCTTCTTTTTAAAAAAATATATATTTTTATTGATTTCAGATAGGAAAGGAGAGGGAGTGAGAGGTAGAAACATCAATGATGAGAGAGAATCATTGACTGGCTGCCTCCTGCACACCCTCTACTGGGGGTCGAGCCGCAACCCAGTCATGTGTCCTTGACCGGAGTCAAACCCAGGACCTTTTAATCTGCAGGCTGACCCTTTATCTACTGAGCCAAACTGGTTAGGGCTAGTTTCTTCTTTTGTAAAATGGGGATTAAATGCCACCTCTTCCTATCCACTATTCTGAACTTCTTCCCATTAGAGAATTTGCTAGCATTAGCAATTTACTTGAATAAGTGCATCCTCTTACTAGTAAAACACAAAGACATACACCAAGGGAAACATAAGTATCATCCCAAACTTGAAACAGATCTGGTTCGGCAGGTTACTGGAGACAAGGGGAGGGGTCTCTTACCTGGTGGTGCTGGATCGACAGGTTTCAGAGTAAAGATTCAGGAACGGACTGCCCGGCAGCTCTGATCATACAAGTGTCTGTGTGGAAAGCAAGCAAAGTTTCTCTGCAGGAGAAAGAGCAGATCTCCGGGTGGTGGTAGCCGTCCAGCCCTTAGCAGAGAACCAAGTCAGGGGTTCCTCTTGGTGAAAGAAAAGCTGAGGGGAGAGAGACCCCCAGGTCAGAAGAAAGTCAGATGTGCCTCTGAATCCTGGCTGCGCTCTTCTTGGTGACTCTGTGTTTTCATCTGTAAAACAGTGACTATCTGTAACTCAAAGTATTACTGGGAGGACGGAAATAGAGCACATATGTCAATTTCTGGCATCAAGTAAACACTCCATCAATTGTTAACAGTGTCTTTTATTAAGTCCCATATGAAGGATCGATACATTTTTGGCTGAAAATGTTAGAAGCTGAGAGGAGTCAAAGGGGAGTTGGGCTGGGGTCTGAGCTAACAGATGAGATTCCTTCCAGGGAGATGTGTCCTATCAACCAGTAGCACAGGTTTTAGTAGGTCATCTTAGGGCCTGGAGCATCTGACTGGTCACAAATGAGTCCAGTCTGGCTGGGATCTAGATGGGAAAGGTGATAATACTGCAGGTGAGGCCCAGAGAGTGATGCGCAGGGCCCTCCTGTGGCCTCGGGACAAAATGGGGAGGGAGGGAAGCAAGTCTAGCCAGGTTCTGATGGCAGAGTCCAGACATCACTAATTTGTGCCAGAAGCACTGTGCCAGGAAATTGACTCTACAGAAGAAAGAAGCGGAGTGAATGATAAATGGCTTCTGAGGAATGTAGCTGTTTGCCCCAAACCGTTTAAGCCCTGCCATGAGACTCCAATGAGTTCCAGTCTCTGATACAGCCTAGCAAATCATGTGATGCACACTCTTTTGTTTTCCTGAGACAGAAATGACTTCCTTTAGAAAAGGATAAAACCAACACATACTTCTTGCAAAATAAATGCATGGATAGCATAGGAAAGTATAAAGAAAGTAAGAAATTATTTTGATTTTCATGCATGTGATTCCCGGTAAAGTAAAACCTTTTGTGAATTGAGCATTTCTACTAGGGTGAGCTGCTCACTTTACTCTTATGTTACCCTCTAAAATATTTTTACTTAACTACTAGGTTGCTTCCTTCCTTCCTTATGGACTTGTAAAAGAATTTTTTTGTAGTAAGGATATTAAATCTTGGTCATATATTTCCCTCTTCTGGTTTGTCATCTGTCTTTTTGTGGTATCCTTTCTCACATAGACGTTCTAAGATTTTACTATTATTTCCTTTTCAGTCAATATCTTCACGCTTTAAATGTCCTGTAAAATCAGAGGGAGATCCCAAAGATTCAAAATGATGATGCTGGAAATAAAAGGATGAGAGAAAATATGAGGATCTGAATATAACTTCCAGGCAAGTAGGTGCAGACAGTAGGTGCTGCAGGAGGTTGTAACTTCACCAACTGAGAGCACGCAGTGCGAGTGTTGACACTTAATCTGGGTGCTGAATTCTGGCTCTGTCAGTTGCGAACAGTTCGAAATGGGGAAATTTGCCTCAGCTGCCTGGACCTCTGCTTCCTCATCTGTAAAATGCAGGATTTTTTTTGTGTAGGGTGTAGGAATATTGTGAAGTTTCTGGAGGGCTGTGAACTCTTAATAAGTATTAATTATCCTTAATGTCTGAGAATTTTTAGGGCCGGGCCCAGTGAAGAAACGGGATAAGAATTAGTCCCAGGATGGGTTGGATGAGGTTAGACAAGGGAGGGCTGAAAATTCGAGCCAAGGACCCCGAGAATCCACACAGAACTCCCATGAATGTCACAGGAGCACCAGGAGTTGCTTAGAGAGGTGGCTGTGAAGTGTGTGCAAAGGTGACTGAAAGCAACCGCCAGGGAGAGATAACAATGAAAAGATGAGGAAGAGACAAGAAGGAAGTCAGCAGATTTCCTGTAGGATGGATAACTTTAAGAAGAAACTAGAACAGAAGTATCTCAGCCACTAAGGGGAAGGAAAGCAAATTCAAGCCTAAGTCAAAAAACAAACAAACTTGCCAACAATTGGTACTGAAATCAAAATAAAGTGTTGCTCCAGCCCCACCTGAATGGCTAAAATGAAAAGGACTGGTAGTGACAAGTGTTGGAACAAAAGGAACTGCTGTTGGTAGAAGTGCAAATTGGGGCAAACCCTTTGGAAAAGTGCTTGAGGATATCCATACAAGCTGAACATATGCAAGCCCAGCCTAGGGCTTAGCCACTCTGCGCCCAGGTGTTTACTGAATAGAAATACACATATTTGGTCATTTATGCTAATAGCAGCACTAATCACAAAAGTTCCCAACTGGAAACTCCCAGAATGCCCCTGCCCTGAAGATGGACAGACACATTGTGGAAGGTCCTATACAGCAATGAGAATGAAAGGATCACAACAACATGGGCGAAACTCACAAAACTGAGAGAGGCAACGGATACAGAAGGGTGCCTACTGTGAGTCCATATGATTCCATTGTATACAGTTAAAAAAACAGGCACAACCAATTTGGGTGTTAAACTTCTAACCATCCCAGCAGCTATAACAGAATACCAGAGACTGGGCAGCTTATAAACAACAGAACTTTGTTGTTCACAGTTCTGGAGGCTGGAAAGTCTAAGATGAAGGGGCTGGCAGATTCAGTATCTGGTGAGAGCCCACTTCCTGGTTCCCCGATGGCCGTCTTCTTGCTGTGTCCTCACATGGTGGAAGTGGAATGGGAGCTCTCTGGGTCTCTTTTATAAGGGCGCTAATTCCAATCATTTCCAAAGGCCCCACTGGCAAATGCTATCACATTGGGGACTGGGTTTCAACATATAAGTTTGGAGGGAACACAAACATTGAGACGATAGCAGAAGTCAAGATGTGGTTATTCTTGGGGGTAGGTTATTGACCAAAGGGGCTGGGTGGGGAGCAGGTCTTTGAAGGTAATGGGGGTATTGACACTTAATCTGGGTGCTGACAACATGCATAAGTACAATTTGTAAATTGCATACTTTTTACTTGTGCATTTTCTTTATGGATTTAATTTGTAAATAAAAAAATAAGAAGAGTTTGCCCATATCAGACATTTATAAAAATTATTGAAAAGCCTTTTGTATACTTACAGAAGGTATAGGTGTTCATTGTGAGCTTTATGATTGTACAGATTTATGATCTTGAAGCTTGTTTTTCATTATAAAGTGTGGATAAGAAGCCTGCTTCACTGTAGCATGACACTGACTGCTGAGTTTGCAAGTGTAGCATAGCCCTTCAACCACTCTCTCTTGGAAGCCCCTCTGTCTAGCATGACAGGTTACCAAACCTTAGAGAAGTTAGTACATTGTCCAAATGTAGATAGATAATAAATGACAGCAACAGAATTTGAACTCGTGTCTCTCTGATTACAAAGACCGTACTTTTAACCATTCCACTATATTGCTTGCGTAATCAGTAATGTATTAAACACACAGAATTGAATCTTATGCTATAGCTAAAAATACAGTAGAAACTCAAGGTGGGAGTGGTCCATACAGGGATGGACTACAGTGGCCAACTCCTAGTAAATTCTCTCTGTGCAAACCCCAGGAGCCAGTGTGGCTGGAAGGCCATAAATTAGATTAGCATTAATTTCCCTGCAAGGCCACACTAGAAGAGGTATCTGGTTTTGGCAAAACAGCTAGCAGAGTTTATCCCAGTGCTGCTTGACTGGGCCCTCACAGTTGGTCTAGTTTCTCCCTTGGTTTAGCTACAGTTTGTCATTTACCTCTGTTGGTGTTTGCTTTTGAATTCTTCTGGGATTGACCTCATAAGACATTCTAATGTATGAGATGGGACTGAAATCCTATTTCCAAATGACTGAAGTCTGAAAATATGCAAGGGCATGTTAACAGCATTTCATAAGGAATAGTTATTTTTTTAAATTGAGGTATATTTATTTTCAATAAATTAATCTTAGATATTTATTATTTTTTAATTAAATCTTTATTGTTCAGATTATTACATTTGTTCCTCTTTCCCCCCCCCCATAACTCCCCTCCTCCCAGTTCCCGCCCCACCCTCCGCCCTCACTCCCCACCCACTGTCCTCATCCATAGGTGCACGATTTTTGTCCAGTCTCTTCCCTCATCTCCCACACCCCTTTCCCCCCCAAGAATAGTCAGTCCATTCCCTTTCTATGTCCCTGATTCTATTATGATCACCAGATTATTTATTCACTCGATTCTTAGATTCACTTGTTGATAGATGCATGTTTGTTGTTCATAATTTGTATCTTTACCTTTTTCTTCTTCTTCCTCTTCTTAAAGGATACCTTTCAGCATTTCATATAATACTGGTTTGGTGGTGATGAACTCCTTTAGCTTTTCCTTATCTGTGAAGCTCTTTATCTGACCTTCAATTCTGAATGATAGCTTTGCTGGATAAAGTAATCTTGGTTGTAGGTTCTTGGTATTCATCACTTTGAATATTTCTTGCCATTCCCTTCTGGCCTGCAAAGTTTCTGTTGAGAAATCAGCTGACAGTCGTATGAGTATTCCCTTGTAGGTAACTGAGTTTCTTTCTCTTGCTACTTTTAAGATTCTCTCTTTGTCTTTTGCTCTTGGCATTTTAATGATGATGTGTCTTGGTGTGGTCCTCTTTGGATTCCTTTTGTTTGGGGTTCTCTGCGCTTCCTGGACCTGTAAGTCTATTTCTTTCACCAGGTGGGGGAAGTTTTCTGTCATTATTTCTTCAAATAGGTTTTCAATATCTTGGTCTCTCTCATCTTCTGGCACCCCTATAATTCTGATGTTGGTACACTTGAAGCTGTCCCAGAGGCTCCTTACACTATCTTCGTATTTTTGGATTCTTTTTTCATTTTGCTTTTCTGGTTGGGTTTTTGCTTCTTCGCATTTCAAATCTTTGCCTTGATTCTTACGCTCCTCTGGTCTGCTGTTGGGAGTCTGTATAGTATTCATTATTTCAGTCCGTGTATGCTTAATTTCTAGTTGGTTCTTTATCACAACATCGAGGGTCTCATTAGATTTCTTGAGGATCTCACTACATTTATCGGTGGCTTCTAGACAGTTCTTAAGAGACCTTAAAAGTGTGGTTCTGAACTCAATATCCTCCATTGACAGTTTTGTCCTGTTTCTTTGTCTCCGCATTTTTTATGCTTTCTTGGTGCACCCCCTAGTGGTCTTTGTGCGCAGTCTTGTTGTAGTTAAGCCTTGATTGTTGTCGGCAATAGTGGGGGTGATTTGACCTCCAGGCTAACTGGCTATGAGAGTCAGCTGTGTCTGGAGTGGGAGAGCTTCTGTGCTGGATCTCTAGGGCGGTGCTAATCTAGCGTTTGCCTGAGGCTATCCGGCAAATGGCTCTGCACAGGGCTTGGGTGGGGCGGGTCCCCAGGGATCTACAGGGCAGGTGGAGCGAGCAGCTATGGCTGCTCTCAGTTCCGTCCCTAGGGGCTCTGCCTCACAGAGTCCCAGCAACCGCTGCAAACCTTGGAGAGAAAGCTGCCTTCGAGTTCCGACCGAAGCCAGACAGTCCCGCTTCTCCCGTTTGAGTCTGGGTCCCTAGAGACTCACCCGGATCTGGAGCTCAGAGTCTGAAACTCCCTCCCGATTGAAAACAACAACCGCGCCCTCCGCCTCCAGCCCACTCCGCGTGCACTCCGCACCTTAGTATTTCACTTCAGCACTGCGCCTCCTCCTAGTCTGGGTATGATATTCTCTTTCCTCCTAGTTGTAGAATTTCTACTCAGCCAGCCTTCCTGTGGTTCTGGATGATGTCCGTTCCGTCTTTTAGTTGTTTTTTGAAGTGGTTGTTCGAGGCAGCAATCTCCGGCGTTAACCTATGCCGCAATCTTGGTTTTTTTCTCCAGATATTTATTATTGATCTTAGATGTTCAGTGGGATGTTTGTTGATAATCACTACCCAAAACAAGATATAAAACATTTTGGTCACCCCAGAATTGTGCTATTTATGAGTGAGTGTGTGTGTGTGTATGTGTGTGTGTGTGTGTGTGTGTGTGGCTTTTTTTTTCACTCAACATAATATTTTTGAGCTGCATCCATATCATTGCTTTTATCAATAGTCTGTTTTTATTGCTAAGTAGTATGCCATTGTATAGTAGTATTCCATTGTATTTGTTTAGCCAGCTTTTGGATATGATGAATAAGGCTGCTATGAATATTCTTGTGAAAGTCTTTGTGTGAACGTGTTTTCATTGTGCTTGGGTAACTACCTAGCGATAGAACTGTTGGGTCGCAGGCTAAAATGTATGTTTACCATTATAAGAAACTGCTGGGGGAGTAGGGTGGGGAGCTGGAAGAGAATATAGGGGGGACAAATAGTAATAGAAGGAGACTTGACTTGGGGTGGTGAACACACAATACAATGGGGAATTGTACGCCTGAAACCTGTATAATTTTGTTAAACACTGCACCCCAATAAACTCAATGGAAAGAAACAAAAAGTCCTTATCAAATGACACCAACGGAATCAAAAGGTAGGCCACATAGTGGAGAAGATAATTGCAATACATATTACATATATCCTGCAAAACCTCCCACAAATCCTTAAGATAAAGGCAGACAGTCCAATAAAGAAATGGGAGGGGGGGGGCAAGTATGGGCTAGAAGAGGTCAATGGGGGACGTCTGTAATGCTTTCAATAATAAAGATAAATTTAAAAAAAATAGGCAAATACTTGAGAAGAAATTTCTCACATAAGGAAATATAAATGGCCAATAAACATAGAAAAGGATGCTCTAGTTTAGTTAACAAAGAGAAGTAAGTTAAAATAACAATGAATTACCAATGGACACCTACCAGATTAGCTAAAATAACAGACACAAAACCCCCAGTTCTGGTGAGGATATGGAGCAACGGGAACTCTCATGCAGTGCTGGTGAGAGTGTAAATTGGTAAAGACACCGTGGAACACTGGCAGTACCTGTTAAAGCTGAACATACCCGTATTCCCTGACTCAGGGTCTCCCTATAGGGAAATCTATCCTATGGAAATGTTACAGATGCTCACCCACTGACATGTACAAGAATGCTCCTGGTTGTACTTTCTGTAATAGACCAAACTGGAAATGATCCAAAAGTCATGTACAATTGAAGGGTTAGATAAATTTTATGCAATATATTACACAGCAAAGCAAATGAACAACTTACAATTTGTAACAACATGGAGTAATTTCCCAAATATAATGTTAAAAAAAAAAAACAGAGGAAGGGGGTGGGGAAGACACTGCCAAACAATTCTCCGAAGGGTTGAACCATTTTGCATTCATACCATCTAAGTTGCTCTCTCTGCCTCCCAAAGGTTAATTTTTACAAAACCAAACTATGATGACAGCTTAGTAAAGAATATTTATCACAGTGCCTAGAGTGGGAAGATTTCTGTGGGAATCATTAGGAGGAAGGAAAAAAACAGCAACAGAGGATTGGCACTCACCAAATAGTATTCACCAGGAAGCCAGCCTGTGGGGACCACGTGGGCAGCAGGCGCCATAGCTACCAATCAAAAGGCTGTGTTCTCAGCTGATGGCATTCATTCCACATGCCAGGCCCTTTGCCATGATCCAAGCAATGTGGGAAGCTTATTGTTTGTGCTCAAGTTGTGCTTCATTGAAATTCTTTTTGGAGTGTCCCTTTTGGTCACAAGTTCTCTTTCTTGTCTGAGAGCCAAGATCGGGAAGCTTCAGCACAGCAAGGCTTTTTGAGTGTGCACTGCTGACTTCACCGCCAGTGGTGGTGTCAGAATCTGGCTAACCCGCCCCAGCTCCTGATCAGCTTTCCCTTGGCTTCTACAAGGTCAAGAGCAGGTTATTGTTCAACTCTTGGCCTCCTCTCCCCAGGTTTCTTTGAGCAAGGTTTCAGTTTTTTTGTTTTGTTTTTTATGCGGTTATATTCAAGGGCGGGCAAAGCCTTGGACTCTACTTTAGGATGATTTCATTTTGAGACAAAACCTCATTCTCCCTGAGGTTGTCTCTCAGGTTATCATGACAGAGGCCAGAAATCATGTGAAGTGGCTCCCAAAGGAATTCATCTTAAATTTCTTCAGGCCTGGCTGATCCTGGCTGGATCTTCCTACTGATTCTATCTTCTTAGTAAAAATTCTTGCTAAAGCAGGTGACCAGCAGGCCTTATTCCTTAGCCAGCTCCTGGGTGATAGATAGGCTGGGGCTCCAAATTTGGACACAGCCAGGTTTCAATTCCTGTTACCCTTATTCTGTTCCTCTAATTGGCACTCACTGTGTTTGGTGATAAAAATATAAGCTCCCATCTTCATCTTCCTTCCCTTACAATGGAGGATTTATCTTTTCTCCTATCAAAGGCAAATTCTTCCAGAGACATTCTGGATCCCATCCCATGCTTTCTCAGAGAATGTGTTTAATTGGTGATTATCTGCAACAGAAATGATTTGTCCTCCTCCATCCAGGCTTCTATCTTGTATGGTATATAGTTGTTGGTAGAAAGTGGCTGTCCAGCCAGAAATTATGATCCCCAACCTCCCTTGCCTTTAGATGAGGCCATGCAGCTAGTTCTTGTGGATATAATGCGATCCGAAGTGACATGGATCACCTCTTGGCCAAGTAGCTTAAAAAGCAGGGGTGCTTCTTTCCCCCTCTATTCACCTGATACAAGGGGCACAGCAAAGCTGGAGCCCACACATTAAAGAGAGGGGCCCATAGGCGGCTGCCACCTGGGTCTCTGAATCATCAGTTCAAGAGACCCACCTGCCATTAAGAACTTCTGTTTTGAGCACTTTCTGTGAGAAATAAATTTCTATTGTGTTTGACCTAGTATATATTGTTTGGTCCTTTTGTTATAAGTTATCATGATCCTAACTAGCACATTATTGTTCTTTCCTCTGTATCTTGCACATTTTTCTCTACTGGAATCTATCTATCTGCATTCAGACATGACCAAACATCTTCCATCTTTAAAACAACAACAACAAAACACTCCTGTGACTCCACATTCCTGCTCAGTTTCTCACTACTTCATTTCACAGACCGTCTTAATTGGAAAAGTGTATATTCACAGTCTTAATTGCTTGCTTCCCATTCACTCCTAACCCCAATCCATATAGTTTTGTTTTTTTGTGTGTGTTTTTCCCCCCACCACTCCATTAAAGCTGCTCTTGCTGAAGTCTTAAATAAGGGCCATGTTTTCAAGTCCAGCGGACACTATGGGGTTGTCATTGTAACTCTCAGGGCTTAACAGAGTCAACCACTCTTTCTTTCATGACGTATTTTCTTCTTGCAGACATTTTAAATGAGTCATATCCAAAACTGGTCTCCAACTTCTACCCCTCCATTTTCCCATCTCAGTAAATGGGAAAATGAGACACTCCCATCCACCAGTGTCTCATGCCAGAAATCTGGGGGTCAGTTTTGAGATATCATTCTTTTTCCTCATCCATAACCAATCAATCATCATATCCAGCCAATATTACTTCCTAATTTTTCTTCATTGTAGATAATCTTATATATATATATATATATATATATATATATATATATATATATATATATATATGGAAGGAGGAAGAGGGAAAGAGAGTAAGCTATCCTGACTCCACGGGGAGAGGACAACTGGGAGCTCTGGGTTTGGTACCCTCCTGGCCAGTTTGTGTCTTTTCCTTTGGCTTATTTTATTCTGTATCCCTTCCCTGTAATAAGCTGTAACCATGAGTCCAGCAGCTCTGAGTAAGCTCTCTGAGTCCCTCTAGTAAACTGTAAAAATTGAGGATACCAAATGCAATGGGTGTCAGAAATGAGGGTGTCTTGTGTGGGTTGTGCTCCTCCAACCATACAGCCAGCCAACTCTCTCACCATTACACTTTCTTAGCAAAATAACTGCAGCTAATGATTCTGTTTTTCCTGGTACCCTAAAAAGAAGGTTCTAGGAAACACCTTGGCTGCTAGCTTGAAATAAGTGCCGATCCCTGACTCAATCACCATAGCCTGGAGGAGAGAGTGCTGTGGTCAGTCTCAGTCAGAACATCTGCCTAAATTACAGGAAATGAGCTCCTTATAGGAGAGAAAGTTTAGATTTCTGAAAGAACGGGCATAGGGATACTGAGTGAACCAAAACAACAAACATTCACCATGGGGCATTTGCAGCAACATTTCCCTCTGTCTGGAACTCCTGATTCTTATTCATCACCCCAACCATGACCACAATTTTTAAATAACTAATTCTACTCACTATTGAGTTTCAGATTAAATGTCACTTCACCAGAGAGGCTTCTTTCAATCAAAATACAAGTCTCCATGAGAGTGTCTTATTGTTCTTGTCAGTTTTTTTATTATGTGTTTGTTGCTATGATTGTTAATGTAATATGTTAATGCCACTTTGACTCTAAGCTCTATGAATTCAGGACCATGTCTCTACTTTACATCATACAATAGGAACTAGAAAATGTTATAGTGGAAGGAATGAATAAGAATGAAAGAAAAATCTGTCAATGGATGGCCTTCATCTCAGATCTTATGCTATCTCTTCAAATGTTCTTCTTCTTTTATTTTTTTAATCCTCACCTGGGGATATGTTCATTGATTTGAGAGAGCGAAGAGAGGAGAAAAAGAGAGAGAGAAACATCTATTGGTTTTCTTCCATACATGCCCCAACAGGGGTCAAACTCACAACCTAGGTATGTGTCCTGACCGGGAATAGAACCCTCAAACTTTTGGTGCACAGGATGATGCTCAACCAAGTGAGCCACCTGGTCAGGGCTCTTCAAATATTCTTTTTTAGTAAAAGGTCAGTAAAGAAACATCTAGTTAAACTTTGGGCTCAGCTGTTGGAACCAATGGAAATAACTTGCTTCAGTTTTTCAGTCAGGAATTTAAGAACTGCATGACCCTTAAAAAATACAAACACTGGGTAGATTAACCTAATGATCCTTTATTAAGACAAAATATATGACATCTGAATGGAACTACCTCTTACAATAAACGAATAAAACTATGTGCCGCACCTTGCATAGTGTTATTTTATTTCAGCCTCAAGTAACCCAGTGAGATAAGTAACACAGGCAAATATTTCTTTCATCTGTTTAACAGATAAAAAAAAAAAAAAGAGCCTGAGAACCAGGAAGATAAGATGAATAACTCAGGATCACATTGAAAACTTAGTGGTTAGAACGAGATTATTACTTAGCAATACTGGAGCTTAGTTCCATAATCTTTTTACCAATCCGGTGCAATCCGGTGTCTCTATCCTCTGGACCTTCCTGTTAACACACACTGCTATCTCCTTCAGTGGTGGGATGTCTGAAAAGTCACACGATGCTTATCGTAGTACATTTGAATATGAATATTGTATTGGAAAAATCTACCGTTCTCCCTTTTCCTGCGTGTGTCCTTTACTACTTACACAGAAGACCTCCCTCCCGACACTCTGGTCACCAAATGTGCGTGGGGCTTTCCCCATAACAAGCAATTCTCCACAACATAAGCTGGGTGTCCGAAAATTTAACTCAGTTCTGACCGCAGCTACCAGAAGATAGTGTCAGATCCCACAGGTTAAGGACTCAGTCCCACAGGACTGCTCCCACCTTAATTCAGATGCCAATCTTGAGTAGTAAGTAGGTCCTTAACGTTACCCACGACTTCTGATTTTGCTACAAATTAGAGTTTCCCATGATCCCTCCTCAGGTTTGATTAATTTGTTAGCGTGGCTCACAGAACTCAGGGAAACATTTATGTTTACTGGTTTATTAAAGGATCTGATAAAGGAAACAGATGTACAGCCAGATGAAGAGATACACAGAGAGAGGTCTAAGAAGTTGTGAGTGTTGCTGAGGGTGGGAACAGCACCAGGTGTCTGACCCATGGAGTCAGACTGGACCAGGGTTCTGCAACCTCGGTACTTGGGTTCTAGCTAGAAAAGGATTCAGAGCCAAGACTCAAAGTTAAAGAGAACGTTTATTTCATAAATCACAGGAAGAGGTAGTTCCTAGAAGAAGTGGGCTTAGGAAACTAGTTATAGAGGTAAAGGAAGGGCCCTTGGAGCTTGGGAGTGAGGAAGGTAATCGTAACACTCCTGGAGGTAAGAAGAAGAGGGAGGGAAAAGGGAAAGGCACAGGCATGCTCCCAGGAGGGAGAGCTCAAGCTGGGTCCTCCATCCTAAGGGTTTTAAGGGCAGAGATTTTAGGAGAGGCCCCAGGGAAAGATCTTCTAGAATGTTCAGCAGCTTTCCAGGTGTGTCCTTTCAGGGTTGATTGGCCCGCACCAGGGCAGGGGTCATCATTCAATGCAGCTGGTCCTGACATAAGCCATGGCATCACTGGTCTGGTTTTGCTGCTTTTCTGGGCCTGGAGCTGAAATACAACTGAGGCCTCGATATTATCTCTAGGGAGGAAGGTAGAGGGTCCATATCTCCTGACCAGTGATATGCTAGGGAAGGAAAGGCCGCCTTGGGGACGAGGTCCCACCCTATACTTGTCCTTTGCTAGGCACCTGGGGCTTTCCACCTGCTGACCTTCTGTACCTGGCCCATCGTCTTGCTCTGCTCATTTCTAACGGCCTACCACCCAAGCACAGGAGCTCCTGTCCCCATGGAGTTGGGTGTGTCATCCTCCCGGTGTGGATGTGTTTGCCAACCTGGAAGCTCCCTGAACCCCATATTATTGGGATTTTATGGAGGCTTTATCATATACACATGATTAATCATTAACTCCATTTCTAGCTCTTCTCCTAGCGGATGGGGTGGGGTGGGGCTGAAAATTCCAAGTTTCTAATCATGGCTTGGTCTTTCTGGTGACTGCCTCACCTCGAGGAGCCATCCCAGAGTCACCTCAGTAGAACAAAAGACATTCATATCACCTACGAAATTCCAAGGATTTAGGAGCTTGGTGTCAGGCACCAGGGTCAAAGACCAAATATTAGAACAAAAGATGCTCCTAGTATTGTCATCACTAAGGAAATCTCAAGGGTTTTGGAGCTCTGGAGCCAGGAACCAGGGGCAGAGACCAATGTCTATATTTTCTATTATTTCACAAATAAACTGTAGATTTTCCCCATTTTGTGGATACTAGTATTTCTGATTATCTGGATTTTCGGCATTCTTCATAAAACTCCCCGATTTTTAGTTAGGAACTTATTCTATCCCCATAGTTCTGGTGATTTTTCCATCCCCAAACTAGAGGTACTCAGGCCAATTCGAGCCTAGCATTCTCTAGGCTGTAGGTTTAGTTGAGGGATGACACAGGGCCCATAAATCTTTAAGATTTAATCAAATCTTTGCTAAGGCTTTGGGACAGAGGCAGACACTCTTTCTCAGGCCTGAACCTGAGATAATAATGAGGCTGTAACGTCCGCAGTCATTCAGCGCCATATGAAACCTGAGGTTGAAACGAATCAGTGGAAGGTAGAGCTGAGAGATGAAGAAAAACCATATCCTAATGATGCACATCGAACCCTGAATCCAGCTGTGCCTAAAGCCCACCATTTCCATGGATTTTTAGTTACACAACCCAATAAATTCCTTTTCTTGAGTAAGTCAGTTTGACAAGGGTTTTTGGTCTTTCCAGAAAGACCTTAATGAAAATATCCTACAATAATGAACCCTCAGTCCATTACATTCCTATACTCTTTCTTGAGGAGGGGACGAAAGAGTGGAGTAACAGCTATTTCCTGAAAAATTGCATCGCACATGACAATGGAACTGGCCACAAAAGAAAACTAAAAGCCGCCAATGCTTTCCGTGGTGCCATGGCCCTCCAGGTGAGCGATGAGAGGGCACCTGTCCAAGCCCTAGGGCAGACTTCCTGCCTATGCTGGTCTCTTCCCTCACCCGCTGGCAGGCCTCCAGAATGTCCCCCAACAAAGTGTGATGCTCTAGACGGCCTTCACACAGCTGAAGCTCCCTCTAGCTCCTTAGGCCCACATCCTCCTCCTTCCTGTCAAATGTCATTGCAAACCTGCCCCAGGAAAAAACTTGCTACATGTCTTTCCAACCTTAAAATAGAATCTCCAGGTACTGACTATTGGCAAATAATATATCTGTCCAAAAGCTAAGCCTAAGTAATGACTTACTTTTCTGATTGTCAGGCTCACAGAAACAAGAACAGGGGGAAATGCTATGTATAGGAATTCTTTTAAGGTCGGAAGAATCTAGTCTAGAACTTTTTAGTTGGCAGTAATGGTTTTGGCACAAAAAAGTTTTTATACTTTCTTTTACAAAGAATTGCTGTGAAGATTACATGAAATAAAAACTGCCAAATGCCAAGCATTTTATATAATTTATCACACTTGCCTTTATCCATAGACTATAAGTTCCAAGAAAATAGGCACTGATTTATTTTATCTTATTAAATTTTTTTTCAAGTTTTATTAAGGTAAATTGAGATATTAAGATAATTGACATATATAACTTTAAAGTGTACAATATAATGATTTGAGATTTGCATATACTTTGTAACAATTACTAGAAAGTCTAGTTAACATCCATCAGCACACATAGTTATCCTTTTTTTTGTGATGAGAACTTTTAAGATTTACTCTCTTAGCAACTTTCAAGTATATAATATACTGTTGTTAACTATAGTCACCATGCTGTACATTACATCCCCAGGATTTATAAGATGCAGATTTACTTTAATTTACCTGTGTATATCCAGCTTTTATAACGCTTAGCATAGAAGAGGTCTTCAATTAATATTAACGGGCTCAATAAATAATACAGATGTTATTATTCCAATTTTATAGCTGAAATAACCACTCAGAGAGATTGAATGATCTTCACAATTTCTCAAAACTAGTTGGTAGAAGAGTTGGGATAATTGAGGCCTTTCTAACTCCACACTGTGCCTCTGGGCCACAGGAGCAAGTGCTGAGCGCACAGTAAGCCCCCATGTGATGCTCTGAGGTCCCCCTCTCCCCCTCCCCCCGCCCCCCCGCCTTATTGAAGATGTCTCAGGTGCAATGGCATCTCTGCTGCCTCTCCAGAGCTCTCCATGATCCTCCTGCTCTTCAGTCCGTTTCCTCTCTGGACTCCTCCTCCCACTCCCACTCCTGCTTCAGTAACTTTGGATTCCCCTCTGGCTTGGCCTGCCGGGCCTGGAGCCTGCTGACCCTCTGGATGTTTGCCTGCATGTCTGCAATTACTTCAACTCAAACTACAGCCGCCAGCAACATGACCTTTGCAAGCTGCCAAGTCCTCAGCGCTGGATGGTTCCAGTGCCGTCGCTCTATGTGGCACAGGGAACGGAGGGCTAAAACACAGTCCTTCCTCATTGAAAAGCATGGGGAACAAAACCAGGGGATCCGGTAAGTAATGGTGAAAAGTTGACTCAGTGTTCCAGCTCCACCCTTTCCCCTGTGCCCTGCCTCGCACGTTCTAGACATCTCAACATTTGACCGCACAGAACTCTGCAAGCGAAGACATGCAGTTGCTACTAACTTCTGATCTGAGAGCCTCCTGACCCATCTCATCAGCATTAAAGATACCAGCGCTGCTTTCTTTATCGAGGTGGCTTTTGTCCTATACTAGATGACTTTGTATTTGATCTGTAAACTTCCGAGAGACTGATCTTGACTTCAGGATCTATGGTTGTTAGATGTCAGTGATGTATTGAGAACTTGTGTGGGGTGTGAAACCAGAGGGTTCCTGAGACATTCAAGTTTCCAGACCTTCTCCCCTTGGAAAACAGGCTTCTAAAGTCAAGATCCTCTGTTGCATCGAGGCCCCACGGGAGCCTCGGTCGCATGGATTTTGGAGCCACAGGCATCTCTGTTTGTATTGTGGCTCCAAAACGACATGGCTGTGTGATTTAGGGTGGCACTTAACCTTTCTGAGTATCAGTTTCCTAACTAATAAGTGGGGAGAGATGCTGTGAGGTTAAAATGACATAACATCTAGAATTGCTCAGACTGACTGTTAAGAAAACTGCCTGTTATTATTGACACCTGAAAGGATGGAGCAAGTCAACACCTACTGCGTCTTCAGGTGTGTTTTCTGAGAAGAGAATTATGAGGTCTTAAAGCCAAAGTTCAAGAGGAGCAGAATTCTCCTCTCTGCAAGGGAGTCCAGAATGTGGTGGTGTTGGTTAGACTGCAAAAATTCCCCATGGTTATTATTCAGAATACTAGAGGCCCGTTGCATGAAGATTTGCGCAATAGGCCTTCCTTCCCCTGGCTGTTCGCACCGGTTTTCCTTTGGCTCCCGGGACCCAGGCCTTTGGATCTTATGCATGTACTTGGTATACAGCAAAAGGGAATGAGAAATTTGGGAAAGGTGTAAGTGATATCCAATTATTACTATATTTCAGATGTTGTGTTAGGGGCTCTTCATTAGGTAACTTTTGTTACTTTATTTAATTCTTCAGCTCTTCATAGCAGATCTAATCATTCCCTCCTTGGGATCTTCCTGGCACTGTGAGCTAGATAACTTATTCAATCCTTTTTGAAATTGAGATTTTATTGACATTAATGTTGTATTAATTTTCAAGTGTACAACATAATGATTTGATATATGTATGTATTATGAAATATTTAGCACAAGTTTAACATCCATCACCACACAGTTAAAATTTCTTTCTTGTGGCCGAAACCGGTTTGGCTCAGTGGATAGAGCGTCGGCCTGCGGACTGAAAGGTCCCAGGTTCGATTCCGGTCAAGGGCATGTACCTGGGTTGCAGGCACATCCCCAGTAGGAGATGTGCAGGAGGCAGCTGATCGATGTTTCTCTCTCATCGATGTTTCTAACTCTCTATCTCTCTCTCTTCCTCTCTGTAAAAAATCAATAAAATATATAAAAAAAAAAAATTTCTTTCTTGTGATGACTTTTAAGATGTATTCTCTTAGCAACTTTCAAATATACAATACAGAATTATTAACTATAATCACCATGCTGTACATTATTTATTCCCAGAAATTATTTATCTTATAATGGGAATTTTGTACCTTCACCCATTTCATGCCCCCCACCCCTCTTGAAATCACTAATTTGTTCTCTGTATCTATGAGTTCAGGTGTGGTTTTTTGTTTGTTTTTTAGATTCTACATATAAGTGAGATCATACAGTATTTGGCTTACTCTTATTTCACTACTCCCATCTGATAAAGAAAATGGTGGATCAGCATCATTAAGTAATTGCCCAAAGTTACACAGTCAGCAGGTGATATGCACACTCAGAGTGTAGCTCTAGAGCAGCGGTTCTCAACCTGTGGGTCGCGACCCCTTTGGCGGTCAAACGACCCTTTCACAGGGGTCGCCTAAGACCATCCTGCATATCAGATATTTACATTATGATTCATAACAGTAGCAACATTACAGTTATGAAGTAGCAACGAAAATAATTTTATGGTTGGGTCACAACATGAGGAACTGTATTTAAAGGGCCAGAAGGTTGAGAACCACTGCTCGAGAGCCTGGCACCATCCCTTTATGCCTAAAAAGGGAAAGCTCAGGGGGAAGACAGGACCAACACACAGAGGAAGCCAAGAGCAGCCAGGAGAGAAGCCCATGTCTTCAGAGGCATAAACAGAGGAAGGTCTGTGGAGCTCCCCCCGGGGGTTTCTCTGGGTGGATTGTAAAATCTGGGAAGTCCTGAGCCTCCCAAGAAGTTTCTGGCTGCACCTGGCCCAGCCAAACTACATCACCAATACTCAGAAGAAAGAGTGAGGAGAACATCAAGAATGGACAATCTGTAGCCTGGTGGCCAGGAAAGGTTTCCATATTGAAATAATTAAAAGTAGACTAAACAGTGCAAAGACTTCTCTTTGTCTTGTTAACATTGCTGAAGTTAGCCAGGAAGTAAGGCAGAGGGCTGAGGAGCAGACAGGCAGTGGAGAGAGGAAGGAAGCTGCTTTTTTCTCTGGGCACTAAATCTTCTCTCCAAAAACACGTCTGGATGAACTGCAGACATTCTCCAGTCACTGCTGTTGGAGTTAGCCTCCAGTGAGGAAAGGCTTAGAGGGTGTGGGCTGGTGATCAGAAGACCTGAAATGACTGTTAGGGGCCCCAGGCTGCCTGGCCCTGCCTACAGCACATTCTGGTCCCTCCTTAGGGTCCTGAGGTCTGAGCGAGGCACAGAAAGAGGAGGAAAAGTAGAACCATTCTCAGCTGGGTGTCATTCTGTATCACCCACTTCCTTCGCGGGTACACAAGGTGAGGGCCATGGCCCCTAACCCACGACAGAGATACCCACTCGACTCTCATGTTCCCGGTCCGCTTACAGAAAGTAGGAAATAGAGTTAGCAGCTATTCTGTGGGTTCCCTCACAAAGATTTAAACTGGCCCCCAGTACCTTAACAGACAGGATCCACAATTAAATTTCTGAAGTCAGAGAGAGAAAACAGAGAAAGAGTGAGACAGAGAAAAGAGCCAAACTTCCCACCGGATGCCACAGAAACAGGAAGACAAGTGAACATTAAATACGGACTCTTCCATGTGGTGCCCTGAGGAGGCCTCCTCACTGAGGTTCAACGGCCCATTTAGCCCACCCACTTATCACTGCAGATCCTCCAATGCAGTCAAATAATACATAACGCAGGTAAGTCTCGGGAGCCTGATCTCATCGCCGTGCCAATCTTTAATCTTCAAGGCCCCTCCCACTCAATTCATTTATTACCCAGCTCAGAGTTTCCATTCCCAGAGAATCCTTCCCTGGCAGAGCCAATCAGCAGTTTCTTTAAATATCTTATTCGTTCACTCTGGAAATCAGGAACAGCCGTGTGAGAATCTTGTCTGAGGTCAAACAGCTGTGATGTGGGGCAGCCGGGTCTGCCTGATCCCCAAACCCACCCACCACCACCACCACCTTCATCTGAGCTCTAGGCACTTTTTAATAATCAAAGTTTCTTACACTTCATATAAAATGTTTCAAAATTAATAAACCCCTACTTGTTTAAAATTTAGAAAACACGACTTAGAAAAAGTCACCATTGTTGTGTATGTTCTTCCAATCTTTCTGGCTTACTTTTCCCCGCTGATTTGTCAAAAGCTTTTTTTTTTTTTTTTCTATTTAGCAAAATATGTTGAGTATCTCTTGTACATGTTTAATAGCATTGTAGAGCAGATCACATTTTATTACAGTTAATGATAAAGTTAGGACTTACCGAGGGCTTCCCACATGCTGGCCATTCTAAGTACTCACGTGCACTGACCCACTTGAGCTGTGTCATCGTAGGTGGTTGGCTTAACGATTACTCTCACTCAGATTTCAGAGAGAAGAAAACTGAGGCATAAAGACTTCAAATAATTTGTCCATAAACACACAGCTAGTGTGTTTGGAGCTGGAATTTGAACCTGAGCTAGCCTGTCCTCAGACTCTTAACCACCGTCCTATACAACTTTAACAGCCTTTAACTGAGTCCCTAATAACCAGCAGCTTCTTCAAACAGCTTACTCGTTAACTCTGGAAGCACAGCAGCGTGAGAATCTTGTCTGAGGTCAAACAGCTTGGGAAGTAGGGTGGCCAGGCCTGCCTGCACCACAGATCTACCCACCATCACCACAACCACCATCATCATCACCACTCCCCCCACCTCGCTCCCTTTGCTAATTAGTCAGGTATGTCTTCATTTTCCCCTCTTCATTTTCTAGAATATCAACTCCTTGAAATTAGGAAATGTGTCGCTTTAGTCATCATTATAACGCAGCACTGAGCACAGAACCTGGGCCATGGTTACCAGGCAATAACTGTTTGAAGGAATATAGGATTCAAGGAGTTGTTTTGATCAGGAGCAACCAAGAAGATATTTTGCAGGAGAGATCAGTTAACCCCTGCTTGCCTAGAATTTGCAGTGTGTGATCTGGGTTTTTCTTTGTGGACTTAAGTCTCCAACACAAAACAAAACAAATGGTTTAAGTTTTTCACATTGGCCCTCTCTAAACTCCACGTGAGGAAATTGGCTGAGCACCAACAGAGGCCGCCATGCTCTGGTTGCCTTTCAGTTCTCTAAAGGGTGGTAAGAATGTGGTTCATTTGCACCCACTTCCCACCTGGGGAATTTGTTCTCCCACCTCCTACCCAGTGTGGCCTGCTCCTTTGTGGAGGAGCAGATTTGATCTCAACGTCCTTTTACAAAGTTCTTTTTGCCTGATATTGTGTCACTTGTTACTTCAGCGCATGCTCAGAGCTCTGCACGTCCTCGCCCTGGGCTGTTACTTACTACCACGTCCAGTCCCACAGAGCTTGTGCCGAAGAGGACTTCCGATGGCACGTTTTCCCTAGTGCACGGGAAATTTATGTTCTAAAATGCATACAGCTGAGCCCAGCCTGCGTGGCTCAGTGGTGGAGCGTTGACCTATGAACCAGGAGGTCACGGTTCAATTCCTAGTCAGAGCATGTGCCAGGTTGCGGGCTTGATCCCCAGTGTGGGGCATGCAGGAGGCAGCCGATCAATGATGCTCTCTCATCATTGATGTTTCTGTCTCTCCCTCTCCTTCTCACTCTGAAATCAATAAAAATCTGCTAAAACACACACAACGCATACAGGTGAATGGGCTGTTTTTGTGGCCTGGGTTGGGGGTTTGGGATTTCTGTTCACAGTTTACTGCAGCCACCATTCATTGGGACTCCTGCCCACTTGATATCCTTTCTCCCACCTTGGACTATAAAATCCATGGGATCAGGCAAACTCTGGCCTCTGAGCAGGGCTGACCCTCTGGGAGATAAAACTGGCATGAAGCAGTGTTTGTAGAAACTGCAGGAAACATCCCACTAGTAAATTGCTTGAGCACAAAGCAACTCGTACTTGCTTTGATTTCGGAGTCCTACGGGAGATGTGCAGTGAGCGGATGGGGAAGACCAGAGCTTTTCAGTTTGCTGGTGGGGGGCGGAGGGGTGGGGGCCGGGGGGAAATAGGGTTGAAAAAAAATCTGGGGTACTTTCCGTGGTTCATAAAACACAGGTTTCATAGGCAGGACATTGCCAAGAGGTCTGCTTTACCTTCTCTCCTAATTACAAACTAGAAGGGTTCACTTTACAACATCCGAAAAACCCCCAAGGGAATTGAGGATAAGCAATTGTAACTCTTCCAAACGGAGCCAGAGAATTACAGCTGACATTTGTTGAGCACTTACAGGATGGGAGGCCCTTTGCTAAGAGCTTTGCCTAAACTGACTTATCAAAACCTCACCCCTTTCAGAATCTGAGTAATAAATTCTATTGCCACCCCGGCCTTACAGATAAGGAGACGAAGGCACACAAAGATTGCGTCGGTGGCTCACTCACATGTGGTGGGCAGGAAGTAAACGGAGGGAGCCTGTCTTCAGACCCTGCTCACCTGGCCACTCCAGTGCACACCTTTGATTCCCATTGTGAGAGGACACACTTTGTTTTTTACAACACTCATTTCAGTGAGTATTTTTTGAAGACTTCCAAGCCCAGTCTTAGAGTTACTATCACCATGTAGTGCATCATTTATTTATTCTGCAAATGCTTATGGAAAACTATCTCCCATTCGCTAGGCAAAACTATGCCGATGCAGTGACCAGTAATTACTTTTGATTGAGTTATATTCTTCATATATTTTCATTTAATCTTACAAGAACTCTTTGAGGTAAGAGCTGTTATTATCAGGTAAAGAACTGAGGTGCAAAGAAGTTAAGTAGATGTCAAATACTTACTACTATCAAACTGCTATCATAGGTAGTGAAGCCAAGCTTTAGACCCAGTTTTATTGGCCCCAAAACCGATGCTTTAAAGACAAAGTGAAATTATAGAAATGAGAGGTTCTCAATATGACATGAAATGAGGGAAATGGAAGAAGGGGAGGATACACAGAAGAAAAGTCTGAATTATGCTCTTTAAAAATGTCCTTCTCCCAGGTTTCAGCACAAAAAACAAATTGCCCTTCAATATGCTCTTATAAATAGGCTAGGCAATCTCCCACTCAGTATCTTCATTTGTCATTTCTGTGCTTCCCAATGACTAGACCAAACAACCCATCACTCTAGAGTGAGGTGTGCAAATCTCCTGCCTGTTACAGTTCACCTCGCACAGAGTCCAGGACTCTTTCCAGCTTACTAATTTCCAGCTTACTAATTTCCTCCTCCTTCACAGGGACTAAACTTAGTAAAGAGATAACTTAAATGTACTCACTTAGGCGGGTGATCTACGGAAAAGTTTTCTGTATAGGTTTCATGTAAGTGTAGATGGTGAGAAACAAAAGGGTTAAGTGAAGTGTCCCATATGTTCTATTAAGAAGGATTTTACTCCAACAATAGGGTGCCTAAAAGACATCCTATGGACAAAATAATGGAGATTTTTTCCAAACAGTTCATACTTGGCCCAGTTATTCAGAAGCAAGTCAAGTAAATAGGTTTTAACCTTTGGGACAGAGTCATGAGGTCCACTTTGAACTCGACCTGCCACCTTGTGGAAATTGGAGGCAATAAAAAATGTCCCTTGAATAATAAACGGCAATAATAATATGACCTATACCAGTGACTTTCCTTTTTCATCTTATGGCACACATAAACTAAATACTAAAATTCTGCCACACACCAAAAAACATTTTTTTTTTTTTTGCCAATCTGACAAAAACAATAGGTATAATTTTGATTCATTCACACTGGACAGCTATTGTGTTGGCTGTTTTCATTTTTTATTTGACAATCTAAAGGAAAAGAGGTCAGTGCCCCTGAATAAATAATCAGGTATTGCTTGTTTAAAAAATTCTTGCGACACATTGGTTGAAAATTGCTGATCTAAGCTAACATTTATTAAGGGCTTACTATATGGTATGCACTATTCTGAACACCTTTTGTCTTCAAATTTAATTAGCAAAATAACTAAGCTATAACTGTTCCAATTTTAAAGGTGAGGAATATGTGACTTAGCAAAGTAAAATAACTTGCCTAAAGTAAAATAACAGGGTGATGCTGCCCAGATCGGTTAAGGGCCATGCACTGGCACTGCCCTGTGCCCTCTATTGTCCCTCTCATTCTAGGATTAAAACATTTAAATAAGTATTGTAGTTCTGTGGAGGGATCACTGGCCACAATCCTTCATCTTGAGTTAGCTGTGTTCCCTCAGAATCATCAGAAATATACTGTTAGCAGCTACTAGCTGCTCCAAAGCACATGATGCAAGAAGAATGAGAATAAAGAGTTTGAAGGAAGAGAGCTTTCCTTGGAGCCTTTTCTTATTATTACAATGATGCTTTCTATTTGGAGAATCACTTCATGTGACATTCACTTCCTTCATTCTCACCCTCCTCAGACTTACTCAGGCACAGATAGATACACACTGACCTAGATTCTAAATCTTGGCTTTCCTGCTCTGCAACCTTGGGCTAGTAAGCTAACCTTTCTGAGCCTCATTTTCCTCATCTGTAAAATAAGGGTGATATTGACATATATAACCTTGTTTTGTTTCAAAGCACTTAATATTACAACTCTCAGAATAAATGACATTTAATATTTACTACAGTCTCAGCACATGGTAAGTCCTCTATTCATACATACAACAAAAGTAATTATTCTTTAAAATGGGAACAATAATAGTTTCTACCTCATAAAGTTATTTTGATAATTAGAAAACAATTTAAAGGTGTTTAGCATAGTGCATACCATCTGGTAAACCCTTAATAAATGTTAGCCTAGATCATATTATTACTACAGTATATTATTTAAGAGTCACAATCAATTTGGTCTATATCAACTCTACAGTTCTACATCACATCTGAATAACATTCAATACTTTTCAAGGTACCTCTAATCATTTCCCCTGCTCCTTACAACAATCAGATAAGGTCTACTATCCCATGTTACAAATCATTATTCCTAAAATTTATTTTGTGTACCTCTATGAAAAGGAAACTGGGCTAGAAATTTAAAGATATGTAAGATATAGATTGACATTCACAATGGTTTAGTGTCTGTTCCTTTATATGACAAAATTATACAATGAATCTGAGAAAGCGAGAGACAATTGCTCCTGGCTCAGAACTTCTAAGACTCTTTTAATTTCCTAAGTGAAAAGGTCACTCGAATCACCTTTTGTTCTAATATTTGTTTTTTGCCAATGAGGCGACTCTGGGTGGGCTCCTGGATGTGGGCTGGTCATGGGAAAGACCGAGCCTTGATTAGAAGCTTGGGACTTTCAGCGCCATACTTCCATGCTCTTGAGAAGGGAAAAGGGCTGACAATGAAGTTAATGATCGGCCATGCCTATGTGATGACGTTTCCATAAAAATCCCAATAGTACAGGGTTCAGAGAGATTGCAGGTTGGTGAGCACATGGAGGTGCTAGGAGGGTGGCACACCTGGACAGGGCATAGAAGCTCTGTGTCTCTTCCCACACACCTTGCCTTTCACATCTCTTCCATCTGATGTTCATCTGTATCCTTTACTATATCCTTTTAAAATAAATTGGTAAATATCAGTATTTCCCCGCATTCTGTAAGCTGCTCTAGCAAATTAATTGAACCTTAGGAGGGAGTTGTTACAACCTCTGATCTATAGCTAGTCGGCCAGTAACAACCTGGACTTGTGATTGGCATCTGGAGGTGGGAGGGCAGTCTTGCTGGACTGAACCCTTGACTTGTGGGATCTGATGCTGTCCACAGGTAAACAGTGTTCCACTGAGTCATTGCAGGACATCCAGCTAGTGTCAGAGCTTTGCTTGTTAGTGTGGGGAACCCTTGTCCCCACAAACATTGGAAACAGGTGATCAGAACCCATTAGAGAGAATGAAACAGGTTCTAGGAAGTTTTGTGTACTGACTGTAGATGAAGGCTACTTCTGTGGCTATAGTGGGGTACCATAGCTTCAAAGAAGCACAAGAGGTATGGAGTCAGATAAAACTATGCCTTCCATACTTCTTTCAGGGCAATTCCATGGCCTACTAGAAATTATGCCTGTGATGTACACTATGAAATGATATAGAACAGTCAAAATAAATAAAACACATGACATGTAATGATATGAATATCACTTAGCAAACTAATAAGTGAAAAAGAAGTCCCTGAAATTACATACAATACAAGGCTCACTTTATAAAGAAAAACAATTAAATGAAAAACTATCTAAAAATAAAGCAAATGGGCAATGAATATGGAGTTTTGGAGGGTGGTTACATCATGTGGAGAGATCGAAGGGGAAGATCACATGGTTGGTAGTAGGTTATTGTCAAAGTCTTAATGTTCATGTTGGAGGATGGTTTCAAAAGTACTTATTACATTATAGAAATAAATAGGAGAATAAATAGGAAGGGAGAGAGGGAAGGAGGGAGGAAGGAAGGAAGGGAGGGAGAGAGGGAGAGGAGAAAAAAATGTATGTGGGAGAACTCTAGTGGAGCAAATAACTTTTCCAGAGGAAAAGAGAACAGTTAATGTCAAAATCCATAGTGGGTAGATTCCTTCTCTATGACTTTGGAGAATGTGGCCAAGATTAAAATCTTGTAATGCCATTTCAGGAGTTTAGCCAAAGAGAACATACATGCATTAGAACTTGTTGCTTCTCCAGAAGTCCCAATGCTCTGGCCAGCTTTACAAAATATTTATCTCCATGGCTGCCCATAGTGCAATAATGTTAGTTTCTTTTCCCAAGTATGGGAAGCTGAGACTCAGGTATATTTACAAATGTTTAAATAGCCACCCCAAATTCACTTATATAGCGCAAATATATAGAAGAAAAAGAACTTCATTCATTCAAGAAAGATTTACTATGTGCCAAGCACATTCTAAGCACTAGGAACAGAGCAGCGAATGCACAGGCAAAATTCCCTGCGTTCAAATAGCTTTATGTTCCAGGGTTGAACAGAACAGTGGCCATGGGGTGGGATACATTTTAAGGCCAAATAGTGAGTAAGAGCCTGGACACTGAAGTTGGGCTGCTTGGGCTTCAATCCTGGCTCTTCCAATGGTCAAGCTACTTGTTTTCTCCCAGCCTCCATTCCTGTACCTGGGAGTTAGTGCCTGCACTGTAAAGTCCCTTGAGGAGTGGGATTTAACATATACTACACTGTTTAACACAGTGGCCGATACATACTAAGCACTCAAGTATTGGCACTGATTTGCTTGGTGAGGCGCGCATTCACCAAATCACTCAAGCCGAAGTGATAGGATCAAACTTGACACCTGACGAACTTGATTACCTTGTTCCATCAATCTAATCTCCTAAATATTTCTTAAGTGTGTGTGTGTATTTTTTTTCCTTTTGTCTCCCTTGCCATTATCTTAGTTCAGACTGACATTTCTGGTATTGATTATAGAACTTGCCAAGTAGGCTCCCTGCCTTCAGCTTTCTTTTATTCATTCTTCCCCCGGGTCAAAAATTTGAACACATAATTTCCCTGATTGAAATCCTCCTGGAATGCCCCTCCCATCACTGCCCCCTGCTTATAAACTCTTTTTTGTTGTTAATCCTCACCTGAAGATATTTTTTTTCCAGTGATTTTTAAAGAGAGTGGGAGGGAGGGAGGGAGGGAGGGAGGGAGGGAGGGGGAGAGAGAGAAACGTTTGATCGGTTGCTTCCTGCACGCCCAACTAGGCCCAGGGATTGAATCTGCAACCCAGGTCCATGCCATTCACTGGGCATCAAACCTGCAACCCTTTAGTCCCTGATGCTCTAACCACTGAGCAATGGCAGCCAGGGCTGCTTATAAACTCTTTAGCATGGTATGTGAGTTTTCATAAACTGCCCCCTGCCTATCACCGGTCACCTCCCCTTATGCTCTAAGCCTCCATCACACTAACTTTTGCATAGAGTTGTGCACACATCATGCAAGTTCATAACTCTGTGACTTTGCAAGTGCTCTTACCTGTATGGGGAGCCTCTTCTCATTTCTTTAGCTGGTGGAATTTATAACCGTCAGAAGGCTGAATTCTTCATCCCCCCTCTATACTGCTTCTTTCTCTTATACAATGTAATTTCCCTGAATGCACAGTACATACTATGTTGCATTTATCTGCTTACATGTCTCTTTCTTAGATTTTAAAGCACTTTGGCAATAGAAAATGAGTCTTATTCCCTTTGGTGTAACCAATACTTACTTAGCATACGGTGGGTAAAGTGTTGAAAGAATGGCTGCAGTGCTGTTGTGATCATTTTGATGTTACATGGTAATAAAAATGGTAACATGCTAATTGCACACTTACCATTTCCAGGCACAGGGCTACGTGTTCACAGGCATTATCTTACTTAATCTATTTTTTTAAAATTGATTTCAGAGAGACAGAGAAACATCAATGTGAGAGAGAAATATCAATTGGTTGCCTCCTGAAAGTGCACAGACCAGGGATCAAACCCACAACCTGAGTATGTGTCCTGACTGGGAATCGAACCCACCACCTCTTGGTGTATTGGAACAATGCTCTAACCGAGCCACGCCAGCCAGGACTATCTTACTTAATCTTTAAGAAACTCTATGAAAGAGACAGGTGCTAGAATTATCATCATTTTACAGACGAGGAAACTTTAGCTTAGCAGGGCTTAGTAGTTGCCAGGGTCACAGAGCTGGTACACAGTAGGGCAGGAAGTCAAAACCATGTGTGTAGGATTCTAAATCCCTACACTTTTCCCCTGTATGTAATTTGGAAATTCCAGAACAAGAGATAACTTCTCTATCTTCCAGAAGGCCTCAGGAGTGCTCACCAGAGGAATGCATTGACTAAAAGCTCTGAACCCACACTTCACTGTTCATATTCTCACACGTCTATCATTTCTATCTAGTTCAGGCTAATAACTCCAACTGGAATTTTTTACCTCAGATATTTCATATCGGTCAAGATATTTCATGGTAGGTGTCTTTCAAAGATAACAAAGGGATTTTTAAAATGCATAGTTTGCAAACTTATTTTAGAGGAAGAGGAAAACTTGAAGACTTGATTCTACTAAAGCAGTATTTAGCATAAAATAACCCCAATTCATGCTTGCCATTCAGACAGGAAGTGGTTAGATTAATAGTTCCACAGATGTTTTCTGACGGCTAAGTAACTTATTACGCATTGTCACTCATGAAGCTTGATCATGACTAGAAAGAGTAGGCAGAATCACATACATCTTCATTTTTATTCCTTTTCTTAATGATGAATGTGATTAATACAGTAATAGATAGAGTGAAGCAGCAACAGCTTCTGTAACAAAAGCATGTTATAAAATATAATTAGTTGTTGGCACCAGGTACCAACAATGTCAGTAGACGCTAAAAACAGACAATTTAACAAAGGCAACAATTTTTATTACCCTGCTTTGCATTTGATATTTTAGAACTGTACAGCGATTCTCACTTCCTAAGCAGAAATATAATTTTAGGAGATTCTTCACATCATTTTAAATTTTCATTAATAAACTGCTACATTAGGATGAGATGCTCTAAAATAATTGTGTCATTGTTGTTGTTATGGAACGATGAAAATTTGTTAGGAAAACAGGCTGCTGTTTATACTTGCTTGTACTTTTAAACACTTGAGAAACAAGGAAGCAGAGCTGTTGGGAAAGCCCATCGTGGGAGCAGGCAACCTTTGCAGACGATGTTCGTGACTCAGTCATCTCCTCCACAGAGCTTTAAGAGTGTGGCTTCATAGTCTCCAGAAGTATCCGACTGCAGAGAACAGGATGGGGAGAAGGACAGGTACAGCATAAATAATGAGGAGACCATAAAGGAGCCAAATTTCGTAGCACCAGGGGACTCCCTGGGGTGCAAGACTCATGGCCTGTACCATTTAGTAAAATGCACCTGTGATTTCATCATTCATTCGTACCTGAGTGTAGTTATTTTTCAGCCTAGCATCTTTTTCACAATAATGTTTAAATTCTTCCTGATGTAATTCAATTAAATTGCAATTTGGGTTTAATAAAATATATTTTCATCAATTATATAGTATTACATAATATTAATTGTGAAGCAAAACTTTAAAAATCATAGTTTTAGTAATATATATTATTTACCAAACACTTGGTAAGTAATTACCAATTACTTTAACCCTTAGAAGAACTCAAACAGTAGGTTCATAAGTATCTCCCATTTAACAAATCAGTAAGGTGAGAAAAAGAGAGGTTAGAAACCTTGTGCCAAATCATATAATAAGCAACAGATGCAGGATTTGAACCCAGATCTCCTGGCTCCTTAACACCATACTATACGTAAGAACGTGAAATGAACTACATTCCCAAAGAGTACATTTCTGATTTCCTTTCCCCTAGACAAGCCAGAAAGATCTTGATTCAGAAAACATACTATGTGCGATTGAGGCTTAAGGTACTAAGATGCAATGTTTACTATGCAAAGGAGGTAAAGAAATGTTTGTATAGCATTGGAGGTAAAACTTGGCTTTGAACCTAAATTGTCTAAAAACCTCACATTATTCTTATTTTATTCAAGGCAACTCAAATGACGAGCATTTCATATCATTTAAGTTTCACATTGGAGTAAATGTTAAGTAGTAGTTAATGCAAAGGAAGCAATGAAGAAAGGCTATTTAGAAAAGAAGTTAAGCATTATTTTCATAAGACATGACAGGCATTAACATACATTCTTTTTTGTATACAGTTTTTAGTTCTTCCCTTATTGGTTTTCTTAAGTCTTGCTCTGACATAGGTAATAATTTCTCAAACTGCTGACAAGTCAAAAGTGCTCTAGTTTTGCATTAAAACAACTCCCTCTAATCACAAAGTTGTAAAAATTATTAGGGTTTCTATCAGTTAGTTGAGAAAATACTAGTGTATCCAAATAGCTTAGCATACAGATATCTTCTGGTGTGGAGTGATTAATCAGGGAACTTACATGCATATATGGACACAGACAATAGAGTGGTGAAGGCCTGGAAGGGATGGGTGTGGGGTGGAGGGGGTCAATGAGAAAAACAAACAAACAAACAAACAAACAGAGGGGACATCTGTAATACTTCCAACAATAAAGGGTGGGGAAAAGCAGAAAAGAAACTGAAAGTACAGATTTGAAAGAGTAATATGATCCCTGTACTATCAACTAAACATCTCTGATATATTTGAGAAGCATTGAAAAATATCTGATGCTCAACTGAATTCCATCTGCTTGCTTCTATTTTTTATATTTCTTCCCTTTGCCCAACAATCAAGGATGCTACATGTTTCAGAGAGTGCTGCTATAAAACAGGGGAGCCTTGGTGTAGCTGAGATATTAAGTGAAATTATGCAGACTATATAGTCCTGTCTGTGTAAGTATACAATGAAGTACTGAGATTTGGGATTAAAAAAAACAAACAAACTTCTGATCCACTGTAGACACTAAACAAATAGTCATCCTCTTCTCCTATCTCTGTTCCCTTATGTCTTCTATTCAATTTATATGGTGTTTTAGAAATTTTATCACAAAAAAGGTAGTGTAATTTCAAAACCTTTGAACATAATTCATGCTTTCCTAATTAGGCCATATTAATTGTTCTTAAGAAACTAACTGCCCTAGCTGGTTTGGCTCAGTGGATTTGGCCTGCAGATTGAAGGGTCCCAGGTTCAATTCCAGTCAAGGGTACATGACCAGGTTGCAGGCTTGATCCCCAGTAGGGGGTGTGCAGGAGGCAGCCAATCAATGATTCTCTTTCATCATTAATGTTTTTGTCTCTCTGTCTCTCTCTCTCCCTCTCCCTTCCTTTCTTTTATATATATATAAAAGAAACTAACTCAATGTTTCTATTGGCCTGTTTTTAACAGAGGTCCTCTCTTCTCCCAACTTTGATTCCATCTTTTACCCTTTACATTTAATCCGGCTTCCCAATTAATTCCTGTGGTGTTTTTTAAGTTACTCTTTTTTTCCATCCTGACCACAACCAACCTACTCTGGGCTCTCATCTCTTGTCACTAGTTTCTTTGGCTCTAAATTCATCAACCTGTTTCTCCAAGTTGTTAATTCTTTTGCTTTGTAAATCTAGTCCAGTCACACCGTATGCACAGCAGGCAGCCCTGTAAGGAGGCCCTGCTTTTCCTCCTTCTTTTCTGGCAGCTCCACCTTTGTCTTTGAAGGCTTATCCTCTGCGATCCAGCCACTAATTGTTAGTAATGCTTAAATCTCCGTTCTCAGATTTCTTCTCTTCTCAATCTGTATTTTCCTAGAGGATTTTCATCCATGTCCAAGGGTTCAATAACATAATTCACCCTGAAAATATATCTTATACCACCAGCTTACTGACTTGACAACTCCATTTACAGCTCGAAGACATCTCAAACTCAACATGTGCAAAAACAAACCCCTGCACTTTCTCCTCCACTCCCAGAAAAAACAAACAAACAAAAAAAGCCGACACCTAAAACCTGACCTTTGCAGGGAATGGCACAATTATCTGCTTCCCAAGTTAGGAACCTGGGCATCATCCTTGACATCTCTCTTCCTTGCTCCTCACACCAAGTGTCTTAATTTTAACTCCTAAATATCACTGAAGTCTTTGCTCGTTCCTCTCTTTGCATTGCCAGTAGGTTTGCTTACTACTTCGCACCACCCGGTCACAGCTACTCTAATATGACCAGTCTAATAACTTATCACTCCACATCTCTTCTATCGTCTGTCCAGTTCATCCTCCACAGTCTCAGGGACCATTTCAAAGTGTACTTCTAATGATGACACTATGTGCTTAAAACGAACATTCTTCATTGGCTTCCCACTACTCTTAAGCGAAAGACAAAATCTTTAAACACTGTCAAAAAGGCCCTCTGTGGCCTGGTCCCCCAGCCTCATTTTTCACTGTTTTTCCTCCAACACTAGGGCTTTTCACTTGTGACTCACTCCTTTTGATAGAATGCTCTACCTTCTCCCAACACACACCACCTCTGCCTTTCAGATATGAATCAAACCTTCCTATAGGTCAAATCCTCCTATTATATGGTCTTGTAGCACAATATTCCTTTCCTTTCCATTTAACATAGTTGTATAAACAAGTTTTACATTTATTTGTAATTCCATAAGGACAGAGAACTTTTTTCCTTTGCCTATCATTGTAACCCTGCGCTTGGCACATAATTCTCATTCAGTAAATATTTTTAATTGAATAAATGAAATACAAATTCCATGATCTCAGAGCTCTCTTTCAACTGAATTCATCTTGCTATTTGGATTTTATTTTTCAATCCTCCCCATAGTAGACCTTCTAATAATTCAAGTGACTTATTCCTTTTTCCCCTCCTACTTCTCACCATACATGTTTCTAGAGCAGCCGTGGGCAAACTATGGCCCGCGGGCCGATTCCGGCCCTTTTATGCAATGATGTTTACTTTGAATTTATATTAGTTCACACAAACACTCCATCCATGCTTTTGTTCCGGCCCTCCGGTCCAGTTTAAGAACCCATTGTGGCCCTTGAGTCAAAAAGTTTGCCCACCCCTGTTCTAGAGCATTTACTTGTGAGACCCCACTGACCAGCATGCCACCTGACTCATAGGAGGCACTCAACACATGCTTATTAGCCTGAAAGATAGGTCAAACCCATTTCCCTATCTAATCTCAAACTTTTTTTACTCCCCAATTCCTATATTACCCTCCTCTGTATAATCCAATATTTAAGTGTATGTTGTTTCATATTATCTTGTAATTATTTTATTTATGCCCACCTCACTTCACACAGATTATAAATTGAAAGGGACTACTATGTTTTCCCTTAAAGAGCCTGGACTTAGGTACTTAATCTGTTGATCAAAAATGCAATTCCATCCAAATATGCTCTTAATATCTTATTATTAATGAATAAGAGATACACATTTTTCACATATGTCTTTCTCTCCTTCTCCCCACCAATCATCACCTGAGAAAGGTGTTAATAAGCAGAGACATGTCTAAATAACAGGCAGAAGGGAGAGGAAGACAGAACTAAAGGCCAGGCTGATATTGTGGGGTTCAGAATGAGTCATCCCAAAATGTGCCTCTGTGGGATGCAGATTATTTTAAACTAAAGGCAACAGAGACCCTGTGGGCTCAAGAGAAACTTCTGCCCTCTCCCCTTAACTACCGAGAAGAATTTGAATTGGGGGTTTTGCCGATAATAAGAGATTATCAAAGATAACCTTTCTGACCTATCTATAAGGCAGAGCAAACTACAAATTATTGAACTCTGTTCTTATAGCCCTGCAGTGACCCTCTGAAACCCCATGGCATCTCACTTCATATATGACCAGGAGGTAGTCAGATATAGCTCATTTTACCTTTCTATCCCTCAGCCTCTCCTGTATGTGAGGTTTCTGACTCTCTCATATATGTGGGGTTCCCATGCACACGTATGCAGTTAAATTTGGTTATTTTCTCTTATTAATCTGTCTCATGTAGATTTAATCATTAGACCAGGTGAAACTTTCTTCCTCCCTGACAATATACAAAATAAAACTCTAGCTCCTGAATGACAGAAATGAAATCAACTGAAAGGATCTTATTCATCAGTAGTGAAAATGTAATGATATCGCCTAATAATGTACTTTCAGGTGGTAGAAATGAAGACACCTTATATAATTTTAAATTACAAACTGAACTCTTCAGCAATGAATTTTTATTTTCTATCAAGATACCCATAGTTTAAATGTTTCCTAATACAATCAGCCTCAATTACCCAGACCACTGAGGGAGGGAGAGCTACTGCTTAATTTAATTTTTTGGTTTGCTGAGGGTGAACCAAGAGCCCTCTTTATGTTTCAATCATGTTACTGACAATCTTTATAAAAGTCATGCGTCTACTTTTCTGCCTTAGTAAGAACAATATGGTTAATGTTATTGAATTTTCCTCTATTGATTGAAATGACTGTAATGTGTCAGGATCGATTCAAATTGCATTGAGTGTGAGCAGTTGATGAAATCTGTGCTAAGCCCCAGGCACAGTCTGAGAGTTGCCTTTTTGAGTAAATTCCTGATTTCAACTTAAGCATGCATCTCTTTCTGCAAAGGTTTAGTAAAAAACAAAAGCTCTGGCTGGAACAAAAAAATAGGGTTGGGGTGGGGGGGATTGTGATTTATGACTCCAGTTGACGGAATGATGTTCACTCATGCATCCACTGTAACACCATTTGTGGAGTCTGAGGCCAGAAAGTTCTCAGGATGGCTGCCCAAAGGCCCACACCAACAGGTGGTCAAGGGAAGCTTTGCTGGGGAGGGCCACTTCAAAGACTGGGCCATGGGCTTCAGCTGTTCCTGGTGACATAGGAATGCGGACAGAATGGAGGAGTCCTTGGTGGGCAACTGGATGTCGTCTCCTGCATAGCATGGGACTCCAGCCTTGTAGATAGGCTTGAGGGAGGTTGGTCCCAGGATCAGAATCCACAGGGTTCATAAAACGATCCTATAGGTAGGCCCCAGATGTCTGGACAGCTCAGACTCCACACCCGACTCCGGACCACTGGTGCTCAGAGCAAACGTGTCCTTCTCTCAGGCTAGGTTTGTCCTCTGGGTGCCACCTCTGAGCTCGGGTCTCAGTGACTCTACAATGATTGAGATTCATTTGTCTTCATGTCTGGGCTAATGATCGCCAAAGCTGATTTCTCCAGACAGCTGTTAGGTGGATGAGGCTGAGGCATAGAGAGACCTGTAGGACGTCTGTGAAGCCAGCCCTGGACTCCATCTTTGCACCTAGCCAGTGACTCTGGAGGCTGGGGCAATGTGATGGCTTGCCCTTCAACCTGGGCTTCCATTTTGTTCAGGAACCCAACGTGGACCACCCTTCTCTATCACTCATGGCCTGTGTGCCATCTTGGAGGCCGACGTAAAGAACAATCTTCAATGGGGCTAGCCCCTTCATTCATCGTTTTCAAGTTGTCATATTCTTATTGGGACTGTGGCTTTATCATTAGTTCCATGTATGGAAGCCTCTTACACAATTTTTTCAGGTCTTACTTCTTTATAATTTGTCATTTATTTGGGGGTTTATCTACATATATAATATCAACTAAGATCTGAGGACAATGAAAACTGGTTTCATTCTTTAAAACTGAAAGGAAGTTATGTAACATATTTAAGGATTCTCATCCAGACTGTAAGGAATTAATTTTTTTTTTTAAATCAAGAAACTATAAAAGAAAACATTGATGAATTCTACTTGGTGCCAAACAGTATGAAAAAACACCTTCAGCCATGTCAATAGAAAAACAACAAACTGGGGGGAATAGTTATAATTCATAGACAAAAGGTGAATCTAAAATACATGAAAAGAGGTCTTAGAAATTGACATCCCCTCAAAAAATTAAAACCCAAATTTCAATAGAATAATGGGCAAGTAACATAAAAAATTACCAGGAGGAAAATGCAAATGGCATTTAAAACATGACAACATGTTCGGCTTTCTTCATATTAAGAAAAAGATATACTAATACTACACTGAGATGCAATTTCTCACCTATCAGATTATACAAACACAAAGCTAGAAAACACCCTCTGTGCCAAAGCTGTGGAGAAACAAGGACTCATGTATTCTTCATGGAAGTACAGATGGAAGTCAACTGGTAATATTTACCAAAATTACAAATATATTCACATCTGTCTCAGCAATCCTACACACTTTTGAGAATTTATCTCAGGAAAAAACTGCTCGAATTTATCCCACAGATACACTTGTACCTTAGGAAACTGTATGCATATGGCAGCATTGTTTGCAATAGCAAGAAACTGGAAACATCTGTTGATGTGGTGGATATAAATAGACAAATAACAGAATGATACGCAGCTATTTAAAAAGCTTGATATACTTGAGAAAGCTTCTGATATCCTGCAATGAAAAGAACTCCAAGGTGCAGAACCATGCTATCTTTTGTGTGAAACAAAGAGGAAATTTAAAATATGTAGTTTTCTTTCCTGTCATTTTCATAAAGAAACACTAAAATAAATAAAAACAGTGCAATATAAAAATAGGTAAACAATTTGCATATGCAATTCAAAAAAGAAGAAAAATTAGTGGCCACTAAACTGAAAAAAAAATAAAGTGGGTATCTATCATGTGGCTGAGATTCTAGAGCTGAAAACAGTCTCTATGTTTAAAGGCTGTTTTGCTCCCACTACACATTTACACACTGACAAAGAGAGAGAAATCTGAGTCACATATCTCCATGTTCTAAGGATTGTCAGGGAACGAGAATAGGGAGAGAAAGGCAAAATGTGTTTTGCTGTTTTTAAGAAGAGACTTACTTTAATTGCTGAATAGAGAGAATAGCCACAACGCTTCTTAAACTCTGCTCGAATGTCCAAAAGGTCAATTTCTGATCTGGAAACCATTATTCGGTTGAGAGTAAACTCATCGGTTCCAGCACCCTGTTAAGAGATGTAGACATCCACAGCACAAATCAGCCACAGAACAACGTATAAATCTATATTTATAAGAAACAGATAACGGTGCACAAAATAGCCCACCGTGGTGACTCTCCTCCCTTCGTTGAACATAAAACCTCATTATTCATTTGTTTAAGAAATATTTATCGAGAGCTTACTTTGTGCCAGTACCATGCCTCATGCTGCAAACAGAGATGGGACACTTCCAATTTTGCAAAGGATACAGGTAGGAAAACAGGCCATATAATATAATGTGACATATAAGAAATACTGGGTACTATAGGCACACATATGAGGGGAGCCTAAAATAGATTAAGGATTAGAAAAGGTCTGTCTGAGAAAGTGGAATTTAAGCTGAGGCCTAAATAACCAGACAGGAGAAGGGGTGGGGTTCACAGAAAGAGGGAAAACAAAACAAAACAAAACAAAACAAAACAAAACAAAACAAAACAAAACAAAAAACGTTCCAATGGAGAAAACAGCAGGTGTGAAGGTTTAGGGCAAGAAAGAACGTCACACTCAAGGACACACGAATAATGAAGAGGAATAGCAAGAGATGTGTCTGGAAAGGCAGGACCTTATAAGCCACAAAATGAAGTTCCGACTTTATCCCAAGAGTGAAGAACTATTGTGGTCTTTCCAACAGGAGAGTTCCGAGATGGGAGCAGAGTTGCGCTTTCCGAAGATCTCTCTGGCAGCGGTATGAGGAATGGAGTGCGGGGCAGGGGGAGGATGAAGATAACAGAATGAGACTGGAAGCTTTGGCACTAACATAAAAAAGAGAAGTTGATAGCCTGGCCTGGAAAAATGGCGGTGTGATGGAGAAAATGGGTCGATTTAAGAGAGGCTTGTAAAGGCGGAGGACAAAACTGGATGTATCATTTGAATAGAATGAAGGAGAGGGAGACTCGTAAAATTCCCGAGCAGTTACATTGACACAATTCATTTTTTCAACAAATGCATATTGAACGTGTCCTGTGTGCCAGGCATTGTTTCGTGCACTGTGCATATGATAGTGAACAACACAGACCGTACCTCTCTCCTCATGCAGTTAACATTCCAATGAACGGAGATGGTCGGTAGAGAAAATTAACAAAGTGTTTAATTAAATAGTAATGAGAACTATGAAACAGAGTGTGACTAAAAGGGAGACAACTGACCTGAGTAGTCAGGGAAGACCTTTCTCAGGAGGTGATGTTTGAGCAGAGACCTGACAGGTGAGAAGGAGCCAATCACAGGTAGACCTGGAGGAGGTACCTTTCAGGCAGAGAGGACAACAAATGCACAGACTCTGACGTGGGAAGAGACCTGGCATAGTCCGGGACAGGAGGGCCGAAGAGGCTGAGGCACAGAACAAGGATGGGAGGAGTGGTATGACTTCAGGAGCGGGGCCAGGGCAGGTCCTGCTGGGGATTTCCACTGAGATGGCTGAACGCAGGAAGGGGAGTGGACCTGGGGTGGCGGGGAGGTGAAGTGAGGGACATGATGTGTTTACTTTGGACATAACTCAGAAGGTGCACGTGGACTCCCCTAGCAAATGTCCAGTAAGGAAAATGGAGCACACATCTTCTACGTGCCAGGCCCAGTGCTAGGGTCTGAATATATAAAAGAGAAAAGCAAACTCCTCTGCTCACGGAGCTCACCAACCAGCAGGGGCAACAGACAAGGCAGTTTGGTCTATTTTAAGTAAGGAGGCTTGAGAGGCCACTGGACCTAAGGGGTCAGGTTTGAGGTGTGCCGTTCGAAAACAGGTTCTATTGCCTGCGAACCGGGGGAAGTAATTTAGTCAACACTTTACTGTACCAACTGCTATAATGATTAGGACACTCATGATCAATCCATGGCACAGATTAGCTACAACAGAGAGCTCATCAAAGTGAATGGAGGTGCATCAATAATGGCAATGTTTTTACATTTTCCATGAGGGAAGCTAAGAACATGTATGAAATGTCCAGACCAACCTTCAAAGCGCGATGCAGTCTTTCAGCTAAAAAGGCAGGTATGTTCCTTGCACAATGAACTGTAGAAAAAAAAAAGTATGTTCATTGTCATTTAATTGAAATTGAGTTAATATACAGTAAAATGTTTTTAGAAATGATTCATACCCATTTTACTCCCTCCCCACTACTGGCCTTTATTTAGAATGAAAGAATGAATACCTAACCTAGATTTCAAAGCCTTGTAGCATCATATTTGCACAGAACGTTAGCAGAAGTGATCTTTAGCCGTGGGGAAAGTAAAATTAGCTGCCAAAGAAACTCCCATAGCACATGACTCACTCATCTCCAGATCTCAGACACACCAACAACTTCGCTTCCACTGATAACTCCCCAGGGTGGGCCACTGCTCCATTTCTAACAGCTTTGACTACTGATGAATAACTTGGGTCTAGAGACTGCAGATATATTGCCCAAACAACTCGTTAGGTAAGAAGAGGCACTGGAGTTCATTTTTAAACCAGTTTTTCAAATGGAAAGATTTTCTCTTAAGTGGCTGTATCTAAATTCAGTTACTAAAAAATACTGCAATCTTTTAATTCTTTATTTTGAAATAACAGGTGAAGCAGATGTAAAACAAACAAACAAGCAAAAAAAGAAATTGGCAAAAACATGAGCAAATTAAGTATAGTTTAAATAAAGTGAAAATCATCAGGAATAGAAAAGTCTGTAGAGAGAAAATCTATTTATTGCAACACATGTACTTTTATAGCCTATGTAATCTGCAGATAGGAATCTGATGAAAGTGAATAAATTTCATAATGAATTTTAGAGGTCAGAACCAGGATAAGTAGCTTTCCCATAGTGCCTTCCTGGCTCTCTTAAGGAACCGGAAAGGCCTTCAGTTTGTGTAACTGACTTAAGGGAAATAGTGGGGCGGCAGGGGGCGGGGGGAGAGAGGATGTATTAGACACTCAAACGTGGAATCTGGGACAAATATGAAAACAGTGTTAGATGTGAAGTTGTCTGAGAATAAACCAATCATTTGGATCAGTTGTACCTATTTTTTTTCTGAAATTCATATTAAGCAACCCTTAATACTTCTATTAAAAGTTGTTATGCCCACTTTATCCTAATAAACTTTTCAATCATCTCCCTCTCCCTAAGCTAAACACTTATTGAATACTTCCCCCTGCCCTCATAACCCTTTAGCTTGTCTTCTGCTTTATGCTTTTAACCACCAGGTTTGTTCTTTATGCCCTAAAATGTTGGGAAGTGGTGTTAGACATAGTGATAGAAAGTTTGCTTTAGCACCCAACATCGAAGTAGGAAAACTCAGGGAAATCTCTGACATGCAGGGAGTCCACTGAAATGAATGAGAGTGACCAAGAGGCCACAGCTGCCCATTTCTCACCTTCTGTGATGTCTTGATAAAACTGCAGTCAGTCCGTTCTCCTCCCCCAGGCCCCTGAACTCTGGCTGCCCCCGACCAGAGCAAGCACTAAAACATGGAACATGCCCTCCTACCAGCTTGTCCCGAGAGTGAGGTGGCAGAGCCAAACACATCTCCTGTCAAACCCCAACCATCATGCTCCCTGGCTTCTCCAACTCCCATGCCAAAGAGAAGCCCTTTCTGTTGGTTCTGAGACTCCTGCACATGTCTGAGATGAAAGCCTTCTCCCTATTGGGAAAGTCTTTTTGAGTAGAGCCTCCCCTATCTAAGTCCAGATTTGACAACTAGAAATGTTCTATTATGCCTTTCTAAGGTGATACAGCTCAGGTGGGTTTTCATATTAAACACTAAGTGTTGACATGCTGTATTAGACTCCTTATGCATGAAATATTTAGAATAGGCAGATCTATCAACATCGAAAGTATGGGTTACTAGAGGCTGAGGGGTGATTGCTAGTGGGTACAGGGTTTCTGTGGGAGCTGATGAAAATATCCTAAATTTAGATTGTGGCAACGGTTGCACAACCCTGTAAATATATTAAAAAGCACTAAAATGCATACTTTGAATGGGTGAATTTTATGGTGGGTTGTAGCTCAGTAAAGATGAGAAAAACTGCAATGTATTCCAATGGTAAACAAATAGAAAATGAATGTGACATATCTTGAACTTTGAATTAGTCGAATTATAAGATCTTTCTTTTACTTGATAAAACAATATACATTATAGCCTAAATTTAGTGTATCATTCAATATGTATTTCCAAGAATGCTTCTTAGCTCAATGAGTAAGAATTCACACATTTCAATAAAGTTTTTCAAATATGAGAGCAGGTAGCAAAATTGATGTAAAGAGCAACAATGTGAAATGGAAAAAAATAAACTGGCTACATCATTGCCTCCAAACTGATTATGGAGACAGCTCAATTCCATTTTTTTAATTGAAAAAGAAGCTTTTTCTATGTTGGCCTATCTTTTAGCAACTCAGAGTCAACAGTATTTTCTCTTTCTCCCTCCCTCCCTCCCTCCCTCCCTCCCTCCCTCCCTCCCTCCCTCCCTCCCTCCCTCCCTCTCTCCCTCCCTCCCTTCTTTCCTTCCTTCCTTCCTTCCTTCCTTCCTTCCTTCCTTCCTTCCTTCCTTCCTTCCTTCCTTCCTTCCTTCCTCCCTCCCTCCCTCCCTCCCTCCCTCCCTCCCTTCCTTCTTTTTTACCAGCATTTGGATAAAGAGCCCTGTTCTGGCACTGAAGAGAGGATTAGAAGTCAAGTGAAATGACATATGTGGAAGAAGCCTGAGAATGGTCTGAAACTTTGTGAGTAGTTGCTACCTGGTGTCTTTTCTCTAGTTTACTTTAAAATAGTTCAGTACAGACCGCGTGATGTGTGTGTGTTTCAGCCTCTGTTTACACACTGAGTGGCTGGTTCTCCCCACAGATTGTGGAGCCTGACCGATGGGTGACCTCAGCTCGACCTGCATTCCCTGAGTGGCCTGGGAAGGAACTGAACTTCATGTGCCTCAGGTTTACCATCTTGACCACCCCTAACCCAGGGGATTGTTATAAGGCTTAAATATGTTGATATTTGTAAAGAGTTTAGCGCAGCGCTGAGCACGTGGTAAGTGCCAGATGAGTATTTATTGAAAAATACAACGTGAGGAACCCTCAGTGGGAGCTCACCTCCAGACACAATAATTAACATCTGAAGATGAATCAGAGGCTCACGCCAGGGGAGGGCACCTTCAGACATCAGCTCTCCTGATCTCACCAGAGAAGCTATTCATTATCACGTGGATGACAGAAATGCTTTTTCATACGGGCACTCCTGCCCTGGAATTAATGGAGAAGAAGCCGCGGCAAGCCCAGTCACCACACTAAGTTACAGCGGTTTAGGATTCCCAACAATCCCGGGTGTGTGCAAGCACGTGACAGATTCCCTTGCCTGACTCTGACCAGATGGGTCCCCGAATCCTGTCTTTGAATCGTCTCTCATTCTCTGGCCGCACCTTCCTCGCCTTATGAGAGGCAGATCGCCTTATATGACAGCGTCTCCGTCTGCTTGTTTATCCACGGGTCTTTCTGACGCACTCCCTGCTAGCACAGCCGAGGGGAGGAGACCCATAGTTCCACTTGAGCTCAACTAGCCACTGACATCGTCCAATGACCCAAAATGGGAAATCACCAAATTGGCTCACATCTCAGCTTTCAACAAAGCTCAATAGAAATGCCAATAGAAATGTCATATTTTTATCTCTCAAGGAGTGTACAATCCAAATGTGGTGACAAGCCAAATACAAAGTTAAAAGCAAAGTAAGATTAAAAAAATTACTTTTTTCATACATCCATTTACCCATATCTGTTGAGCATATTGTTAAATGGATGCTGTGGGAGCCTAGAGATGGGTCAGTCAGGATTCTTACATGGAGCTCACCCCGACATTGTTCACATCAAGTGCAAAATAACTCAGTTTGGAAGCACTCAAGAGCTTACCGATGGCCAGCAGTAGGTCTTCAAAATGTCCAGATAGTTCTCCTTTTATGCTGTCCTCAATGTCCTTCTGGCTAATATTTCTGTATTCGTCAAACGCTAAAAAGCAGTACCACAAAAACAGTGAAAGCATCACAGTCAACCACACATGAATATACTCCAGTTTTTTAACTGATACGCAGCAAATCAAGTTGTTAAGTGGTGAGCTCAAAACCCCTTCTTTAACTCATCAAAATTGGAACTTGGAAGTTTTTGTTTTTCGTGTCTTAAAAAAAAAAAAAAACTACAATAAAACCTGGACTTCATAGGCCATTTTCTTCAATGATCTTCCTCTCTCTCTCTCCTCTCCCTTTCCCCAGGTTGTTAGCATTTAAAATAGCCTAAAAGGTTAAATAATATGTCTAGGAAGGCAGGCTGTGTTTAAATTATAGCAGCACCTGGGTCATTAATCAAATATGTGTTATCTGCCAACACAGTCCTCCATATGAAGATTTCTGATTGCTGAGCAGACATTCCCTCAGGGGCACGGCCTACTTCTCATGTACCTGAAGGCATTCCAATTTCTTGATCAGTTTTTGGCCCAAAGCAAAACCTGTACATGCAAGTATATGGGCATATTTTGCAAGTCAAGTAATTTTTTTCAAATAAATTTTGGGGGAAAAAAGAAAGAAAGAAATTTTGGAGAGACATCTAGGATTGCTTGTTTTTTGTTTTTAAAATGAAGATGTTGGCTCCTCCCTGGCCCAGGTCCTGGTCAGGTCACATGCAAGAGGCAACCAATTGATGTGTTTCTCTCACATTGATATTTCTCTCTGTCTTTCCCTCTTCTACTCTCTCTAAAAATCAATGGAAAAATATCCTCGAGTGAGGATTAAATAAATAAAATAAAGATGTTAATAAAGCAACTATGATATACAATTACCATTATTTTATAAATGAAATTCTAATGCCAAACTTAAGGAAGGGAAACTTCAGAATTAAAAAATCCTGGTGCTATCTTCGTATTTTCTCATTTTCCCATGACTCAGCAGAAGCCTGGTCATGCACTGTGACTGTCACTGTTATCTTGACCTGCACCTGGAGCCCATTTCACAGGAAATGGGCTTCTGGGCTTCCAGGTGCTGTTGCTTCCAGAATGGCTCAGGGAGATGCATGAGTGAGAAAGTGGATGCGTGGCAGTTTCACATAATAGTTTGTCTGACAAAGAGGGCTCCCCAATTTACCTTCATTTCAGAGAATGAATGGTAATCCATGCTAATGCATTAACAGCACCTGGTTTTTCTGGAAAGTGCCTAACTAGGGAAGTGTTGGGGTGGAAGCAAGGCAGCCAGGGTCCTCCATCCACAGGAACACTCCCCTCTGCTCTCACCCCAGAGGGCGGCCCCTTTTACCAACCCTTCCCATCTGTTACCTGTCACTCACTAGGTATCTACTCAGCCTCTACAGCAGTGGTTCTCAACCTTCCTAATGCCGCGACCCTTTAATACAGTTCCTCATGTTGTGGTGACCCCCAACCATAAAATTATTTTCGTTGCTACTTCATAACTGTAATTTTGCTACTGTTATGAATCGTAATGTAAATATCTGATATGCAGGATGTATTTTCATTGTTACAAATTGAACATAATTAAAGCATAGCGATTAATCACAAAAACAATATGTAATTATATATGTGTTTTCTGATGGTCTTAGGCAACCCCTGTAAAAGGGTCGTTCGACCCCCAAAGCGGTCTCGACCCACAGGTTGGCGACCCACAGGTTGGGAACCGCTGCTCTACGGGAACAAGAATCATGTCAGTCCTGCCTTGACTTGTTGATTCCTGAACTGTTGATACATAAAAATGGAACTACCTTTGCAATTTTTAACTTCGTTTTCCAGAATTTTGTACATTAAATGCAAAAAACATTTGCAAAGCCACACAGAGCCAAAAAGATTATAATGAGAGTCCTTACTTCGTTTTAGCTGGGGAAAGCTCCTTAGACACAGGATCTCTGTGAACTTATCTTCGTCGGTGCCCCACTTCTTCTCACCAGCATTATAGAGAATCTGTGGGACAAGGTGGGGAGACTTAAATGTTCTTATGGACACAGTCCTCTTGTCTCTTTTTGAAGGGTTAAGAGGAGAGGAGGTTTCTTTTGTTTTAGAGTCAGCGAGATAATTATTCAAATTTCTCACGTTTAGCAGAGTAGAAATCTGAGAGGTGGGGTGGCAGGGGCTAGGGGAATAATAACCCTACTGGGGAAGGCTGGTCCCCAGCTTTCTCCCGACAGGACAGGAGACCGCAGCCCCAGTTGTGCCACAGAAATGAAAAGGTGGACAAGGGGTGAGGGGGTAGTAGTTAAAGGAGATGTTTTCTTTGCTCTGTTACTGACCTGGGCATCCTTTTTGGCCAGCTGCTCATCCACTTTCAGACTTTCATCTCTTCTGCCCTAAACAAAGAAGATAAGAGCAAGGGCAACCCTTGTAAAGACAGAAGATTCTAATGCGTGGTATTCCCACCGGCAGGGTGTCTGAGAGGTTCACAGAGGACTTGGGTTCCTGGGGCTCTAGTTGTTGCTCTGTCACTGACTGGCTACGAAATCTGTAGCAACATCACACAATTTTCTGAGCTGTAGTTTCCTACTCTGAAAATTCAAAGATCACAAGGGAATGAAAAGACAAGCCACAGACTGGGAGAAAATATTGTTGGCAAACACATATCTGATATAGGACTTATATCCAAAATATATAAAGAATTCTTAACATTCAGCAATAATCTAACAAACAACCCAACTGGAAAATGGGCAAAAGGTCTGAGCACCCTCGGACATACAGACGGTAAAAAAGCACGTACAGGATGCTCAACATCAAACATCACTAGGGCGCTGAGAATTAAAACAATAAGGTACCACTTATTAGAATGGCTAAAATCCAAAACACTGATAACGCCATATTGCTGGCAAGGATTGCAGCAACAGGAACTCTCATTCATTGCTGGTGGGAATGCAAAATGGTACAGCCACACAGTTTGGCAGTTTCTTAACAAAATTAAACATACTCCTACTCCTTGGTGTTTACCCAAAGGCGTTGAAAATATATAATTACATAAAAACTTGCACATGAATGTTCACAGAAATTTCTACTCATCATCACCTAAACTTAAAGCAACCAAGATGCCTTTCAACAGGTGAGACATACTACTATAGTATACCCATAAAATGGAATAGTATTTGCGATAAAAAGGAAATGAGCTATGAAGTCAAGAAAAGACACTTAGCATGTTGCTAAGTGAAGGGGCCAGTCTGAAAAGACTACCCACTACAGTATAATTCCAACTATATGACAGTCTAGAAAAGGCAAAACCATAGAGACACTACAAAGTTCAGTTGTTGTGAGGGGTTTGGAGGGAGGAAGAGAGAGATGGCTAGTTGGAGCACAGAATATTTCTAGGGCAGGAAAACTATTCTGTATGATACTGTCCTGATGGATACGTGACATTACGCATTTGTCAAAGCTCACAGGCTGTATAACGCGAAGAGTAAACCCTATTGTACACTATGCACGTTAGTTAATAATAATAATGTATCAGTATTCATCCACTGTAACGAATGTACTACTTTAATGCAATACGTTAGTAATAGGGGAAATAGTGAGGGGATGGGAGGAGGGGCATATGGGACCCCTCTGTACTTTCTGCTCAAATTTTCTTTAAATCTAAAACTTCTCTAAAAAAAAAAAAAAAGTCTAATTAAATAACAACAATACAGTTCAAAGGTCCCCACCAGCTCTGGTTGCAGCCTCTGTGGCTAAGTGTGTGTTCCTGTGCAAGCACTTCAGCTCATAGAGGCAGGAGGTAGAGAGGGAAAGAGGATTGCCTGAATTACTCTGAAAATTATAGGTGCACGAAATATTGGCTATAATGTTTAAAAAGCATTTGTTCCCGTTTTCAAATAGACCCTTGTATGCCTGTCTGATTTTTTGCATGGCTTATTTGCTTCTTTTCAGTGCTGCTGATTCTCTACTGTTAGTCTGTTCACCTTGTTCTCTCTTTGTGCATTCTGCTCTAGTCATAAAAATGCTGATTATCATTGATTTAGTAATTATCAGCCACCACTACCATGTACTGATCACTTTCTATGTGCTAAGTACTTCATATCATCTATCTATCTATCTATCTATCTATCTATCTATCTATCTATCTATCTATCTATCTATCTTTGCACCACTATGACATTAGTACTGTTATTACTTTAATTTTACACATGTGAAAACAAAGGCTTTGAGGCTTAAGGTAATGTGTCCAGACACATAAAGCTAGTAGGCAACAGAGAAGCATACGATTCCAGGCCTGTTTGATTCTGAAACCCTGCCCGGAAGCCCTAATCTTTGCTGCCTCCTGTGAGTATGTGTGTGTGCCCTGTGCGTATACTTTTGAATATAAACCTCTGGGGTGTATGTTTGCAGCAATGCCCCATAAATTGGTGACCCTCATAAGGTTTCCACCATTTGAAATAACTGAAACAAAAATTAAGGGAACTTGTTTCTTAGTGGCATTTGCTTCACTTTGACAAGTGCTGCTTGAGACCACTGTTGGGGTTCTCTCACATGTTACAGGCTGCGTAAATCAGCTGAAAGAGGCCAGTGGGACAGGCTTATTTGCTCTCTTACACACACCTGGGATTACAGCTCATCCTTGACCCTGCCCACCTGTATTATAAAGTCACGAGCCTCCTAAAAAGAGACAGCAAAGTGTGGAGTCATTTAGTCACATGGTGATGAGTGATTTAGCAACTCTTCCAAAGGTATAAGGATGAAGTAGCTACAAGTTATTTTTTTTTAAATCCTGAGACTAATATACCCATCTCTGAAGACAATTTGTCTGTATTATGTTTCGTACTTAATTCAAATGCTAACAAAAGGAATATTTGTTCTTTGGAGTACAGATAAAAATAAGCATGTCTTAAAATGGAGATACTTAAAATAGAAATGGGCAATTATTTTTTTTAAATATATTTTATTGATTTTTTACAGAGAGGAAGGGAAAGAGATAGAGAGTTAGAAACATCGATGAGAGAGAAACATCGATTAGCTGCCTCTTGCACATCTCCCACCGGGGATGTAATGGGCAATTATTTTATGTCAGATGAATTATCAGAACATTTCTAATGTATTGTGAAACCTGATCTTAACACTTTTAATCCATATACTGACCATCAAAAGATTTTTTTGTTACATGATGACATTATACTTTTCGGATGGTGGTTAAACATACTGTTCCATGGCAATGCAAACACAAAGTGAGTGAATCATTTCATAAGGAAAATCACAAGTTCATTGTCTCTATTTGGTTAATTTTAAACCCCCTAATTATTATTGAGCATGCAGCTAATAGAGGAATTAAAAAATAAAAGATAAACCTACGTCTGCCAACGTCAACAGAGCTTTCCGGAAGTCACCAGATGTTTCAGAGCTGATGTCATCTCCAAGACTCTTCTTATACACTGAAACCACATAAGAATGGAATTAAGCCTTGACAAACTGGAAAATAGTATTATAAACCAGAGAAAAGTTTAAGTGTCCACGTTGTCCAGAAATGAGTACCTGATAAAATAAACCTTGCTTTTTTTTTTTTTTTTTTTTAATTTCCTGGTGTTCTTCTGAGATGGGTACCCTGTTGTAGCTATTACTATAGTACGTGTTGTGGTAGGTGCACAGGGACAGAAAGAATTGCCATTCTGGATCAAACCATGGTCCGCTTCATCTGACAATGGCACCAAGGAACACACGTACTACTACAGTGGGGAAGCTTGAGTGGGCTAGCTGCTAGTCAGCCTTCCAGTTTCTATTCTCTCTTTCTTCTGTAGCAATAGAACCCTCATCTTGAGCAAATCATAATGCCCGCAGCATAAAGACTACATTCTCAGCTTTCCTCTTAGTGTGTACAGCTCCATGACTAAGTTCTTGTCAGTGGAATGTAGGCAGACAAATGAGGCATTTCTGAGAAATCTCCGTAAGGGATGGCTCACGCCCATCTTAGTCCCTTCCTCCACCCTCATGCCTGGTCTGTAGATGCATATCTGAGCATACCTGGAGCTCAGGGAGCCATCCTGGCCTATGAAGATAAGGACTACATCTATATGATGGCAGAAACGTAAGCAGAAAGTGGCCTGGACTCCTGAAAGCTCTGAGGCGCTCTCATGCCAGTCCTAGAATTGCCTGTCTCCAGACCTCGTCTGCATGTGGGAGAAATACACTTAGACCATATCTGAGCCATTGTAATATTTGTTTTATGGGTGTACAGAGCTAGATTATATTATTTGATAGCTCTCAAAAGAAAGCTACCCTAAAAGACACGATTTTTCCATAACAAATGACAACTGCCTGTCCACCTGTTTCAGGGCTGACTAGCTGTAGCTCCTCCTGCATGGCCTGTGACTCAGTGTGCACTGAGTTTAAGGCCCTGCTCTGCTCCATCCATGCTCACTGATCCTCTCGGAGTAATATACCTGCGTGCAGCTGACACCAGGTGGCCGTTTGAACTCTGCCTGCATCACTTTTAAGGGCTCTATAAATTAGTCATATGAATGTGTGTCCTTTTAAATCAATAAAAGACAATTATAGAAAGTGATATGAGGTTATCTTGTAGCAAGAACTGTGTAGAGGTCGAAACTCTTCCAGCATGTTTTAGTCTGTTTTTATGAAATCTATATTTTTTCCAGAGCAATTCAAATAAGCAAAATTCACTATAAATTATCTAAGTAATAATAACATTAGGTAGGCACCCTTTTACCTAATAGTCATGGTATCATTATGTCTATTCTTCACTTTAATTAGAAAAAAATAATTATTTAAAAATATCAAGCCAAAGAATAAAGCTCTCACGTGTTAGAATTTGAGGAAGTATTTTACATTTTAGAATCTTCTAGATGAGGCCTTATAGTCATTTTATGTAGCCTCCCCACACCTCCCTTGACCCCAGATAGTTTTATGAAATACAATGCCTAGTTCCTTTATGAGGGCCAAGCAGACAGCCCCCTTTAATGGATTGCTCATGCCTGGGTCACCATTTCGCATGACACGGCACCACTGCTCTTGCTGCAGCTGGCTGCAGCAGGGTTGGCATCTGACTCCAGGTGGCCAGCAACCCAAGAGGTGACTGGGTGGGAGAGCGTTGTCCGAAATAATGCTCTCTACTAGCCAGTGCCTTCCTGAGCCCATTGACTGTGTTCCCTCAGGGAGTGAGCTGTACAGAAAAAGGAGACAGAGACAGCAGAGTAGCAAAAGAGTGAAAAGACTCCCAGAAATAAGGCACAAAACAGAGGCCAAGAATAACCAGAAACCAAGGGCAAATACAAGCTTTGAGTAGACAGACACTGCATGGCCAGGGGAGAGGAGTTACTGGGCAGTGTCAAAAACAGTAGAGGCAGAGAGGGAGGAGAAGGAGTGGCTGCAATGAGAACATCAGCGCGGGCGCAATGCATGCCTGATGCTGAGGGAGTGACAAGGTAGCCGAGTCCCTGGAGCAGGGCTGCTGTGTGCCGAGTCTCTGTAAAGCCTGGCTGTGCCTAACTGAGACTATTTCCTTTCTTTACGTTTTGTGTATCATTAATCCTACTCACCAGTGACCTACATGCAATTCCATTTCTTTTGGCCTTAGAGAGCTCAGCTCACCCAGATATCACGGCATCTGGTGACTCGGAACTAGTATCGCTTGCCATGTTTACAAAACAACAGCCCTAAATGCTAGATATGGCACTTGGTTCTTAAGATCCCAATCTGGATCTTGAGGATATTCATTCAATAAATATTTGAATTTGCCTTCTGCTGTTCTGAGCACGGGAGCCACAGCAGTGAACGAAACAGACAAAAAGCCCGCCTCCACAGAGCGTACATCCAGGGCTGTTTGCCCGTAAGTGCTGGGCTCCAGGGGGCCGCCCTGTGGCAGGTCACCTCACGGAGCAGTGACTTTTCTAAGAAACACCAGGAAGCAGCAGGACCTGGCTCTGATGATTTTTCATACGTAAATAAACTAATGGAACCAAATTATATGTTGAACTAATGGAACCAATTTTTTAAAACACTTACAATGTACCCACTGTGCCCATTTAGCAATTACCTCATCTACTCCAAACTTACCTTTCTGTACCCTGCTTTGTGGATCTGGGTTTGGGACTCTACAAATTACATTTCTCTTTTGTACCCACCCCGAACACCTGTTAGGTTCCACCAATTCGGGGGCGGAGGGGAGCACTGGAGGGAGACTGGAAGGCAGGAGGAGGAAAGAAGAACATGCTATTTGCTTGCTATTCAGGTCAATGGCAACCCCGTGAAGGGCTTTGTCCCTGAGAGCAGGAGCTATCCCGACTACTAGGACAAGTCGCTTAGCACCCCCCTGGGGGTCCAGCTCCGGCCAGATGGAACCTTTCACGGTGTCTGGACTCCAGCTCCTTAAGCCTCTCCTCCCAGCCCCTGAAGCATCAACACCTGCAAGACGGTGCCTCTCCTCCGAGCTTCTAGTATCTGAAAACCCCAACCTCTTTCCTCTGGCGTCCCAGCCCTGGGAGTTATACCTCTGTGCCACACCTCTGTGCCCTTTTTCACTTTTCAGTCCTCCCAAAGGTGTTCAAACAATTCTCTACATCAAATTCTCTCTGTTAAAATACCGACTGCTATTTCTGTTTTTCTCACTAGACTCTGATTAACACATCAGCAATGAAACAGTCACTGACCTATCACTGAGGTGTTTACCTTCTAATGGGAAGTTCTCAAAGTGGCCTCTCTAACCCCGACCAGGGGGACAGTACAGCCCTGATTGAGACCCCTCCCACTACAGAGGTTTCCTGACACACAAACTCAGAAACCATGGCTCCCTTGCGGTTCTTGGTGAGGTTTACAGAGGCTGTTGTATGATACAGAACTGGGCTGGTATTTGTCCCTGGTTCCTGGTAAGTCACCTCTAAGCCCTTGGAAATTACTAAATAATAGAAATGTCTTTGTTATTCCTGGCAGGTCCCATGAACCACACCTGAGTATTTGCTGACAAGATGACTCAGGATCCGAGTGATCAGGGGCTGGCCACACCAGAAAGATTCGAGGATTTAGGTTCTGAGCCACATGAGATCGGCCTGACCTCTTGGGGGAGGAGCACTGGAGATGAGTTTAATCATGTGGCCAGTGGTCCAATCGATCATGCCCATGTAATGAAACCCCAATAAAGACCGTGGAATCCAAGCCCGACTGAGCTTCCCTGGTTGGTAATTATACATCGATGTGCTGGGAGGGTCGTGCATCCTGAGGACACGGAAGCTGTGCATTCGGGACCCTCTCAGGCCTCTCCCTACACATCTCTTCATTTGACCAGTACTGACTTGTATTCTTTATAGTAAAGCTCTAATTGTGCGCAGAGCACTTTCTTGAATTCTATCAGTCATTCTAGTGAGCTACTACACCCGAGGGAAGAGTGAGAACCCCTCAATTTGTAGCCATTTGATTAGAATTGCATGTGGCCTGGGAACACCTGCATGGGTGGCTCATTTCTGAAGTTAGGGTAGCTTGCTTGGGCCTGTGCTCTAACTTGTGAAGTCACGCTAACCCTGGGTAGTCAGTGTCAGAATTGCAGAGCATGGACTTGTTAATTTTTATATAGCTGACAGGCTATTAGGACTTCAGCTAATTGCTGGACACATTCTCTAAATGGTTCATCTAATTTCCCACCAAAAGTCATGAAGCTGATCTAAGTGGCTTTTAACATATAATGTTAACGTACAATGATTTGAGTCTCTTACACTGATGAAATTAGTTGATTCAATTAAGCGGTGACCACTGAGAGCAAAAGGCAAAGTATTAATGCCATCATTATGGAGCAGTTTCTAGCTCAATCATATTCATTTTTTCTCTGAAAATCCCACAGACATTAGCCCATTTTATAATGGAGCCTCTTTTTGAAGTCTTGCCTTCTCAAAAGCCTTGTGAAGAAGAGATTGGTGGGTTTCTGGGAAAGGCAAACACTGGCTCATATACATGTGGATGGTGGTAAAAGTAAGCAGAGAAGATGACCTGTGTAGTAGGCTTGAGAGATCTCCTTCATCTGCCTGCTTGTCCTGGTGGTTAAGATTTCAATCAATGCATCTTCATCTGTCCCAGCGCCCTAAAAAGGGAATCTGTTTTTAGAGCACTTAAAAAACTTAAATTCATGCATTCCAGTCTTAATATCTTGTTTTATATGAATGAAAAGAAGATAAATCAATGTAAGGGTCTTTATGGATCTAAAGCAGTTTTCTAATATTCCATATGTTAGTCTTAAATAATATGAATCATGTGGAGTTAACTGACATCAAATTTCCCCCAAAATTTCATACTCTAGTTAAAAATCAATTGAATAATTCTAGGAAGAAATTGTAGAAAGGGAAAAGCCTACGTCATTCGAGATCAGAAGTGAGCATTCAAACACACCATTATATTTAGGAAGGGCTCTGCAATTCTTTTGAATGAGTTCATCCCTACACTAATGTACTAGGTTGGTCAGCATGCATCACCCTCTTCATTCAGGGAGATTTTATTTATTTATTTATTATTTTTAAAAAATATATTTTATTGATTTTCTACAGAGAGGAAGGGAGAGGGATAGAGAGTTAGAAACATTGATCAGCTGCCTCCTGCACACCTGCTACTGGAGATGTGCCCACAACCAAGGTACATGCCCTTGACCAGAATCGAACCTGGGACCTTTCAGGCCGACGCTCTATCCACTGAGCCAAACCGGTCAGGGCGATTCAGGGAGATTTTAAAGCCTCAATAATGTATAATGGGCCCACGTGGTTTAGGGATTAGTTACTCCTGAGCCTTGGTCTATACTGAATCACACTGTGACTCAAAAGAAGCCACTTACACTAGGACTTGATAAAATAAGACCAATGGCCTGGTTGGTGTGGCTCCCTGGTTGAATGTCAACTTATGAACCAGGAGGTCACAGTTTGATTCCTATTAAGGGCACATGCCCAGGTTGCGTAGGGAGAGGGGCAGCCAATCAATGATTCTCTCTCATCATTGATGTTTCTATCTATCTCTCCCTCTCCTTTCCTCTCTGAAATCAATAAAAATATTTTTTTAAAAAAAAACACCAATGCAGCATATGAACAGAGGCTGAATTCTTGTCCCTCCATGGCAGATTCCTACTTGCCCCCATATCTTGCCTTTAAAAATTATTAATTTAAAAATTTTAAATACACAAATTTTTAGAGTATTTTTAGGTTCACAACAAAATTGAGTGGACCCAGTATATCTTTTATCTTCCATGCTTAGTAATAGAATGCCTAATTTTTTTACTTAGCACATAACTACCCAAGTAAATACATACTATGTGTCTCAGCTTCCCTTAGAGCTAGGTTTATCCATCTAACTAAACTCTCATTAACGGAATATATGTGAAGTTCCCTGTACATTTTCTGATAGTCCCCAAGGATCCAGGATGAACCTTTCTTTGTCCCTTACCCTTGTTTAGCTTGGATGAAGACATATGGCTGGACTGAAACTAGATCTTTGTTGAACTGGGATGGTCAGGAGAGGGTGTGATGGTTTTACATTTTAACTTGGCCAGGCTACATTCCTCAGTTATTTAACCAAACACTAATTAGGTTTGCTGTAAAGGTTTTTTGTAGATATAACTGAAGTCCATTATCAGTTGACTTTAAGGAAGATTATCTTAGATATTTTATGTGGGACTAATTTAGTCGGTTAAAAGGGTGTATGAGCAGACCTGAGGCTTCTCTGAAGAAAAAATTCTACCTGTGGGCAGCAGCTTGAGGTGGTGCTAAGAGTTCAAGCCTGCCCTTCAGATTTTAGATTTGCCTAACTAGCTCCATAACCATGTAACCAAGTCTTGCAATACATCTCTTAATATATATCTCCTGCCTACTGGTTCTGCCTCTCTGGGGAACCCTGACTGACAACAGATAGAATTTTAAAAAGACACAGAGATAGATAGGAGCCAGACTGTGCTGGAGGATGACAGTCATAGAAAGGAGTTTAAATTTTAAGTATTCAAATTCATTGGCAATTTATGCAGCTGAATAATATAATCGATTCTAGAAATAACTTTATAAAAGTAATTTTGGCTATTCTGTGTGAATAAACTTGAGATGTGTAAAAATGGAGGCAAAGGGACCAATTAGGAGGTCATTGGTATGGTCCAATCAAAAGATGATGGTGGTGAACTAGAATATTAGCAATGGATTTTGAGAAATATGCTCTCATTTTTTATAAATCTTGGAGTAGATCTAATAGGCCCCCAGGTAGATTTGGGAGCTCTGAAGGATGAGGGAAAGCAAGCGATCAAAGATAATACTAGGTCTTTGGCCTAACCAGTGGGGTTGATGATGGTGCCATTCATTTTGAATGGCAATAAAATAGAGAATTTGAGTCTTCAGGTCAAAAACAAATAAATTAGAATGACAATATCCTTTCAGCCCAGGATCACCTGGGTTCAAGGTTCTACAACTGCTTCCCACTTCAGGGTTGTTCTACTAATTGGAGAGGACAGATACAAAATGACACCCAAATCTATCAGATTTACACCCATATCTCAAGTGTGCATGGGAAGAAAGTCACCATTTTTGATGACATAGTCAAATCCTGGGCAGAAATGACCCGTGTAGGGCTCATACCTTCATGGATTTCTTCAGCTGCTTCGCATCAAACACTGCCGGAGGAGTCACGAGGGCCACCATGAGATGCTCAAAGTGGCCAGAGAGATCACTCTTCAGGTCATCTTTCAGTTTCTAAAAAAAAAAAAAATGGTAAGTGTGACATACTCTTCCTTTTTCTTTCTCTAAGTCACCTAGTGAAAGATGAACATATGTAACAATATAGATGAAAACACGAATGTTCTAAAACGCTCTCTAACCTCATCTCTTCCTTCTGCTTCCTCTTACACCCATACCTTTGACTTTCCATATTGCTGCCATATTGGAACTTTTTCTGTTCCTTAAATGTCCCCACCTGGACTTGCCTCAGGGTTTTTGCATTTGTATCTTCTGTCTGAAATGCTCTTCTCTCCACATCAAGTGGAGCAAAAGCCTTGGCATTTAGTCTTAGTTGAGAGTAAGGTAACAAGCCCCCTCACTGCTATCTCTTCACCACCCGATCTAAAGGAACCATTCACCAGTCATTCTCTACCAATCATCCTATTTTAAGTCTTTCATAGCACCTTCCAATATCTGAATTTATTTTATTTACTTATTTATTATTTTTCTAATTGAATAGTAGTTCTATGAAAGAAGAGAGGATCTGCTTCTTATACCAGTGAATCTCCAATGTCTAGGATATCTTCTGACTCAGCGAAGTACCACAGTTCTGACACAGAGTAGTTTATTATTGAACAAATAAAGCATGTGAAGAAAAAGACACACAAATGTTCTTGTATAGTTCTTAATACAGTTTCTTATACGTAGTAAATTTTCATTTGCTGAATGAATTAAATCTGTAATTACATACACGTTACAGTTAAAAGAGAAATTAAAGCTCATCTTAAACAGGATTTATCAGATAATTGGTCAGATAATTCTTTGTTGGGGGAGGGGGCCTTGCTTGTGCATTGTAGGATGTTTAGCAGCATCCCTGACTTGTACCCACCAGGTGCCAGAAACATCCCTCTCTCCCACACCAGTTGTGATAACCAAAGTGTCTGGAGACATTGCCAAATATTCCCTGGAGAGTAAAATCATTACTGGTATGGAGCCAACCATCTAAGGCAACTTGCTTATTCAACAGGTAAAGAAATTAAGGCCCAGAAAGATCAAAAAACATGCCCAAGGCTATTCAGCCAGTTAAGGGCAAAACCAGGACTCAAAATCCAGGTTGTTAACTAGAAACTGGGTACTTTCTGTTATACTTGGCTTCAAACAAAAGATCTGTGGGCATAATCCATGGGAACATCCCTGGTCCATTAGTGACTAGCTCTTTACTGCCCATGTTAATCAATTGTACCTTTTCATATGCTGCTTGATATTCCTTAACAATCAGCTGCCGCTGTGCATTCGACCTCTCAGTCAGAATGCTGATAAGCGTTTTCTCATCAGTTCCTAAATGAAATGAAAATAATGTTACTTACTACCAATCCAAAGATGCTTAGTACTTGTCATGAACAAAAGAAAATGATTGATAGTCTGAAACAAATGCAGACAGGAAGGCATTTTAATTTTTATTATTATTTGTTTTAGAATATTTTGTTGTTGTTGTTAATCCTCACCAAAGGATATTTTTTCCCTTTTTTTTTTTTTTGAGAGAGAGAGAGAGTGGAAGGGAGTGAAGAGACAGAGAGAGAAGCATCAATGTGAGAGAGACACATCCATTGGTTGCCTCCCGCACACGCCTTAACCAGGGCAAGGGTCGAACTTGCAACCCAGATACATGCCCTTGACTGGAGTCAAACCTAATACCCTTCAGTCCACAAGCTAATGCTCTAACCACTGAGAAAAACCGTGTACGCTAGAAGATGTTTTTATTGATTTTAGAGAGAGACAGCTGCCTTTTGCATGCCCCCTACTGGGGATAGAGCCTGAAACTCTAACCCTAACTAACCCTAAACCCAGCCACGTGCCCTGACTGGGAATTGAACTGGTAAACTCTTGGTGCATGGGATGACACTCAACCAAATGAACCACACCAGTAAGGGTGGCATTTTAATTTTTAATTTCCAGGTTGAAATCTGTATTTCTTTGTTTGCCTGACTTTTTGAAAAGGAAATTAACTTTATTTGTATAGTTTTTGGGGAAGAAAACAATCACTGCCTAAATATTTCTCTGACAGAGGGAGCAGCACAGGAACATACTGCTTTTGGACCAGGTGTTTTTTCCGTATGAGGTTCAGTTACTATCCTGTATCTTTTCTCTTTCTTATCTCCATACTTGACATCAAAATCTCCTTTCCTCTAAAAAAAGAAACTGACATTTATTGAGAACCCACCATGTACTAGACACCTTTTACTAGTAATTACTGTCATATTTAATATTCACAGGGGCCCTGGGAATAGGTATGATTAAACTGTCCTAAAGATGAAGATACTAGATCTGAACCAAGATGGCGGCATAGGTTAACGCCGGAGTTTGCTGCTTTGAACAACTACTTCAAAAGTGAAACCAAAAAACGGAAGGGACATCACCCAGAACCACAGGAACACTGGCTGAGTGGAAGTCCTACAACTAGGAGGAAAGAGAAACGCATACGGACACTCAGAGGAGGCGCAGTGCTGAAGTCAAATTCTGAGGTGCGGAGTGCGCGGAGCGGGCTGGCGGCGGAGGGCGCGGTTGGCGTTTTCAATCGGGAGGGAGTCGCAGACTCTGAGCTCCAGATCTGGGCGAGTCTTTAGGGACCCAGACTCAAACGGGAGAAGCGGGACTGTCTGGCTTCGGTCAGAGCGAGTGCAGCTTTCTCTCTGAGCTTTGCAGCGGGTGCTGGGACTCAGAGAGGCAGAGCCCCTGGGGACAGGACTGAGAGCCACCATAACTGCTCTCTCCGGCCCACCCTGTTGATCCTGTGCGACCCGCCCCGCCCAAGCCCTGCACACAGGCATTTGCCGGATAGCCTCAGGCAAACGCCAGATTAGCACCTCCCTAGAGGACAGAAGTTCTCTCACTGCTGACACAGCTGATTCTCATAGCCACTTGGCCTGGAGGTCAAACCCTCCCTGGAATTAGCTACAACAATCAAGATTTAACTATAAGACTGCGAACAAAGACCACTAGGGGGTGCACCAAGGAAGCATAACAAAATGCGGAGACAAAGAAACAGGACAAAATTGTCAATGGAAGATATAGAGTTCAGAACCACACTTTTAAGGTCTCTCAAGAACTGTTTAGAAGCTGCCGATAAACTTAATGAGATCTACAAGAAAACTAATAAGACCCTCGATCTTATATTGGGGAACCAACTAGAAATTAAGCATACACGGACTGAAATAACGAATATTATACAGACTCCCGACAGCAGACCAGAGGAGCGCAAGAATCAAGTCAATGATTTGAAATGCGAGGAAGCAAAAAACACCCAACCGGAAAAGCAAAATGAAAAAAGAATCCAAAAATTCGAGGTTAGTGTAAGGAGCCTCTGGGACAGCTTCAAGCGTACCAACATCAGAATTATAGGGGTGCCAGAAGATGAGAGAGAGCAAGATATTGAAAACCTATTTGAAGAAATAATGACAGAAAACTTCCCCCACCTGGTGAAAGAAATGGACTTACAGGTCCAAGAAGCGCGGAGAACCCCAAACAAAAGGAATCCAAAGAGGACCACACCAAGACACATCATCATTAAAATGCCAAGAGCAAAAGATAAAGAGAGAATCTTAAAAACAGCAAGAGAAAGAAAGTCAGTTACCTACAAGGGAGTACCCATACGACTGTCAGCTGATTTCTCAACAGAAACTTTGCAGGCCAGAAGGGAGTGGCAAGAAATATTCAAAGTGATGAATACCAAGAACCTACAACCAAGATTACTTTATCCAGCAAAGCTATCATTCAGAATTGAAGGTCAGATAAAGAGCTTCACAGATAAGGAAAAGCTAAAGGAGTTCATCACCACCAAACCAGGATTATATGAAATGCTGAAAGGTATCCTTTAAGAAGAGGAAGAGGAAGAAAAAGGTAAAGATACAAATTATGAACAACAAATATGCATCTATCAACAAGTGAATCTAAGAATCAAGTGAATAAATAATCTGATGAACAGAATGAACTGTTGATTATAATAGAATCAGGGACATAGAAAGGGAATGGACTGACTATTCCTGGGGGGGAAAGGGGTGTGGGAGATGCGGGAAGAGACTGGACAAAAATCGTGCACCTATGGATGAGGACAGTGGGTGGGGAGTGAGGGCGGAGGGTGGGGCGGGAACTGGGAGGAGGGGAGTTATGGGGGGAAAAAAAAGAGGAACAAATGTAATAATCTGAACAATAAAGATTTAATTAAAAAAAAAAAAAGATGAAGATACTAACACTTAGAAAACTTACCTCACTTGCCAGAGTCATGCAGCTTTTAAGTGGTGAACAGGAATTTGAACCCAAATTTCTCACTCCAAAACATATATCTCTCCTGGTCCATACCTCTCTCAGGCATTCCACACCTATTTACTTAACCACCCGAGTGAAGAATAACATCTGGCCAGGGCTGATGCTGGCCTGCCCAAGAAAGACCTCATGATCACTAGTTTCTTAACCATTATAGTATTAAGATAATATAAGTCATGTTAGCCTCCTTAGCAGTAGAGGAATACACCTCGGTTGAGGAGCTATGAGTTGGCCTGCATTCATTGGGTCTGCATGACTAGAATGGTATAAAAGAATTATTGGAATGCTAGACTCAACTTCTCTGTGTTAAAATGACCCACACACAACTTGGGTATACACAATCTTGACAATCAATGGTACACACTCTACATCACTGATGGGATAAAAGGAATTGTACTTGGTTAGCTACTAAGTCTCCCATTGAAAGATGCTGCCCCACTGTATCTGTGGTCTTGTAGTTTTCTATACAGTTAAGACAACACAGACTTAGAGTCAAGCCTAGTTGTGTCCTGTGAGCCTGACTATTAACTTGGACCTGTAATGGCTTCTGTGTTGGTGCATGACTAGACACTTCCAAATGCGTAAGTATCAGCATGCCCCACATTGAATTCATTCTACTTCCTTTCTAACTTTTTTTTCATTCTGTTCCCTCATCAATGACACACTATGATGTAGTCATCCAATCAAAAATCCTGGGAGTCATTCTATACTCTTTTCTCCTCCTTCCTCCCTACATTGTAGCAATCCTCTGCATCTCTTGAATTTGTCCTCTCCTCTATCACTGTAGGCTCATCATATATTACCCAGAAACTTCAACAGCCTCCTAATTTGACCTCCTTATAATTCATACTGTATGTTACTGCCTAAACATGCATCTGATCATATTAATCTCTTGCTTGAAATCATAATGCTCTCTGCAACCTTCAGGATGAAGGTTACACTCCTTTATTTAGGTCATTAGGATCTAGCTCAGATGCTTTACGAAGCCTGCTTTTGAATATGACTATACAGAATGATCATAGTTACTGCCAGAGGGAACTGATTTAATGTCGTGAGAGGCTGACACACACCATGGATCTGTTTCCTGTGAGAGAATTCTGATTTCTCCAGGGAGCAACAATCTTGATCATTGGTGCAGCGGAAACCTGGATCCAAATCTCTGACTAGAAAACATGTATATCCCTCTCTCAACCATTTCAGACCCATAAACTTGCAATAAAATTTACTATAACCAATGTTAGAAGAAAGCCACAAACCGGAAGAAGATATTTTCATGGCCTGTAATTTTTTAAAAAGTTTAATATCCAGAATTTATAACCTGCCAATCATGAAGAAGACAATCCAACTAAAAAATGGATAAAAGATATGAAGAAGTCAATCATGGAAGAAGAAGCAAATAATCCAGAAATGATTATTTGGTCATGGGAATGTGGAGAAGAGAGGAAACAAACACACATTCAGAATGAGATGCAATTTTAAATTCTTTTACTTTTTAATGAGAGAGAGAGAGAGAGAGAGAGAGAGAGAGAAACATAGATTTGTTGTTCCATTTATTTATGCATTAATTAGTTGATTCTTGTATGTGCCCTGACTGGAGATAGAACCCAGAATCTTGGCATGTCGGGATGATGCTTAACCAACTGAGCTACTCAGCCAGGGCCAAATGAGGTATCATTTTAGTCTCACTCAATTGGAAATATGGAACAGTATGACCTTAGCAAGTACTGATAAGAATATGGAGCAAGAGGAAATCTCATGTATTCCTGCTAGGAATGCTATTTTGTATAATCATTTCAGTGAGCAGTTTGGCAATAATTTTAATTTGAAGATAAACACCTTCAACTTAGAAATTCAATTGTTTTATTCTAGAGAAATGTTAGCAACTGTGCACATGAGACATAAGCAGGAATATTTAATGTGATATTTTTATATTGTAATAGAAAAGAATTATAGGCAACTTTAATATTCCATTAATATTCCCATCTTACAATATAGTAATCTAATAGACTGCTATGCAGTTAAAATTAATGAACTAGAGCTAAACATATCAACATGGATAAATCTCAAAAACATAATGTTAAGGGGTAAAAAGTTACAGAAGAATTTATGCAGTATGATTTCAATTTATACTGTTTGAGACCACGCAAAACAATATGATGTACATACATATGTAGTTACAAAATTACAACTTTCATGGGAATGAACTCTAATTTAAGATAGTGTTTATCTCTAGGGAATGAGATGGGAATGAGGATTGGCAAGGGCTGTATTTGTAATAATTTATAATGATGATGATAATTACTATTGCTGGTAGCAGTGATGGTAAATAAATAGGGCAAATTTTAAGATTTAATAAAACTGGGTTCCCTATACTTTTCCTAATTATTTCACAATTGTAAGTATCTTACAATTTCTCTGAGTAAGCCAACTTGGGCAAACTGAACCATTTCACTTTTGGACTGTAAAATATAATCTAATTTGCTTCAACATGAAGAGAGGAATTATAAAGCACCACTCACCAATTCCTCGGATTGCCTTTCGAATCGCTTCAGCATCCACTGATGGGCTAAAGCCTGGATAATCACGCACTGTCCCACGGTGTCCCACCTAGAAGGAAATATTTGAAAGTCCCACCAATTCAAAATGACACTTTTGTTTATATTACATATGCATTTTCCCATCCACTATTGTAAAAATAACAAACCCAGAATTTGCACACCTTCCTCTCCCTTCAGGAATGATAGCTGGGCTATCCAATATGATAGCTGCCACATGGATTATGAGGCCTCTCCTTTTCCCCTCTTGTGTAACAAATTAGAAATATAAATAGTATTAACCCTGGAACTCTGAATAATATTTATTTTAAAGTGGCATCCGCATCACAGCAAAGAAAAAGTGGAAATTTCCTACATCCTCTTGGATAATTCAAAGCTTTCCACTGCATCTCACACAGAAGTAATTGAGGTTTGCAGACTTCAATTGTTTTAATTAATATTGACCATTGTCTGGGGAACGCTGCACTAAAGGATCCATAAATGAAAACCCCATTAGGACTGCCTGTTGGTAAGCTTTGTTTAATGGATGTGAAACCATGGCTGATAAATTCTCTTCAGAAAGTTCCACTGACATAGATCTTCAGGAATAGCATGGAAATGAAAACTGCCATGATACCAATTTTAAACACAAATTAGAACCATGTCAGTAAGCTGGGAAAGGCCATCCTGTAGAAAGAATAAAATACCTTAAAACTGTTCAAGAGATGGTAGAAGAGCCACTAAGACATTGAGAAAAATCCAGGTGAACATGCACTTATATGGTATTTTCTAACTTTTTGAATAAAAACCTATCTTTACAGTAATAATGTTTTCTCCTAAACTGATTTTCCTATCCCGTTAATGAATAATAGTAGCTCTGTTACTCTGTGTTACTATGTCATTATCTAGGCTCTCCTGAAGTGTTTAATATTTAATGAAAAGACATTATCTTGTCACATTAAAGTGATGGAAAAATTAATGTTCTGGCACAGTAAAAATTGATAGTAACTTAATATATTAGATTGAATAATTTGTTTCAATACAATCAAATACCACTTAACCTTACAGTATCCAAAATAAAGAGTTTTGATTCTAAAAAAGTAATTCTAACGAATCAGAAACTAGATGTGAATGTGCCTGATCTAAAGGCACTGTAAGAAGCCAGTCATGTCAACATAATCATGGGAGAATTCTCTTTTTCTGGGGCTTAAATATATTATGGATTCCCAGAGCCAAATGGCTTCATTTCAATTCTATCCTCCTATGAACTTTGTATTTATCTATGTGCCCACCTTCCATGTGTGGCATTTTACAAGAACCACCACCATATTGCAGCATTTGGGTGCCTCATGCCCAGCACTGTACAAGGCACTTTATATACATTAACTATAACCGGCATCACAGTCCTGATGAATGCGTAAAAGTGACGCATTTCACATACAAGACACCAGAATTTAAGAAGGTGGAGAATTTGCTCAAATCCACACAACTAGTTTAAGCAGCAGCACCTGAATTTGAATGCGGTCATGACCATTACAGCCCATTCCTAGCCTTTCTTGAAATCTGGCCTCTGAATCACGTGGAGTGATTCTTTAAAATGCATCCAACCAGGCCCTGTCATAGACACACTGAATCCTATTCCTTAGAAATGAGGTGTTAAGGTAGACATTACACATTCAAGAAGCTCCTCAGGCGATTCTGTGACATGCAGATAAACACGGTTGTTTCTGAATACAAAAACACAAAATAGGAGTCCGATTTTAATTATTTCATGAATTATGAAAACTCAGGGTTTCCAGTCTAGCCGTGACCTTTCCACTGCCCTGTACCACCTACGCATCAAAGCATTCTGAAATTCCAATGTGCAAAATTAGAGAAGAGAGAAATTCCCAATCTGTTATGCAACTTGATACTCAGTAAGAATTAAGTGGGAAGGAACCACTCATTTAAGTAAAAGAAAAAACAAAACAAAAACCCAAACAACACCACACACATACTCCAGACTGAGAAAAATGCCACAGGCATTCTGAAGTAGAATCTTAGTGATTTCAAACTGCTTCAGTTATTTAAATAGCAGACTTGTTTATCTGATGGACTTGGTTGCCCAGAACATTCAGAAATATTTACATGAATTATGAAAAAAATCTCACAGTAAAAGAACTAGAATCCTTTAAACTAATACATGCTAGGCAGTGAACAAAGTGATTTATGGACAACTTATTTAACTCTTACAATGGTCTTAACAAGGGGATTTTATTATTTCCATTTTAAAATGGAAGACATTCAATCTGCTACTAAGGACAGCCCTCCGAATTTGAACCCACCTCCTTGTGCTCCACACCACATCACGGTGCCTCACAGGAGTCTACAGAGCGGTTCTCAGAGTGTGGTTCCTGGATCAGTAAGTAGCCGGGAACTTAATAGCAATGCAAATTATCAGGCCCACTGCCCCATCCCAGTCTTAGAAATGAACAGTACTGGGGCTAAAACTCAGGATTTGTGTTTTCTGTTGTTTACAAAGCCCTACAGAGGATTCTAATAGATTCTATAGTTTAAAAACCACTGCTCTATTTAGTCTTGGCTACCCAGGAAACCAAAGCAAAAGTGAGCAAACAAGTTCCAGATTTTTTTATGGTGTGGAAGACTTTGATGATGAGCTCATTGTTTCAGGAATGTTGGTGACTTTGCAGCCAAACAAAACTATTTGCCTTGCCTGCTTCATTGCAGGCTTAATTGCCTGACATTTAAATTACTAACCAATATCTGACTTAGTTTATTTCCACTAATTCTACTACCCAAACAAAGTGTCAGTGCTCTAGTAGGACATTGCATGAAAACTTGTGAAAGTCTTTCTTTTTTAAAAAAAGAAACCTCATGTTTAATCAGATTTCCATCCACATCCTTTAAACATAGTTGCTTTCCTTTTCTCACACTTGACCTTCAGATGCCCCAAAAGGAAAAACGAACCTGAAACCAGTTGGAAAAGAAAGTAAAGCAGCAATGTGTAAATAAAGGGGGGTAACCAGAGCTCTTTACATCAGTAAGAATTGCTACTACCTACTATGAGCCAAGTACTGTGCTAACCATGTGTCCAGCATGAGCTCCATTCAATCCTCACAACAAACTTATAAGGCAGATATAATAACGTCTCTTCACAGAGGAGAATGAAACTGATGCTTAAGTAACTTGCCCAAGTTCACAGCCAGCAAGTGATCGGTCTCTTTAACCTATGCTGCTAATTACTGGGCTGGGCTGCATCTTATTTGAACCATCTTCTTCATGTCAATATAATTTTCCCTGATCTTCTAAAACTGTCCTTTGGAGGTCAGACAAGAGGCGTTGAAGCCATTGATGTGGCCAAGCTGGGCCTGGGGATTTGTCTGTTACAACCCCTAGGAGAGGCCAGTCTGTTCTTGTCTCATGAAAGGCAATCGGGCCTGTTTCTTCATGCAAAGTGCACTGGGTTTGCAAGAAGTTAGATGTTAGCATTTAGAAGAATGAGTGAAAGTGAAAATCACAAGGTGCCCATTCTGTTGACAAGAAACATGTCTACAGCCAAATGCTCCAGAGCAAGAAGAGCGGTTGCTGCAGGTACGTTTCGAAGGGGAGGCGCAGCCGAGTCACTCCTCTCTTCATAGAGCCTGCACAGGTCATACCCAAAAGCTAAGCTTTAAACCAATGCCTCACGGAAAACTCCAGGACTCAGGAACGCTCGAGGAGCCAGGGAGGAATGATCATTCTCTGCTCAGTGTCAAAACAGTCTGACACGGAGGTTTATGATGAAAGGAAAAATGGAGTAGACTAAAAGAACAATCACAACTTGGATTCTGATCAGAAAATGTAAGCCTTCTCTTTCGATTTTTCAAGTAAAAGGTGATTTTTAAAACCAAAGAAAGTTATGAGAGGCCCTGAAATGAAACATGGGCACGTGGGGCAGGTGTTATGGACTGCATTGTGTGCCTCCCTAAAAGATACTGTTGAAGGCCTGACAGTACTCAGAATGTGGGCCTATCTGGATATCAGGTCATTGCTGATGTGATTAGTTAAGATGAGGTTCTACTGGAGTAGGGTGTGCCCCTAATCTAATATAAGGCGTCCTTAGAAGATAGCCATGTGAAGACAGATAGAGACAGGGAGAATGTGATGTGATGATGAGGGAATGAAGGCATAGACTGGATTTGTACCAGGAACACCAAGATTGCCTGCAAACCAGAAGCCAGGAAGAGTCGATGAAGGACTCCCCTACAGGTTTCAGAGGGAGCATGGCTCTACCAACATCATGATTTCAGACTTTTAGCCTCCAGAACTTGAGACAATACATTAAAACCCATCCCATTTGTGGCACTTTGTTATGAAAGCCCCAAGAAACGAATACAGCAGGTCAGAGGTCAGAGAAAAGGAGTGGTAACCAGAAGGTCCTGAAGGGCAAAACCAGGGGCCTTATCTTCAAACAGGCTGGCAGGGGCCACAGCTAACAGGGCTCCCCATCGCCACCCACTGCAGGCACGCTCTCCTCCCAAAGCCGCAAAGCAGAGACTGGGAAGCAGAGACTGGCAGCCTCAGGAATGCCTGAGAGAAGCGAGGCTGACACCACAGCTTCGTTATGTTGGCAATGTGTCCAAGAGGCCTGAGGAGATGTTTGCATTTCACCTTGCGCTCACTCAACGGGGAAAATATCCACACCTGCCCACTCTCCTTTTCTGATTTCACCAGAGCAGGAGAGTTGGAAGGGAACAACAGAGGCGAGTGCTGGGCTGGAGCAGATAGATACCTGTGACTGGGTTAGGAAGACAGGGACAAACAAGCAACTGGTGGTGTGTTCTCCATGAAGCCCAGATTATAATAAGAACACCCAGCCCCTCTGAGGCATGTGTCACTCATGCTTAACCAGCTGGACCTCTGTCTTTCTTTGGTGCCTGGGCCTCTTTCCGAGGGTTTTCTACCACCCCAGCTTCCATTTATTGTCCCCTTTGCCTGACCTTTATAAAATCGGTTCTTCTAAAATGAAAAGTCTCTTTCTCTTTTCTTTCCCTCTTATCCTGCTATGGGTTATTTCCACCCCTATCCCTTCTGTCTGGACGTCCCCCACATTTATATCTCCACTCCAGACTTCTGTTTTGAACACATACCTGAGCAGAAAAGAACACCCCCATCACTCTCATAATCTACCTCTGCTTTTCTCCAGAGTGCTTAAAACGGACTTTATATATTACACATTTACCTCTTTGTTTATTATTTGTCTTCCATAATAAAATCAGGGGCATGCAAGCTCTATGCTTTTAAAATTTTATTTCTCTTTCTCTACTGTATCCCCAGAGCCTAAAACAGCAGCTGGCACATAGAAGATGTTTAATGGATATCTGTTAAATGAATAGTGAATAAAAGTGCTTTCTTACTCTGGATCTTGCTTTCTTTGATAATTCTCAAATGCTATACAGACTTTTCAAAGCTGCACGTGGCATGTCAAACATCTAACAAATGCATCCTCTGCCTTTTCTCAGTCCTGTCACCACTCACAGGTCAACATGCCCCCAGAACCTACGGGAGGTATTTCATTAAACCAGTGATGGCGAACCTATGACATGCGTGTCAGAGGTGACACGCAAACTCATTTTTTTGGTTGATTTTTCTTTGTTAAATGGCAATTAAATATATAAAATAAATATCAAAAATATAAGTCTTTGTTTTACTATGGTTGCAAATATCAAAAAAATTTCTATATGTGACACGGCACCAGAGTTAAGTTAGGGTTTTTCAAAATGCTGACATGCCGAGCTCAAAAGGTTCGCCATCACTGCATTAAACACAGAGAGTTGAAAATGAAAGGAGCAAAGATATGATAAGAGAGGAAGGAGCAGACTTTAAGAATTTTTGTTCTTTTTGTTGTTGGGTGCTCTTTGTATCCCCACCTATTGCTGGTGGAAGTGGGCTTCTTGGGGTGCCACAGGGAAAAGAATTTCCTGAAGACCCCAAGAGGGGATGAGGTATCATGGGAAGCTTTATTTCTGTGGAATTAAACCCCTGAGATTTCAAAGTCCCATCTCCCTCTGTCCCGCCATGGGAAAAGTCTCATCTTATCTTCAGCAGAGCTGGGATCAAAGCTACTGCCCAGAGCCTCCGCTCCACATTTTCGCAGTCCAGTCCAGCACCTGGCTAGCTTAGCTGGTGTTCCCAGCTGCAGTCTATTGTGTGTGGGGTCCGCATGGTTATGGAAGGAGCATGGATGAGTACAGGAAGCCACATGAGTACAGGGGGCCACATGGTTATGGAAGGAGCATGGATGAGTACAGGAAGCAGGAGCAAAACCAGAGGGACAAGAGCAAGAGAATTTCTTTGCCTGGGGATTATGTGTTCCCGCATTTTCATGGACTTGTGCTGGGGTCCACCTCCTAGCCAAGGATCTTTGTTGCCAGGTTAGACTGACAAGCAAGCACCTTCCCGACGTCACCCTGACTCCACTGCACATGCATCCATTTCTCCCTTTTTTGGATCCCTTTCCCCAGTGATTTGCAGGGAATGGACTGGTGGTTTCCTGGGGAGCGTGAAGGTGCAGCTTCCTGGTGAAGCTACCGTAATGATCATGCTTATGTCTGGCCTCCCCTTTGCTCCTTTCCTATTATTAATATTAACTAGCTAGTTATGATGGTAACATTGTAACTTATTCTTTTAATTCATATGAGACTTCTGTATTACTCTTATTGTTCAGGACTCTAAAATATTTTTCTAACTCCTTTGCATCTACCAATAAATAACTTTCAAGAGAATCAAATCATACCTTTTCCCCTTCATATTCCTTGCCCTCATTGTAAAACCTTTTCTTTTCCTCTTTGCCTCTGATTTACCAGGCTTCTTCAAAGGCTACTCATTAGATTGGCAAATTAATTATGATTAAACTAGAAGCCCGCTGCATAAATTCCAGACGGCCCACACCAATAGGGGCTTGGGACCAGGCAGCCAGAGGGGGTGGGGGGGGGCATGGGGAGGGGCCAATCAAGGGTGAGGTCAGCCAAGAGGAGGGGCCTCGGGAGGTTGGCTGGCCAGCCTGCCCCTGATCCAGCGGTTGGCCGGCCACAGTGGACGTCATAGCGACCCGAAGCTCCAGCATTCCGGTTGCTGGCTTTATATATATATATAGATATGAAAGACAGACCCTCCCACCTTGGTGGTTGAGCTTGGTTCAGAGAGTGGCAAAGAACAGTTCTTTAACGTTAATTCCATTCATTTCCAGGAAGCCTCTCTCCTCTCACTGAGCTTACATGGGATTCTCTCCAGGCTTTGTCCTGAAACAAAGCTCTCATGTTTTGATTCGAAATCCAGGTCTAACCTGTTTTTCATTAACTTCCTGCAGAGAGCCATTTGTGTAACTGTCTGAGTGCCAATATTTATCTAAAGAAGCTTCAGGGAACATGGTTTAAAACACACCAGACAGGAAGTCACGATTTTGTTGAAGAATACTTCATGAGTATATACCAGCGATTTTCAACCTTTTTTATTTCATGTCACACATAAACTAATTACTAAAATTCTGCAGCATACCAAAAAAAAATAATATAATCTGACAAAAATATAGGTATACATTTGTTTTATTCACACAAGACGGCAATTGTGTTGGCTGTTGTCATTTTTTTATGTGACATTTTTTATGTGAAAGAGGTCAGTGCCCTAGACTAAGTGGTCAGGCACTGCATGTTTTAAAAATTCTTGCCGCACACCAGAAAATCACTGATACACACTGCTCTGCTTGAGATGCAAAAAGTCTATTTCAATTAAAACAGAAAGTCGGGTGTTCCAGCCCTGAGATGTGGAGACAGGAAGGAGGCCAGAGGAGAAATGCAGTGCGTCCACATGGGTGTCACACAGGTGTTCTCCCCACACGTATTAAATCTGCATGGTCAGGAAGAGCAAATACACCAGGAAATTAAGGTCTAAAGGGATGTCCCCACCAAAGCAAGAAATGTGAAACTGGACAAGGCTCTCACAGGCTCCTTGTACCCAGGACCAACAGCAGCCAAATGCCCCGGGCTGGTGTCATCCATGGGTCAAAGTTTGAAAGGCATTACCTTCCCCCAATCCTCTCTCATATGAGGGCACTGCTTCTGTCCTGGGAGCCATATCACTGGTGTCATTCCTCCAGGTTACACAGCAGCTATGGGAACATGTGTCCTCAGGTGTCAAACGGTACAGATCTTATTCCCAGGAAAGAAAGGGTTGGGTCAGGGAGGGAAGCTGTGCTCTCTAATGCCCACCATGAATACATTATCCTGGGTCAGCTCTTCCTTCTGCTTTAGATACACCTTCCTCAACTTTTCCACCATCAGGAATCCCTTTTGTTATTTCTTCTCCATGGACCCCATGCTTTGAATGATTCTGCCTGCCGCTCTGTCTGCATTTATTACAAAACATTAACTCCTTTTCCTGTTACTTACTATAAAAGATATAACTTCCAGTCAGAGCTTCTGATCAGCATAAGATAACCGGTGCCCATGTTGATATACTTTTAGTAAAAAGCATAAAGAAATATGATGTTTTGGAAACTGTAGACCCTGATGTGTGTTATATACGTGCGGTATAATGAAGAACACATCTAGTCTTTGTCCTGGGTTCCAGGTACAGAGGTTCAAAAACCCCTGGAGATTCCTGAGTGATAAAAGTGTCTTTATTATGCTAATGAGGTGACTCATTGTGGGCCCCTAAATAGCTTTAGCATCCAGGCTGGCCACTAAAAACACCAGTCAAGGCTTAATTAGAGGGCTGGCACTTGGAGGTTGAGTTCAATCACACTTGTCTCGAAACCCCGGGTGAAAACCCTGGACACTGAGGCCTGCAGGAGCTTCCTAGCTGTGAGCACACTGATGTGCAGGAGGGTTCACACCGGGACTCCACGGGGAGGGTGCGCAGAGCTCGCATCCAGGACCCTTCCAGGCCTCACCCTGTGTGTAGCCTTTGTAATAAAACTGTAACTGTGAGGATAGCACTTTCAGTGAGCTCTGTAAGTTGTTCTAGTGAATTACCCCACCTGAGGGGATCTTGGAGATCCCCAAATTTATCGCTAATTGGTCAGAAATGCAGGTGGCTCTAAGACGTGTAGCTGATGTCTGAAGTGAGGGCCGAGTCTTTAAACCTGTGGAGGCTGACAGTGATCCTGGAAATGTGAGAATCGTGCTGCAGCACACCCACCTGCAGCAGGAACGGGGCATTGTATGTCTTAGCTATACAACACCAGCAGGGAACTGAACTATGGACTATGGGTGAGAATGATGTGTCAAGGTAGGTTCATCAATTCTAAGAAATGTACCACGCTGGTGGGCAATATTGATACTGGGGGAGGCTGTGCATGTGTGGGGCTGGGGAGATATGGAAAATCTCTGTACCTTCCTCTCAATTTTGTTGCAAACCTAAAATTGCTCTAAAAAAAGAAGTCTTAAAAAAGGTCTTATATATATATATATATATATGTATATATATGTATATATATACATATATATGTATATATGTATATATATACATATATTATATATGTATATATATAATATATGTATATATATTTTTATATATACATATATTATATGTATACATATATTATATATATACATATATTATTTATATATATATATATATATATATATATATATATATATGAAAACATTGAAAACAGGAGTGGTCAGAAAGATTCTCCTGGGGAAAACCCATCTGTTTCAGGTAGCTCAGAGAAAGCATTCCAGTGGGGAGGGAGGAATACTGTTGATTTGGAAAAAATTCAGGCCCAGGGAACAGGCAGACTCTCCTTTCCTGATACAGTTGCGAAGATATTAATTAGCAAGGGTTACGTTTTTAGAAAAAAATTAATATATTGAAATGATAATGATTATAATATTTACTGAGTGCTCAGCACATGCCAGGCACTGTTAATACATTTTTCATAACTGATTTAATGCTTACAAACACCAGATAATGTGGGTACTATTACTACACTCATTTACAGATGAGGAGACTGACAGTGAGAGACTAGGTATTTTGCTCAACTTTCTATTCAAGAGTCTGCCTTTTAACCAATTAGACAGTTATGAAAAGGAGAACTGGGACTGCAGCTTTACTGTCTTCATCCTGCTCTCAGAGCTCGTTACACCAGGTACTTGCTGCTTTAATTGTTTAACTACCCTTTAGATGTACTCTTTCAAAACGAAGTGGGTAGGCATCATATTTATGGGAAGTTATTTTTGTGTGAAACTGCTTTTATCCCTTGGGTCTAGAGCCTCCGTGTTCTCCGTCCTCATTTTGCAAATTAGAGTCTGAAATGGGGAAGGAAGAATCTATCACCAGTTAGGATGTTATAAAGGTTCATGATGATTACAATGATTATGAGTTAATTTAGAAGTATTTTAGTTCCATAATAAAAATACTAATGTGAGGGTTCAAACAAAGAGTAATTACATTCTTTATTCTGCAAAAGTAAGTTAGGAATTGACCAAGGAGGAAGGAGCTCAGACTATTTGCATGAGAAAGCCGGCATTGTAGAAGGTGCACGTAAAAAAAAAAAAAAATACCACTACGTCTCTTAATAAAAAAGTCATGTTCCATGACATTTTGATTGTGGGTTGCCTGAGTGCTTGCTATGAACCTAAAGGCAATATATATACGACAAGGGACCAAGGGTCAAGGCACCAAAGAGTAGAAACTACTAAACCATCAAGTCCCCTCATCAGAGTTAGGTAGTAGAACACACGCCTGAACAGAGTGCGTGACCATTTCCAAACAGGAAACTACTGCAGCACAGACTGTTTACTCACCGGAAACAATGGGAGGTTGCAACACCCCTAGCGGGAATATCCAGGCCTAGCAAACCAACCATTCTTTCCTCTTCAACCGTAAAGACTGAAATTGCACCTGAAGTCTTCTCTCTTGATCAGATTATGCCAGTGAGCTCACCATACACTGGTAGCCCAAACCCTTCTACAGTTTGTAGACACACACTGACTGGATTGCTCATTTGTGTTTGTGTGTTTATGTGCTTTTGTGTATAAGAGGGAACATGAGAACAGATGTAACTTGGTGATAAGAGTATGTACACAAATCAGAAGGTTGTGTTTTTTATTGTGGTAAAAACAACATAAAATTGACCACATTAACCCTTTTGAAGTGCACAGTTCGGTAGAGGTGAAACTGTTCAGCGTGTGGAACCAGAAACTCTACCCATAAGACAATGACTCCTCTTTTTCCCCCCCCAACCCCTAGCAATTCTATCCTATCTCCACACATTTGACTACGTTGATACCTTATATAAATGGAACCATATAGTATTTTACCCTTTTATTACTGGCCTATTTCACTTAGGATAATGTCCTCAGGTTCATCTGTGTTGTAGCATGTGTCAGAATTTCCCTCCTTTTTGAAACTGAATAATATTTCATTGTATATATAGACCAAATTTTGCTTTTCCATTTGTCTGTCCACAGACATTTGAGTTGCTTCCACCTTTGGCTCTTGTGAATAATGCTGCTATGAACACGGGAGTGCAGGTATCTCTTTGAGACCCTGCTTTTAGTTCTTTTGGCTATTTATCCAGAAATGGAACTTCTGGATCATATGGTCGTTCTATTCTTAATTTTTTTTAAGGAACAGCCATACTGTTTCCACAGTAGTTCTGAGTTGTTTTTAATATTAGTCCTCGGAGATCTCACTCATAGATGGGAGTTCTCTAATTTGAGAAGAGGAAGGCGACAGGAGAGAAAGGAAGGAGCAGCAGGAGCCAGGGCCTCCTTCTGCACTGAAGGGGCTCCTCTCTCCTCACCCAGAGCTTCCCTTTGTGGTCTGCTCTGTCCTTTCCTTCCTGTTGCCCAAAGAGGAATGTGATCACTCCCTGAGGCTACCACACTCCTAGCCCTGGTGGTAGGCAGAATAATAGCTCCCTTCTACAATGTCCACCTCTTAATCCCATGGCCCTGTGAATGTGTTATGCTGCACAAGGGACTTTGCCAATGTGATGAAGGTTCCAGACCTCAACATCAGGAAATTATTTTGGATTACCTGGGTGGGCCCAATTAGTCACCTGAGCTTTAAAAGCAGAGAACTGCCTCTAGCTGGAGGGAGAAAGGGAAGGTAGAAGAGAGATGCCCTAGAGGGAAGACCAACAGATTGCATGCAGGAGGACTGATGCACAGTTGCTGTTCTGAGCTGCAGCGGACGTACAAGGCCTGGCAGAAGCCTCTAGGGTGGTGGTTCTCAACCTGTGGGTCGCGACCCCTTTGGGGGTCGAACGACCCTTTCACAGGGGTTGCCTAAATACATCCTGCATATCAGATATTTACATTACGATTCATAACAGTAGCAAAATTACAGTTATGAAGTAGCAACGAAAATAATTTTATGGTTGGGGGTCACCACAACATGAGGAACTGTATTAAAGGGTCGCGGCATTAGGAAGGTTGAGAACCACTGCTCTAGGGGATAGGACAGCCCCTGATGACAGCCAGCAAGAAAACAAGGGACCTCAACTGCAAGGAACTAAATGTGGCCAACAACCTAAATGAGTTCAGAGGTGGATTCTTCCCAAAGTCTTCAGAAGGAAACACAGCCCCGCCAACTGCTTCGTTTTAGTGCCACGAGACTCAGTTTGGGCTCTAACATATAGAACTGTGATGTCATGAATGGCTGTTGCAACAGGAGATTAATGTACCCTCTCTCACGCTCACCTGGGTCTCTCCAGCTGTTCAAAAATGTGCCAAGACTTTGACAGTGTCAGCCGGAGAGTCTGACCAACTAACTCCACATCTGTTTACTAATGGACAAGGGCTAGAGGGAGATTTTTTTTTAAAATACCAGTGTTTTTGAGAAATGGTTTTTTTTTTAATCTGATTCTACTAGATATCCATAATAGTAGCAGGGATTTCAGACCTGGAAAGAGGGGAGGTCAGCCTCTTGGCCAGTGATACGGAAGTAATATTGGGAGTCATATAACAGCATCCCTTCCCCTGACACTGCTCATGTAAGGGCTGGTCACCTCTCCATACAAGCTATTCTTTAAGCCTCCTCTGCCCCTTACTTATAAAATATAATGTATGTTCATTGTTGAAAAACAATGAAAGCAATCTGGGACTGCTGGCTCCTAATCGCTTGCCTGCCTGATCGCCCCTAACAGCCTCTGCCTGCTGACCTGATGCCCCTAATTGCTCCCCTGCCTGATCGCCCCTAACTGCCCTCCCCTGCCAGCCTGATCGTCCCTAACCGCCTCTGCCTCGGCCCCTGTCATGGTGGCTTTGTCCGGAAGGATGTCTGGAAGATGACTGGTCTAATTAGCATATTACCCTTTTATTAGTATAGATTTTATTCATATCCCATCTCTTTCATTTCAGTACTTTTATCCATCTGAAATTTATTTCAATGTAAGAAATGAGACGAAATACAGATTTACTTTTTTCCTAAATGGCTAGAAGTTTTCCTAGCCTAATTTATTGACTAAGCCATCTTTTCCTCTGCTATGAAATATCATCTTTATCCTATAATAAGTTCCCAAATCATATACTAAATAAATTCTCTGTTATTGACCTCTCTGCTTTAGTGTCATCATAAATTATTTTAACTACATACCTGTACAATATGTTATTATTATTTTGGGACATCCACGAGCTTTTTGGGCATGTTAATTTTTTTCTGATGAACTTTTTAACAACTTTCAAAATATTTTCCTTTGTATTTTGATTGGACTCAGGTAAGTTATTGTGTTAGGAAGATTTGATTTTACTTACCCAGAGAGATGCCATGCTATCCCACTTTTGCCTTGAGTTCAGATCACACTAACCTATTAAAAGAAAAAATAATTACTAAATGGAATAAGCCAAGGATTCCAAACACAGTAAATTCACCAACTCTTAATCTTTAATCCAGAAAACAGAACCCATGTTCAAAGAGAAACCCCCTCAAGAAGAGGATGTGTCTTTAACATCAAGTAGCCCATTGGCTAAACAAACATTTACTCAGTACCTACTTTCTACGAGAGGTGGAGCTAGACCAGTAAAAGGCTCAAAAAGAGAAAAAAAAAATCTCAGACTTGAGAGGTTTGCACATATGTTTCCTTGAAAGCCAACTTTTGACTTATTTAAAATCCAGCAGAACTACTTCGATTGCTGACTTCTTTTAATCAAAATAGACTACCATCTAGGGAAAACAAAAACACAAGAAATTGTCCCCCATCAACATAAATTTTAGTTGGCTTCCATTTGATTCCTTGTGTTTGATTGTGAAATGTGCATTTACACTTCACAAGGCTCCCAGCCTACAGTTATAAACAGACCTGCCTGCGCCTTGGGAGGCAGTCCAGTCCTTGGGCGGATGCAGGGGTGAAAAGGGCAGCTCTTTCGTGGAGCCGCAATTGGGAACCCATATGTCACCATTATTCAAACATGCTGGCCTATCTCCAAGGGTTGACTTAGAAATGCAAGTTGCTCCCACCCATCCTTGGAACAAAACACTCTAAAAATACCATGATCGCCTCAGAACAAAGTTCGACAGGAAATTACACCATTAGTCCCTGCAAATATTTAGCCCTGATTTTTCCAGGCCCTCTCTCCGTAGCAGAGGGTGGTCAGCTCTCTAGTTACAGAGTCTAACACCATCTATAATAATAAAAGCGTAATATGCTAATTACACCAGGTGTCCTTCCGGACAACCTTCCGGACAAAGCCAGGGCTGTGAGGGAAGCCCTGGTCCCGGGTGCCAGAGGAAAGCTGGTGCCGGCAACTGGGGAAAGAAACGCCTACTCTTGCAAGAATTTCATGCATATTCCTCTATCTATATAGTGGATACAAAGTATCACTAGTTTTGGTTTCACCTCTTAAAGCTAGACACAATTCATTTGACCCTCAGTTTCCTCATCTATAAAAAGGGGAGAGGAGGGCTGTAGCTGGCATTGAATAAAGTAACATGTATCATCATATCAGCTAGCTTTTTGAGTCCTTACTATGCTCCAGGTAATATAAAAAACACTAAAATGTTGATTTTGTAAAGTTAGACATTTTTTCATGTTTGCTCCCTGGGGCATACAAGGCAATATAAAAAATACCCATTGACTGAATGAATGATTTAATATAAGCCTCACAATTAATCTTGGGCACTAAGTATCATTAGTAACATCTCCACTATGCATATGAAGAAGGTGGGGCACAGAGAAGTAAAATAACAGTCCAGTCACACCACTAATAAGTAGGTATTAGGGGCAGAAATAGCATATTGGGGACCAGCCACAATTATAAGAAATATTAGTCATACTCTGTTAACCGTGATGGTTCTGTTCAGATTAGAGAAAGTACATTCTAACCTGGCTCAGAGCTGTACGCCTGGGACCTGGGAGCTAACATCGGATGCAGTCCATCCTCCTGTCCCGAGAACTGCCTATCATAATGGAAAGGCTTACAAGCTCCTGGCTGAACCAATCTAGTCCCAGAGGTGCCTGCCCTTTGCAACCCCCAGCCCCTATTGCCTGTAATCTGGTCCCAGGGCATCCGGAGGCACCCACCCTCTGCGACCCACCAAGCACGCATGACTTATAACCTGTAATGATTTTACCATGCCTACTTTCCATGTCTGTAACTCTTACTTTCTCATGTAATCTTTGTCTTCTACCCAACACAAGCAGCTGGCTTATGGGGAGAGGCAGAGCAGGTTTTTGTGGATGACCTGCTGCTCTCCCACACTGCTGGCAGTATTGGAATAAACGCTCATGTATGATTCAACCCTGTCTCCACTTATGTTGCTCAACTAGTGAAAGGCAGCCCAGACCCCTTGGTTGTCTGGTCACATAGGGACTGAATTTAGGCAGCCATTCTCCAAAGATATGACCTTAACCACATGCTTCTGCCTTATCCAAGTGGCTGTTCCATACAGGGTCAACGCTGATACTCAATATATGTTGATCCAGTATCATTTCTAACATATTAATAATGAATACTGATTTACGTTTTAAGAAAGAAAGAGTTACTCCACAGTGGAGGCCAAAAGGCTTAACAATAGAACTTTAAACAGCCTCTTCTGAAAGGGTTAGAGCAGTGACATCATTTCCTTTTACTTCCTCCTGCATCCCTGTTTCTAAACAGATTTCCCTACACAGCCTCATGGCTCTGGGAACAAGATTCTGGTTTCCTTTACATCTTTACGTTCCCTTTCTTGTCAGTTTGAAGTTCTCTGCCTTCCTGAAAGCTGGTGGTGAAATCTTTATGAAAGAACGATTTAGTAAGTTACATTTGTTTTTTATGATGTTGATTTTTAAAAGTTGCAAATGAGGGCAAAGTCTAGCTGTCTGTGATCAGAAATCCTTGGAAAGAATTTAGCTTTGGTGGTGCAACTTCTTATCAGCTGCCAGAGGGGCCTCCAGCCACCCAGAGCCTCTCAGCCACAATTTTCTACATAGGTGTGGTCATTTGCAATCAGGTGCCCATATCCCCCACCTGCTGACTCCGATGCCAAATGCCAGGAGAATGATTCACATCCAGGGAATGGAATTCTGTTGCAATAAAAGAAAATGATGAGCCGGTTTAAGAAAAAGCAAACTTCCCGGACTCCCAACGCCCAATATCTAAACACACCTTTCTACCTCCTAAAAAGAATAAGTAAAACAAAATAAATTGCGCATGTGAAGAGGACAGCATGCTCACAAGGATGGGTGTGGTTCCGAGTACTCAGTACAGAGCTTGGAGCCAGCCTCTCCCTTCCCCAGGCATCTGGACCCAGAGGACCCTTCTCGCTCTTCGGTCTGGGAAGTTTGAAATGATCAACCGGCCCCCTACTCTGTTAGCTGTGATGAAAAGTGAAGGGTGCAGGGCCTGGGACTGCGGGGTGTCAGCTTGCACCCGGAGTGGCCATAGCTGGGTGGCCCTCCCAGAGCGCGGCACGTTTGCTCCCCTGGGCTAGTGTCCTCGATACTGAAATGTGGGATCTAGACTCTGTGCGCGCCGAGGCCCCGCGGATCCTGCACCTGCGCTGCCGGGTTGGTTGGCGGCGAAGGCGCCAAGTTAGCTCCGCCCGGGACCGCACGGCGCTCGCGGGGGGGCGGGCGAGGCGCGTGGCTGCGCGCGGGGAGGCTGGACTCACCGGGAAGCGGCCCGGGCGCGGAGAACGGCGAGCCAGGTGTGCGTCCCGCGCTGCTGCTCCGAAGCTGGTTCCCCGCGGGCCAGCGGAGGCTCCCGCTGCACCGACCGCACCCCTTCCTCCGCCCCGCCTCCTGCCCGGACTCCACACGCTCGCCGCCCGCGGGGAGGGAGGCCGCGCCCCTCGCCCTGAACGCTCCGCCCTCCGGCCGGGCCTCGGGGTCGCTAAACTTTCCCTCCCCGCCGTCCTCACACTGAAACCCATTTCCTCGGTTTTCACCTCTTCTCTGGCATTAAGTTCTGGTTCAGATTGGTTGCAGCTCTGATTTTGTCCTAGGCACTGCGGACGCAGACACGCGATGGTCCTCACTCCCAAGGAACTCACGCGAATAGCGGCCTCTAACACTTACCTAGCGTTTACTTTGTGCCAGGCACTGTTCAAAATTCTTTAAATCATCGGACAACTATATGAGACATACTGTTATTGCTCCCATGTTATAAATAAGGAAACCGAGGTCACGTAAGCAAAGCTACGCTGGGAGTAATAGCAGACCGCATTTTTGAACCCAGGTGGTTTTGTAGTCCCCCTGCTAAGCTTGTAGGCTCTTAAGTATGAGGATTAGACCCAATGACTGGAGGAGGCAAAGTGGAAGGGCGTCCTAGGCATTTGGCACAACAGAACAAAAGAAGGCTAAAAAGCAAAGCCCTGCTTGCATTGGGGGAATTATGGGCAGTTGTGTGTTGAAGGATGGAGTTAAAGCTACCAGTTAGTTGATGTCGGGCCTTGAAATAACTGCTTGCTTCCATCACCTCTTTCATCTTCAAGGCAACCCTGGGAGGTGCTATTTTTATTAGAATTTGCATCAGGGGAAACTGAGGCTTAGGAAGGCTAGGTGATTTACTCAAGGACTCATAGGCAAAAAGTATTGACTAAACACTTCCTATAAAGTATGTGCTGTGGAAGATTAAAAGGAAATAATCAGACGTAGTTGGAATATCAATGAGTTTACAATCTGAGGTCAAGACAAACTCATGTGGAACTAAAGTCAGTAATGTGTGACGCTTTATCATTTTTATACATAATGCTAAATTCTGGGGAAAGGACTTGAAACATGGTAGCTTTAGGAGCACAGGAACATCAAGAAGATTGGGACAGGCAGGGGAGAAGGCAATGAAATTGGAAAGATTTGAACACTGTCATCTGAAAGAATTCTTGGCTTCTTTTTAATTTTAAATCAGTGTGCCCCATATTTCTCAATCATGGTGTGAGGCTGCCTTCCTGCCATTCCTGTTATTCTGCAAAAGTTTTAGTGAAAATATGAATTTGAAGAAAAGCATTAGGACTGATGAATTGTCACTTAGTTGATTGAAAACTTTTGGTTTGGTTTATCTACGCAGTGGTTCTCAACCTTCTGGCCCTTTAAATACAGTTCCTCATGTTGTGACCCAACCATAAAATTATTTTCGTTGCTACTTCATAACTGTAATGTTGCTACTGTTATGAATCATAATGTAAATATCTGATATGCAGGATGGTCTTATGGGACCCCTGTGAAAGGGTCATTCGACCGCCAAAGGGGTCGCGACCCACAGGTTGAGAACCACTGATCTACAGCTACTTAAACTATCAGAATGCATTTCTCCCCTAGTCTTGCACAGGATAATACATGATGCCCCTTTAACCAACATAGGAGGTGCTGGGACTCACAGGAAAAGCCCTGGCTTGGACTGCTGAGTGGGAGCTGAAGAGGTGGGAGCAGAGGTCCTCCCCGCTGGGTGCTGGACCTGAGAACCTGTCAAAGCATAAGTTCTCTCAGACCCTACCCTAACCTACCTCTTAGTGAGCCCTCCAGGTGATTCTGCTGGACCCTAGAGCTGAAGAACTACTGGTTCAAGAGCACACCCTCCCTTAAATAGAAGAGGAGCCGCAATGGAGAAAGCAGAGACACAGCCTTGCTTAAAAAGCTGGAGCCCGCCAGGTTTGGCCAGATTTACAAATCGAGAGTGATGAGCTTTCTGCCAGGAGAAGATGTGACTGTTCTGTCTTCCGTTTTTCATCCTAATTCCTGACTCCCATGTAGAGATCACCGCAATAGACTAAGCCCAGCCTCATTCTGGAAACTTCTAGGATTAGCATGGGTGCAGAAAGGAGATATTTACTGAGGGCCTATGACTTATGCCAGACATTGACTAATGCACTTACTTCATGCTTACTCACTAGCTTAATTTGGTAACTTCCACAGGTTGTATGGCACACACCAGGAAGTACTAGGACTGGATATCCAGAAGGAAATGAGTAATGGGTGGTGATGGAGCCCCACAGACTAGGAAAGTTTGACATCAAAAGTGCCTCTAAGCCTGCCTGGATATGGGAGGGACAGTCTTATCAGCGCCTTTGAGAACTGGACTGTGGCCTGGGCAGGCTGCAGGCACCATCAGAACCACAGCTAAGCAGTGGGGAGGGATAGACACATCCCAAGTTCTCTCCCATCATTTGGCCCATCTCAGCCAGAAGCCAAGGGGCAGAGGAGCCTTGGAGAAACAGTTTGGAAAGGAAAGAGGGTTTCCTGGAGCATAAATAAGGCAGAGAATCCCTATGGAGACAAACAGAATAAGCAGCATGGGACTTTCGTGAGCCACTGCTATCAAGTGCGGGTTCATTTTGGACACATTCTTTAATGGGATGCTTAAAGGAGACATCTTGAAATTGGTTTTTAACAATTTATGAAAGTTGTCCCAGAGACTAGGACTCTAGTAAACTTTTATAAATTACTGGTCTTAGAACTTAATGGCCTTAAACCAAATGAGCCCAGGAATAACATGTTGCTAGATTTTTTAGAGAGATGCAATCTCGGTCTATTTTGTTGTAATAACCAAGTGACTGAATTTTTCATGACAAGCATTAAATCCAAGTTATAGGAGCTGTGGACTATTATTAAGCAACACCAATTTGTGCTTGTGAGGGCCTCTGGAAAAGACTTGAAATCCCAGGATTCATGTGGAATTTTCAAGAAAAATTATCTAGGTCAGTCACCGAGAACCATGTCATAGGGTGGTTTATAAGGACTGAATGGGGTAGAGAATGTAAGAAGTGATTGCTTTTATATATATGTTTTTATTTTTAGAGAGAGGGGAAAGGAGAGGGGTAGAGAGATAGAAACATCACTGAGAGAGAAACATTGGGCTGCCTCCATATGCCCCCTACTGAGGATCAAGCCCTGACTAGGAATGGAACCAGTGACCTCTTAGTTCATGGGTCAACGCTCAATCACTGAGCCACACCAGCTGGGCAAGGAGTGATTGCTCTTGATGGCCAGATGTGCCCAATGTCAATATTACTTGACATTGTCCCTGGGAATTTACCAGCCTCTCATGTGCCATTCTAAAGGGCTCCCAGTTAGAGTTCTCTCGGGTTTATGTGGGGACAGGATCTCTGGAATACACGATGGTGTGAATGAAAAGGGCTGCACAGACCTGACAGTTCAGGAAGCGACACGGCAGGTCTGCCAAGCTCAGTGATTGAAAGCAACCACACAGGATGGTCTGAATGCCAACTCCTAAGTGGGCCAGTCATGGTGGGTAGTCATATCCCAGGCCTCCAGCTTCTTTAGTAAAAGGTTAATCTTTACCTTAAGGGAACCCTGCCTGTTGCTATTGTGCATCTGGGATAATACACCTTAGAAATGTCAGAATAATTTTCATTTCCAGATCCTTCAAAAGCAGACCCCTGGCAACAGAGCACAAAGACACCGAAGTCCTTGTTATCTTGTTGCCCACATCCCACCCCTATTCACTGTAATTGTTAAATGCTCACTATCCTGTGACCACCAATGTAAAAGATGTATCTCTCCATTTTCCTTTTTATTCAACCCTAGAGATTGCCCAGCTTTCTCTCCACCCCCACCAGTACATTTTACATACCCTTCCTTACTTTTTCTCCTTTCATTCTAAATGTATTTAAAGAACTATAAAACTGCTTCTTTCTCGAGCATTTTCTCATCTATTGAGACCTTGCTTCTGGACATGTCCTCAAAATTTTGGCTCAAATAAATTCTTATTAATGCTTTCTACAGGTTAGGATGTTTCTTTTGTCCACATTTACTGGCATCTTAATATTAGGTTAAAGCATATAAAACTACGGGCATAGGACTATTTTTAACCTACAAAATCAACGTTTATATGGGGTTGAGCCTAATGAGGTATGCTCAATACAGTCACTCTCTCCTGTTCCCAGTATTTCTTCAAAAACCTCATCTGTGAGATACTGCAAAATTTATATGAGAACTCATCTTCTGCCACTTACTCCCATGTTTCCTAAATATTATAGCTATGAAATCTCAGGTCTTAGGGAGCATTTTCATAGCCATTCCTAACAATTCATGGATTGGTGTCTGATACAGCTTCTCCCTGGACCCCAGAGAAACGCACCCCAGGGCTTAAAGCCTGCTGTGAGGCATGGGACAATCACAGGAAATTGTGAGGAGGTAAAACTCAAGTTAAGTCCTGGCAGCATCTAAGGAAATCCTAGGCTCGGCTGTGGTTCCTTTCCCCAGATTTTATAAAAATATGCTTTCTCAAGTCTTGCTGAGTTTGCTAATGTACCATGAAAAGGTGCCAACAGAGCCCTACTGGTCACCATCCTTGGCAATATTTTTGTTTTTTCATATAAAACAATTCCACAGAGGGGGGAGGCACACAAATGCACAGGCTTGCAGAATGCCCAGAATGCCCATTTGGACCCTGCCATTTTCCCCTTCATAAGCCGGTAAACTATTATTTGTTGCTTTGGTCATCTTCAGGGGGTTATGGACACTAAATGAACCTTTGTGTGTGCATAAGAGCTCATAGCCATTCTCACACTAGATCACACTGTCCTGAGAAAGTTTGAGGCTAATATAGTGTGAATAATCATCTTATTGTATCGCACATGGAGATTTTAACGATTCCTCTTTGTCCTGGGGTTTCAACTGATTGCAAGAAAAGAGTTATGATTATCTGGAGATGTGTAATTCTCTATCATGCTCTTAGCACAGTTAAGTATGTGTCTCAAATTCAGCCGCTTCAGAGGGACTTTTTCCAAAAAACTTTGCCGCAAAATGATTTTCCATCTCAATGGCAATGTCTTTTGAGATGAATAATCTAAAATGAACATAGCAACAACAAAAAAATGCAACCAGACTGTCATTTATTAATACAAATTTATATAGTGGCATATGCTATTGAAGAGATCAGAAATTCATCACACACAAATTGGTATTGGAAATACAAAAATCATTTGAGAGTCAAGAAATCGGGTTGACAGCACCACAAATATTTTACTCAGTCTGAGCAGGTGCGCAGTATCCAAGAATCACAAGAATTCCTACAGGACACTGAGCCTGAATGTCAGAAGGCTGTGCAAACGTATTCCACCATGATTCCCCACCCACCAATGAGACTGCAGGAGTCCTTCAGGAGGCCCGGGGACAATGCAGGCGGAAAACAGCTACAGACTCTTCTTTCTTTTAACCTTCACAGCCAGCCAGTGTGCGGTAGCAAATAGCAACCCCCTGGGGGCTTTGTTCCCTCTTACCTAAAGGCATGCTGTAAGAGGTTAGTAACACACACACAGGGCTTTAGTGAGCAAGTCAGGAACAGAAAGCAAGAGTTTTGAAGTATAATCCCACATCAGCCACCAAATGGTCTGATCCCTAAATGAAGTATAAAACAAATGAAATACAAAATTCTGTATCAAAAGAGTCAATCTCAAGTTCACATCTCTTAACACTTTCCATGTAATGTGTCATCCACTAGAGAAGCACCGCATTCAGGAACATGTATGTAGTGGGGGGAAGGGCTGAGAGGAAGGAGGGCAGGACTATTCCAAGGGCTTCCTTTCACACAGACGATTCACTACCTCAAGGTCTTCACAGGACGCTGCCCTGGCCACGCAAGACCTCCTCCATGGAGACTGCTAGGAGCACACAGAGATCTGTCTCCATTGCTTCCCAACTAGCTTCACCCTGCCACCTGTCTGCACTCTTCCCATGCACATGTCCCCTTTGGTAGTAATGGAGAGGGTGTGCAAGACGAATATTTGAGCAAATGGAAAGATGTTGCTTTAATGTGTAAGCATCTGGCATGAGGAACGATAAATAAAGGACCAAATCAAAGTTGCTCCTCAAATGACTGTCTTCCTGTCCTTGTAGAATTAGCATGAGCCCTCTAGGTTGTTAGAAGAGTCTGCCCCTCTGGTGAGCAGGGAGCCATGAGACACCAATTCTGGAGGTTTGTGAGGCAGGTACATAAATTCTGCCCCAAATTGCTTGGTATCGCAAGTGGCACCAGACCAGTCAGGCGTTTCCAGCTCTGGGCTCCCTCAATTCATACTATCATGAAAATTTTACACTCATCTCAGCATGCTAAGTCAGACATTCCTCTAATGTTCTGCTCTGGAGACCAAGTCACAGTCTCACCTCCTGCTAATGCACTATTATGACTTGCCTGTTCAGTCCTCCTTAAGAGCATGGCCAGATTCATGTCTACGCTAACTGGTGCTTCTTTGTTCCAATGAGATTATTTCATAATCCAAGTAGAAGCCAGTTTTTGCTTTTCTCTCTACTTTCCCTTGTGATATTGCCACCATACCCTCTTACTTCCCGTTTCTAAATTTATTCCTCTATAACTCACCTGTGACACCAGTCACCTGTTCACTCAACAAATATTTCTGGAGTGCTTGTTATATGCAAGGCACTGCTGAATAATCAAAGTCACGGCTCACGCAGGCCCTACTCTCAAGGAGCTTGGAGTATGGTAGAGATGCCAAAAACCTTTCAGAGTTCATTCTTTCTAGCTTTTAGTACCAAAGTGTTCCCAGTTTGGAATGTTCCAAAGAGCTTGGGTCATTCTAGTACAAATATTATGCAGTGCAGGGGCGCTGTCATTTGCTCAGTGACTATGGCATGCCAGGCATCAGGAAGAGAATAATGAAATGGTGTCTCCAGTTTAAGACATGCATGCTTATGGTTTTGCAATAAGGCAGGAACCAAAAAGAAACACAACAGCAAGCGGCGTGTACACAATGTGCAAAATCGTTAAGTTGCTATTTGAACACGAAATCGTTTAAAAGCCAGGTGTTTGTGGCCTTGTCATGTGCTGATATGGTAAAAAAAATAAGTGCCTGAGCTACCAGAAAAGAACCCCCACAAAGAGAAATCCCTGAAATACGTACGGTACCAGGAATGGTGCCTTTATCTGCTGTGAGTACTAGTACTTTATCTGCTGTCTTATATTAGTAGGCATCTATTCACTGATTTCACTCTGGCCTGGGCTTTACCCTAATTTGCTTTATTCAAATGCATCACTTACTTTCCTGAAACCCTAGCACCATAAAAACCCCACAGCTAGCAAAGCACATGGGTTTGTCTATTATTGCCTGGGCAAAGCCTGGGGTAGCAGGAAATGTGGTAGGTTTCTAAAGCATCCATGGCGATGCAGAAAAAGGTCATGGGCAGTGACCTTGTTTTGTAGCATCCTTTGACAGAAAGGTGTCCTAACATGTCCTCGATGCAGCATCAACCAGCTGGGCACAAGGACATCTCCCTGGGACGAGGGTGCAGTGCAGAAACTTGATAGCTCTGAGGTGCTTGCCAGGCCCCTCCTTTCTGTAGGTTTCAGCTCCCCCTCCTGCCATGCCCGAGGTTTCTCCTGTGAGTATCTGGAGCACTTTGAACCCCCAGGTGAAAAGGACTTTGGAAATGGCAAAGTGCAATTAGAGGCCATGGAGTGAGTGCAGGCTGTCAAGTGGATGCAATGAGAAATACAACATTGTGCTGATTAGCAGAATTTTGAATGGAATCTGGGTGCCAGCCATTTGAACTCTGTTGTCCAGAGGCCCAGGAAAAGCCCAAGGAGAAGAAAGCTGGAAGTGGGGGAGGAAACCAAAGGCCCTGAAGGCCACTTTCTGAGATCTGCCACTGTCCATTCCCCTTCCTTGGAAATGCATCAGCTAACCTAAGGGTCTACCTCCCGTCCTAACACTAACACACTTGCTTTCGAAGATCGGCCTTCCGGGAGCAACTGCAGCTACTGAGACTACTAACTGGGGTCCACGGGAACAGCGATTCCAGTACTCTGGGGGATCTAGTGGTTCTTTGATGAATGAGGTAGCTCAGTTGTGAGTTGATGCAAGTGATGTGTGCCTTCCCCTGCTCAAAGCTATAGTTTTCCCTTTTCATCTGCAAGATTATAAAAATACCAGTATTTCTCCCGTTTTATAAAAATGATTTTAGAAAAAAAATACACATGGGTCTCCTCCATTAAACTTCTGTTCCATCTTGTAAATTGTTGTGAACTCTGACCTCCAGATTCAATTTTTTCACTTTAGCACCTTTGAACACGTACGCCCCCTCGGCGTCGCTCAGTATGTTGACGTTCCGCACGGTGCAGTACTGTCTGCTCACGTTCTTCTCCACCCTGTCGGGGCTCCTCTTGGGCACCTCCACCTTGGTATTCAGAGGGTATTCCTCCAAAATGTCCTCTGTGGGCGGTTTCTTCCTCTGTTTCTGGCACTTCCTGGTGATGAAACAAGCCACCAAGAACACCAGAAGCAGAAGCATGATAGCAGCGAGCGCACTGCCAATAGACGCCCCCGTTTGGGACAGAGAGGCAGCTACAACGGGCTCTTGCATGTCCAGGTTGAGGGACTTCATATTGGTGCCATTCTTGACTTGGTCCCCTTCATTGTCATAGATGAGGGAATCGGCAAGGGCCAGCCGGCCACTGGAGTCCACCAGGTCCCTTCGTTGGCGCCTCAGAGTGGCTGTGAGAGAGCGCTGGACCCGGGGCCCTGAGAGGGTGTCAGGGCCAATGATGTAGATGACCTGGAGGTACCACTGGTGTCCTGCTTCCACCTGCAGGAGGAGGAAAATGGGAGACAAACCAAGCATGTCATTGCTGCCCACAGACACCTCTGACAAAAGGAAATGGGAAGACAGTTGCCACCATACTAGTAAGCCTCCGTGGATACATGCAAGTGATGCATTTCAAGAAAGGCATTTGCAATGGTTGGTGTTTACCATTAGAGAATTCAACCAAATATTATGGAGTTTATAGATTCCATTTTATTTCTAAAGTAGGGTGATCCTGGTCCAGCTATTCACATTCTTTTTCTCTTTGTCTATCTGTGTATAGAATAGTCCTAAGAATTTATTTCTCTGTAGCTGATAAATGCTTATGATTTGTTGGTCTTCCTTGATTATAGAGAAGTAACAGTATTAATAACCACATTTATTCCCAGGGACCTTTAATTGTTTGTTATGCTAATTTACTATTTATTGATGAAGTTTAGCTAAAATAGTCATTCAACAAATATTCATTAAACACTCTGTGCATAATAAGCAGATACTTTATTCACTAAACACCTACTCTGTGCATAATAAGCAGATACTTGACAAAAATTTGCTAAATCTGAATATTCCCTGGACATCCCCTGAGCAGTTATACCATCCAGTATTTTACTGCCATGTCATCTGGCTCCACTGAAACCCTCCATGATTTTGAACTAATTTCCAAAGAGTGATAATAGTTCTAAAATCTAAGGTCATCGATTACTATTTGGACACAGAAAAAAGTGGAATTTGATCTTGGAAGTTCTTGTTTATTACTGGGGCTTAGAGTATTTTTGCTCATCAAATACTACTTATTATTGCCATTCTAAATTATTGTATTGTGTTTATGATTTTGTTAAATGTTTTCCACATGCTTGTGAAAATAGAGCCCAGAAGGCAGGCAATATAAAAAGTAATTAGGAAAAACTAGAATATGGTAGGCACCTGAATGCACAATAACAAGACACTAGATGCAAATTAAATAAATTTACCATTACTTTGTCGTATTGGAGGTAGATGGTAAAAATTTGGGGTGAATGATAAGCTTAACAACAATAAAAAGGACGTGCCAGCAAGGTGCTGTATAAAGAAGCTGACAGTCCACAGATGATATGTCTTCCTCTTGCAGTCTTTAAAGTGGCCTTCTTCTCACACTCACCTTATAGAGCGCATCTACTTTCAGAGTAAACCCATCCACACCTGGCATGCTACTGACCACGTGGAAATCAGGCAATTCGGAAGCAAAGTGGGCCTCAAAGGGCACGTCATGGAAGTACTTATCGGTTACCTCTGGCTGGCTGCGGTCCTAGATTTTCAGGGGGAAAAAAAAGAGATTTAGAAAGATGGGACCACTGGACTGGCCAGCAGCAGTCACGGGGAAGAGAAAGGTCCTCTCCGCCTGCCTGGGGTTGCGGTCAGGAGAGAATGCACAGCAGAAGCCCTCTCCTTGGGTCGCCTCTGGGCACCACCACCCCCTCCAAGGGAGGACACCTGGCGGCCTCTGTGATCTCAAAACACAGAGAGCGGGATATCCTAGGCAAATAACTCTCAAGCTATTTGGTCTCAGGAACATTTATACACTTAAAAATCAAGGACCCCAAAAGTCTTTTGTTTATGTGGTTTGTATCTATCAGTATTTACTGTATTAAAGTTAACACTGAAAAATCAAGAAATACTATTTATGAATTCATTTTAAAATGTCAGTGAAAAACCCATTACATATTAACATAAGTAACATATTTTTTTTTAGAGAAAATACCTATATTCACCCCTACCTTCCCCCAAAAAGAGCTGGCATTGCTTTATATTTTTGCAAATCTTTAGAAAAGAACTAGATTCTCATAACTCCTATATTCAGTCAGTTGTGCTATGTTGTTTATATGAAGAAAATGACCTCACACAGTTACTCAGTTTAAAGGGAAGAATATTTTAATAGCTTTTATCAATAACTTTTATCAATAAGGTGATAAGTGCTATTTTAAAAATATTAGTTACAATGTGGAATCTGAAATCATATCAATAAACCTTTCATGCTCTCTACACTCATGAAGGAATGAGTGTGAAAAAGGCAAATGTCATCATACTGGTAGGAACGTAGTTTTGACCTTGTGGACTCCCTGAATGAGTGCTGAGGATGTTCAGGGTCTCTGGGCCACACCTCGAGAAACACTGGGCTAGACTTCCCTTTTCCTGGGATATTAATAATAGCTTGTCTGTTACCCACTATACCATCAGATCTGTACTAGAATTCAGCTGATCAGAGAGAAGCAACAACAATAATATGTATATATGTATTAGACACACAAATATATAAAACCGTAAAGAGTGGAGTTCTATTAGCTTTAGACAGGACTCAGAGCTGAGAAAATCTACTCAAGTGTCATCTCTTTAACATCAACAGTTACATACCAGCAGCAAGAATCTGTGTTTTAGGTGTTTGTTTGGCTGAATGCACCCATACTGTGGCCCTTCATTGTAGATTGTCCCAGTGGGATCAAAGAAAGGCACATAGCCATCCTTGCCAGTACAAAGATAGACTTTCTCCAGCTGGAGTTTGTAAGCAGAATTAAGGTTTTGTTCTGGATTCCAAAGTACTCGGCCATAAAGGATTTGACCTGGAAAGATTGGGCAGCATTAATTAGGTCAGACTTTAAAGAGAAAGAAATGTCAAGGGTAGAAGGGATTTAACACACTCTCTTAGAGACAAAAATACCTTTCTATGAAGAGCTCTATGAATCCATGTGCTTCTTTTATTCAAAATGTATTAATTAAGCATTTAAGGTATGCTAAGCACTCTTTTATGTGCAGGGAATACAAAGGTGAGGGAGATGTAGCTGAGAGGACAGTCATGATAGCTAAGTAATTGCTAAAATAGCTAACATTTATCAAGCTTATACTATTTGCTGGGTACTGAACTAAGTCCTTTCCATGTAAGAACTCATATAGTACTGGCAATTTCACAAATGAGAAAATCAAGGCACAGACTGGTTAAGTGACTTGTTGAAGGTCACAAAGTTAGGAAGTGGGATTCAAAGTCAAGGTACTTTGGCTCTACAGCAGTGATGGCGAACCTTTTGAGCTCGGCGTGTCAGCATTTTGAAAAACCCTAACTTAACTCTGGTGCCGTGTCACATATAGAAATTTTTTGATATTTGCAACCATAGTAAAACAAAGACGTATATTTTTGGTATTTATTTTATATATTTAAATGCCATTTAACAAAGAAAAATCAACCAAAAAAATGAGTTTGTGTGTCACCTCTGACACGCGTGTCATAGGTTCGCCATCACTGCTCTACCGCCTACACTATTCACCACCACAACTTTATGCTGTTGTCAGCCACAATAGAGGAAGGTACATGAAGTTAAATAAGCATGTCGCTGAGCAAAGAAATCTGCCTGGGGAGAGGTATGGAAGGTTATAACAAGGAGACGATATTTGAGCATAATCCTGAAACATGAGTAGGTGTTTGTCAGATAGAGCATCTGAGATGGAAGGAGGAGGCAGGGAGAGCATTCTAGGGGAAAGAAACTCCAGTACAAAATACTGAATGCTGGAAGGGTATGAGTCCCAGGCACTTAGTGCCTGATGCGACAACAGTTCTTCAGCTACACTGTCTTATTTAAATCCTCCCATGAGCCCGAAGAGATAGGCTCAATTATAACCCCTGTTTAAAATAACTCATCCAAGTTTTCCTGTCTGTGACATGAGACACAGGAGTTGAGCACAAATCAGTTCGCCTCCAAACGCTTGTCCAGAGCATTTGCTCTGTGGTAGGTCAGTGTGATTGGATTGTAGGATGAGTAGAAACTCCAGCAGGAGAGGCTCCCATGAAGATAGACTCATGGTGCTGAGGATTCTGGACTTAAGTATGTAAGTAAAAAGGAACACTGGGAGCTTTTAAGCCTGGGCATAATGTCAACACACCTGGGCTTCAGAAAACAGAATGGAGGAACCTAAGAGTCTTGAGTCACAGAGATCAGATAAGGGCTATTTTAATGCTCTAGTGATAGATAGCTAAACTATAGTTGAGAGGCAAGGGGGTGGATTCAAGCAATGTCTAGGAGTTGGATTCCATTCATTTCAATCATGGATGGGATGGGGAGGCGAAGAAGAGAAGGATAACCTTGAGGTTGTTTCCTGGGGCACCTGGAGAATGGGGATGCTGTCAGCGGGGCAGTGGATAGGGGAGAAGCACGTTTGGAGGGAGGTAAGTCCAGCTCTAGACATCGCTAGGCATCTGAAAGACAGCCACTGGAGAGGCTTGGTGGTTCCAGACTGCACATGGAAATGAGGAATGAAGCTCAGGCGAGATCAGGAATAAGGTCACCTTTTGTGGAATGGCTGTGAAGTAGTAGGACTCTAGCAGGTTCAGAGTAAACAGATGGGACAAGCCATGGGGATGGCCAGAGGTAGCACTGAAGGGAGAACAGAAGGAGCCAAGCAAAGAACATGGGGACAACAACATACACAGGGCAGAGAACAGAGTCCCAGGGAAGAAGAGTGAGAAGTGGTCAGAAAGGCAAGACCGTGTCAGGTGAGGTGGTGAAAAGGAAGCCAAATAGAAAAAAACGTGTCAAAATCCATGGACTTAGTGTCATCGACAAGAGAGAGTTCTGAGCGGTGGTGGGACAAACCCAGCCTGCAGTGGGTGGCCGGAGCACTGACTGTGAAGAAAGGCCATGGCGATAGTGTATGCTCACCGCTCCCTCAGGAAGCTCCTCAAAGAAAAGAAAAGAAGGTTTGAAGTGGAGGTAAGGTTGAGAATTTTTTTTTCCTGTAAGGGCAGGACTTGAATGTGTTTTGAGGATGAGAGAAAAACTCAGATATGAGGAGAAGATTAAAAGAAAAAGGCAGAAGGGGTAATTGAGAGAGGAAAGGCAGATCTTGTTTAATTAATTTATTCATTCAACAAATATTTATTGGGCACCCAGGCACTGGTGGTATGTTGTGCAAATTTGATCACAATCTCTGTTCTCAAGTAACTTACAGTCTACTGGTAGAGATAGGCAACACATATGGAAATAATTCTATATAATAAAGAAGTAATATGCAAAATGACCCTCATGCCCTCACAAGATGGCTGCCTATGACCAGGCCGGCAGGGGGGTTAGTGAGGGACGACCAAATGACTGAACAAGCAGGCTGCATGGGGTGACCAGGCTGGCAGGGGAATGCAGTTCGGAGGGATCAGGCCAGCAGGGGGGGCAGTAAGGGGTGATCAGGCTGGCAAGGGAGGCAGTTAGGGGCAACCAGGCTGGCAGAGGGGGGTAGTTGGGGGCAACCAGGCCAGCAGGGGGGGCAGTAAGGGGTGATCAGGCTGGCACGCAGAGGTAGTGAGGGGGGATCAGGCTGGCAGGGAAGAGCAGTTAGGGGCGACCAGGCAGGTGAGTAATTAGGAGCCAGCAGTCCAGGATTGTGAGAGGGATGTCCAACTGCCGGCAGTAAGACATTCCCCGAGGGGTCCCAGATTGGAGAGGGCGCAGGCTGGGCTGAGGGGACCCTCCTCCCCATGCACGAATTTTGTGCACTGAGCCTCTAGTATATATTATAAAACATTAAAAATGTGACAAGCACTATAAAAACTGAAGAGTGTTCTGTGAAAGTGCAAACTATGAAGGTCTCTGTTAGACTGTCCAATGTGATCAGGGAAAGGCTTATTGAGGAGATCAACATGTAAGTAGAGACCTGAAGGAAGAGAGAGAGCTAGCCTTTTGAAAAGTCAAGGTAACCATGTGTGGGCCAAGGAGGGGGCAGAGGAACCATTACAAGCAGAGAAAGTATGATGGAGAGCACATATATGTTTGGCATATCTTTGAGGCTGGCAGGCAGTGGGGATCACACTGCAATCTCTCTGAGGAACTGAGAGATAAAGCAACCTGCCCAGAGTCAGTGTGTTAGAATCTGGTTGGAAACTCCAGTCTTCTTACCACTCAGACCAGTGCTTTCCCACAGTGCCATACTGCCAATGACTATACTGCCAAGTGTGTGATCTTATTGTGAAACTAGAAGCCTGGTGGGTGAATTCATGCACGGGTGGGGTCCAGCCAAGGCCGATCGGGAGCAGGGCTGGCTGGGGGGAGGGGCCACAGGCTGTTGGCCAGCTGGCCCAGCCACTCCCAGTTGAACTCCTGGTCAAGGGGATAATTTGCATATTAGCCTTTTATTATATAGGATGACATGAAGGAAGAACACGGGTCTGTTCCTTTGACTACATGCTGGCTGCACGGGCATCCACCCTGAGGGAATCTTCACTGGCAAGTTGACTGAAAGCTGATGAGCAGAGATGTTGGTCCAGGGGTTTACTTGAAAACTTCTTGCATTCAGCCATGGTCTCTTTGTGCAGGCGAAGGGAACAACTCACCTTTTGAGAAGGCTCCTTTGTAATCCATTTCTGCCAGTGACATATCAGATGTGTTGGGATCCATCAGAAACACCTTCTCATTATTGCAGAGCTGAAATTCAGTATTGAGAGAATACACAACGGGCACAGGGCGGTTGGTCTGCTGGAATGCAATGGGTATCAGGAATCTAAAAGTGGGAGAAGAAACAAGAGCTCCTTGAAAGCAGGTCAACTTTGCAAAGGTCATAGGAGCTGTCCTCCCCTCCCCACCCTTCTCGGGATTGTGAGCAGTGCTTTGCTGCAGGTGCTAAATATTTACTGAATGAAGAGGTGTGTATAGGAGAGGAACTTGATTCGTTTTCTTTCATAGTACTGATCATGGTTTAATATTTTGGTGAAATATGTCACTATCTGACTGAAATCTACTTCATGGCCCATATCTATTTGCTCACCATTGTATCTTCAATGCTAGCCAAGCTCCAGATTCACATATTTGTTACAGAGTAGCACATGCGTGATGATTTTAACGCTTTACTCTTCCAATAGAGCACATCTGATTACTCCTTACTTTTATCGAAGGTGCTCCAGTGGGTAGATTTGAAAGTATTGGAGAAGGAACTTGGGGTATAGGAGATACCCACATAAGCCAGGGCTGCCCTACTTCAACAGCTTTGCTGTAACCATTAGTTGCACTAAGAGTTCATATATCTGACTCAGGGAAACCATTTTTTCTTGTTAATAGTTGCATTACCAGAATCCACATAGTGCCAGGGACATAGGACACTCAATAAATCTTAATTGATTCAACAGAAGGAACAATGGACTCACGATGGTGATGATGACGATGATTTATAAGGTTAGAATGTTTGACAGAGCTCACAAAATTAGGCATAATATGAAACACAATTCTTTTGAATGAAGTCTGAGTTCCCTGAGTCTGTCTTGATTGTTTTTGTGTTATACTTCTATTGCATCCACATAGAGCCATAGAGATGATCAACAGCAAGGTGAGGCCCAAGGAGAAAGTCACTGGGAATAATGGAGAAGGATTTCCAACCCTGAAGCCTCAGTATACTCAACAACACCCTCCCCTGCAGCCTCCCTCACCCACATGGCGCTGAGCCTGCAGATAGGCTGGTGTCTTTGCTCCTTTTACCATTTTCACACCAGTGTTCCTGTCTTGTTTTACACACAAAAAAAATCCAGCACCTACCCTGAAGAAAGAGTTCTTTCACATATACACTAAAAGACACGTATCATATCCTTTGTAATAGAGAGAATCTGAAATTACAAGCCAAATAGAGTGGTAAACAAGTTATGGGTTATTCCTACAATGAACACCTTAACGCAATGAAAACCAAACCACAGCTACATGAACCAACACAAATGTAGATTCACTTATGAATCAACATTTGATTCACTGAGCCAAACAAAAAAAAAATCTGCAAAGAGAATTCATGCAGTCTGAAGTCATTTATTTTTTTATTATTTATGTATTTATATACATTTTGAGAGAGAAAAAAAGAGAAAAAAACATGTCGATGTGAGAAACTTCCATCAGTTGCCTCCTGCATATGCCCGACTAGAGATAGAACCCACAACCTGGGTATGTGCCGAAGATGCTCCAACCAACTGAGCCACATTAGCCAGGGCTGAAATTTTTATAGAGAGTTTAAAAACAACCCACACACACATCAGGTAAAACCACATAAAAGTAAATATGAGGTGAACCATGAAAACCAGAGAAGAGAAGTACAGCCTCAGGCTAGCAGTTACCTTCGGGGGAGGGGGAGGGAGTGCAGTTGGAAGGGGCACTGAGGGTATTTAAAAGGTACTGGTAATGCTCTATTTCTTTTTTTTTTCTTTGACTCCATTTGTTACAAAGTGGAAAAAACAGTGTCAATCTTGTGGGGGAATCACTGTAGTGAGAAGTAAAGTGAAGAGCTTAGTGCAGGCCCACCACCTAGTCCACACTCCACACATGGTCATTAATGTCACTGGTAGTTAGTATCATTCATTTTATCATCCGTATCACAGCCCAGGGGATATTCAATTCGTTGCAGTTGCAATTCACATCAGGTAATGTTCTATTTCTTGAGGTTTTATATATGTTCTATATATGGTTTCTGAGTATCTAAAACATTTCACAATTTAAAAACTTTAATATATGAGTAAGATTCCCCAGCATTTGTCACGTTTGCCCTTTATTGCAGCCAACTACCACTTTCCTGGTCACCTTCCCGCCGACATTTGGCTGACTATGTGCTCTCTAGCATCGCTCCTGGTGATTTCAGTTTCCAAATGGATGAACCATCTAACGTCCCAGCCTCCCAGTTCCTGATGTCCTCACCTCCAAAGAGCTTGTTCTCTGAAGACACCCATGCTTCACAGTCCTACTATGCACCACCTCCAAAATCTCATTTTCAAACTCCTCACTTCTCTAACTGGCACCTCCTATCTTTCCTGCTCTCCTCTTCTACACACCCTCTCTAATCCTGAAACCACACCAAGACCTCCCTGACCACTTTCATCAGGGCGCAGGGGAACTAGAACTCTGACACACCCATGAGGGAAATGTACACACATTGTTACATATTTGCAAACACTTCGGAAAAAGTGTGGCAGTTCCTTAAAAAGTTAAACATTCATGATCCAGCCATTCCATTCCTAGGCATTTACACAAGAAAATAAAAAGCATATGTCCATATAAAGGCATATACATAAATATCCATTGCAGCTTTATTTATCATTGCCACAACTTGGAAACAACCCAAATGTCCATCAACCCATAAATCGACAAACAAATTGTAGCATATCCATGCCATGGAATACAATCCAATAATAACAGGAACAAAATACCGATATACTAACCCATGAATGGATCAAATAATCATGCTGAGGGAAAGAAGCCAGAGAGAAAGAATGTGTACTGTGTGGTGGCATTTATATAGCTTTCTAGAAATATAAACGAATCTGTAGGGACAGAAAACAGGTCAGTGGGTACCGAGGATAAGGAATGGTTAGGTGTTGGGAAGCATGAGACTTGGTTGGAAAGTTTGTAAGGAAGACATTCTTAGAAAACGGAAGTGTGCGGAAGGCCGCCTGCCCTGTTTATTGGGATACCAACTTAGGGGAGTGCTGAAGGCGGTGCCCCTAATTATTCCTTGACCTTTCCAAAGAAGTCTGTGGATGAGCAGATCCCCGGGTGTTTACTAGAATCCTTATGCTTAATCTTTGGGTGTCCTCGCTTAAAGGACATTACAAACACATGTGTCCTCCCAAAATTACTTACCCTACTGATTGTATCTAAAAGATAAACTTTATCTCAAACTGCTGCTACAATAAAAGCCTAATGAGGCAGGCAAACGAGGCTGCCTGGTTCCTTTAGCCAGGTAGTCCCTTAGCCCTCTCTTTTACAGCAAACATTGTGTGGGAGTAATTCATTCATCCCTCGCTCAGGGTCTGCTGGTCAGCCCCGGCAGTTAGGGTGGGATGGGAGGGAAGGATTACAAAGAAGTATGAAGAAACTTTTGGAGGAAATAGGTATATTTACTATCTTAACTGTGGTGAGGTGTTACAAGTGTATGTATAATTGACCTTGAACAATGTGGGGAGTGGTGCTAACACCTGCCCAGTAGAAAATGTGCGTATAAGTTTTGACTCCCCCAAAACTTTACTAGTAGCATACTATTGACTGGAAGTCCTACTGATAACATAAACAATTAACATGTATTTTGTACATTTTATATATTATATATGCTATTCTTACAACAAAGCAAGGTGGAGAAAGAAAAAGTCAGTAAGAAGATCATATGAGAAAATACTTCCTCCTCTCTCCCCAAACCTCAGAGCTCCTCATGGAGAAAATAGATCCAATCAAATATGTACTTTGTCCTCCTTATCCTCCCAATCCACGAATCCCCCTCCACCTGTCTCCTCGGGCTGCCTGCCTTCCTCTTTCTGGTTCTAGAGAAGGCCAGCCCTGTCCTGATTCTGCCCCTGCCTTACTCCAGGACCTGGCTCTGCAGATTTCCCCCTCTCACAACACCATCAAATTCCCCATCACAGACCGATAGGGTTATTCTTACCAACATACAAACATCCTGAAATACTTTCAACCTAAAACACAAATAAAACCTCCATTGACACCTCATGTTTCTAGCTACTGCCTCTATCCTCTGCCGTCCTTTACTCACTGTTTTTCCCTGTTGTCCCCACGTTGTCGCCTCTCCCTTGAACCCACTCCAATCAGGCCTTATTTCGCTTAGTCCACCGAACCTGCCCTTTGTCATCAATGACTTCCACATCACCAAATCCAATGGCCAGCTCAGTCTCTTAATTTGAAAACCATTCCAAATTGTCTCCTCTTAGTAATAATGTCAAATTCTGTCCTCAGCATCTTTTCTTAGAAATGTTTCTAATTCACTTTGCTCCGCTCTTAGAAAGGGGGCATTGGGTGATAAACTGCCTGAGAGCAGAGGTTCCTTTAATCCCTGCTAGAATGTTCAAGTCCAGGCCAGAGCGAAGCACATAATAAGAGCTGAGTAAGTACTGGTTGAATGAATGAACATAGATATGACTCAGTCTTAGGTCTGAGGTAGGTATGAGCTGATGCATAGTTGATTCTCTTTATTTGTGGTAATGATGGTCTGTAAAGTCACAGTGAACACTGAGTTAGTGAACACTGACCCTGCTCCTGGGGGGAATACAGGACAGAGTTCCTGCAACCGTGGGCCCAACATGGTCATCAACTGATTAACAGCTGACTTGTCTTATGCGTGTTTCTGCTTAAAGACATCTTAGTACATATTGGTGATTCACTGACATAGAACTCACAGTACCAGCACTGAAAGTCACACCTGACATCCCCGAGGCACATCACAGCCTTATTGCACTTAGGAACACCAGATGGCTCTTCTGCACTCTACTTGAGAGCCAATTTAAGTGTTGTTTTTTTAAAAATATATTTTTATTGATTTCAGAGAGGAAGGGAGAGAGAGAAACATCAATGATAAGAGAGAATCATTGATCGGCTGCCTCCTGCACACCCCCTACTGGGGATGGAGCCCACAACCAAGCATGTGCCCCGACTGGGAATCGGACTGTGGCCTTCTGGTTCATAGGGCAACGCTCAACCAATGAGCCATGCCAGCTGGGCGGGAGACATTTTAAACAAGGAAATCACCCATAAAAAGGACAAAAATTCAAACATGGCACTAAACAAACTGTGAGAAGGACACCTGTTTGCTGTATGGGAGCTGAAACATGACCGCGGACCACTGCCTTGCTCAGCCTGAGCTGGGAATGGGTGTCAGGGGACTCGACATTTTGCCACTGTGCATGTTCTTAAATACCATGAAAGCACCCCCACCTCCCACCAAATTGGTTTTGGGATTACAAATAACTGTTATCCAGTAGGCAAATTCATTAACAATGAAGATCGACACTATTTCCCTACCTTTCCGGGGCATGTGCAGTGCAGGCCAAAGGCTTCTCTCCTGGGTCGACCCACGGCTGTGTGGGCTGCACGGTACAAGGGATCAGGAAGATGGTGTACTCCCCTGAGTAGTCCTTTCTGGAAACATGCAGAGCAGATTGCGGTTAGAGGGAATAATTTACCGATTGCTCACCCAGAAATAGTTTCAGAACTTTATGAGTCTGCAAACACAATTTTCAGGAAGTCATCACTGATCATTCTTATCTTCAGAGTATCAGCCAGCTGCTAAATAGAGCTACTTTAATCTATTCAAGTCCTTTTCATGAGGAAAGCTAGAAAGACACACTGTTTATAAAAACCTAACAGGCTCAGGTGAAGACAAAGTAGAACTGGCCACTTCCTATAGATTCCCTAAACTTGTTGGACAATTTCTGTTTAGAGTTTCCTGTTGACTGACAACCCTATTCAATGAACGCATCCTCAACTACAGAAGCTTTATTTATTAACATACAACCATGTCGGCTCCTGCTCTCATGGAAGAGGTAGCAAATGCCTACCCTCTAGAGGAAGCCCCGAAGTCCATTTCATTAGCATCCAATCCTCTCCCAAACTACAGCCTCATCACTTTCTGAAGTTGGAGAACAATATCACTTCTCATAGGAGACTACTCGTTGGGAATGGCCCTGTTTACGGTGGGGCACAGGGTTCTGCAGGTCACGGCATGGAGGGCATGGGCATTTGCACCCTCGCCTACTTCATTTCCCACACTTGCCATAGAGTAATAGTCCAACCCTGGCAGGTTGCCTGGAAGGCAGCCAAACATCCAGAAGCTTCCGGGAGATTCTTCAAGGGCCTTGGGAGGCTGCCATCCATTCACAGAAGAGCGCAGGCCTGTGAATTTTAATTTAGACTGCTGGGCGCAATCTGCAAACGGTCCTCACAGCCACGTGTTTATTCTTTCACCGCTTCTTTTGTATTCTTTATATCTATTTAGTACTAAAGTGATAGCAAAGATTTGGAAATAACTAACTAACTAACTAACTAACTAAATAAATAAAACTTTTATAGGTCATCCTGGGATCAGATTAGTGGAATGGGCCTGGGTAGAACACGGGAGACAGTCTAACCAGGGCTTGGCTTTGCCTCTGCTTTGGTTGCATGATTTTATTTATTTATTTATTTATTATTATTATTATAAATTTTCACCAGAATAAAATTTTTCCATTGACTTTTTTAGAGAGAGTGGGAGCGCGGAGAGATAAGGAAACAGCGATGTGAGAGAGACACATCGATTGGTTGCCTCCCACATGGGCCCTAACTGGTGTGAGATCAAGCCTGAAACTGAGGTACGTGTCTTTGACTGGAATTGAACCTGAGTCCCTTGGGTCCTCGGGCCTATGCTGTAGTCACTGAGCAAAACCAGCTTGGGCTGAATGTTTGCTTTTTAAAATGTTTTATTTTATTGATTTTACAGAAAAAGGAAGGGGAAGGGATAGAGATAGAAACATCAATGAGATAGAAACATCATCTATTAGCTGCCTCCTGCACACCCCTTACTGGGGATCAAGCCTGCAACCTGGGCAGTCCCCTGACCAGGAATCAAACCATGAACCACACCAGCCAGGCTGCTCATATGATTTTAGACAAACCATGCAAATTCTCAGGGCTTAGTTTCTAGGGCCGTTCATGCCCTGCCCTGAAAATCTGTATGTCGGTATGTCCATAGTTTTTGCATCTTCCTGTAAAGCCTGGAGCAGCAGAAAATGAAACTCTGTACACCATATTTGAAAGGCATGAAAATTGACATGTATAAGGTAAATAGCAACCCTTAATTAATAGAAACGCCTAATTAGGCAGAACTCTACTTGCCTGACCCTGGCTTTCAAAAAGTCAGGCCAGACTTTTGCTCAAACCCTGCAGTGGTTCACACTAAAAGCCAAAGTCCACACCCTGGCCTACAGTGCCCACCCCTGGCCCTACCCCATCTCCTTGCTTCTTCATTGCCATGACCCTCCTCTGCTCCAGCCACTCTGGGCTCCATGCTGGTCTGAGCATGTCAGAAATGCTGCCACCTCAGGGACTTTGTCTGAAACCTCTTCCCCAGATAATCTGCTGAGCAAGCCCCTTCCCTCCTTCAAGTCTCTGTTCAAATGCACCTCCTGTGAGGCCTACTCTGAACATCCTAATTAAAATGACATTATCCCCTTCTCCTGAGTCCCCTTACCCTGCTCTGTACCATTTATTTCCCACACCACTCACCACCTTCTAACATGTTAATACTTATATTTATATGTTATTCCTACTCTTGTGTCTTACTTGCAGTGCTGCATACAGGGATATTTATTTTGTTCACTGACACATAGCAAAGGCTTAATAAATATTTGTTAGACAAATGAATGCAGATAAATTGCATGTTCTCTCGGGCTCACAGCCCCACTTTTCCCCATCCTTAAATACCATTTAGGTTAATTTCTTCACTATCCCTGCCAATATGCCAAACACTGTCCTAGATGCAGGTCTTTAATCATACAGCTTTTTTCCCCCTCCTTTGTAAAAAGTAGACATTTCCCACATCTAAACCTGGAGCACCAGTTAGCCCACCTCCCCCAGGAAGCCCTGCTCAGCTCCCAGCCTATCTTGGGCTCTCCATTCCCTGGACAACCATGCCCTTGGGCTTCAATGTTTCTCACCGTGCACAGAGAGTAGAATTTGTGGTGTTTTTCTTCACTTTGAAATTTTTCTATATATTTTATCTCCTTACTGCAAATAGAATCTCCTACAGGATGTTTATTAAGGACCTACATATGCTAAAACCTACAGTTCTGGGGATTCAAGAGAAAGCAAACATGTCTTTTACACTTGGGAAGCTCACAACCTAGTGGAAAATGAGAGTCTATTTAGACCATTATAATATAACTAGAGGCCTGGTGCATGAATTTGTGCACCCGTGGGGTCCCTGGTCCTGGCCTGTAGGATCGGGCCAAAACTGGCTCTCTGACATCCCCCTAGGGGTCCCAGATTGCAAGAGGGTACAGGCCAGGCTGAGGAACCCCACTGGTGCATGCTGGGGAGGGATACGGGAGGTTGGCCAGCTGGGGAGGGACCACGGGAGGGCTCCAGGGCATGTCCAGCCTGTCTCGCTCAGTCCTGATCAGCCGGACCCCAGCAGCAAGCTAACCTACCAGTCAGAGCATCTGCCCCCTGGTGGTCAGTGCACATCATAGCAAACAGTTGAGGGGCCTTAGCATATCACTAGCATATTATGCTTTGATTGGTTGAATGGCTGACCGGTTGACCGGACACAGCATATTAGGCTTTTATTATATAGGACTAGAGGCCTGGTGCACAAATTCATGCACTGGGGGGGGGGGGGCGTTCCCTCAGCCCAGCCGGCACCCTCTCCAATCCGGGACCCCTTGGGGGAAGTCCAACTGCTGGTTTAGGCATGATCCCTGTGAGGGTGATCGGGCCTGCAGAGGAGGGCAGGGGGGAGGGATAGGCCTGTGGGATCAGGCCTAAACTGGCAGTCAGACATCCCTCTCACAATCCAGGACTGCTGACTCCTAACCGCTTGCCTGCTTGACTGCCTGATTGCCCCTAACTGCTTCTGCCTGCCATCCTGATTACCCCTTAACCACTCCCCTGCCAGCCTGATCAATGCCTAATTCCTTCCCTGCTGGCCCGGTTGCCCCCAACTGCCCTCCCCTGCTGGCCTGGTTGCCCCTCATTGTCCTCCCCTGTCAGCCTGGTCCCCCCTAACTGCCCTCCCCTGCAGGCCTGCCCCCCTCCCAACTGCCCTTCCTCCCCTGCAGGCCTGATTGCCCCCAACTGCCCTCCCCTGCAGGCCTGGTTGCCCCCAACTGCCCTCCCCTGCAGGCCATCTTGTGGTGGCCATCTTTTGACCACATAGGGGCAGCCATCTTGTGCGAGGGTGTGATGGTCAATTTTACCTCTTTATTATATAGGATGAGCTGGGTCATAGTAGAAGCTGGAACAAAGTGGGAACAAGGGGGAGGAGCTTCTAGTACTGAAAGAGAGTCAGGGAAGGTGTCATAGAGGGTCAGTATTTGAGTTGTGGCTCAGAGGAATTGGAGTTTTGTAAGAGGAAGGAAGTGGGAAAGGCAGAGGGAACTGCAGAGGCAGTGGGTAGAGATGGGCTATGGGTTTAGGGCTTGGTGAGATATTGAATATGGTGAGAAGGCTGGGTTTGAGATGAGGCTAGAAGAGAGGGGATGGTCTTGTACCTTTAAAGAGTTGGACTTCAGTAGTGGTGAGGAGTTAGCAGAGGATTTAAAGAGGACAGTTTCTCGGCTATAAATTGGGAAAATTACATGCATAATCTCATGATAATGATTTCAAAGGAATCATTACACACAAAAATACCTGACACAAGACCAAAAGCTTATGGCCCTGGCTGGGTAGCTAAGTTGGTTAGAGCATCATCCCAAAAAACACAAGGTTGTGGGTTCCATCCCCAGTTAGGGTACATACAATGACTAAGCAATGAATACATACATAAGTGGAACAACAAATCTCTCTCTCTCCTCCTCCTCTCTCTCAAAAGACCAAAAGTTTATAATTGAAGAAATCTTTTTGAAAATAATTTTTAGGGCAATCTGACACTTCTTTTTTTTTTAAAAAAAAATATTTTTATTGATTTCAGAGAGGAAAGGAGAGGGAGAGAGAGATAGAAACATCAATGATGAGAGAGAATCATTGATTGGCTACCTCCTGCACACCCCATGCTGGGGATCGAGCCCGCAACCCAGGCATATGCCCTGACCGGGAATCGAAATGGTGACCTTCTGGTTCCTGGGTCAATGCTCAACCGCTGAGCCACACCCGGCTGGGCTGACACTTCTTAACTATAAAGCTAGAATAACATCTCCATGGCAAATATAGACCTTACTTTCACAGTCTATAACATGGGGATAATATTATTTAAGACAGACTCCTGGTTTCCCACTATTCTTTTTATGGTAATACTTTTAATTTTGATTTTCCTATTTTTTCTCTTTTACAAATGAGATAATTTACTGTATCTATCCAATTTCTATTCTACCTCTGTGTTGGGTGTGGGAAGGAATACACATTGTTATTTATTTTATAGGGCACTGGGCCATAAGGAGTGACATGTGGACCTAATAATCAGGGATCCTGAATTGTCCCTGCTGGAGGCGATTGGAATGAAATTCCTTTTTTGCACTAAGGTTTTATTTGGCACATTCCCCAGCTTCCCTTGCAGGCAGGAGAACCATATAATTAAATTCTAGCCAATGGAATGTGAGTGAAAGTTATGTATGCTCTGCCTGGTCTTACCCTTAGAATAAGGTGAGTACTTCCAATTTTTGTTTTGTTTTGTTTTTCAGAAGCTGATCTGAGCTACATTTGCTTTCTTCTCTATTAGCTAGTGTTGTTTCTATCCATTCTCCTTTTGAAATAGAAACTAGATGATTGGATAAAAAGAATATAGTACATATATACCATGGAATACTGTTTACCTAACCATAAGAAAAATGAAATACTGCCATTTCAATGACGTGGATGGACCTTGAGAATATCATGCTAAGCAAAATAAGTCAGACAGAAAAAGTCAAGAACCATATGATTTCACTCACATGTGGGATATAAAACTGAAAGCAACAAATAAACAAACAAGAAAAACAAATAAAAACTCATAGACACAGACAATAGGTATAGTGGTTACCAGAGGGAGGGAGGGTGGAGGTAGGGTAGTAAAGGGAGACAGAAAATGATTTGACTTTGGGTGGTGGGCACACAATACAACATACAGATCATGTATCATAGAAATGTACCTTGAAACCTATAATTTTATGAAACAATATCACCCCAATGAATTTAAAAAGAAAGAAATCTAGCCTTTGAAGAAAAGCCCTATTTCCCAAGCTCCTGAAAAGATCTGCAAACATGCCAGTCCTACCCGTGAGTGCCTCTACCCTGTATTCACCTGTTATAAGAGCTTGTGGCTCTCCAGAGTTGATAAGGAGAATCAAAGGTCTGAGCACTCCACAGTAGCTGCAGGCCAAATTCCATTCCTCCCAGGTGGTCTGGAGTCATTATGAAAGACTTCACATCTGGCAGGGTGTGGTGCTCCATCACAAACTGTCCTATTTAAAGGGAAAGCACATGCTTACTTGTGAGCTTTATTGTACTTACAGAGATGTCCTACACATCTTAGAACTGAATTAGTAGTCTTCAATCAAACAATTAAGGTAATATTCACCCTCTTGCTCTTAGAATACATTCTACACTGGTGGGGATAGCATAGCACCTCCCCTCAGTCCATCATCCTACTTGTGATGGCCATTATGATCATAGAGATTTATAACAATACTGGAGGCCTGGTGCACAAAAATGTGTGCATTCGGGGGGCGGGGGTGGGGGGGCGGTCTCTCAGACCTGCCTGTGCCCTCTCGCAGTCTGGACCCCTTCGGGGGATGTCCACCTGCTGGCTTAGGCCCGGTCCCTGGGGAAATGGGCCTAAGCTGGCAGTCAGACATCCCTCTGGCAGCCCGGGAGCCCTTGGGGGATGTCCACTTGCCAGCAGGGAGCAGGCCTAAGCTGCATTCAGACATCCTTAGTGCTGCTGAGGAGGCGGGAAAGGCTCCCGCCACCACTGCTGTGCTGGCAGCCATCAGCCTGGCTTGTGGCTGAGCAGAGCTCCCCACTGTGGGAGCGCACTGACTACCAGAGGGCATCTCCTGCATTGAGCGTCTGCCCCCTGGTGGTCAGTGTTTGTCATAGTGACCAGTCATTCCCAGTGGTTCTGATGTTAGGGTCAATTTGCATATTACCCTTTTATCATATAGGATGAATGTGCCTTGTAGAAATGGGGCTAATGAGGACATCCATAATAGAAGGGGTCCTTATGTGATAATCCACATTGAATAAACTTAGCATTGAATTCCAACCAACATGTTTCTTAACCATAGAAATGTCTCAATGGTTTATAAATAGAAATACCAAATTTGGATTAAAAATATCTTATTTAGCACCACTCAAGTCCTTGGTGGAGGGATACAATTATAAATTTGATTAAAAAGGTAAATGTTACTCATCAAGGCACCTCTATTCTTTAAAACTGCAGTTATATGGTGTCATGAATAAACAAAAGTAGAGAGACTATTCTAGATTAAAAGAAACTATATTAAAAGACATAACAATTAAAAGTAACATAAATCTTGATTGGATTCTTCCGTTTATATAAACAGATATAAAATAAATATAAACTCATATAAAAACAAGTAGAAAAGACATTTGGGGTACAATGGGAAAATATGAACAGGGACTTGATATTACTGGATCAAGTCAAATATCTTGGATGCAGTCATGCTATCGTGATGTGTAGGAGAATGTCCTTGTTCTCAGGAGAGGGCTGCTGAAGTACTTAGGGTAACCTGACATGCAGCCTGCCAAATGGTGCGACAAAAAAATGTGTGTGCGTGTTTGCATGTGCACACACACATAGCAAAAGGTTAACAACTACTGACTTTGCTTTTAATTGTTCTGGTCTTTAAACTTTTCTCTATATTCAAAATGTTTCTTAATAAAAAGCTGAGGAGAGCCCTGACCAGTGTGGCTCAGTTGGTTGGACATTGTCTACTTCCCTCAAAGGTTGCTGGTTCAATTCCCAAATGGGGTTTCAGGCTCGATGCCCTGTAGGGGGTGTGCAGGAGGCAGCCGATAGATGTTTCTCTCCCTCCCTCTATAAGTCAATGAAATTTTAAAAAAACAACAACACAGCACATAACTAAATAAAATAAAATAAAATAAAATAAAATAAAATAAAATAAAATAAAATAAAATAAAATAAAATAAAATAAAATAAAATAAAGTTGAGGAGAACAACAGCCCTGACATTACCTCTGAATTTGGCATGGGTCTTGAATTCAATGACGAGTCGGCCATCCTCTCGAATATAGATTCTTAATATCTGAAGCCTTGCAGAGAGCACACTGTCTGTCTGGATTCCTAGGCAGGCAACCATACACAAAACATCCAAGTTAGGGTGTGGAGAAGACTCCCAGACAGTAACTTACATGGAAGTTTTCCCAGTGACACCTCTAAGTAGACATACACAGTTTTTGAATGTAACTTAAGGAAAAAATTATATATTCACATAAACATAGAATCTATTTAGAGACATTTGCCAATTAAATATCTCTAAACATCTGGACAGTTCATTCTACTTTGTTCCTTTCCACAGTTCCTGTAAGTGCCACTGGCCCAGATGCAGGGCCTCCAGCCCAGAGCTCAGAAAAAAAGGGGTTCCTAAAATGTTTTACATCAGCTTTCCTCCAGGATGTGGTTACAACACATCTGCTTCACAGTATATTTTCTGTTCCCCACCGGGATACCTTTTAGGACTTAACAAAACCCTAAACAAGTCTTGGTGCCTGTGCTCAGTATTCAGGCCAATGAAGAATGAAAGGTGAGCCTAGAAGGCCAGATACAATGGCATGACATGAGTAAGCTGTAGCTTCAGCAAGTGCAGCTGCAATCATGACACCAAGGAGTTCAGTTTGACCAAATATTCATGAGTAACCAAAGGAAGGGGAGAAAATGTTAAAGAAAACAAACCAAAGCTCAAGGACTTAACTAACCCAAAGTATGAAAACTTTCTGAACTTATTTTCCTATGAGAAATATAATGGAAATAAATGATATGAGCTTAAATCATTTAACAGAAGAAAGGGCTATACTTTCCATGACTAGAAATGAGGCCCATGTAAAGAAAGCTCCTCAGATCTGTCTGCCTCAGATCCAGTAAAATCACCACTGAGAAGGCCAGAGGGAGAATGAGAGCAGGAGGGGGAAGGGAAATGAATTGGGGGTAATTTTTGAAGTCTAGGACACTGAAAATGGGAAAAAGGCAAAAAATAACTGAGACCTACTGGAGTGAATGGAGGGGGGATCATGCAGTTTTAAGGGGCATTCATGTGGTGGCAGTGGGAGAAGGCGGGTGGGGGAGACATGAGTAAGGTGTGAGCTCCCAGCTGAGGGGCTGTCACCAATGCAAGCCTGAGGTGAAGGTCATTTTAAATATTCAGCATTGAAATCCCTGAAGTAACAGTGGGATTAAAGTCTTTTTTTTTTTTTTTTTTAACTTTTAAGAGTGCCACAAAAGAGCAAACAAACTCTAAGCCAGACAAATAAAGTGAGCTAAGTTGCTTTTGATATATATTTTTCGATTTCCATGTATCTAATTTGAAGATTCCTCTTGCTCCTTAAATGCGAATCCCACCATTTTTTAGCTAAAAAGAGAATGAACATGATTATGCTCCAAAAGAACACACACTCCTTGGAGCCCCTAATGGGCAGTCCAGGACCCATCTGTCACTTGCCATCCTCTACTGTGGGCCCCTCGCTACCTGGGCCCAATTTCTCACCCCTGGAGGTCTTTCAGCATCAACATCAACATGGATGGACCTCCTTCTTTTTCAGGAACCACAGATCTACACTTCCCAGACTCCAGGCAGCCCTCCTTGGACTGGACACAGAACAACAGGATGAAGAATGCAGCGACTATTAAAAGTCAGTTCTTATTTTTTCTTTGAATCTTGCTGGAGCATAAGGTAGGAACAGTGAAGGTGTCAATGGGTGTACCTGTTCTCCAGAGAACAGTGTCATAGAAGAAGGAAAACTCCATCTCGGTGTGGTGCTCCAAGGAGGCCCAGCCCCGGGGCGCCGTCACGTAGATGTAGGACACATAGAGAGGCACGTGCACGGTCAGGAACGACTGCGCAGAGTCTCTCACCTGCCAAGCAAACGGAGTGCGCACAGGGAGGTTATTTCTTTCCTGGGATGAAAGGGCGGACGGTCATCACATCTCAGCTCCACCTTCACTCCCTCCATCCGTCACTCACTCAATCATTATTAATCAAGTGCCCACGATGGTGGCAGGTACCAGGCTAGGAGCTGGGCCCTCAAAGTGGAAAAGCTAAATGACTGCCCTTACAGAGCCTACAGTCTAGTAAGGAAGATACGTCATAAATAAAGAGATGGAAGTGGCCAGGGTGCTTCTTACGTAGGGTAATCTGGGCAGGCTTTTCTAAGGAGGTGACACTTGAACAAAAACTCTTAAAGAGCGTGAAGAAGCTTTGTTTCCCCTGTTCAATCACTGAAAGCCTTGGCTGAGACTTTACAGTTTCACAGTTATTCCTAAAGGGCTGAACACAGACCTAGGATGTACTGCCAAAACACAGCAGCCCCTCACTGACTGTACTTTCCAGTGACCGTAGGAGAGCCTGAATTAACCCTACTCGGGAAGATGCCCAGGTCTGGATCCCGGGGATGAATGTGTGGCTGACTTGGATGTTTCAGTGAGCACCCGCAGCTCATTTATAGGAAACTTACCGACGGCTCAGAGCTGCGTATTCTTGGACAATTTGCCATCTCATACAATGCTGTGTTGAAATAGCTTTGAAAAGGCAGAACATCGTACTTCCTAAGGGAATTCCTGTTTTCATTTTACTATGCAATGAACAAAAACTGGATGGCGAGCTAACATGCGCAGAAGGCTTTACGTCGAGGCTAACTGTGTACATGTGTGTATGAGCGGGGAGTTGGTTTACTCATTTTAAAATGTTTTCTATTTTTCTTCATAAATGTATCTTTCTTTTACAATAAAAAATTTAGTCTAAAACAATTTTATTTTTTTCACTGGCCAAATACACTATATTTCTTTTTGGGGGGTTGAAAATACAAATGTAGGGTGTTTCCATGAGTAAGTAAGGGAAAGAGCCAAATGCTTTATTATTTAGGACATCAAACTTTATTTTTCTAAAGTATTTTTTCATATTCAATGTTGTCAGGGATTTAAAATTTGGCACGAAATTTCCCCAAAGACTCTACTAAGTCCATGTTCGTTTAAAAATCTCTGATATTAGAATCTCCATAACTTCTTGAGTTGATGGGCAAAATTAATTTTTCCTCCTCTGTTTCTATTTATTCTCCTTTAACCTTCATATTAATTAATAATTTTAAAAAAGAAAAACATCCCTGATAACTATTATTGTATACCTATTTTGTGCCAGATATGTTAGATGTCTTCTAATATTGAGATTATTAGTGACTATTTCAGAGGAGGTTCAGAGCGGTTATGTCTCATTCAAGCCTATTGATAGTTGACAAAGATATGAAGTAGGGCTTGTTCTAAGTTCTATAGTCTTTCTAACATATATCAGCTGTTTCAACTATTTTTAAAGAAACAGACAATGGCCCAGCCAGAGTGGCTCAGTTGGTTGAGCATCATCCTGTGCACTGAAAGTTTGCTGGTTTGATTCCTGGTCAGGGCACATACCTGGGTTGTGGGTTTGATCCCCAGTTGGAGAGCATATGGAAGGCAACCAATCGATGTGTTTCTCTCTCTTTCTCTCTCCCTTCTTCCCTCTCTCTCTAAGCATGTCCTTGGGAGGATTAAAAAAAAAAAAAGAAAATAGACAATGATGAAGTATTTCTATGTATACATTATTTCTATGTTGGTTTAAGAAGTGGGACATATAAGATCCTTTATCTTAGAGATTTTCAAGCATAGACTGAACAAAATAGCCTGAAACATAAAGTAAAATCATGGAGAATACTAACTTTTGAGGGGCCTGGGAGGAACCAATCATTCAGTTTTGCATTTTCAAAAGTGAATGGAGGGTATAGATTTGCAGTGATAAAAAGAAAACCTAAGAATGCCTTAAAAGTCTACTCAGCAGAGGGCAGTCGTGTACACAAAATGAGTTAACCAAAATGAGAGGCATCACAAACAAAACAAATTTGATTCAAAGGCACTTTTCCAAAATGATTAGTCTAAGTCCCTCTACAAGTTCCCCCTGTTAGTGTGGTTAAAACTGATTTGAAATGAAGACCACATGTAATTTTCAGTTCATTGAGAAATACTTTAGAATTATTTTTCCCATGAGGATGCATTAGTCTAGTGGTCCCTTTGATATAACTGCCCCCCAAGTGGCTTCTTGCTATAAAATTTTCTTTTGTCACTAATATTTAATAACTATTAAAAAGGGTCTATATTTACAAGGGTTATCAGTTTTGAATAGATATAAAATCAAGGTGTTTTAAAAAATTATCTCTCCCTTAGTCTTAGGATGACAGTGTTCTACTTACCTGTCATTTTGACTCATTTCCCCAGGTGGGGAAGGAAACACTCTACCATAAAATATAAATCTTTTTGGCTTTCCAAAATATACCCAGAGGAAAAACACATATATTCCAAAAAGCAAGCATTAGATTTTTATATAAATGATTGTACCAGACAGTAAGCTTTTTCCACATTAATTTGAACATTTTCCCTACCACGCTTCCAATTAGTAGATTTAGATGACCCTCTGGGGGCACTACCGCTGAGGTCTCACTTGAGGGACTGTACAGACTCCCTTAGTTGGTTGGCCCCATTCTGGGAGCCACTGGATGCAAAGTGTTAACAGAAGCACTTTAGGACCAAACAGGTTTCACACGGCACCCAGTGCACAGCCTTCAGACAAGCCCCCGGTGCACCCACCTGGAAGTCGGCAGTCACGGACCCCCCACAGACGTCAATTAACTCGGTCATGTCGTAATAGGCATCAAAGGTCCAGACACAGCTCTTCAGGTTGAGGTGTTTGTAGAGCTGGATGGTCTTGGGCTCCCGGACACTGGGGTCAAACTGGAAGGGGCGGTCATAGCCAGGCCCCATGGCCGTGCTGTCGTAGACCTTGTCGTCTAGGAACCCTGCCTCTGTGGGTGACGGGGGACAAGAAATAGTAACCCAGTGTGCAGACTTGCCCTTGCTGGCTGCCCAGGAGCTGGGTGGGGAGAAGGGAGACGTTCCTCTGAGACTGATAGAGTTCTCCCTCCATCCGAGACTCTATTACTAGAGCAACCCAGGGCTCCCAACACACACAACAAGTGGATGGGCATTGGTTAGCTGCCTGCTGCCACGGGTTAGAGTGCCTGGGTTCACAGACTCCTCTAAGGGGCTGCAGGAACCTGGGAAGAAAAGGGGAACAAATGCTACCGTAACTGAAGACCTCAGCTCCGTGGCCCTGCTTATCTTGGAAAAGAAAACACACTGAAGCTTTGCCACACCCGGCAAGTCTGGTTCTGTGCTTCACAATCAGCCCTTGAAGAAATGGGTTTACTATATGGATAATCTGTTGATGAGTTAATTATTTTTCTAAGACCAATTTTTTAAGACTGATTTTTATAAAATAGCTTTTATGAAAAGCCAACAAACATCTGTCTATGCCTTCCCCACCCCACAAAGTTCCTGAACTCTTGGGGGGAAAAAAACAACTTAATTGTATGTTAATGAGCAAATAGCTCGCTAATGATGCTTGACTAAAACTTCCCTGCCACAGTCAAAAATTATTGGATCAAATGCTGCCAAGCAACTGAACTACTTTAAATTAAGGAAGACCTTTATGCCATAGAGGGCTAGACACAGATACAACTTCAGAATATTAGGGCTGAGATTTTTAGAGTACTAAAAGAACTCTCGTATTCTGCAAAAGTGGATGCATTTTTTTAGCACCCAACCATCTGCCCCACGAGGACTAGGATCTCAATTCACACGTGTTGAATTTAATTATTTGAGTAGGATGAGGTGCAAACTTTCAGCCATGAACATAGTATGTTTTTTTTCTCTAGCTCTGTATGTGGAGCGATTATGCTTTCATGTATAGCTCAGTGACTTGGGAATAATTTACACTCAACTAATTTCTACTATATGAAGACCCTCACTACACAAAGTGGTGCTTAATGAATAAGAAAGAGCATATGAATGCTTTTCTATCTTCAAAAACACTGTTAAATGGCTCATCAGCGTAAAGGCAGGAAGAACGCATTTAGTGAGCACTTTCTAAAGTCAATGGGAAGGGACTGGATCCTTAGTAAAGTAATGTCTGCTGTGGGAGAGGCACCACCCCAGCCATCAGCTCCTTAGGGTCTGTGTCAGACACAGAGACACTCAGCCCGAGGCCACGCCCTGGCTGGGGCACCAGTATCCAGTGACTGAGCAAGGCGGGTAGAAGGTCTGTCCCTTGGAGCTGACAATAGGACAAGTCTGACTGGTGGGCACACTCCAAAACTCTGGGGAGAGCTAGCTAGTCCAGGCTTCATCGGGCTGCATTGCAGCTGGACTTCTCCCTCTGTCCAGTCCTGCTTCCTCTCCTTCCCGTTCATCTTGGCCCCTGACTCCACCTCTGCTCCTGCTCCTGGAGAACCCATCCTAGAACAGGTAACATCTGCACATGAGCTTCCTAAAGAGGCTGTGATCATGCGATTTATGGGCACAGATCATAACATGCTCACTTAGAGGGAAGGGAAGGAACAAAAATGTACCATAGGTGGCGCTTTAAAAATGCCAATGCATTTATGTCAGTCAGAGAAAGACAAATACCAAATGATTCCACTTGTTTGTGGAACCTAAAGAATAATACAAACGAACAAAGAAAACAGAAACAGACTCCTAGGTACTGTGAACAGACAGATGGTTGCCAGAGGGGAGGAGGCTTGGAGGACTGGGTGACGGGATTGAGAAGTACAGATTGGCAGTTATAAAATAGTCATGGGGATGTAAAGTACAGCATAGGGAATATAATCAATAATATTGTAATAACTATGCATGGTGCCAGGTGGGTACTGGAAATATCAGGCAGAACACTTTGTAAAGTATATGATTGGCTAACCACTGTGCTGTACATCTGGAACTAATACAAAATAATATTGACTGCAAACTAAATAAAAAAAAATAAGTGAATAAATAAATAAAAATGCTAATGCATTTAATCCTCACCTTCACTGGTATCAATTGTTTCCTCATGTTGTAGGTAAGAAAAGAATGGCTTGGGGAGATCCAGCTATTTTTGTTCAGTTGATTAGGTAGTGGACTAAGGATGTGAATCTAAGTCGGTTTGATTCCAAAGTCCCTGGTTTTTCCTATTCATGTCCTTGTCTGAGCTGCTTAGGTTTGGTTGCCTGCTAACAAGGAAATCCACTAATCATGCGTGTCATGGGTCTGGGAAAACATGAAGAGCAGGGTTCACTCAGTCGCACCTGAGGGCCACTGCGCTGTGCGGGAGCGGGTGAGCCAGCACAGACGCATCCCTCACCTGACATGCCTCTCAGATCGCGGGTGGTGACGAGATTGGAGCAGATGTGCTGGTGTCTGTAGATGGACTCGGATAACAGGAAATGCAGGTTGTGCAAGGGCATGGTGGAGATGAGGGGCAGCATTCCATCCTGGTGTGGGATCTGCACCGAAATGTGGATTCTAAGGGGGGAAAGGGCAGAACAAAGTGTGTAGGTGCATGCTATTAGCAGTCCACAGGGTACATTTCTTTCTCAAACCCCCCTTTTGTCTTCACCAGTGAATTTCCCAATTTTTTTTTTGTTTCCCAAAGCTTTCCATGTTGTAAGATTTCTCTCTGAACATGAGGGTCTGATGCACACGTGGGGTTGTTTTTTCTCCCAAGAGATCCTTCAGACTCAGGACTGATAGCAATCAAGAATTATAGATTTTTTTTGTTCAATACAAGAAAAGATAACATCACAACCACAGATTACTTTAACGCTTTCTTTTGCTTTGAATGGAAGCTTTATTTCCTCATGAGCCAAAGCTGAGTGACGGCTGGCTATAGGCTTTCCTTCTGTCTCAGTGAGTGTGTGGGGGTTGGGTGGGGTCAACACTCGTATTTCTTTAAAAAATATGTTTTAAAAATAAAAGACATCATTGAGCTCTTACACGCTAAGGCCAATATCTCTATCCAAGAAAATATCTTAGGAGTAGTAATATCCTACTCCTCATCCCATGCCTCCCCAGCTGAAAGGCCTTCCATCTCCTCAGTGGCCGCAGTGGGCAACACGCTCTCCTGTGATCTACATTCCTCAGCCTCTGAGTGCCTTTCCACCAGAAACTCTGTAACTTACTTATACTGGCTGCTATTTCTTGTATGTCTCCCTGCCTCCCCACTCTGAGGACCAGACCATTTCCTTCACTTCTTTTGTTTCTCTAGAGCACGTAGCATACAATTCTAAATAAAATATAAGCCTAATAAATATCGGTTGAGACTGCACCACCGTGGACCTGTACTTATAGGCTGTGTGTTTTTTTCATTGTACCAAGTTTAAATTTTCAGAATGTTTATTGAGGTGCATTTTGAGTTTTACAGCTTATCTCTCAGAGCAAAGACCCACATTTATAAGAGGAATTAGAATTCTGAAATATGAACAGGATGGCTCTTGGTCAGTAGTGCCCTGGTACTTCTGTTATTGCTTTTTAACAAAGATAAATTTTATTCTGTTAGAACAAAAGGATTTGCCTATTTTTAGCTATATATTCAAATCTGTTTTTTTCCCATGCAAATGAGCCCCTTTCCCTGAACTCAGTTGCTCATAAAGGCGCACATATAAACACTGTGAGGTTTAATGAATATGTACAACATACATAAATTCTTTTTCTTTATTTGCTATGCAAAAATGAAAGTATTCATCTTCCATCAAAATCAGGTGGCACAGGAAAACATAAAAGCACATATATCCTCTGGGGAAGCACTGTCCTAGGCACAGGGGATACAAAATAAACACTCATGGTCCCTGCCCTCACCAGCCACTATCGCAGCGGTTCTCAACCTGTGGGTCGCAACCCTTTTGGGGGTCGAACGACCCTTTCACAGGGGTCGCCTAAGACCATATCAGATATTTACATTACGATTCATAACAGTAGCAAAATTACACTTATGAAGTAGCAACGAAAACAATTTTATGGTTGGGGGTCACCACAACATGAGGAACTGTATTAAAGGGTCGCGGCATTAGGAAGGTTGAGAACCACTGCGCTATCGGGACAGAGAGGGAATGAATAGTGATGATGCTCGGAAAGAGGCACATGGGTGCCAGAAGAGCTGGAAAGAGGCTCTTTGCAAATGAAATTGGAGGAGATGATGAGAAGTTCTTAGAAGATATGCTCTGAGCTAAGTATAGTAGGACAACTAGACCTAACTACTCTGCGTGGGAGGGGGTGGAGGCTGGAGTCTGGAGTAGCCGCATGGCAGGGCCGCCACCTGAAAGAGTTTGAAGCCCTGGGGAAGTTGCAGTGATTCTCCGTGGTGGACTGGCAGGTGAAAATGTCAAGGGGAGAGAAATGAGGCTAGGATAGGCAAGGGGACAGAAAGTTTTTCTGAAGCATGCCTCACCACTACATCTGTTTTGCTGAAGCATCACTCTTAGACCCGCCCTGCCTAGAGGACACACACAGAAGAGCCCTCCGCCCCGTCATTGCGGAAAGCACCACCAGCCTGACCTGTTCGGATGCTCCTTGTGTTTGACATCCAGGTACTTCAAGGTCGCGATGAAGGACTGAGCCTGGAAGCCTCTGGCTGTCCCAGCCACGACGGGGGTGTGGCAGATAGCACTGTCTGTCCCGATGGTAACAATGTTGCTCCTTAAGGGGGTCCCCACATGGCCCACTTTGTCTACAGCCTTTGCCACACAACGCACATGGAACCTCCGGCTGAAGTAAATGCTATCCAGGACCTACCGGGAAGAATAAAACACCTCAGACAAGTGTACGCTACTTACACAGCTCCTTCAACTGCATCTTCCGGATGATAGGACACAAGTTTCTGGTACAAGATAATCTGTGAAGACAATTCATCTTCCATCCACCCACCCACTCACCACTTCAGTATGACTCTCTACCAGGAGCCAGGCACTATGGACAGATGGTGAGTACTTAGAGCCTAATTCAGTAAGTCAGACAATGAGCAAGTAGACAGAAGTGGAGCAAGAGCCAGAGATGACTGGTTCCAAGTGCCACACTGTTCTCTTTATTTGTTAGGTTCTGCATAAGAACCTCTCAACAGGTTTTCAGCCCTTCTAGCAAGAGTCATTGGCCTCCAAGTCAAGTTTGTTTAAGGCCTGGTGCCTGGATACAGAGGAGAGATGCTTCCTTCTTAGGAGTTCTTAGTTTTCTTCATTTTCTAATTCTTTCTCTCCTGCAACCCCCATCTAACAACCACACACATAGCTTAAAGCTGGGAACTTGGCTACGGACACCGACTGGTCTTTGAAGGTCTTTCTACAGATTCTTTCATGCTCCCAGACATGCAGAAGCCACAGAGTGCTTAACTCCACCAGTGCAGAGGCAGCGTGGTCACCAGGACTCGTAGGTTATGTGCGCATACAGATGGAGAAGCAAACAACAGGAATGATTATTGGTAGTCTTGTGTGCCGTAGACCTCCCACAAAGCAAACATACACACTTATAAATTCTACCCATGAAAACAATTTTCACTGAAGTCTATTAAAAATTAAAGAAGATTTTCCCATTAAAAATTTTAATTAGCTGCCAATGCCTTATTTGTTTATTTATACATGGACTTAGTTCAGAAGGGATTTGAGGCAGCTTACCAAAATGCATAAAATACAATGATATTAAATAAATAATTGAAGAAATAAAGATAGAACAAAGGGAACTGGGGTAAAAGTATTAGTCACCAATTCGTTGCAAGAAGAAACACTGAAATATAAAGTAAAATTACGAACTTGGTACCTGTTAGAAATATTTGGCTCAAATCAGAGCAAACACCCTTCATAGTTTCGTTGAGTGGAGAATTAGATAATTATGAAACAATACACTATAAAGGCTTGCCATTTAAAGTTCTTAATCATATAAAATATATTTTAAATTTGAGCTAGGTTATGTTGCAAATGACTTAACCTTCTAGTCTTTCTGAATAAGCTGTGCCAAAGCACTGGGCATCAATCACCTCACTTTATCCAAAGCCTCCCATCCATGTCTAATAGTTCTTCCACTAGTATCCCATTGAAGTGATACACTTATTAAAGTGGGAACAAACTGTGGTTTGAATAGGAGAAATGGAGAGAAATTCAGTTTAAAAGAAATTTCTAATTTCCCAGATAATTAAGTGCATAATTTCAGTACAAAGTCATTGAGTGCTTACTATGTGCCAGATATGGGGCTGATCCTGCACCCCACTGCTACCAGCTCTCTCTCTGAAGAGATGAACTTGGCTGGTGTGATGCTCAGCCCCTGTTTCCTTGGCCTGGGAAACCATCTCTGTTCACCGCTCTCTGGTGGTGGCAGAGGTGTTGGTCTGGTCTCCTCTCTCTTTGAGGACAGCAACTGCACTGTGAACTTGCTTTCATGTTTTCCCACAAGACTTTGTACAATGCTGATCACTCAGTAAGAATTTTATCTTTTTTTTTAATAACTGGTCCCTGCTATGTGCCATGGATGCGCTGGCCATTTTGAAAAATACAAATGTGGTAGAACTCTTGGTCCATGTCTTTACAGAGTTTATAGCCTACTTCAGTGGTCGGCAAACTGTAGCTTGCGAGCCACATGCGGCTCTTTGGCCCCTTGAGTGTGGCTCTTCCACAAAATACAGTGCGATTAAAACTTCGTGGCCCATGCGCAGAAGTCAGTATTTTGTGGAAGAGCCACACTCAAGGGGCCAAAGAGCCGCATGTGGCTTGCAAGCTACAGTTTGCCGACCACTGGCCTACTTGTTGAACGATTAGAGAGATGTGAACAAAAAGTGATCTTTAATTGTACCTAACTGGAACCTTTGACTTACTATACCATTTATAGGTCATTTTTACATCTGATTTGCCAATGACCTTGTCAAATGGCTAAGTGGAAGAGGTACAATTTTGCAGATCAGGAAACTGAGACTCAGAAAGATGAAGAATTATTTGGCACAAATGTCAAGAGTGTAGAGGATGAGAAATTCTGTTCCAACATAAGAGTAATACCAAACCTCTCAACATCACATAATTAAAAACAGACAGAATTAAGATTTGTAAAAAGGTTGTCTGAGTACTAGCTTAGTTCTTTCTACTACACCATGTTACCTTCCTTATATATAAGAATAAAAAGACTATGTGTACCTGCTCATTTGCTTATTTTATTTATTTATTTATTATTAATTTTTTAAAAAATATTTTTATTGATTTCAGAGAAGAAGGGAGAAGGGAGAGAGATAGAAACATCAATGATGAGAGAATTATTGATAGGCTGCCTTTTGCATGCCCTCTACTGGGGATCAAGCCCGCAACCTAGGCATCTGCTCTTCTGTCCATAGGCCGATGCTCTATCCACTAAGCCAAACCAGCTAGGACTCATTTGCTTATTTTATTCCAAATGCCATACGTGGGCCTTAGGGAGCTTGACAGAGTCTGAGGAACAAACAGAAATATCAGTTCTTTCCCTACGCAACCAGGCCCAGACCCAGACCTACCATGTGGTTGACACTGGTGAACGGTGTGTTGTCGGTGATGGTCTCAAAGGGAGACCGGGCCCCGTTGCCATCAGTGGGGGCAGCCACTTCCCAGCTGAACTGCACGGACGTCTGGTTGATGCCAGCCTCGCTGCAGCGCTCCCTCGTGATGGCATACTTGGGGAAATGAGGGTCACAAGGGGTGACACAGACCAGTGGGTAACCTGGGGAGGGAGATTTCTTGACTCCTTCTTTGGTAACCTCTTCCACATGGTCATAGTCTGCAAGTGTGACAACCTGCAAAGGAGCAACAAAGCTTCAGCCCTGGTTAGGTGTCGGGAAGGTGAGAGTACTAAGGCTCTAAAGCAGGGGTGGGGAATGTCTGGCCCGTGGGCCCTATTAGGCCCATGAAATCATTTGGTCTCGCCCTGCCAAGGAGTGCGCAGGCAGGACTCAAAATTCAATAAATCTAGGAGCTTTTATTCATAGTAACCTAAGTTTATGTTAAGTGAATTATATTAAGCAAATTATGTTATAAATATCCAATGGCCCTTGGCAGAAAATAGGTTCCCCACCCCTGCTCTACAGGATTCACAAGATCACTTAATTTCCAGGGATTCTTGAAAACATAACAGGAGTTTACAATGCTTTACAAAGCATCCCTAAAAGATAATGCAGACCTTAGGCAGTGGAGAAGATCCTCCTACTGGTCAGCTAGAAGCTTTATTATCTTATTAGCATTATTCATAAAGATGAGCTCTATCACTCATGTGGAAAATACTTTTATTTTCCTGCCAATATAATATTTTCCATGATATAGTAACTGAAGCTATATCATGCATGGCAGTTACTAGTTTAAAGTTGCCTTAAATTGTTAATGGTATGCAGTAGTGCATTCAGCAAAATAAAAGTAAATAAAGGTAGTGTATTTCTTCTATGGTTAATCAAGAGACACATTTTGAAATGATCCTTCTAGTATGAGACTAGTCTGGGGAGGTTAGAAGACTTATTCTGACTGCTTCTTTACTATGGGTTAGAATTCCTTTGGCAACCTCCAGACATTTTCCTCCTAATTGTAAAGTCAGTGCATTCATTCTTTACACCCCCAAACTGGGAATGATGGTACTACATTTCTACAGATACTTAATTAGACATATGTGTGGCCAATAGGTAGAATAATAGATATGGGATTGCATTACTTTTTTTTTTTTTCTCTTTTAAGTCCCACCAAAGAAGTGAGAATATCAATTGTATCGTACTTTCTGTTTTATCAGACTGAGGTATGGGCATGGTTTGGTCTTCCTCTTTTGTTGGAACAGAATTTCTCATCCTCTGCACTCTTGACATTTGTGCCAAATAATTCTTTGTCATTGGAGCTGTCTTGTGCATTGTAGGATGTTTAGTAGCATCTCTGGCTTCTACCCACTAGATGCTACTAGCACGTACTGATAGTCATAACAACAAATAATGTTACCAGAGATTGCCAAATGTGCCATGGAGGTAGTTGCGGCGGGTGGGGGCATTGCAGGGGAGGGGACAGGATTGCTCCTGGTTAAGAACCACTGTGTTAGAGGAATGAAGGAGTATATAGCACTGGAAGTCCTACTTATCTCAAGTTCTCATCTACTAGTCACTAAGACATACAAGCAATCCTTCCCGTCAAGCCACTCACGATGGGTGGTGCTGGCAGTATGAGACTCCCTGCTGCCTCCTGGTCTAGGATCGTCACTGTGGCAGTGGTCACTTCACCAAGAACTGCTTCCACTGGGTCATCTGGGCCAAGGACTAGGGAGAATGATTCATGCCATTCCCGGTCTTCATTGGACAGGATCTCAACTTTAAAAAAGATATGATCCACACCTTCGGCAAGGACAGAACACAAGGACAGCAGAGGTCCCAGTTAGGTGACCAACCTAAGACAAGGCTTCATGTTTAAGTACGCCCTTTCCTTTTAAGGGTTTCCTATAACTGCAGTGGTGCTGGTCATGTTGGCCCCATTTCAAACAGGGAATCTGTTTTACAGACCTAATTCCACCTGTGGTGGAGGCTCAGTATTGCAGATTTACTATTCTACACCATATGAGGATTAATGGCCCTTGCCTGACACTAGTTGGCAGTAATAAAAATCTATGATCCAAAACGCACTCCACCCTGGTTATGAGGGGTTTTCTTGCTTAATTTTTCTTTCCCCTTTACACTTAGACATGAGCGCCTGTGAGGCTGCCAGTGCTTGCACACAACACCCTTCAAAGCTGTCTCCCGAGAAGCAATAGCTCAGAGGCTTTCTACCAGGCCAGTCTCTGCCAAGTCGAGAATGTAGTTTGTAGGCCTTAAAAGAGGCGGAGGTTCAAATCTCAGAAACCCCCTACCTTTTCCTAAAATGATTCTCTACTCGGTTACTTCTAAGACCTGTATTTTCCCCAGATCCTCATGCAGAAAATGGAAAAGTAAAGGTACTTGGAAGAGAGGTCCTTGTGCAAGTGTGGAGGAAGGGCACCTATCTTTCCAGCAAACACCAATAAGACACACAAAGGACAGAGCCGAAAGCCCTTTGAAGCTTCAGGGGCATGAGAGAGACACACAGAGACTCCCAAACTCACTTCTGGGGAAGTCACTTTCTCCCTCCACTCGCCAACACATCTCTGAAAAGACCTTCTAACACTGTTGCCCACTTCTGGCTACATTACAAATGATGCCATTGTCTACATTCACCTTTTCACCTTACATTGTCCCAGAAAGTTCTGTGAAAAAAACCTAGCATATAATTCAACTCCTTCCCTGTCTCACTCCTCCCATCAAATTAATACATGAGACAGCTGTTTGTGACTTCAATCCCATCTTCCTCTCTTCCCTGACTTGTCTCCATTGCTTTCTCTAGGATAAACCTATTTTAGCTGTTAACCAGAGTGTGCCTTCTGGATTTTAGTCACCCCAGCCTAAAGGGCAGCACAGTGGTTGGCACCAATGTTAGTTGAATGATGGCAGTCACGTACACTTTTTAAAAGTCAAGTGCTCATATTAACCAAATCACAGGCCAACAACAACAATCCTTTTTAATGAAACAAAATGCCAAGGATGTTCTGAAGTCAGTGCCCTATTTCCCGCCCCCCCCCCCATAGCATTTTTACTAATTAAAAATTATAAAGACTCCTTCCATCTCAAGTGTGTGCTTAAAAAATACTTTATGTTATTGGAAAGTTTTCCTCTTTTATTTTTCTGCTCATTCCTTTCCTTGAATATTAGATATTAGGTTCTCTACTCAGTAAAACCCACATGTCGGGATCGGCATTCAATTACCGGGACTGAACTTCAAGACTCGGCTCTTTGGGTAGTAATCCACACCAGACTGGGCAGACCCGTCCCGCGTGCTGCAGCGGATCTTGGACGTCCTGTTCTGATCCCCTTTGCGGATCACCTTGATGTTCAGAATGGCCGTGGCATCGGGCCCCGAGGGTTCCCGGACTTGGTACGCAGCTTCTTCAAACTCAATGGTGGGGGCTGAAGAAACATGGTCAGGGAAACAAGAGCAAGTTAGAAAAGCAGGAAAGATTCCGACTCCCCTGGAAATACCTGCTAATGACGAGAAGGGTTTTTCACAGTTAACAACACAAAGACAAAATGCCTTACTGTTATGAAAATCAATCAGTATTTACCCCTAAGCAATGCTTGGGAAAAAGAAATTTATTTCTAATTTTATAGAAGTCACTTCTTATTCATTTCTTATTAAAAACAGGATAGTGAGGGAAATATTTTTAAGGACTTTGGAAGCATGATGTCCAAGTTTCCACCAAGGCATCACGACTCAGAATGTTTTAAAATGTGCATGCTTTATCAAGGGACTGAGCCACAGTAAGCAACTGATAAATTTGTATCAGCTGATTGCATGAACCAACTCCTTTTCATTGATGATACATGAATTTCTAAGGTTAATAATTTACCTCATTTATATGTAACTTAATTTCACCAAATGCATCTCTCATCTCTGGTCCTTTGAATCCTCCTTCCGGGAGCTCTCACCTCCCCCGACCCTCAGCTTTTCCTAACTTCTCACAGGTTACTCAGTTAAGAATGGGTGGTTTTAGTGACTGACTGCAACGATAATTCAGGAACGGAAGACTTCTGAACACATTCTGGTTTAAAGTATGATTGTTATTGCTAGGGTACGGTTAATGATATAGCGACAATTCTTAGAAAAATATCAAATTATGCCTTTTTTCGATATATTCTTATGGGGAAGGGCAAAGTGGTAGTGGTAGAGAGAATAAGATAAACAATTCAGAGCAATTACAAGTTGTATACCATTTTTCACATATAAAATTTTGAAGACATTTCTAGAGTCTCTGTGTTCATTTCACCCCTCAGAAAGTCAATTCTTTCTAATTGTAGAAGATAAGCCTCATTTGAGACAGCAGAGTTTTAAAAAAGAATGGTTTTTGAAACTTAGGCATGTCACTGCGACACACTGTGAATTTGTTCCCCTCTGAGCTTAGGCCACTGGCTTCCCTGTGTGCCTGGGAGAGGCTCGCTGCAGGGGGAGAACCCGCGTTTCCTTGGGTAAAGGAGTAATTCAGCTCCCAGGCTGGCTTTTCTTATTTCACCCAATGTCCAAATTAGTCCCTGATTTTATATATGTGAGGATGAATAGTGGTATAAATATTAAATAAAATTGATATTACTATGTATAATGTTATTATCCATTAACTCATTAAAATATCAATTTTAATAGAACAATGATGTCTCAATTTGGAACAGATTTTGTTTTCCCTGGTGCATGGGGCACTCTTTACTACAACCTGACCAAAGAATTTAAGATTTGTTTTTTTAGGTTAGTAGGCCAAGTTAATGGAAGAAAAGAAAACTGAGAAATTAGACTTTTCTAATTTCAGTGTTTAAATCAGTTCATTGGATTCAACTCATTCTGATTGTATTTCCAATTTTGCTCCAACTGCAGTGATTTCAAGTTTTATTCTCTGCCTGTCTTAGTGTCTCTGTCCTAGCCTTTAACCATACTCATTCCTTTCTCTTGGCAGTGTGGTAGGGAATAATGAGATTAAAACTACCTATAGCCCTAGTAAACTTATAGGAGCTTTGTAGACGATGATTATTTGCTGCCAATATGTTATAAATATAATGCAGGACTGTTATCAGTAGGCATTTTTGTAGCCCTTTCATTTTTCAAGACACTTATAATTACATGGTTAGTAAATGTGATGTACAGCAAGTGTACATTAGAGTAGCGGTTACCATCTTCATCATTGGATATGGTGATGGTGGCCATGCTATTCTTTCCAACTCTGGCTCCACTCCAGTGATTCCCAAGGGGATGGCCGAGGAAGACCCTGAACTGTTCCTCAGGCTCAAACATCGAGTCATCATGGATGGAGACAGTGCAGTTCTTCATCTAGAGTCAAGGGAACAAGAAAGAGTCAAATTTGCATTGAGATGTCAATAACTTCCTTGATTTTCCTAGAAAATGATCGTTCTTTGTAGCATCAAAGAGTCAACACAAATTCTAGTTAATATAGAATGTTTTCTAGGAGCTCATGCCTATGTGGGACTTACCTATATGTGGAGCTTTGTATGAGAACATTCCAAATCATCTGAATTATTGGTGATGAGTTATGAAAAAGAAGATCAAACACAGAACCCACTAATGATCATGTGTAGAACATTTGCACACTTTCCCACACTTTGCCTGGGCTGATCAATACACTGGTACATATTATAATAGGTAGATTTCTGATGTTGGGGTTTAACAAATGGATTAGGCTTCCTGGAGAGCTGAACAATGTTCCTTGTCCATTGTAAAAATGGAATAGTCTTATAAAGAGCTTAGAAAGGCTTCCTGTTAGGCTAAGGACACCTTTAAGTGCTGCAGAATTCTCAAATGTGCTGCCAAATGTTGTCTCATCTGAAAACTTCTGAGTATTGATTGAGTCTCAGAATATAACCTAAACCCCTGTTTGATGCAAAGAAATAGTGTTTCTCAAACTGATCATTCTCTACTGGGGATTGTGTCCTTGAGAAATGTAAAGTAAGGTCACAATATTTTGGAAAACAGAGCAGCCTCAATGGTGGCTTCATGTGATAAGTGGGATTATTTTTAGTTGAACCATTTAAAATCCACTATACTACCGTATTGCATAGACTATGTGGGTGTAGAGAAGTTTCATTCTCATACTTCCTAATTACACTAAGTGAAAGGACAGCATGCCTGTGAACATGATATGTGGCTTGCTAACCTGGTTTTAAATCCCTGAAGAATGTTCCTTTTTTTCCCCTACCACATCTTTCTTACAATAACAATTTTTTATAGAAAATAAGAATTTAGCAGTGAATCTTCAGGATATCTTTAAAAGAAGACATTCTAGTGAATGACAAGTTCCAAAGACATATTGCTTAGTAAGCCAAGAAAAATGAAGATTCCCAAGTGTGCTTATGAATGATGATAGATAGGTTGTCATGTGGGTAACATTTAGACTATTAGACTATATTTCTTTATAATTTTATTAAATGACAAACTGTCTCTTGGATAGGTAGAGAATCCTTTTTTGAACTTAAAACAAATACAGACATGTAGACTCAAAGATTAAGATTGCATCTGTAGTATTTGTGTGTATTTTTAAGTACATGCTTCAACCTGCCACCAGTAAAATTCTTATAAAATACATAACTGAACCAGGCTTTTCTGCGTCATAAATGTGTAAAAGACTGAGAGTCCCAAAGAAGAAAGCTATCACTTTTTTATTGTTATTAAATATGAACAGAAAAATAATCTGGGGTGAACTGGTATGGGTAAGGTCTTATGCTAAACTTCAAAAGGACTAATCATAAAACCAAAATTATATACATTAGATTGTATCAAAATCAAAGACTTCTGTTCAACTAAGAACATCATGGTTCAAGGTAATAGATAAGTGACAGAAAGTGAAAGTACATCTATAATATCTAAAATGTCTAACTGGTAAGGAATTAATATTTAGAATATTTAAGAAAGTATAGCAGATCAGTAAGAAAAAGACAGCAATTTAACAAAATAAGGAACAGAGGATTAAAATAATACATTTTTGCCCTGGCCAGTTATTTCAATGGTTAGACCATTGCCCCATGGACTGAAGGGTCACAGGATAAATTCCCTGTTAAGGGCACATACCTTGGTTGCAGGTTCTCCAGCCCTGGTAGGGGTCTGTTGGGAGGCGACCAATTGGTGTGTGTGTGTGTCTCTCTCTCTCTATCCCTCCTCCCTCCCACTTTCTCTAGAAATCAATGGAAAAAATATCCTCTAGTGAGGATTAAAATAATAATAAATTTCAATAACTGAAAGTTCAATCAGTTAACAAGTATATAAACCACCATTAATTAGAAAAATGCAAATTAAAACAAGATGTAACTTTACACATATTAGATTAGCAAAAAGTCAAAAGATGAATAATGCTAAGTGTTAAAGAGGATGTTGGGTTACAACAATCCTTGTGTAATGCTAGTGAGATTCTGGAAAGTATTCTGACAATATTTTGTTTTAAAAAAATTAAGCATATGCATGCTTTATGGCACAGCAATTTGGCTGCTATATATGTATCCAAAGAAATTCCATCTCACTGTGAACAAATAAAGGCATCAAGGACAAAGAGAATCTCATCATTCAGTCACCACAAATCCACTTACTTTCTCCCCTTTCAGAAACGTAATCCGTGAAGAGTCTGTATTTCTTCTCTCTTCAAAGTCCTCTGTGACCTGAGCTGAATGGCTCTGAGTATAGCACCTCACCGACGACTCATAGCTCAGGTCTCCACTCCGAATGATAGGCACGTGCAGAACACCCTCCTTCTCCTTCACTAGGAGCAAGTCCTTGGCAAACTGCATGCTGGGCACTGGGGAGCAGAAGGAAAGATGGAGGCATTGTTAGAGGGAGATATAGGGAAGTGGCCACAGCAGCCTCGTGGCAGAAGGGCTCCAGGAAGGGCCACCCTAGGCTGGCCAATCACAGGTGGTAAGCAGATTTCAAGGCCTGATTGCTGCTCTCAGGGCCAGGGAATTGCTTCCACTATGAATGTGGTTCCAATAAAATAGAACAAGTCAATTTTGCACCTGTTTTTGCCCAGCTTCGGGGTATGGTCACCATCTCAAATGCAGAAAAGTAATTCAAGTAAAAAAATGGGCCAGGTATAAGAAAAATTTTGATAGAGACTTGAGTACTCAAAAAGTTCACTTCCTTTCTAAGGCTACAATAAGGCAAACGGCAGTGCAAGCCTGCTGATAAATGGCCACTCACACTGGTCCTGGGGCCAGGAAGACACCAAGGAGGAGTTGGGACACTGGTAAACAGGGAAGAGCAGGCCTTGTTTAAAGGAGGTTGACTTGCTGCTCCAGTCTTTTGTTGGCAGATCTTCCTATTTTCAAACAAAGCCAGACCTCTTATCTGGATTTTTATGTCATATCTCCTAAATTTTAAAATAACAACCCATTAAAATAGGAAAAAAGAAATTCCAGGCAAGTCAAAACTATTTGGGCCAAACAAAACACATCCACATGCAGAAATGTCCAGTGGGCCCCCAATCTGTGACCACTGCTGGAGAGTTACCTGTTGTTATAACTCACAAGGCCTCATTTGACTTTAGGGAGGGACAGTAGCCAAATATGGTTAAAAGCAAAGGTTTTGGAGTAAGCAGGCTTGAATTTCCATCCCAGCTCTGCTACTTATTAGCTGTATGATATAGAGCAATCTACTTAGGTTTTATGAGACTTGGGTTTCTTCAATATTAATATCTAACTCATAGAATTATCAGGAGTATCGAATTTAACAAGATTGTATGGGCATGGTGTCCAATGCAGTATCTGGCACACAGCGACACTCAAATTTTGGTAGGGATTATTATCATATGGTTTATATTGGCCCCAATTCCAGGCTTCTCTATACGAAAGGCCAATTTTTTCATCCTTACTTCCTACAGTGTCCATGGTAATCCTCTGTATTAAGACATATCTCTTTCCAAGAACATTTTGTTGACTGTAGGTTATTAATTTCTTAATAAAAAATACAAAGAGGTAGTCCCTCCAGTCATATGCCACATTAGTCTTTGGGGCTGGAGGAAGCTGACCCTATAGCTATAGATACCTAGTTCCTGGCTGGGTCCTGGGTGTGCCCTGCCAAACCTGAAAGGAGGAAACAGAAAGGGTGAGCAAACCAGCATTCCACAAGTCTACTTGCAGAAAGCTGCTTGCCTCCAACCTGCCCTCTGCTCAGAACTGCTGGCATCAGCAAAATAACACAAAACCATGAGCTGAACTAAGCCTAACAATTACCTCTTATTATTGAGAAAAACCCAGAATACCACACCTAAAGGAAAATTAACAACTTTAGCATTAGGCTCTGAACAATTACCATTTAGGGCTCTGTGATCCAGGATAATGGTCTGTGCTATTAGGGAGTAGGTGGCAATGACATGACCTAGCACAGGAGGACAAGAAGGAAGCTTGCTGCCAATTTAAAAGTAACACAAGCAAGAAAGCTTTTCTGCTCAAGGCAGATTATCTAATGCTTTGGATTGATTTTTCTTGCTGGCCTGATAGGCGTCAAGTCAAGATGAGAGTTAAAAGCTAGAGTTGTTGTCTTTTCACTTTGTTGATGGTTTCCTTTGCAGTGCAAAAATCTTTATAGTAGTCCCATTTGTTTATTTTTCCTTTTGTATCCCTTGCCCCAGGAGAAATATCAGAAAAAATATTGCCACAAAAAATGTCCAAGATTTAACTGCCTATGTTTTTTTCTAGGATTTTTATGGTTTTGATTCTTACTTTTAAGCCTTAATCCATTTTTAGATTAATGTATATGGTGTAAAAGGTGGCCTAATTTCATTTTTTTGCACATATCTATCCAATTTTCCTGATACCATGTATTGATTAGATTATCTCTAGCCCATATTATGTTCTTGCTTCTTTTGTTAAATCTTAACTTACTATAAAGGTGTGGGTTTATTTTGGGGCTCTCTATTCTATTCCATTGATCTATGCGTCTGTTCTTTTTTTATAATATATATTTTATTGATTTTTTACAGAGAGGAAGGGAGAGGGATAGAGAGTTAGAAACATTGATGCGAGAGAAACATCAATCAGCTGCCTCCTGCACACTCCCCACTGGGGATGTGCCTGCAACCAAGGTACATGCCCTTGACCGGAATCGAACCTGGGACCCTTGAGTCCTCAGGCTGACGCTCTATCCACTGAGCCAAACTGGTCAGGGCTATGCATCTGTTTTTATGCCAGTATCATGCTGTTTTGATTACTATGGCCTTGTAGTATAGTTTGATATCAGGTAATGTGATTCCTCCAACTTGGTTCTTCTTTCTCAAGATTGCTGTGGTTATTTGGGGTCTTTTGCAGTTCCATATTATTTTTTGGAATATTTGTTCTAATTCTGAGAAATATGCCATTGGTATTTTGATAGGAATTGCATTGAATCTATAGATTGCTTTGGGTAGTATGGGCATTATAATGATATTAATTCTTCCATCCATGAACATGGTATATGCTTCTACTATTCGTATCTTCTTCAATTTCTTTATTCACTGTCATATAATTTTTCAAGAACAGGTCTTTTACATCCTTAGTTAAATTTATTCCTAGGTATTTTTTTTTATGCAATTGTAAATGAGATAGGTTCTTCAGTTTCCCTTTCTGATAGTTCATTATAGGTGCATAAAAATGCAGCTGATTAATGAATAGTTAGTGTGTATCCTGCTACTCTACTGAATTCATTTATCAATTCTAGTATTTTTTGGAGGGAAATATTTAGGGTTCTCTATATACAATATCATGTCATCTGCAAATAATGACAGTTTTATTTCTTTATTTATAATTTGGATGCCTTTAATTTCTTCTTCTTGTCTGATTGCTGTGGCTATATTGAATAACAGTGGTGAAAACAGACAACCCTCTTTTGTTCCTGATCTTAAGGAAAATGTTTGTGGTTTCTTCCCATTGAGTATGATGTTGGTTGTGGGTGTGTCATATATGGCCTTTATTATGTTGAGGTATGTTCCCTCTATTCCCACTCAAGGGAGAACATATTCAATAATGATACATCTGATAAGGGATTGATATCCAAAATTTATAAGGAACTTACAAAACTCAACACCAAAAACAAACAAACAAACAAAAAACACCAATCCAATTAAAAAATGGGCAAAGGATCTGAATAGACATTTCTCCAAAGAGTACATACAGATAGCCAATAAACATATGAAAAGGTACTCAATGTCACTAATCATAAAAGAAATGCAAATTAAAACCACAGTGAGATATCACCTCAGACCTGTCAGAATGGCTATCATCAATAAATCAACAAACAAGTACTGGCAAGGATGTGGAGAAAAGGGAACCCTTGTGCTCTGTTGGTGGGAATGCAGATTGGTATAGCTGCTGTGGAAAACAGTAGGGAGTTTCTTCAAAAAAATTAAAAGTGGAACTGCCTTATGGCCCAATGATTCCACTTGTATGGAAAGTGAGCATGGTAGGGTATAAAAGCATAAGATTGGACTTGGATAGAGTGGATCTGGGTTTTACAGATCCATCACTTCCTCTCTGTGTGGTCTTAAATTATTTAACCTTTAACACTACAATGGGTCTCTGAAATAGGTTTGGGGATTTCTTTCTTTGGGACAAATTCTGGACTGAATATATATTATTGTAGTCTTCCTGAAAAATTATATATATATTTAACATATTCATTTTCTAAGTTTGCAATCCTAATGCCCATCAACAAAAGATAAAAATAATCTAAGTGGGAGAACCAAGATGGCGGCATAGGTTAACGCCGGAGTTTGCTGCTTTGAACAACTACTTCAAAAGTGAAACCAAAAAACGGAAGGGACATCACCCAGAACCACAGGAACGCTGGCTGAGTGGAAGTCCTACAACTAGGAGGAAAGAGAAACGCATACAGACACTCAGAGGAGGCGCAGTGCTGAAGTCAAATTCCGAGGTGCGGAGTGCGCGGAGCGGGCTGGCGGCGGAGGGCGGGGTTGGCGTTTTCAATCGGGAGGGAGTCCCAGACTCTGAGCTCCAGATCCGGGCGAGTCTTTGGGGACCCAGACTCAAACGGGAGAAGCGGGACTGTCTGGCTTCGGTCAGAGCGAGTGCAGCTTTCTCTCTGAGCTTTGCAGGGGGTGCTGGGACTCAGAGAGGCAGAGCCCCTGGGGACAGGACTGAGAGCCGCCATAACTGCTCTCTCTGGCCCACCCTGTTGATCCTGTGCGACCCGCCCCGCCCAAGCCCTGCACACAGGCATTTGCCGGATAGCCTCAGGCAAAGGCCAGATTAGCACCTCCCTAGAGGACAGAAGTTCTCTCACTGCTGACACAGCTGATTCTCATAGCCACTTGGCCTGGAGGTCAAACCCTCCCTGGAATTAGCTACAACAATCAAGATTTAACTATAAGACTTCGAACAAAGACCACTAGGGGGTGCACCAAGGAAGCATAACAAAATGCGGAGACAAAGAAACAGGACAAAATTGTCAATGGAAGATATAGAGTTCAGAACCACACTTTTAAGGTCTCTCAAGAACTGTTTAGAAGCCGCCGATAAACTTAATGAGATCTACAAGAAAACTAATAAGACCCTCGATCTTATATTGGGGAACCAACTAGAAATTAAGCATACACGGACTGAAATAACGAATATTATACAGACTCCCGACAGCAGACCAGAGGAGCGCAAGAATCAAGGCAAAGATTTGAAATGCGAGGAAGCAAAAAACACCCAACCGGAAAAGCAAAATGAAAAAAGAATCCAAAAATGCGAGGATAGTGTAAGGAGCCTCTGGGACAGCTTCAAGCGTACCAACATCAGAATTATAGGGGTTCCAGAAGATGAGAGAGAGCAAGATATTGAAAACCTATTTGAAGAAATAATGACAGAAAACTTCCCCCACCTGGTGAAAGAAATGGACTTACAGGTCCAAGAAGCGGGGAGAACCCCAAACAAAAGGAATCCAAAGAGGACCACACCAAGACACATCATAATTAAAATGCCAAGAGCAAAAGATAAAGAGAGAATCTTAAAAACAGCAAGAGAAAGAAACTCAGTTACCTACAAGGGAATACCCATACGACTATCAGCTGATTTCTCAACAGAAACTTTGCAGGCCAGAAGGGAGTGGCAAGAAATATTCAAAGTGATGAATACCAAGAACCTACAACCAAGATTACTTTATCCAGCAAAGCTATCATTCAGAATTGAAGGTCAGATAAAGAGCTTCACAGATAAGGAAAAGCTAAAGGAGTTCATCACCACCAAACCAGGATTATATGAAATGCTGAAAGGTATCCTTTAAGAAGAGGAAGAGGAAGATAAAGGTAAAGATACAAATTATGAACAACAAATATGCATCTATCAACAAGTGAATCTAAGAATCAAGTGAATAAATAATCTGATGAACAGAATGAACTGTTGATTATAATAGAATCAGGGACATAGAAAGGGAATGGACTGACTATTCCTGGGGGGGAAAGGGGTGTGGGAGATGCGGGAAGAGACTGGACAAAATTCGTGCACCTATGGATGAGGACAGTGGGTGGGGAGTGAGGGCGGAGGGTGGGGTGGGAACTGGGAGGAGGGGAGTTATGGGGGGGGAAAAAAAGAGGAACAAATGTAATAATCTGAACAATAAAGATTTAATTAAAAAAAAAATAATCTAAGTGGAATCTTGTATTGATCAGAGTACAATGAAGTTTATGTGTTGCTAGAGTTCCACTGGCAAGTATAATAAATTATAGTTGTGTCAGGAAGAAAAGAAGTTAACATGTAATAAAATCTACTATGTGCCTGATACTATGGTAGGTATTTTCACAAATTTTATCTAATTTATTCTTCACAACAATCTTGTAAGGTGGTTATTTACATGTTTTATAGATGAACAAAATGGGGCTCAATAAACTTAAGGCTGAAAGAGCAAGGAAGTGGTGGGGCTGGCATTAAATTTTAGGACTTCTGATTTTGCATTCACTTTCTACTTTATCAGAGGGAAATTGGCTATCTTTTCATGCAAAAGAATAAGGAGACTTTTCAAGAATAAAAGGAATAAATGAATTTCCTTTTTCTTTCTTTTTTTAACTTCACTGAGGAAAAAAAATCACACAGAGTCTACTACTGCACAAATAGAACCCTTTAGTGTTGTATAAGGACAATGGGTTTGGAGCCAAAAGATCCAGAATGTATGTTGGTTCCTCCACATACTATGCTTGTTGAATGTTTCTTCCCCAATCAGTCTCATCTACAAAACAGAAGTAAAAGTGAAGCCACTGGATTATGAGCAAATGAGATAATGTCTAACAGTTCACTCTGTAAACTCTGAAGTAACGTGCAATATAAAGTAGAGTATTGTTATTATCTTGTTCATGGTTAAAGTCACCATTTTGTGAATCACAAATCTAATTGCAAAACTTAAAACTATAAAACTACTAGGAGAAAACAGAGGAGAAAAATCTTTGAAACTTTGGTTTAGGCAAAGATTTCTTAGATACAACCCTGAAAGCATGATCAGTAATAGAACTATCAATAAATGGAACTACTTCAAAATAAAAGCCTATTGCTCTTTTAAAGACATTGTTAAGAGAACAAAAAAGAAGCAGTAGATTTGGATAAAATATTTGCAAAACACAAATCTTTGTCCAGAGCCTAAAACAATACAATAAACAACCCAATTAAAAAATGGGAGTTTTCTACAATGCTTTGCCAAAGAAGATATATGGATGGCAAGTAAGCACCTGAAAATATCTCAATGTCATCACTCATTCACTACCCACCTACTGGAATAATGAAAACACTTCATAAAAACTGACAGCACCAAATGTTGGTGTGGATGTGGAGCAACTGGAATTCTCACACACTGTTGGTGGTAACACAAAATAGTTACAACCACTTTGGAAAACAAGCTGGCAGTTTCTTAGAAGGTTAAACACTGAGCATTTGATCCAACAACTCCACTCCTAAGTATTTACTCCAGAGAAATGAAAACCTATATTCACACAAAAACCTATATGCAAATGTTATAGCCACTCTGATCATAATTGCCCAAACCTGGAAACAGCCTAAATGTCATTCAACAGGTGGGTGGATAAACAAATGGTGGTACATCCATGCAATGGAGATTATTCAGCAGTGGAAAGAGTGAACTACTCTTATGTGCAACAATATGGATGGCTCTCAAAGGCAGTAAGTATTCTGATGAAAAGAGCCAGACTCAAGGTGCTCATATTACTGGATTGCATTTAGACATTCTGGAAATGGCATAACTTTATGGATAGAAAATAGATCAGTGGTTGCCAGGACTCAGGATGGGTAAGAGGTTGACTAACAGGGGTGTGAGAGAACTTCGTAGGGTTAGAACCGTTCAACATTTTAAAAAATAGTTTATTGGTTTTTAGAGAAATGAAGAGGGAGAGGGAGAGAGAGAAAAACATTAATGTGAGAGCACAACATCAATCGGCTGCCTCCCACACGCCCCCTATGGTGATCAAGCCCACAACCTGGGCATGTACCCTGACTGGAAATCGAACTAGAAACCTTTCTGTGCACGAGACAATGACCAACCAAATGAACCATACCAGCCAGGGCTGTTCAACATCTTGATTGTGGTGGTGGGCACAATACTGTCCATTTGTCAAAACTCATAGAACTGCAGACCAGAAAGGATGAATTTAATTCATGTAAATTAAACCTTAATAAACCTAACTCTAAAATAATATACCATTTTTTGCCTGGCTGGTGTTGCTCAGTGGTTGAGTGTCGACCTATGAACCAGGAGGTCACGGTTCAATTTCTGGTTAGGGCACATGCCTGGGTTGTGGGCTTGATTCCCAGCAGGGGGTGTGCAGGAGGCAGCTGATCAATGATTCTCTCTCTTCATTGATGTTTCTATCTATCTCTCCCTCTTTCTGCCTCTCTGAAATCAATAAAAATATATATTAAAAATAAAGTAAGATACCATTTTGGACATATGCATATATTTCTTTTCTCTCTTGAAGGCTACACAAAACAAAAAAGTGGTTAAAATGGTTGTTTCTAGGGAGTGGAACTAGAGGATTGGGAGACAGGAGTAGAAGCAAGACTTAATTTTCATAGTATACCATTTTTTTTCATTTGATTTTTTAAAATATATAAATGAATAAATAATTTAAAATAAATAAAAATATTAAAGATTGCTCTGCTGGGCTGCCTGTTCCTTTTTTGGTGCCTCTTCATTCACTGTAACAGTTTAATCATGGACTTTATTGTCAACCATAGGAATGCTGATTAGGGTCCTTCTGCTTGAGGTGGGAGGTTTGTCTTGATCTTCTCCACCCAACTCTAGAATCTGACAATTCTAAGTTTCATCAATTCTTCCTAAGAAGCACCTGTCCCTTCTTCTTCATCCTCATGTTACTTAGGTTAGGTCTTCAGTGGCGACTGACAAGTTCATATACTTGTCTCTTCATTCTTGCACATCATCTACAGGACAATGAGTTTCCTAAGACAAAATCACACACTCCTGTGCTGATAAGAATCTGTTGCTTCCCTCTGCTTATCGATTCCTTATGCTAAAACATAAGACTCTTAGAACTTGACTCCAACCTATCTTTCCATTTCATTTCCTTTTATTCACCTCCTACTGGATTCAAAGCACAAGTAAGCGTCTCACTGTTTTCCAAATATGCACCTTTCAAAACTTTATGCCATTATACCTATTATATCTGTTTATTTGACGAAGCTTTCTTTTATTATCTATTAGGTAAATTACTATCACACCTGAAGGCTCAGCTTAAATATCAACTCCTTTGTGAAATCTTCTATGATTCTTCCACACAAAGTTACTGTTCAGTCCCATCTGCTCAGATAGCACTGGATTTACAGCACTGTTAGGCCATTTATCATACTAGAGGTCCAGTGGATGAAATTCGTGCACTCGTTGGGGAGTCCCTCAGCCTGGCCTGCACCCTCTCGCAGTCTGGGAGCCCTCAGGGGATGTCCGGCTAATGGCAGTTGGACATCCTTAGTGCTGCCACAGAGGCAAGAGAGGCTTTCACCACTGTCGCTGCACTCTCCAGCCGTGAGCCCGGCTTCTGGCTAAGCAGCATTCCCCCTATGAGAGCACACTGACCACCAGGGGGCAGCTCCAGCATTGAGTGTCTGTCCCCTGGTGGTCAGTGTGTATCATAGGATCGGTTGTTCCACCATTTGGTTGGTTTGCATATTAGCTTTTTAGTATATAGGATATCCTAACTTTTCAGTTTAAGGGTCTGATCTCCCAACTAGACATTGAACTTCTTGAGGACATGGCCCAACCAAGGCTTAAACATTTTTTGTGTATCTAGTAGAGTGCCAGAAACATGAACAATTATTTCTTTCTCCTATTTCTATGTAAATGTGTACATGCAGGTCCTTGTACACACACAGATATAACAGACATATGCACAAATACATACACATGCACTCACACACACATACTCACATTTCTTGAGTGAAATGTGAATGAGGTCCAATGCATAAATATGGAAGTTAAGGAAAAAATAGAACTATAGTCAGCCACCAGCTGGCAGCCCCAATCTCTTACCATCCTGGAATGTGTCATTAATGGCAATGACAGCTTGGAAAGGTTTAGTCAGTTCGGCCCCTTGTGCTGAGCTGAGGAAAACCACAAATGTCTCCAGCCCTTCAATTGCTGGATACTGAGTGTCATCTAAGATCGTCAAGGTGCAATACTAGGAGAAAAAATCAGCATGTTAACTAGATTTACTGTGGTGATTGTCTTCAATATATATAAACATTGAATCATTACATTGTACACCTGAAACTAATATAGTGTTATATGTTAATTACATCTCAATTTAAAAAAATGACTTTTAATTAAAAAAAAGAAAAATTCAAGTAAACCTTACAGAATGCCAAACACATAACACCCATTTATTTTGGGAAATTAGGACACAGGCAACAACTTGTCTTTCTTTGGTGGTCTTAAATGAAGTTTCTTCTTATCCATAAATTGCACTCTTTTTATTACACACCCTTAGGTGTTTTGTTTCTAGATGTTTAGATCAAACGAATGTGGTTTCTATCCTAAATCCGTGGTGCTGGATGTAAGATGGTGAAAACATCACTTGGAGGGTTTTATAGACGATCCCTCTAAGTTTGTTCTCTTGATTGTATGTTTGTGTTTTTGAAGAAAGGGAAGATAGTAATATTGCAAGTGGAGTTTAGTGTCCTCCAGAGAGTTTGGAGAGCAGACTAGATACCACATTAACAGACTCATCCAGCCTTTCACGGCTGTATGCTCACCTGCTCAGTGACACCTGGTCCAAATTCCACCTTTCTAGAGCTGGGAACATAGTCAACTCCTGGAGTGGCAGAAGCTGGGTCTGAGGGACGCGTAGCACACCAGACAGATGTGAAGGTTGAAAGGTCAGTCCCATGGTGGATAACTGGGATCTTCACTGCTCCTGAAATGAGATTCATAGATTCCCAAGGTCAACTTTGACCCAGAAAATCAATGGTACTTTCCCAACATGTTCTCTTTCTCAGCAGCAGCAGTTTTATCCTGCTGGCCTGTCTACTCTAACCTCAGCGACGCTTGGTGCTCCCTCTGAGGAAGGCTGAGGTATCACCCTCCTTCTTTTTGCCAACACTGAGATTAAGAGCAGACCTAGAGGAGGGTCTCATGCAGGTTGTGCTGGAAAGTAGCCCTTAGGGGAAAATGATTTCGTGGCTTCATAAAGGAGACTGTTCACAAAAGAACAATGAACTGTAGGGGGAAGGATCCATTGGAAAACATTTCAAGCCTATATAGGGAGAAGAAATTCAGACGAGCGCCTCAGGGATGAGCTAGAAAATAGTCAATTAAGGGAAGAACCAGCTATGGGACTCTATGGGGCCTGAAGCTGAATGTTCCTAATTAAATGTTCCTAACTGGTTTGATTTCCCCATTTTATCTGAGTGGTGCACACATCATTACTTAAACCATATGTGCTTATTGCTTATCTTAGGAATGAAACTCATTTTCTGGTCCATTGTGACATCATACTTCATAGGGTCCTAATGATATACATGTAGATTTTTAGCTGTTTTCACAATCAAGGTGAGAGCAAAGCTACATGAAAACCCATCAGTCACATTTTTCTAGTCAGTTGTGAAATGACATTAGTCATGACTGAGCATTTGGTGTATAGCAAAGGAAGTGGCATTGTAGAAAGGTCTGGATTCTAAATCCAGCTCTGGCATATTAACTGCTTGATATTTGATGATTTATTTAATCTCTCTGAGTCTCCATTTGCTCTCCTCTATAATGTCATCTTCTCTAGAGAAGATTAAGTGAGAATGCATGAAATGCATGTTGCTCGGTACCTGGCATTCCGTAAGTACTCAAGAAGATCAGTTCCCACTGTCCCTCAGAATATCACCTTCAAAGAGGTGAAAGACCTTGGTCAAGTGGCTCCCATCAGTAGATACTTCTCACAGCTGCTACCCCTCTGGTAGTATGTTTGCCAGCAGAATGCGGAGGACCCCTGTGCAGCCAGGAGAGGGAAGGAGCCTGGGTAGAAAAATCTGCCCACTGACTGCTTTGGGCTGTAGTAATATGAATGAGAAAGTTCCACTTGTGAAGACACTGACATTTTAGAATGTATTTGTTTTAGCAGCGAGAAGTATATGAAATCACTTACCTCTATTCTCAATAGATCTCATTCCCCTCCTTTGCAAGCCAAAAAGCTTAGCACCATGCCTTCCCTCTCGACCATAGAGGTCTACCAATGACTGTAAGCCAGATCCTTCCCTTCCATCAGTAATCAAAGAAAGAAAAGTGATTCTTTTCTACGTCCCATTCTTGGTTGTAATGCCTAGCATTATATAATGTGTCGGACCAACAGTGATGTCACTGAGGAATGGCATTATCCTCAATTATATCCTTAATTGTCTAAGGATACTCTCAAACCTGAGAGGAAATCATTCAAGAAAGAGGTCAAGATATGGGTGATGAAACCCCAGAGATGCTCTCTGTTACCTGCATCCTCACTGACAGTGAAAGCTGTGTTGCCCAGGGACACGGTGGAGGCATCATTGGGACCACTGATGAGCACCTTGGCCGATGACACCCTTCCGATGCGGGCATTGTCAGAAGCACCTGCCAGGGCAATCTCAAACACTTCTTCCTCTTCATATTCGCTGTCATCAATGAGCATGATGTCACAGGTGGACATGGTGACACCAGGCCCGAATATCACACGACTGTCAGCAGACCTCCCTCTAGATTTAAAATCAGAGCCCGATTCTAGAGCGTAGAGGCTACTTCCCATAGCTGAGTTAGGGATGGTGTAGCAAATCACAGACACAATGCTGCTTGCATCCCCTGAAATACAAAATGGCAAGAAAACCAAAGCATTTGAATGAGTGCTTCTCAAATTCTAAAATCTCTGATAAATTAGTGAGCTTGGTTCCCTCTGACATATTCCACCACTATTCGTGTTCACGCTCTGGCATGAAACCTTCCAGCATTGCAGTCTCTTTTGAACTTATGAAATAAACCACTTGAGGGTTTAATATACCCCAGATACTTCACCAAACAACTTAAAATGGATTTCCTAGTCTGTGAATTTTGTGCTCTGTTAATTCACAAGACTCACTGCCCACCATCTAAGACCACAGCGGGTGGAAAGATAAGAGACATATTTGGTACTTTAAGTAGCAAAGTAATTGTGTCCTGAAGGTAGAGCTATGGGCACAGTTCACTGCCTTTCTGAATAAACTTCTGTACTTTAACTCCCAGGGAAACACAAGCTTGTTTTAAAAAAAGAAAGACAAAACAAAATAAAACCCTCTTTTCTGTACAAATGCCTTTACTTATTAACGCTGCCACTGCCCTGAGTGATGGCCTATTCTGGGCCCACTTGCTGGTCCAGAGCAATCGGTGGGACTTGCTTGTTTTCCAAGGGGCACCTCCAAGGGTTTGCAATACTTACAGTGTTTGTTACACTAACACCCAGCCAGCACATTCAATAAAAAACTGACATTAGCCCCAGTCAGTTTGGCTCAGTGAATAGAGCATCAGCCTATAGACTATTGGGTCCTGGGTTCGATTCCAGTCAAGGGCATATGACTGGGTTGCCTTGATCCCTGGTGGGGGTATGCAGGAGGCAGCCAATCAATGATCCTCTCATCACTGATGTTTCTATCTCCCTCTCCCTCTCCCTCTCCCTTCCTCTCTGAAATCAATAAAAATATATTTTAAAAACACACACAAAACAAAAACAAACAAACAAAGAAAAAAACCTGACATCATTACTTATAGTTGCTGTGTGGCTTTGAATGAAGATTTAATTCCCATGTGTTTTAAAGTCTCAATGTTGTACAATAATAAATCCATATGATCTTTGGTTTGAGTTTTAGCCCCTCAGGAACTGACCTTTAGTTTTTACACACAGTTTACTTCTCATCAGAGCTCTATATGTGACTCTCATGGAAGGAAATCTTTAAACACATATCTTTCAAGAACTAAGATGGGAAATCAGTTTTTACAAACTGTAACTTCCCTCCTTGACCAAGGCTACTAAACATATTATGGACTGGGTGATTGATTAAGAATCCCGAGTACATGAATATTTGCAAGGCCAAATATAAAGTGTTTTAGTCCCATTAAAGAATCAATGGGTGTGCTAACAGCCTGAGCTACCAAGAGAAGCCTTCTGATAGAACTCACTGGGTAGGATCTTTATCAGGGCTGTGCTGGGGGTTTAAATGAGTTAATACATGTAAAGTACTTGCACATCTGAGTTAATATGGTACTTGAGCACTTGGCACGTAAATGGGACTCAATAAACGTTAGCTATTACAAAGCTCCTTGTCACTTTCGGCGCCAACAGACCTTTTCTTTCAATAGGTGCAAACAGAAAACCAGCGCTCTCGTTGACCCGGTAGGTCTTCTTATCAAACTCTAACGTGGGTTCGTCCTCAGTGTCATTGATAATGACCTTCGCCTGGGTGAACTCCCCTAGTAGGGCGTATGCTGGCATGCTGAGCTCCACGGTGAAACTCTCCATCTTCTCAAACACGTCATCATCGTTGATGACAATGGTGCAGGATTTGGTGTCCTCTCGCTCATCAAACTGCACCTGTCACAAAGGAAACAACAAGGAGTTAAGCTGTGCCTCAGCTTCCCCTGCTCTGCTCCCCCAGAAGGCCATGGGCAAAGAGGGCCCAAGTCCGGCGAGCACTGAATGAAGCAGCTGGTTCTTCTAGCCCCAACTTCCTGCTGTATCACCTGGAACGCAAGGCTACCTCTTCCCGTTCTTCATCTACAACTGGACTGGTTTACTGTATAGGGACACGGAGGGTGAAGACATCCCCTCCCATTTAGTGACTGTATTAAAACATGTAGGTAACTGTTCATATCCTGTTTTATTAACTCACTTGAGCAAGAGTTATTTGATTACTTAGTCCCGCTTCTATTTGTGGCAAGTTTAACTGGAAAGATCTTTGAACTTGGAATGTGAAGTTCTAGGCTGACGTTCTGTTTTTTTGTTTTGGTTTTTTTTTTTTTTTTAGTTTTAAGCTGGGTCAGGCTTTGAAGCTTTACATACATCAGTTTATTTTAAAACATTGAACAAATGCAAGATATTATCCTATTACCATTATCATATTATTGTACAATTAAAACTGACATAGAATCTCAGCTTACTGTATAATGAAGTTTGAATTCAGAAAAAGTTACATTGAGAAAAAACCAGACTGAATTTTAGCTTTATATCTGACTAAATCCTTTGCAAATGAAACCTATAATGTGAGTACATTTAGCCTGGTACAAAGGAGATAAATTATTATATATGCACTTAATTGTAAACTTACAGGGATATATGGTGGTTTTACTTTACCCCAAAATAAAAGAGGAAGACAAAACCTTCAAATGGAATCAGGGCTCTGGATCTGTTCAAAATTGAAAGGGTAGGAAATGGGATTGGAATATACTTTGTGTAAACAGAAACAAAGAAAACGTGTAAAAATAGTCATAAACCTCTGAAAACACATAATTTTCATCAAAAGTAAATTACCATTACTATCTAATCAGCTAATCAATTTTTACTAAACTCCACATTTCAAAACACTCCCAACTAAATGAAACACTCCAAAAATCTCTATTTAAAACCTAGAACACACTTCCTTTTATCTTTCCCTGAAAAAGAGGCATATATAGCTCTTTTTATCATTTTGTTAAGACTCTTCTAGTTCCTCATTTAAATCTGACATAAGCGGCCTTAGCTTAGTTCTGCTGACATGACTCAAAGAGAGCCCACTCCTCTTTATGGTTCCTGTTACTTTATGTTGACATAAGAATAATGAAGTTACTTTGAAAAAACATTTAATCAATACCTAATAAGTGCCAGGCATTGTGCCATACATAAAAGATGACAAAAACAGGGCATTCTGCCATTAAGGAGCTTACTATTTAAGTCCCCTCCTTTCTCTTTTGCTTTCATTCTCCCCTTTTTCTTTCTCTCACTCCACCTTGACACTGATTACCACCACTGCTTTATATAGAGATGACAAATTTATCTCCCTACCCAGAACTCCTCTCCGTACTCTCTACCTAGGTATATAGCTGTCCACTGATGGCTCTAAGGCAACTCACACTCACCATGTTCAAAGCAAAGTCAAGATCACCCCCTCACCAAGCCTGCTCCTCTGTGTCCCCTCCCAGCAAGGGGCATCATCATCCACTTTCCCTTATGCCCCACTATCTAATCCACTGCTTAGTCCTCTCACTTGATGGCTTCCTCATCAGTTGAATCCACCCACTTCTCTCCCCTTTCACTTTATAACTGCAGCTTAAGCTCCCATCATCTGTCACCCAGCCCATCCAAAGCCTCCCAATTGGTCTCCCCACACTCCCTCCCTTCAGGTAAAGAAGATAGAGAGAAAAGGTTAGAATTCTGAAGGCTGAGTGTAGAACATTATGTCTTGGAGACTTTTTTTTTGGTCATGAAGCAAAATGTAGACTGAGAAGCTACACATAACTTAAGCTTCGGCAGTTAGAATGTCAATGGAATTTAGGCAGGCAATGAAGAACAAAGTACTGTGAGAATTGAAGATAGGAAAATTACTGAGGAAAGCTGCCAATGGAAAGGAAGGGGGGAATAAAAGAAAATTGGAAGGTGCCACAATAGTCTATAACCTCGTCACAGTCCTTGCAGGCAGTTCAGGAATCAGAGGCCCTCTCGCCCACTTACCTGACCAGCATACTCCACGTAGTCCTGCTGCCCAGGCTGGGAGCTGACCCTGGAGCTGGAGCTGGAGCTGGCAGTGCCTTGTTCTGTGTGACACAGGACTATGGCGTATTGGTTCAGGTTCCCAGTCCTCTGCACTGTGACGCTGACAGACCCCGCCTTCTCACTGACATTGTAGCTACAAACACACAAAATAGTCGTCTCTGAAATTCTACCCCTGGGTTGTGAAGAATCTGCTAGTTCAATGCCAGTGTCCTCTGGTTACTTATATCCTGGTTTTACTGCTGAGTAGCTAAGCGACTTTGGGCAAGTAACCTTCTTTCTGTCTCTACTGCTTTGTTGTTGCAGGGGCAACAACAGTATTCATCTCATAAATTCAAAGTATTAAGGTGATGTAGGTCAAGTGCTAGTTCAGTGCCTGATACATACAGTATTCAAGAAATACTTGGTATAATTATTATTTTTATTATTGTTATCACCACCCCCTTATCAGATGACTACAGCAGGCCCACAGAGTGCTTTGCCCAGAATCCTCTGCTTGCCTGACTCCTTTCTCAAGAATGAAAACACAATGACGCTTGTACCTAGTATGTTTAAAGCTGATGAGGGACCACTGGATGTGGAAGACATTATCTCTGACCACGTTGGGTTTACTGTCTTTCACCAGAAACTGAAAACTATCCATCATCTCATGGATCTTCTCCTCATGCAATACGTAACGAATCAACCCCAAGTTCACATCCTCTGTGAGAAAAAAGACACTGCGTTAGCCCAGGGTTACAAAAACAGCCTCATAGCTGTGCACACTGACACACTCAGTCTATTCTTCTAATGGGTCCTGGACAGAACATGTGTTCCCGAGAACAAAAAGGGGTAATAGTCTTAGAAATTACTGCTTCCTCCAGATGCAAAAATAAGATCCTGTAGCTCCATGTGACAAAACGCTATATTTATGTACAGGAAATACACTATGGTGTTGTAAATGAGAACTTCCAGGCCTTGGCAAAAAGACACTTCAATAAAGGTCTATGGAATGTTAGCGGCAGATCTGAGAGCTGACAGAGAAAAGTCTTCGACCCCATCCTCTGTGTGCATATGCTCATATCCACACCACTCCCTTCTAATAAGGTTCCTTGGAAGGCATGTGTTACTAAGAAGAGCTAAGGTTGGATTAAAACAGCCCCCACACAAGGCACAGGTAACATGGGCTAGGAGAGCACAGAAGACTGAGGACAGAGAGAAAAAGGAAATACGGCACATGAGTCATTACAGGCAGTTTCTCGTAACTGCTCCCAATGAAGCCCTTCCACAGAAGTCAGCTAGATTCTAGAAGACCCCAAGGGGCGTCTGGGAAACTAAAATACGAAATGGTCTGCTTGATATGATTCAAAGCAGGAAAACATTTCTGTTAAGGAATCTGCCCACATTGATTTTAATTTCTTTGCTGAAGACTTTAAAAAATATCCATAACCCTTAGAGGACAAACCACACAGGATCACGGATCTCTCATAAAGCCTGGGGGCTGTTTTTGTGGTTTCTTTTTAAAAAAAACCGAGCATTGACATGATCCCTTCCAGAAAACCTGGCCAAAACCTAAAGCAATTTGGGAGCTGAGGAAGCATGGTAAAGGTGAATTTTTTGGGGGGGGAGGGGCAGAGGGAGCATAATTCAGAGTAACAGGAAAAAAGTCAGAGACGTAAAATTCCAAAGTTGGGATGGCTAGACATTAAAAGATTTGTATGTTTGTATGTAGGTTACTTAGGGGTGAGAGTGGTCGTAGAACAGATTCCTCCCATTTCCCAGTTCCCCGAGGCCCCACCCTGTGTGAAGGTCACGGCAGCTCGGCCAGGCTGCAGCTTGTTCTCCACGTGGCCATGCCTGGGGCCCGTAGCGATCTCATAGACAAGTTGCAGGTCTTCCGTGTCCGGGTCCAGGGTCAGCAGTTCTTTCCTGGTGATCAAGTTGGTTGCCTGGAATAGAAACCCATTAAATTTAACTCCTGTTGTGGGAATAAAGTAAGAACAAGACCCAGTGACTCAGATTTAATTCAGCTCAACAATGACTGACTGAGTGCATTTACTGCACAGAAAACTCTGTCGGTATTGAAGAGGCTCTACAGATAAAAGCCAGCCGGCCTCTGCCCTTGATGTGTTCACACTTTATTGGGAAAGAAAGGCTGATAAGCAATGTAGCTTTGGCAAGAGCTATATCGGGAAATTAAAAAAAAAAAAAAAAAGAGTGCTATGCACTTTTTTGGGAATGGGAGAGATAATTCCAGCTGAACTGGGGCAGAAGAGATTTGAGATGGTGGAATTTGAGCTTGGCCTTTAAAGAAGGTTGGGACTTTGAAAGAATGATACAACACAGGAAAGACGATCACTCCGGAAAATACAGGAGTCAAATGCAATGCTTGCAAGTGAGTAAGATATATATGATACCCCAATTTTGCCCAAATATACTGCTTATATTTGAATTCACTCAAAAAATATTTAGAGAGAATCACTGATTGGCTGCCTCCAGCATGTTCCTATAAGCCCGCAACCCGACCGGGCATGTGCCCTGACCGGGAATCGAACCAGGACCTCCTGGTTCCTAGGTCAATGCTCAACCACTGAGCTACGCCAGCCGGGCCTTAACTCACTCAAAAAATATTTAATGAGAGCAAAGGTTTGAGAGAAAAAAGGGGTGGTCAATAGTATTAAATGTTTTTAACTCTAGGAAAGTAAGGACATGTAAGTGACCTTTGGACTTGACAAAATAGAGGTCATTGGTGACTCTGACAAGAGTCCCTGCAGTAGGGTAGGGGTGGGAAGTAGAATTGCGGAAGGTTTAGAAGAGAGTGAGATGGTTCTGAATATGGAAAAAAATAAATGAAATAGGGCAAAAGAATTGATACTAATTTTGTTTGATATATTTTAAAAATTCTGATAAGTTTGGTGGAAAGCTATAGCATAACACCTACATATAAAAGCATACCTTGTTTTATTGTGCTTCTCAGGTGCTGTGTGTTTCAGAAACTGAAGGTAAGACCCTCCACCAACAAAAAAGGTTATGACTCTCTTTACTGAGATGCCCGCTTTATTGCAATGGTCTGGAACTGAACCCACAATATCTCTGAGGGGTGCCTATACAACCAACTAATCAGCTCCATAGGGAAGAGAAAATCTACGTCTTAGAGGGAAAACCACAGGCAAAAGAAAGAAACCAGTTCTCAAACTCAACTCAAGAACTGTGTGTGTTTGGGTGGGGACAAGAATTTAATGCTAGACATGGTTATGGCATATCTTAAAATGACCAAATTGGGCTTTAGGAGAAGGAGAATGAAATTTCTAAAGTATTCCTCTGAGGACATTCACCCACAAAAATACCTCCTTCCCATTAATGGCATATTCCAGATATGTCCCCAAATCTATCTTTCCCTTCTTCTAGTTAACAAACTTTTAGCTGGGCACCTGACTAATCAGCTAGACACTCTATCTCCCAGCCTCCAGGCAACAGATGAGCCCATGTGACCCATTTCTTGCCAAAATAATATGAGTGTAAGAGATGTGTTTAATTTCCGTACCACTTGCTTAAAATATATCCCTTGCCCTTGCCATGGGTAGTGTTGCTAAGTGGTTAGAGGATCACCCCGCACACTGAAGGGTATTGGGTTTGATTCCTGGTCAAGGGCACATACCTGAGTTTCTGGTTCACTCCCCACCCTTTGGGGCACATGCAGGAGGCAACCAGTCAATGTGTCTCTCTCACATCGCCTCTCTCTCTCTCTCTCCCCCTTCCCTTCCTTCCTCTTTTCCTTCCTCCCTCCCTTCTTTCCTCCCTCCCACTCTCTCTGAAAAGCAATGGGAAAAATATCTTCAGGTGAGGATTAAAATATCTGTATATTCCTTGCTCTCTACTTCTCTATTTTCCTCTTCCCATGGACTAAAATACTGATGACTAACTGAAGAGATTAGGGTAACTCCAGTCAACGGCTACAAGCCAGTAATGGCAGAATGGCAAGAGAGAAGGAACCTGTGCCTCTGAATTATCATGCAGAGCCCTGAACTTCCACCCTGGATGTGAGGGGGCAAATACCTGCTATTTTGTTTGAGCTACTATATTTTGGGAGCCATTGTATAAGAACATGTTAAACTATATACAATCTGAATCAAACCCATGAAGCTCTCCAATCTCAGGAATATCAGCTTACTTAGGGGGGAATAAAAATGACTTGAGCTAGAGTTCTTAGTCATAATCTATCATCATGTTCAAGGCTACTGTCCAAGCTGGTTAGTGTGGAACTGGCCGATGGAGGGGCCTTACCTTGCCATCCATACGCTCCAGCCACTGGAGCCCCAGGTTTGTGACAATTCTCGGAGTGCTGTCATCTACTGGGAGGATGTCTACTCGGAACTGCTGAGGCGCTGCTGTGATAATCTGGGGCGGGCGGGGGGGTGGGGGGGGAGCCAAAAAAACTCATCATTCACAGACATCTGAACTGTCAGGTCTGGAACCCTGAAATCAGTTGACACTTCAGAGAGGGAGCTAAGCCGGTTTCCACCACTTGTCACACCTTGGCGGGAGACTTAGGGAGAATACTGCCTGCTAAAGGGCACTACACAAAGGAAAGCGAGAAACCAGGGGCACAGGCGGGGTCTTCACCTGCCATGGAAGCTGACGTTTACACACCTCTGCATGTAGTAAGTTCAACATTACCCTGAGGTGAAACAATAAGCAAAACATTTTCCTTTCAATAACTCTTGTTAAATCTTTCCTGAGAGGCAGAAGAAAGCCATCATTAAAATGTTAATGTCAAAGTCTCCAGGTGGAACTCTGCCAGATGTAGAAAGAGGTTTCCTGGGAAGAGATTTTTCGCCCCCTCCCCCCTTTTTTTCAGTGAGCTATCCATATGGGGAAAAAGGAAGAAGAAATTAAGAATAAAATATTTGTGTCAATGGGGGGAAAGGGAGACTTATGTAATACTTTAAACAAGAAAGAATTTAAATTAAAAAAGAATAAAATATTTGTGGGCATAATGAAAAGAAACTTTGGTTTATAATTTCAATCTCCCTTAGACCGATCCACACAACACATACGCGGCACCTCCCTGTTCGAGGGGAAAAGGTGGCTGCCACGCAGGGCAGCAGATGCTGGCTTTCCAACCTTCTACCCCCCTCCTTGTAAGCAATTTCCATTTGTAAAATAACAGGGTCCCTCTGGAGACCTGCAGTGACCTTTTATGTTTATTGGAGAGGTAGCCCTCTTGCTGATTTATTCTGAAATCTTTTTTCTCTCCTGAAGGTCGCACTAACTGGGAGCAGCTGCAGTGCAGGAGGGAGAATAAAAGCGATGAGCTCCCAGGGGGGTGATGCGTCGCAGACCCCGCGATGGCAGGGGAATCCTGACTCTTTGACCCTCTGAGAACGACCTTCTCACAGGCTGCTGGTCTCTAAAGGGTGCAGGAAGACCTTTCTTCCACAAAGGAACCATCCCCATTCATCACCAAAGTCTGAAAGGGACTGTGCAGGATGGAGCTGACCCTGCTGTAATCCTTGAAGGATGGTAGGGTGTGACGATATAGCTCACTCAAACTGCTTCTGCAGAGTCAGAGACAGACGCCTGTGATGTAGGAGTCCACGCCTACTTTTTACCTGGGTTGCAGTTATTCCCAGCAGAGGGTGTGGGACTGCTGGACACCAGGCTAAGAAGGAATGAGTAAAAGTAGCAGGAAAGGTAGTGCAGGGGCTGTCTTAATGCTTCTTCCAGATGCCTGGATAGCAGAAGGGAACAATTCTCTCAAAGAAATAAAGCTGAATGGTTGCATGGCCTCAAGACAAAAGTCTTTACCTGTTTCACTTGCTGATCCTAAAATGATGACACATGATGATGACAGCCACAGTTGATTGGATGTTCCTGTGTATGGCACTGGGCTAAGTGCTTTACATACATCACGAAGGTGGTATCATCCCCATTTTATAGATAGGGAAGCTGAGGCTTAGAAAGGTTAAATGACGTGCAAAGTCACTCAGCCAGTCGGTGACAGAGCTAGAATTTAAATCAGTGTCTTTTGGATGAAGAAACTGCACTTTTAGCCGTTGCTATTCTTCATGAGACTAAGAAACTTTGGCTGACTGAGGGGACATATAAGAGAGCAAGACAATCTAGAACCATATGAAATTAGTAAAAAAAAACAGATGAAAGAAAAATGACAGGAAAGGAGAAAAATAACAGAATAATAACAATAACTATCAACTTCTATTGAAAGTGCTCATAATTTGCTAACAGTGTTAACTACATACTATCGATTATCTCTTTGAAACCTCATCTAATTGAAGCTGATGATTATTATTGTATCCATTTTGCAGATGACAAGAGGAGGCTTAGAGGAGCTAAGTAATTTGCTGAAGGCCAACTGATAAGTGACAGAACAAGAACTAAAACAAGGCTATCCTTGGCCTTGAAATGCCATGTTGTGGACAACCTCAGGCATGTTCTGCTATGCCTCCCTCTCCGTTGCTTCTCCTCACCTCTTTCCCTCCTTCCTCAATAATAAAGAAGGGGTTCGTCCCATCAGCAACAGTGAAGGTGAACCAGTCTTTGAGGGAGTTGCTGCCATCGTGGCTGTAGCTGACTCGGTTCTGGTAGATGTCCTCCATGGTGAAGGTGGAGACGAACTGGAAATGCTGCCCATTGGTGGTTCGCTCGATGCTGCCATGACGTGGGGGCTGCACAATGGTGAACGTGACAGACTCAGCCTGTGGAGGAGGCAAAAAGCAAGAGGAGAAGGGACTTCTTAAGAGAAACCAGATGTGCCAGTGATGGCCAACAGGTGGTCAAGTGTAGTCAAACCTAGAGACATTTATAAAATAAGAACTGCATTTTTTATGGTTATCAAAAATAAAGCTAAGGAGGTAAATTGTATTGGTTACTATAATTGAATTTATATTCTGATGCCTTCAGTTGTAAGACTAAGGCATTTATATTTGTCCTTTGGGGGGGTAAAAAAACCCCACCTGAATCTTTAACCTCTCCCAGGATGATAGGAACTAGACCTTTAAAAATTATTCATTTCTTTTCCATCCATTTCCCCCCACTTCCCAAAACTCTTATATCCAGAATCCCATATGCATCAGAACAGAAGTTTATTTCCCATTTCTAGTCACTGCTTCTAAGGCGATACATAGAAGCAAAAATAAAGAGGTAGAAAACCCTGCTCAAGACTTTCCAAAGATTTCCCACCAACGTAGAATAAAATGAAAAGGCCTGACCTGGACCAACCAGGCCCGTTGTGACCTGGTCCCAGGACTCCTCTCTGGGCCCGCTCTCCCCCTCTCCTGCTTGTTTAGGTTCCCACCTCTTGGCCTCTTGTTGTAACTCAAAAGTTCTAAGCACACTTGACCCCAGGGCCTTTGCACTCTGGTTCTTCTGCCCAGGGACTGAGGCTCCCAGATGACTGCATAGCTTGCTCTTCTGCTTCATATCTCTGCTCCTCAGAGAAGCCTTTCCTGCCCACTCTGTCTAACATAGCACAATCTCCATCTTCTTTAGCTTGCTTTAGTTTTATTCATAGCACTTACAATATCTGACATGGTATTACATGTTCTTTCTTTATTGTCTGTCTTCCTCAACAAAGGTTGAAAACTCCCTAAGGCTGGAACTTTATGTGTTTTGCTCACGGCTCTGTCCTTCAGGTCTAGAGCAGAGCCCGCACAGGTACGTAATGAGTATTTGCTGAAAGAGTGAACAGATGAATGAATGAGCGCTGGCAGAGGGTAGAGTGCACATAGAACTAATTAATAATTGCTGTGGTACTCTTATGGGAGCTAAATTGTGCCAGAAGGTTACATGCTTTTATCTGAAAGCATCATGAGAATGAGAGTTCTGTCTCTACAGGCTCTGTTTTACTGTATAAAGCCTAGTTCTCTGAGGATGCCTAAATTGTAATAATTAGTTGTCATCCAGAGAGTCTGAATGAAGAAAATTAAAAAAAGGGAAAGATCTATTTTTTCAGTTTCTTTAGTTCATTAGATTCTATATATAAGTGAAATCATGTGATCAATGCAACAGACATGATTCTCAGAGGGAAGTGGGGTTGGTGGAGGAGGGGTGGGAAGAGATTAACCAAAGAACTTATATGCATACTAGAGACTCGGTGCATGAAATTCATGCACTCAGGGGGTTCCCTCAACACAGTCCGGGACGCCTTGGGGATGTCTGACTGACCGCTTAGACCCAATTTAGCTCCCACAGGGAGCGGTCCTAAGCTGACAGTTGGACATCCTTAGCACTGCCACAGAGGCAGGAGAGGCTCCCGCCACTTCCACTGTGCTCGCCACCCATGAGCCACTCAGGGCTTCTGGCTGAGCTCTTGTGTTGTGTGTCAGCCCCCTGGTGGTCAGTGCACGTCATAGCAACCAGTCATTCCCCCGTTCGGTCAATTTGCATAGTAGCTTTTTATTATATAGGCTATGCATAACCCATGGACATAGACAATAGTGCAGTGAAGGCCTGGGAGGGGGCAGGAGTAGGGTGGAGGCGGTCAATGGGGGGCAAAATGGGACATCTATAATACTTTCAACAATAAAGAAAATTAAAAAGAAAAGAGGGAAAGATATATAGGTGCCATAAATCCTTGTTCATGCTAATAAGGAATAATTTTCTATAAATCATGGTAAAAATTCAGCATGTTAAAAAGATTGTTGCATGTAATCAGGGGAGAGAGTGAACATACTTAGGGTTTCAGAAAGGGTTTAAAAGCAGTTTGATGCAAATGTATTCACTTCCTCTTTTTCAGAGGGCTGCAGTCTCTTCAGGTTTTTAGTCCTTCAAGGGCACTTGTTCTAACCTCACCCCCCTGCCCTCACCTTGAGATGCTCAGTCACAAAGCAACCACTGGACTCAGCAGATCAGCTTCTCATTCAGCCAGAGAACTCAGGGGCATGTTCTTACCTCTGTATCTGCATCCACGGCCTTGAGCTCAAATTCCGTGATGGTCTTCCTCACACCCTCCTGCACCCGCATCCCCACATTCTGTACAACGGGCAGCGAGTCATCCACAGGGCGAATGGTGATGTGGAACGTCTGTGTCACCTAGAATGGCAGACATGTGAAGACCAGAGAGACACAGGGCCCCAGCCCCACCCAAGTAGAAGGTAAGTGCCCTCTACTTTCTCCTTCACACCATCCCTCACATGATGGACTGACCAGGAACCCAAAAATGAATTCTCTTGGACAAGACCCCCGGGGGCTGTCAGAAGCCGCCTGATCTTGGCTGAGAGCAGAGGGAAGTGAAGCTCAGACAGCACCAGCTGCCCTGCAGATGCTAAGGGAATCCAGTTCCTCACCTACCTCATGGACTCCATCCGAGAGCGTGAAGCTGAAGGCATCTGAATGGTTCTCAGATTCACTAGAGTGGACATACTGAACGTTTCGTGAAGCCAGGTCAGCCTGAGTAAAAGAAGTGATCAGGATACCTGGGAAAAGGGGAGAAGAGAAACAGAGAAAGGATGCAAAAATGCTCACCATACTTCTGAGGCTGGGGAAACGTCATATGCTCACTAGATAGAGTCCTTGGCATTTGTCTCCTAGCATTTATGTGCTTCTCCCTGAGACCTGGTGTTAGAGTTGTTTGCCTACTTTTTTTTCTACAACAGCATATGTTCTGTGGGAGCACATGTTAACGTAATTATCCAGGCTTCTACTATGTGCCAAGTCAACAGCAGGTGCTCAATAAATGTTACTCTCCTTTCTCTTGGGGCTTATGCATGCAGGTCAAATCTGTGAAAGGTAGAGACAGTGCCTTATTCTCTAAATTCTTCTCTCTTAAGTTTTATATTCCCCCATAGTCTCATAGCCCTTTCTGAAAAACCTATCCTAATTTTTAATATTGTGCAATGGGAACACTGGACTAATAGGGCTTGGCTAAACCATAGCCTTGTTTCTGTGATTGGTGGGGCTTCCCCAGCCCCCACAGTTTCATTGGAAATTCTTCAAGGTCCCTTTCCAGGTCTGTGATTCTAGCTTCTCATATACCATGTTGGCCGGGCTGACAGTAGACTTACTGCATGACTCTGGGCTTTGGGCAATCATTCTATATCAACTCTAAAACGACCTAGAAAACTATTATCCTTTAATAACGATAGAAAACATATTAATTTTTTTAGAGTCATTTTGAAAGTACAAAAATCTAAAGTGATTTTGAATAATTAATGCCAAAGTATCCCACAAGTGAATAATATCTCTCTGTTTTTAAATGTCAAACAACAATTAGCGTAGAATTCTTGCTTCCATGTTAGGGCTCTGGGACTTACTTCCTGGTCCCAGCCAAGACTGAAACAAAATCACATCTTTTACACCCTCAGCACCAATTGCCTGATGTGAGTGTTGGGGTATTAATCCATTTAATCTAATCCTTCTGTTTGGTCCTGCAAATCATTTGCTGCTGCCTAAAATTTATTATTTGTCATTGTAAATCCTGGCAAAACCACTGTAGCTTTCCTGTAAAAAAAACAAACACAAACACTCACACACACACTCAGAAATTGTACTTTGACTGTGACGCAAGTATCACTGCCATCCTAAAAAATTAATAAACCTGCATGGTTTACATTTGCATCTCTCTTTATCATCTGAAATTTGTTGCCCAGATACAATAGCCTCCTGATACTGGGGCATTAATTTTTTGATGAGGCGTTTTATATTTCTGTGCTTGCTACATGAGCTCTTGACAGGCAAAAAAATGTAGCCCCTGTCTTATAGCTTTGTCTTGTAGTCTGGACAGAAATCCATACCATGCTTTAAAAATTTAATAACTTCAGACTGGCTGCGCTGAGAAATTTAAATCTTTTCCCCTGCGGTGACTCCCTCCTCATAGCTCACGGGGAAATGCTTGTCTGGATTCTCACAATCTACTGGTCACCTAATTCACTCTTCTCTTTATGAGAACCTAGGACTGACTGAGGAAGGTGATAGAATTTTCCTTCCTCTTTGGAAGGAAGCACTGGGATTGATTTTTAAAACATTTTTGAGAGGAAATGGACATATAATAAATAGCACACATTTAAAATGTACAATTTCATAAGCTTTGGCACATCCATAAAATCATCACCTCAATCAAAATAGTGAACATATCCATCACCCCCAAAGTTTCCAGCTGACAATAATTCTTCCACTCTTTCCATCCCCTACCCTATCCCAAAGCAATCAATAAATTGCCTCCTGTCATTCTAGATCAATGGTCCTCAAACTTTTTAAACAGGGGGCCAGTTCACTGTCCCTCAGACAGTTGGAGGGCCGGACTATAGTTTTTTTAAAAAAACTATGAACAAATTCCTATGCACACTGCACATATCTTATTTTGAAGTAAAAAAACAAAATGGGAACAAATACAATATTTGTATTTGCATGTGGCCCACAGGCCGTAGTTTGAGGAACCCTGTTCTAGATTAGTTGGCATTTTTTCTGATTTTTAAAAATAAATAGATTCATACAGTATGTACTATTTTATGCATAGTATCTTTCACTTGTTATAATCATTTTTCAATTCATCCATATTGTACCATGTGTTAACAGTTCATTCTTTTTATGGCTAGGTACTATTCTATTGTGTGGATATGCCATCGTTTGTTTACGCATTCACGTGTTGGTGAACATTTAGGTTAGTTCCAGTTTGTGGCTATTATAGATAAAGCTGCTACGGTCATTTGTGTACAAGTCTTTGTACCGACCTAAGTTTTCATTGTTTCTGGGCAAATCTCTAAGAGTAAAATGGCTGGAATATGTCTTGGGTCATGCTTAACTTTTTAGAAAACTGAGAAACTATTTTCCAAAGAAGGCAGTACCACTTGCCATTCCCACAGCAGTGCATGAGGGCTCTGGGCTTCATCTTAGTGGGCCTTTCCCACTTCTATCTAGAAAACACTGAACACCTACTGTGCAGAATACTATTGCAGGCTTGCTTATATATTTTAGATTTTATCCTTTAACAACTCTGGGAGGTCAAGGTTGGCATGTTACCTCGTTTTGATAGATCAGACACTGTGATCCAATTAGAGTAGCAATGTGGCCTATCCCAGGTCACACATCTAACAGGGGGACAGAGCTGGAACTGGAGATCAGGGTTGTCTAACTCCAAAGTTTATGCCTGCTAGGAGTATGTTTTTATAAAACTCATCTAGACTTTTCAGACTAGACAAGGAGCCTCTTGGATATCACCCTTATCCTTTAATTGTTTTCAATATAAAAGTAATACATGGCTATTAAAGAAAATGTAAAAAGCACAGAAAAGTAGTAAAGGATCACAGAAATCACTCATAGTATGGAATCACAAGAATCACTCATATATCTACCACTAAAATATCACCATTGTAATATTGCTGAATTGAACTGTTTCTTATACTTGATTGGCTATAACCTTTTTTTATCTGAAATATTGATTTTGATGGGGTACTTAATATTTTTATTTAAATGATACCAATGATTAAGTGCCAGAGGGTAATGAGCTGCACCTAGAATGCAAGCTTCAAAGGGACAAGCATTTTGGTGATTTCCTCACCAATGTGCACCTAGAATAGTGCCTCGCACACAGTAGGTACTCAAAACATTTTTGGTGAATGAATTTAGCTCATCCACTACAATCAATATCTGAGGCCTTACCCATTGAGCACAGAATTTTCAATCTCTCTGTACCTCCCCCCTCCCCAATTTTAGCCGTTGCTAATTGGGCATTGGAAAACTTCAGCTACTTGCTCACCACCAAGATGGTGTTTCCAGTAACATGTTCTCCCTGTTGGCTGTCACAGCAAGTACTTACCTTTTGAAAGGTTGCAGGCTTTTAATCCCATGGAAGGTATTTGCAGTCACCAACCTACTGGCTACACTATGTCTCTGGCAGTATGACGGGGACCCACATTAACCCTGTCAGCTTTTCCAATTCCCTCGAAAGGCCAGAACATTAGAGTGGTGTGGGAAAAAAGCATCTCTGAAGAAAGTACCTTCTTAAGTGGAGGTTAGGCGATTGCCTTGGCCTCTTGCTTTCAGCACGGTCGGGATGGCCCTGTACATGGGAACAGTGCTATGTCGGAACCAGTGCTGAACCACTGCAGGCTCATGCCATGGGAGACTCTCAGCTTTTCTTCAAAGCCTCCAGTTATGGGCTAAATTGTGCTGCCCCTTTCCACCCCCCGCCGCCAACTCATATGTTGAAGTCCTAACCCTCAGTGCCTCAGGTGTGACATTACTTGGAAACAGGATCATTATAGAAGTATTGAGGTCACTAGGGTGGGACGTAATCCAATATGACCATTGTCCATATAAAAGGGGAAACTTTGGATATACACATACTAGAGGCCTGGTGAACGAAATTCGTGCATGGGTACGGTCCCTAGGCCTGGCCTGTGATCAGGGCCATCTTCCCTGGCTGCCTGAAGCCGGCCCCGCCCCCTGCTGCCAACCACCCTGGTTTCCCCTTGCCATCGGGTGATCGGTACCTGATGGCTGGGGGAAGGGACCGAGAGGTCGACTGTTCCCACCTGCTCGCCAGCCCCATCCCCGCTGCTGGTCACCCTCTGTGTGTGGGGTGACCTCTTGCAGTCTGGGACCCCTTGGGGGATGACCACCTGCTAGCTTAGGCCTGCTCACTGGGGGATTTGGCCTAAGCTGGCAATCAGACATCCCTCTGGCAGCCCGGCAGCCCTCAGGGGATGTCCACTTGCCAGCAAGGAGAGCAGACCTAAGCTGTAGTCGGACATCCTTAGCGCTGCTGAGGAGGCAGGAGGGGCTCCCACCACAACCTCTGTACTGGCAGCCATCAGCCTGGCTTGTGGCTGAGCAGAGCTCCCCCATGTGGGAGCGCACTGACCACCAGAGGGCAGCTCCTGCATTGAGCATCTGCCCCCTGGTGGTCAGTGTGTGTCATAGTGACCAGTCATTCCTAGTCTTTCTGCTGTTAGGGTCAGTTTGCATATTACCCTTTTACTATATAGGATAGAGGCCTGGTGCACAGGTGGGGGCTGGCTGGTTTGCCCTGAAGGGTGTCCTGGATCAGGGTGGGGGTCCCCACTGGGGTGCCTGGCCAGCCTGGATAAGGGGCTGATGGCTGTTTTCAGGCTGGCCACACCCCCTTTAGGGTGGGGGTCCCCACTGGGGTGCCTGGCCAGTCTGGGTGAGGGACTGAGGGCCACTTTCAGGCTGGCCTGTGACTGAAGCTCCCAGCCTCTCCTTTTTTTCTTTTTTTTATTCTGGGATTTATTTACCTTCTATAATTGAAACTTTGTTGCTGTCACTGGAGCTGAGAGCCAGGCTCCTGCTCGCTCCAGCTCTGAGGCCACAGCCTTGCGAAAGCAGGTATCTGGGGTTTGTTTAGCTTCTATAATTGAAACTTTGTTGCTTCCAGAGTTCAGAGCTGGGCCGCAGCAGGCGGGGAACCTTGGCTTCCTCCATCACTGGAACAAGCAAGCCTCCTGCTTGCTTCAGCTGCGTGGCTGCCGGCTGCCATCTTGCTTAAGTTAATTTGCATATCTTGCTAATTAGCCAATGGGAAGCATAGCGAAGGTATGGTCAATTACCATGTTTGTATATTATTAGATAGGATAGAGGCCTGGTGCATGGTTGGGGTCCTGGGTTGGGGTGGGGGTCCCTGCTGGGGGCAGGCTGGCCTGGGTGAGGGGCCAGGGGTTTTTGCAGGCCTGCCACACCCCCGATCATTTTGGTCTCTGGTCGTTCTGGTTGTTCTGCCGTTTCAGTCACTGGGCTTTTATTATATAGGACTAGAGGCCTGGTGCACGAAATTTTTGCATGGGGGGGGGGGGGCGCGTCCCTCAGCCCAGCCTGCACCATCTCTAATCCGGGACCTCTCGGGGATGTCCAACTGCTGGTTTAGTCCCATGGAAGGTGTTTGCAGTCACCAACCTACTGGCTACACTAGGGGATCAGGCCTAAAATGGCTGGCTCCTAACCGCTCATCTGCCTGCCGGCCTGATCCCCCTAACTGCTCTCCCCTGCTGGCCTGATCCCCCTAACTGCTCTCCTCTGCTGGCCTGATCCCCCTAACCGTTCTCCCCTGCAGGCCTGATTACCCCTAACCGCCTCTGCCTTGGCCCCGCCACCATGGCTTTGTCTGGAAGAATGTCCAGAAGGTCGTCCAGAAGACGTCCAGTCTAATTAGCATATTACCCTTTTATTAGTATAGATAGGGAGAACACCATGTGAACATGAAGATGGCATCTAGAGGCCAGAAAAAGACCCTTCTCTCAGAAGGAACCAATGCTACTGACACCGTAATCTGGGATTTCCAGCCCCCAGGTCTGTGAGACAATAAATTCTGTTTAAGCTTCATAGTCTGTGGTACTGAGTATGGCAGGCAGCCCTAGCAGGTTCATACACCCTGCCTTCATGGAGAACCCAAACTAAGACAATTTTGGTTGGGAGTCATAATACTGAGAAAGGCTGACATTAAGAGAAAACCAAAGCATAAGTTGGCTTAAGATCACTTCTGGGAAGTCTTTCCTGACTCACCCCACCCCTCTCTCAGTAGAATTGGCTGTCCTTTGGCTCCTACTGTTTTCTGTCTTGTTGCTATCACAGCTACTAACACACACCTGCACCTATTCATTTGCATGCCGACAACTTCTGAAACATAAAGATGAGAACCAGTGCTGTGCTAGTAATCGCTGGATTCCAATACGACTCCTCCCCTAATTTAAAAATGTAACTCCTGACTGTTAGCTAAGCAACTGAATGCCCAGGTAGGGTCTGCATCTCCCAGCCACCTCACAGCTGGGTGTGACTGTTCTTGCCACTAGGCTATGACCAAAAGTGATGCTTTCTTCTAGTAATACCCATGGAAGGAGAGGGAGGTGGGCTCCCTGGCCTTCTCCCTTTACCGCTGGTGTGGGGAGGACACAACTGCAGTAGTTGTTAGAGTAGAAACGGGAGCCTCATGTTGGGGATCACTGAGCCACCCGGGCCATCTGCCTCTCAATTTTTCTGAAAAAGAAAACTTCTTGCTTCAGGCACTGTATTTTGAAGTCTCTTTATTCCAGCGGCCTAGCTTCTGCCCTAATAATTTATTTCCTTTCTCTGATTTACCAGGAAAAAGAGAATCTTTTGTCTCCCTGATGTGAGGTTGTGGCCACCTCAACCTTGACAGAGCACTTGTGGGACTAGACTCCCAGATCCTCGGAGTCTGGTTCTGGTGTCTGTCTTCCACAGTTGGCGGAGGCAGATGGCCCGTGACATCGCCTCAGGGGAAGGAAAGACGCTCTGCACAGCTTTCCCGTCTATCTACAGAGAGCAATCGCTCACCATGGGCAGGCCATGAAAGGCGGCATGAGAATCGGTCCACTTCACAGTGAGCCATCAGGAGGATGTCTGCAACACCAGTGGCAAGTGATCACTGCACGAGGTGTGGGTCCCAAGATAGCTCAGTGCCTGCACTACAGACCCTGGCCTAGAAGATGCTCTGCTCCTCTCAGAAAGACCAGGTCCAGCCCAACCCCAACTCCTGGCAGAGACATGCTCACCATCTGAGACAAATGGGGTGAGGTGCTGCTAATCTTTTAAAAAAAGAATTCTAAATCCTCACCCAAGGACATGTTTACTGATTTTAGAGAAGGAGGTGGGGGGTGGGAGAGGACAAAGGGAGAGAGAAAGATAAAGACAGAGAGACATCGATTGGTTGCCTCCTGTACATGCCCTGACTGGGGATCGGACCCACAATCTAGGTATGTGCCTTGACCGGGAATTGAACCCACAACTTCTGGTGTACGAGGTGATGCTCCAACCAACTAAGTCACCTGGTCAGGGCAGGTGCTGCTGCTCTGTAAGCTGTAGTCAGCTGCCTTAAGAGAGGATGGTAAGTCAGCAACATAGATTTCCTCTGAAGGGAGACCTTTGACATTTAGAAAGAATCAAATGCATGAAAATATTCTCATTTAGGGGAGACAGAGAAGGAGAGGATGCTGATGAAATGGGACTTGTAATGAGGGAGGGGCAGGGAAGTCCTGCCCTATTAGCAATGGTGTGAGCTCCCAAGAATAGCAGGGAGGGGACTGCATCCAGTATCTGGTTTACTTAAGAATTACCAGAAACAGGTGAATTAAGAAAAACTGGTTAGCTTGGGAGACTGCCTGGATTAGGAAATCAAACCTGGAGGAAAAGGGCAGGTGAAGGAAGAATCCCAGGTAGAGCACGACATCCCCCTATTTTGAGAAGGCACTTTCCCAAGAGGAGGGAGAAGTGTGTTCACCTACGGGTCGCTCCCTGAGCCATACTGGCGTGGTCTTTGCAGATAGAATTCAAGCTCAGTGACGGTGATACTGTAAACACCAAAAAGGCGAATCTGGAGCAGCCTCACACAGGACTCAGCAGAGCCTGGGGTCAGAGAAGAGCGAGGCTGGGATTTACCAGCCCTGGGCACTGGCAGTGTCTTGCAGGAAGCTCAGGGCCTTTCAAAGCCCCGGGTAGTGAGCATGCAGTTGCCCATCACAACAGCCAAGAGTCTGCCCTTTCATCTTTGGAGAGAAACAATCAGCAACCTGACAGGATTCTGGCAGAAGCAATTAGCTCATGAATTAGTTATCCAATATCTCATGCAGCCAAGGTCTTAGAAGTGCTGATCTGCATACTCCCTGGGGAATTAGGCCACAAAGGGTAGGCCACCTGCTTCAATTTGCATTAGGGTTTTGGCCAGTCTGTCCACCCCTCCCCAAGCCCTCCCACCAGACACACATGACACTCCTTCCTCTAGCATCACTGTGGACCCCGACATGGTCTGCCACATCAGCCTCCAGCTCTGGTAACTCATCTCCCACCACCCTCGCTCTCACTCACTGCCACAGGCACACTGGTCTCCTTGATGTGTCTGGAACCTGATGTGCCAAGCTGATCCTGACTTTCTGTTCACACTCGCTGATGCCTCTGTCTGGGATGCTCTTTCCTTATCTGCAGCTTGGCTGGCACCCTCACTTTCTTTGGATCTCTGTTCAAATACCATCTACTTATTAGAAGGCCCTCCCTCACCCCTTGCTCCCTGTGCATCCTGGTGATGCCCTTGTTTTTCCCCCAGCAGGCATCACCAGTGATATATGATGTATTCTCTTGCTTGACTGCTTACTCTCTGGTTCCCTGCATTAGATGGTCAGCACCATCAGGGCAAGTACTTCCCCCGTTTTGCTATTTCCCTGGTTGAGTGAAGACTCTGTAGCCTAAAATACAAAGAAAAGCAATGAGGATCTAAATATCCTGCCAGCTGCCTCTAGCCTGTATGACGTACAAAATAAAGACAATTCAACCTTTAGAATGTTTATTCGGCAAGTGTCTCTTGTCCTTCACCTTCCTTCCACTGGCATGTTCCATGGGTTCTCTCCCTGAAATCCCTTCCTTCCTTCTCTCCTTCCTTCGCCAGCTGCGGCCCAGTGAATACTTAGTAGGTACCAGGTATTACCTCATACATTATTCTCCTCTTACCTAGTCCTACTACTGTTCCCTGGGTGAAGCTTCACTAGCTCCCACCTGGTCAAATGTGAATCTCCTACCCACGGCCATTGCCTCCTTTTCCCTTCTTTCGTTCATCCTGTTGGACTCCAGATAAATTTCTCTTCTTTTCCTGCCTCAAAATTCTGCAGCGACTTCCTATTGCCTATTTAATTAAATAGGAATTATCTGAGATTTGAAAACCCTCCATAAAATGTCAGTTTACTCATGAGCACCATCTATTTTCAGAGCATATGCTTTAGCTAAACTAGCCCAGTCATTTTTTTTTTAATGTGTCCACATGCTGTCCCCATCTCTGGAAATTAGCACAATTTCTGTCTGCCCAAACTGTGTCTTCCAAATGCCACCGCCAGGCACCTTATCACCCCATGTAGCCTCTCCCACTTTTGAACTCTTATGACAACAGGTTTATGCAGTTCTTTAAGTACCTGCCATAGTCTTCCTTGAGTTATGGTTATCTGCAGGGAAAAAGTTCCTTATCTCACCCAGTAGAAAACTCTGGAAGGGGAGAATTGTATTTTATTTACCTTTTTTTTTTCTTTACCAGCAGCAGCTAAACTAGAATCTTGCTCAATAGACATGCTCACTTGCTCTTTGCTGAATTAAAATTCTAAGCACAATGCATCCACACCAGGCCAGGTGCTCAAAGACTTTAAAAGAAGAACAGAGTGCAGTGTTTGCCCTACGAAATTGACAGTCTAGTTATAAAGACAAGTTTGCTTTATAAGATTGCAAATTTTTATTCAACTTTCAGTGAGCACCTACAGTTTGCTAAATATAATGCAAGGCGGTATCTCATGGTCAAGATTAGTGATGCAGAAAATAAATACTTATAGATTCTAGGGATATGTATTCTAGGGGTATGTCATGGGTAAACTGACATTTTATGGAGGGTCTTCAAATCTGAGATAATTCCTATTTAATTAAATAGGCAATCAAAAGTCACTGCAGAATTTTGAGGCAGTGAATACATTCTTTAGTCCACCCCAACACGGACTAAATGCCAACTTTGGCTTGATGAAGCATCGACAGGCTTACCTGGTGACCCTGCATGCTCCAGGTGGCCCAGCTGGGGCTGTCTGGTGATTCTGTAGGTTAGTGCTGCCGGCTCGCTCTCCTGGTCAGTGGCAGAGAGCTGCAGGGTGGTGATTTTCTTCACTGAGTTTTCATCTAAGACCATTCCTTTATTGGTGGTGATGACCGGTGGGTATTTGTCTTCTGAAAATATTAGAAATAGTGATTTGAAATGGGATATTTTTAGCCTCCTTTCTTCAATTCTGGATCTGGTGCCCGGGGGTAAGATCAGAATAGCTCTCAGAGAGAGATAGAGACAGAGATAGAGATAGAGATGAGATAGAGATAGAGATAGAGATAGAGATAGAGATAGAGATAGAGTTAGAGATAGATAGAGATAAAGAGAGAGAGATAGAGAGAGAGTCCCAAGGAGCCAGAGCTTCACACAGCAGTGGGGACATGATCTCAGATTTCCTTACTGGTTGGTTAAAGGAAAGGCTCAGCCTCAAGGTAATCACAGTATAGATTCTTTAACTTCAGAACCACTGATGTATTTTTAGAGACCCAATGCCCCCTTACCCAAAACAATGATGGAAAATGACTGGCTGATCAATTTGTTGCCTTCTCCATCAACCACATCAAACTTAAAGTCAAAGTTCCCACCAGATTCTCCTCTTCTGTGACTGTATTCTACCTGGCCTGCAACAAGAACAACAACAACAAAAATCAAGATTTGCTATTAATGCTTTCTGCTCTTATTTCTGAAGTGGGAGGTGGTAATTCGATTGGTATCCATACTAAGGAATCAATTAACACTCTCCTGACTTCGACATTATTTTTGACATTTTAACCTAAAGTTTTCATTTCCTCATTTCCTCTCCCACTCTGGGCTTCCTCCTGTTAAAATCACCTGAAATAGCATTGCTTATAGCTGGGGCTCGGCTTTTGGGAAAGAGTCTGAGGGTCTCATGTATAACTCGATCAGCAAAACTGCCCATGTGGAAAATGTGCGCTGACCACGCCCACGTCACTGGTGTGACCCTGTATATACCCATGTCATGGGAGAAGAGGCTGAAGCGCTCAGCCCACATTCTCCTAGAAAGCATCACTTCCACTTCCCAATACAGCCTTACATCATTTTTGGAACAACACAAAATATAACCAACCAACAAGTAAATAGATAAACAAACAAATAAACTCTACACAGAAGTCCAGTGGATCCAAAGGGAGAAGTGCAATGTGTCACACTGTTGTGAACCCGCCAACTTCACTTCTAAGTACCCAGCAATGCAACTAGAACCAGATCTCTGGGAAGAGGGGCCTCGTCTCATTTTTAAAGAGACACTGATGCAAGGAGTAATTAAGGAATGACTATCCCTTTGCTTATTCTGCCCCCTTTATTAAAGTACAGACAGGTCCAATGAGAATTAGGCTGCTACCACTTTTACGTGTGAGTACATGGACAGGACCCTTATTTTATGCTCCTTGGGGGCATATTTCCACCTCGAAATGGAATTGCACATCACCACAAGATGTTGGATTACTTTCCCCCACAATATGCAACACCCCCCCCTTTTTTTTTTTACCCCTGAAAGCACTGTGCAGTAACTGCGTAGCATTTAACATTTATGCTTTTACATGACATCAGCATTTCCTGGAGGAGGGATGAGCTATGTAATCTCCCCTAGGCACCTCGATTTATGCCCTTCCATTTTGCTTAGTTCATTAACTTGCGCTCTTCGGGGAGCTGAAAAGAGATATAAATTGTTCACCTAAGGCAGGCATAATTTTCACCCAAATCCATCCCAATTCACTTCTTTTTCCTTTCCCTTTCTCACATACACTTTTTAGCACTACAGCAAGTCAAATGATTTTTCCCTCTCCACAACAGCCCCAAATTTCATCAATGCTATGTCAAAGGATGAACACATTTTAGCCAAGAATGATAGTTTTTTAAAAAATTGAGGAGTCAAGAAAGAATAAATGGAGCTATAACTCAGTTCTTATTCAAAACAAAGAGTGTACAGTTGCCTGCCATAGGCTACCAGGCATTTAACTCCCACTCGCTATTGTGGGTGGAGTCTGAGGAAGCCTGGGTAGGCTGAGGACCCCTGGATGACCTTGGCTGATGTCAGCCTGCGTGAAACTCCGGATGGGGCCTTTGACGGAGATTTGCTCCAGGTTGCCGTGCTTCACTGTCTGCAGGCGCCCAGCACCAGGATCTTCCTTCATAATGAACATCACCTGACTTTCATCTGAGTCAGTGTCTGTCACTTTCAAGTGCTGTTCTGTGATGCGTGCTGCAGACCCTGGGCAAGAATAGGAGATGCAGGTCATTCCCCATCATTGCCTTTGAATAGGACGTCAAATGATTTCAGGAGATGGCTCTGGGTCTAGGCAAGTAGAATGTACTTGCCCTTCTGTTTCCATCTCAATAAATGTTAATTTCCCAACCTCCCAATTTGCTATCAGCTGTTGAGTGTAAGTCTAAGCCCCCTTTCTCTCCTGATCCACTCTCACTCTCTATGTTTGCTCTAGTTCCACAACCTATTAGTTAACCCTATAATAAAACTTGCTTGGACCTAATTTATTTACTGCCTTGAGGATCACCAAATCATAAACTCACAAACATATCTGGTTGCCATCTCAGACCAAATAGTCAAAAGCATTGCTCCTCAAGACAGAAGATATGGTGAGGTGACAGAGCAGGGGGAGCCGAGTGCTGGGCCCTGTGAGGCTGCACAGCTGTTGGGGATGAAGGCAAGGCACTGGTTCCTGGCAAACACCTCTTCTGAGGGCCTCACCCTTGCTTTTCTGTTCAGCCGATTTCTCATATTACAAATAGTAAATTCTGGTAAAGTAGATCCTAGTCACCCAGGTGTTGGAGAGATAGTCCACCATGGGCCCTGGGTGCCCCTGCATTTCCTGCTGGGGAATGCAAAGAATGCAAGGCCTGACCACTCGTTACCCAGGCCATTCTCAGGGATGAGGTGATGCCTTCCCCTGGGACAATGATCAGGCTTGCATATTGCTCAGTGCTCCTCTACTGAAATGCATCCCACTGCGGGCGAAGGTGTCCATCTGGGCCCTCTGCACCATCACAAGACATGGAGGGCAGAGAGAACCAAAGCAAACTTCCAATGGCAATGCTGCCTGTTGTGCTGTGAGTAACAGAGCACTCTGTCTCAGAACCAGGAATCTTGTGTCTTCCACTAGCACCCATGAAACAGAAGCAGGCTAACTAAATTACTTGTAAATAGGGTAAAGTTAAATCCAAGAACTAATACTTGGGACCTTTGGGAATCTCCAAATTTTATTTCTTAAAATGTGTTGCTTTTTTAAAATTTATTTTTAGAAAGAGAAGAAGGGGAGGGATAGAGAGATAGAAACATCGATGAGAGAGAAACATCATCAATCGGCTGTTTCCTGCATGCCTCCTACTGTGGATGGAGTTCACAACCCAGGCATGTGCCCTGACTAGGAATCGAACCAGTGACCTCTTGTTTCATGGGTTGACACTCAATCACTGAGCAACACCAGCCAGCTCTCCAAATTTTCAAGTACCGTTATATTATTTTTACTACAGAATACATGGGAAACTAAGAAGAGACTAACAGAACTCCAGTGGAATGTAGCTGCTCTGAGGGTAAAAGGCCCACTCCCTAATTAACCATGCTAATGCAAACTGACTCTAAGACTGACAGGTGTCACAGCTTCTTCGGGGTTGCTTATATATGCATACACAAAATTGTATGTATAAAAATTACCATAGCAAATGAGTCTCAATTATTTGCACAATCTTTTTAGTGAATGACAGTTTCCCAATTGCCCCACCATGCCAATTTTTTTTTTTTTTTTAATAAGCATGTTGAAAATCCTACTGGATTTCTTTTGTTGTTTCTATGTGGGATTGGTTGGGCAGTGGCAACGTTCACCCTTAGAAATACTATAAACTCTTCTCAATCTTTTCTCAAATTCTGAAAAGGCTTCTGGCCCAAAGAATTTCAGAGATTCACATTTGTCACAACTTTCAGCATCCCTAAAGCAACAGTTCTCCCCAACTCCAGTCTCCCTGAGTTCTGAACCCTTAGCTTATAACCTCCTACAGAGCTAACGTGGAAGGAAGACTTGCACTCTGACAAAGAACCATACCACTCTCTTCCATCCCTCTGGTACCTGCTGAGAGCTGTAGGCCTCGGTTAACAGCCAAGTGGGGGGCGTCACCCGTAGGCAGCTCAATGTATATCTCCATCCTCCCTGTGTCCATGTGGAGTCCATCAGAGAGAGAGAACCAGAACTCATCCACCTCCACACCGGGCCCACCAGGTGTGTACCCCACCAGCCCACCCAGGATGTCCTGGTAGGTGAAGGAGGAGCCCTGGTCTAAAATCCTCCCATTCTCCAGAAGCTCAGAAGCAGTCTGCCTCTGGCGTAGGTGACCTGAGAAAGGAAGAAAAACAAAGAGGCAAAGGTAAGAATATATATGGCACCAAAACACTGCCTGATTGTGTCAACCAGTATGACCCTGGAAGAGTGTCAATCACCTCAGAGGCTCTTGGTGACACATACATAAGTGACCAAAAACTTAGCATCTTATAAATAAGCACAGGATGCTTCCCTGTGGCCTCTTCTACAAATAAAAAAGATAGAGCCCCACTTTTCCTTAAAATCTCTTAAGGAGACACAAATGGATGTGGTAATCTAATGGCTTAGAAATCAAATCCCACTCCATGAATTCAAACTCATTTCATTATCTAAACCTTATTTTCCCCTTATGCAAAGTGAAAATAGCACTCCTCACTCGCTGCCTTCCTCCCAGGGCATCTGGGATAGGAGATAAGGATGTGTTTTGAATTCCTTTTAAATTCAGAAAGACGCCAAGCATCTTTGGGTTGAGACATAATTTGCTGTTTTCGTGGGTCATGTGTACCACAATGAAACAGTTAACATGCTTCATTAAAGAAAGTAAAAATGAATGAAGGCAAGATAAAATGCAGCAACCCACAGCCTCTTCAATTAACCCTCCATCAACAACAACAGTTTCATCTTTAAGAGACCAACGGATGTTAGGATGGACCCTTGGGAGATGAAAATTCCAGCGTTAGCTAATACAGGGGGATGATGCTTAGGAAAGAATTAGGTAGAAGACCCCGACTTAAACCTCTGGTTTAATCAGGAAAAGTGACTTTTTGTGTGTGCAAAAGTTTATAAAGACATCTACCATGCCTCTAACCTGAAATGAACACCTTTTGCAATTAATAACAAGGCTGTTCCTTGCCTAAGATGGCCACAGATTACCAAGCAATGATGCTTTCTCTGAAAAGAGAATTTGCAGCTTCTGAAACCTGTTTTGTCTGAGGTTACATAGAAAAGTGAGAAACAGCTGAAATTGAATTTCAGAAACACCAATTACCTAGGATTCAGGCTTTTAGAGCAACTGGTATCTTCTGTGAGCCCAAAGAATATCAGTTAGCTGTCAGCTAGCTGTGATGTTGATTTGTATGTAGATGCAAAGAATGAATGAAATACAGGCAAGGCAGAGAAACAATCCGCTGGAATCTATGTGTTCATTCTAATAACCCATAGGGCACCTCAATTAAGGAACTTTATACAGCAGTTGCGTCCTACCGTGGTCAGGCTTTTTTGTCAATACAAAAATCAGCTCATTATCTGGGGTGTCCAGGTCTTGCAAGCTCAAAGAAAAATTGCTTATCACGACTCCCGAGCTCAGCTGCACGCGCAGGGGCTGCAAAGTCATCCTGGGAGGCTCATCATTCTTCCTCTGATTAAAGCACAGAATATTAGGTCTCATACAGGTGCCGGTTTAAGAAGGGAAAACGCACATTATTCAGAGGAAGTAATATTGGTGCGCCAACTTTCACTACCAAAATAGCATTTAATGTGCCACGATGTTTAATTCCCAATCAAAATGGCTAGTTTCCAAGGAGAGCAAGTCGCACAAACAAAATGTCCCCTTGCAAAGAAACAGGAACAGGAGGACATTCTACACAAATCTTCTCAGATCTTTTCCACATGTACAATGATCATATTTCCCAGACCACAAAGAAAAATGGGCATGTGGTTAGGCCAGTACAAGTACATTTGGGGGATAAAAGGACACATTATTTGAAATCAGAACTGTCTTAGAAAACCCCAAGCATATCATAGTGTCTGTAGGAGGACACCACATTTGACAGTGTGGGTTTTTAAAGTTGTCTCCTTGCTCTTATGCCAGCGCCACCCACATCACTGTCCCTGAAGGGTACTAAGGGTACCAGCTGTTTTATTTGCTCAAGGTAGAGGGTATTCCATTCTGAGTTTTTATCTTTTTCTTTCTCTCTCTCCCTGGTAGAGCAAGCCTAGGTAGTGCTCCAGTGAAAATAAATGCAGTATCAAGGAACATAGTTCTTTGATGCTATACTTTAATGAATAAATGCATTAAAAACTTAAGAGAAAGCAAATATGCACATAGAAGAATTTCAGGGGAAAATTGGCATATGTTAGTTTTCATCTAAATATGAGATTAGCAAGGTTTATCTGTCTGACCCCCACAAACTGTTTTCACACAGAACGAATAGATTTTACCCTGAAATGGAAGTTTAGATTTCTAGGTCAGACCATCCCCAAATGCCAGCCTTAATTCTATAAATTTCAGTAGGTTAGGGTTATTTTTTCAAATTAACCTCTAAAACTGAAGGTCAAATTCAATCTCCCTTGCTTTTCAGTTTATATAAAGCTATTTCACAGTGGGATATTATGGTCAAAGGCCCAACTTCTCCAAAGTCCTTACCTCGATGGTGATATTGATGCTGTGGATTTCCGAATGACTATTTCCATTACTTACATAAAAACTAAAGATATCATGAGTGGGCTCAATGCTTTCATGAACACTCTGAAAGTAGTAAATGTAGTTTTCCAGAATATCTTGAATTGGGAAGGATGCCTCTGGGTCACTAGTAGTTCCAGGGCCAAAACGATCACCTGCATCAACAAGAGAGAACTTTTACCTTGCTCCACCAATCCCTGATTCCCAGGCTGAATTGGAAAACATGACAGCATTATCAGCAAAAGATGAAGGCATGTGTGAGGATAAAGGCTGGGGTATGGAAGGAGCACAAGACCAGAAACTGGAAGACTTGGGGTTGGATTACTATTTCCCCACTATTTCTCATCTATAAATGGATACAGCTGCCCTGCAATTTCCACAGGGAATCAAATGCGGTAATATGCATGAAAGCACTCAGAATGTCACTATTTTATATAGCACAGAATCCATGGCTGTTTTGTTAGAAATCTTTGATAAAATAAATGCTGGGGCAAGTAATGACACAATAGAAAATGTTCTACCTTAAGCTTTAATCCATTTTAAGACCACTCTACTTGGCATATCCTGCATGAGGAACTCTCTTTCTCTACGTAAGGAAAGGTTGACTATATACCTATATATGTAAGAAACACTTCTTAAGCATGTTTTCATTTGACCTCTCAGTTCCTTAAGGAAACCTCAGTATGAATCAAAGTTCAGTCTTTGGGATGGTCCACCAGGGCTGCTGTGATGCTCAAAGGACCATCCAGAGTTCAGGTGCCATTCAGGTACTGAGATGCTCAAAGGACCATCCAGAGCTCAGGTGCCATTCAGGTACTGAGATGCTCGAGGACCATCCAGAGCTCCACAGGAAGTGCGGGCTCTAGCTAACTCTTCCTTTCATCCCAACCCCACAGTCTGTAAAAGACCCAGGGGAAGAGTAAGCACTGTCTACATGATGGATGACTTGCCTCTTACTTGGTCTGAGTTCTTCTGATTGATTTCAAATTGTTATCACATTTTCTTCTAAAAAACAAACAAAAAAAGGAAACCCCTGTGTCTTTAAACATTCCCTAGACATATCAACAAAGGAAAGTAGAGACAGAAGATCTGAAAGCAGCAAGGCCTTCTCTTTCCTTCTTTCATAGTCCTTTGCAAAGGCCAGGCCATATATTAAAAGGCCACTGACTTTCTGAATTGTAGACAGTGTCATTTTTGACCTCCCAACAGAAAGACTAGGAATTAAAAAGTTTTATTTATAATTTGTTTGAATTAAGAACTCAAGACAAATATTTTTTTTTCTTCAATGATGTAAATTTTCTGAAATTTACCCCTCAAATCTGATAGCTCTTGTCACCAGAAGCATAGAGGAGTCTAATCCCCAGGACGCACAGTTTACGGTTTCCAGAAGAAATGGCCATACGTCCTTCCAGTTCTTATTTTCTCTTCTCACTGATTACCAGTAAGGTGATAAAAGTGGCTTCATTATTTAGGTCAGAAATAGTCTGAATAAAGTAAATAATGCCTATAAATATATGCAAACAGAGTAATGATTTATTTTCTGTCACTGGAAAACAAGCCACTCAACAAGTGAATCTGTCACTGAAGCTCTCAGCATCAACCCTTCCGATTTTTAAAACTACACCTTTTATTTTTTTTCACAGAAACTGTTCTTCTGTGCTTCCTTTCCTTCTTAAAACAAATAGACTGTATGCAAATTAACTAGCTCTCAGTGCGGGCAGGCTATCACCATGAACATCTATTCCTGCATTGCACTGCAGCACAGTGGTGCCTAGAGGTAATCAAGGCGGATCCTGTCCTGGTTGTGCTGAATGAATGTAGACTCCAGGCTGTTAGAGTTTATATTTAACAATATAATTACTCTGTTCCTTCTGGTCTTGCTGGTAAGAAGTTTAAGCTGCTCCTTCTAATGTTTTTATGAAGACATTCTTCTGATCAGCTGCATTCTTAACCTAGGTAGCAAGTTTCATATGCATAAGACAGACTCAGTTCTTAATACCCATAGAGCAAAGGGAAGAATCCTTAAATGTTGTGCCTTGGGACAGTAATTCGCCCCCTGACCACCTCTTCCTTACTTCCAGCTTCACACTAACATAGAGCAGCAGTTTTCCAGGTGTGGCCCTTGCCCAGCATCAGTGGCATCGCCTGTGAGCTAGTGAGAAATGCGAATACATTGCCTCACCAGCCTCCTCCAGCAGGACCTCTGGTGGCTGCCCAGGAAGCTGTGCTTTCACAAGCCCTCCCTGTGAGTCTATGGACATTAAAATTTGAGAACCATCTTTAGAGAGGCTGAGGCTTGCCAGAAATTCGACTTCTGGACCAATGAAACACTCCTCTGCATGCATTCCAGGGTAACATAAAACCATGGCAGGAAGGCTTAATAAGAAACCATCTAGAGAGAAGAGAAGGCCAGAGGCAACCATCCTTGGCTGCTTCCCACCCTTTGTCCATGCTCTTCCCTCTGCGAGAAATGCCATTTTCCCTCTTCCCACAGCAACTCCCACTAACCCTTCAAGTTCCAACTCAAATGTCACTCCCTTAGACTTTTTCCTGCCCCCCCTACCCCGCCCTCCAGGCACAGGTAACTGTTTTGTTTTATGTACTTTCTCAGTGCTTTGCTCCCTTCCCTGTACTGGCATTTTATGTGTTGTGTAATGTATCAGTCATCCTATCTGTCTCCCACTCAGGGCAGAGGCTGTGTCCTATTCATCTTTACATCCATTGTGTCAAGCATAAGCATTTGTGAAGATAAATCAAATTCAGTGATAAACAAAGCGAAGTGCACACACTGAAAGATGGGGAAAAGACCCAAGGTTTTCTATAGGAGCTCATGGTCTCTGCAAAATCAGTTTCCTGTAACCAGCTTCAAATCTCAGGCACCACGCTGGCCGCAAACACCTTCACTCAATGGCCTCTCTGTGGGAGCTTCTAGCTGCATGCCAATTAGAGCCAAGTGCTGCCTCATTCAGGAATCTCACTGTAACCTGACAGGGGCTATCTCAGCTGCCAGTCACTTCGGTCTCAGGGGGCCTGTGCATGGTACACATCTCACTTCTCCTCTGTGATAACCACCAAGGGTGGTGGATCCAACCAGATGGTGGCGGGGAGGGAGGCTGAGGAGGGTCACAGATAGCCACGCACACATTTTAATTCATGTCATATCTTTAGAAGGAGTCGAGACATAAGCTATGGTTCTTCTAAACTGCTGCTGCCTCACAATAAAAGGGCAGAAATTTCATTTCCTTGACACTCAATTCTGAGTGTAATCCACAAGGCCCTCTACCCCTACTGCTAGGACCCTGCTCTATTTTCCTCCCATAGGGCTGATTTACCTCCTAACATCTTGCAGGATTTTCTCATTTGTTAAGTTTCTTATTTGACTCCTCCCCTTTTCTCCCAGGACCTAAGGCACCATGAAGGTAGTGGTTTCTGGCTGTTTTGTTTATTGATATGTCCCTAGTGCTTAAAAAGTGCCGGGCCCACAGAAAATGCTCAGTAAATTTCTGGTGAGTGGATGAAAACTTCCTTCGTTCCATTTCTTTGAAATGGTTCCATTCCTCTTTAGTTGCCCATGTCCAGTTTTAATCAGAGGTGGTTACCCCTCCACCCCACTCCTTTCAATTCTACAGCAAAGCTCCCGCGGTACCTGTTCCTGTGTTCTCAATGCAGCCGTACTTGGGCAGAGCACTTAGTCTAATGACGGCATCGCCCTGGAGGTTGTCCTGATCTTCAGCAGCAAAGAAATGGTGAAATGAGAGTGGAGTTCTCCCTCCCTCGTCAACCTGAGAAAGAAAAGATTGCAGAGAGAGTCCTTGGGCGGATGCAGGCAACTGCACTGCGGTAAAAAGAACTGAATTGCAAAGTGCCGCCTGGGGTGACCTTCTGGCACCAATTTCACTTCTTTGAGGAGGCAGATCCTCCACAGACGAGATGAGGAATGTGCACGCTGCTGAGGCCAGGCAATCTCTCAGCACCTTGCAAAGTGACATTCAGACACAATGACTCGAGTGTCTCCCTTCAAAGCCGTGCTTCCTTCTATGATGGATCTGGTTATAAACCGGTTCTGGCCCACTCCAATCACCCACCTTGCACACCTACATACAGGACGCTGCCTTCCTCCCATATCAACATTCAAAAGCCCACAGCTAGAGAGTGATCATCCAGTCCTCCCCGGACACCGTCAGGGGGACTGTCCTACACGTGTTCCCACGCAGAAAAAAAGTCCTGTTTATTCCTTTACAGTACATATTTGCCAGGCTCAAGATATCTCAAAGCTAGTGCTTATCTTAATGTCAATGAGGACAATAAATCAGTGGAAGTAAAAGCAGTTGCTCGCACTAACTTTCTCCTTTGGGGCCCTGCTTTGCACGCTCACGCTGCAAGCCCAGTCTGGTGTGTTTTGCTAGCCTGCTGGATATGACCCTGGCTCTGGGAATGGGAAAAATGCAAATGGCTGCCCCAAGGTGTGGAAATGGGAAAATGGGCGGAACATCAGAATCATTTAGAAACAGCTCAGTTTGATCAATTTTGAGTCGCTCAATAGAAAACAGAAAAGCTCCTGAGTTTTTGGCATGATGGTACGTACAGAGAGCAGGATGAGGAAAGTGAATTAACTTTTATGGAATTCCTACACCATTGCCAGTACTGTACTGTTTTTTAAAAAAATGGTATTTTATTAATCATCAAAGCAAACTTCTAGAATTACTCATATTTTAAAGATGGGGAAGTTGAGCCCTAACCGGTTTGGTTCAGTGGATAGAGCGTTGGCCTGCAGACTGAAGATTCCCAGGTTCGATTCTGGTCAAGGGCATGTACCTTGGTTGTGGGTGCATCCCCAGTGGGGGGTGTGCAGGAGGCAGCTGATTGATGTATCTCTCTCATCAATGTTTCTAACTCTCTATCCTTCTCCCTTCCTCTCTGTAAAAAATCAATAAAATATATTTTTTTAAAAAGATGGGGAAGTTGAGGCAAGAAAGATTACATAACTGGCCCAAGGTCACTCAGCTAATAAGTAACAGGACAGGCACTTAAATTCATGTCTGTGTAACTTCATGATTAGGATTTATTATCTAACTGCCTCCCATAGCCTTCCCACTCCATGGAACTGTTAACACGGTATAAACAGTGATAAGTATCAACTTAATTTAAGGAGTGACTTAGGGGAACATTTTCCATATCCCCATGTTTTAGTTGCTGCAAACATTAGATTATAAACTCCTTAAAGATATATCCCATTTTTAATTTTGCTCCCTCTTCTATACACAGCTAGGGTTTATGTCTGGCACATAAATATGTGTTGACTACACAATGTCGATATAATGATTTGATTTTTTGCATACAATTATTTTCTTACTTTTTGATGATTGAAAAGAATGCATATCTTGATACTATTGCCTGGAAACCTTGCGGGAAGAAGTTGGCAGCCAATTTATCAGAAAGAAATCCTTCATTTACATTCATTCCCACATATTCCAGCTCTCTGTAGCACTCGATGTCTATTGATCTGAAAATTGTTTACCGTGATCAGGTCAGCAAAGGCAATGACTGGAGGTGGATTCTTGACAGGAGTGATCATGATGGTGAACATCTGATTTTCCAGTCGGTTGTGGTCCATATCAGACACAGAGAAATGGAAGCTATCCGTGACCAGCTGACCCTCGGTCTCAAACACGGCTGAGTACCTACAGAGGCCAAAAGAAGAATCAAGTGAATGAGCTACACTGAGAAGCCAAGTAAATGAGTGCATCTTTGTTTAAAAATGGGGCCAGGCCCTAGCTGGTTTGGCTCAGTGGATAGAGCATCGGCCCATGAACTAAAGGGTCTTGGGTTTGATTCTGGTCAAGGGCATGTACCTCAGTTGCAGGCTTGGCCCCCAGCCCCGGTCGGGGCAGGTGCAGGAGGCAACTAATCGATAAGTCTCTCTCACATTGATGTGTGTGTGTGTGTGTGTGTGTGTGTGTGTGTGTGTCTCCCTCCCTTTCACTCTTTCTAAAAATCAATGGAAAAATATCTTAAAGTGGGGATTAACAACAACAAAAAAATGGGGCCAGAAGCAATATAATCTTTCAAGGGAGTTACTGTTTAGTTATTAACTTTTTAAAAATTTTGTTCCACATCTTAAAAAAAGTATTGAATTTATTGGGGTGGCATTGGCTAATAAAATTATATGGGTTTCAAGTGTACAGTTCTATAATACATCATCTGTATATTGTACTGTGTGCTCACCATCCGAAGTCAAGGTTAACTTTTTTATATTAAAAATTTTTAATGTTGACATTATTGCAGGTGTCTCCCTTTATACCATTTAAAAAATCCTGTCAGGTAATACAAAGTGGTTACATACCTAATTTTCTGGTTGTTGATATCTCCCATCGTGAAATTGGCAACCTCTGAGATTTCTTCCACTTCAAGTCCTGAGGTTCTTAAAAGAGTCCCGTACATGGGCAGAGAACTTAATTGAATCCAGATCTCGGAGTCGGGGGAAGAATCATCCTAATCAGGCAAATATGAGGGAAGACAGGAATGCACATTTGCAGAAATAAATACTCCAGTAGTTAAAGATCAGGGTGATTCCTGCTCTGCTAATTGGACGTCTCTTTCTCTTTGTGACAAAGCAACACCATTTCAAGCTGCAGGAAAATCCCAGTACTCATTCCTCCTAAATGCCTCTTTGATAATCTCTTTTTTCAAGAGTAGCTCAAGATACCAGTGGGGAAATGCTCGTTCAGCATGGGGCATAAAACTCTATTGTTACTAGACGAGCCACACAAGGTCTTGTTTTTATTACAAGCATCTAGTGAAGAACAAAACAGGGTCAGAGATAAAAGTCCTCTTTCTGAAAACACAGTTGTAGGCTTCTTCTAGAGTTTCTAAGAATGATTTTCTTTTTAGAAACAGGTAAAATTCTCTTATAATGTTAATACAATGATAAAGAAAATTCTGCAAAACAGAGAGAATGAAAGTTACTTAGCACAGCCAATGACTCACTTTAATGTTCAACATGATAAAATTTTTAGTTAAATAGAATTTAGGGAATGTTATGGGTTTCATCCATTCAGGACTGAAAAGACCATTTCCTTTTTCCTTCTCAATTGCTTAGCAGGAAATAAAATTGGCTTTCTGTGTTTCTACATGGACAACAATTGAATGTCTTAATGAACAATTTCCTCTTTCTTCAAGGATATTTTTGGGAATATCTAGAAGATAGGCAACATCTTCTTGAAAGGTTTTCTTGGAAGTCACTCATCTTTCAGAGCACTTGATGAGAACACAGGGGCACTTTACACTCTACCATAGCAACAGTGAAGGTCAATATTGCATAGTTGGGTGTACTCTCAAGTGCAAATGTTCACAGCTATGTTGTACAGTTAGCTGAGGTCCTGGGCAGAAATGTGAGCACGGATAGGTGGTGATCTGGTGGTTTTAATCAGTTCTCATTTCTAGCCTCAGAGGCCTTTTTAAGTTGGCTGTTCAGAGCCTCAAGGCAAGATCACAGAACTTTCCAGATTTCCTCACATCTTTTGACACTAGCAAGAGAGGAAACTCAAATTCATTGAGACTGCAACACTTCAGAAAATTTCCCCTAAATTTATGCTTTAAAAGTTTCTCTATTTTTCCACATGGGGTGTCAAATACAATATACAGACTTCCAAAAGACTACCTCTTAATTCAGTGATGGCAAACCTTTTGAGCTCGGCGTGTCAGCATTTTGAAAAACCCTAACTTAACTCTGGTGCTGTGTCACATATAGAAATTTTTTGATATTTGCAACAATAGTAAAACAAAGACTTATATTTTTGATATTTATTTTATATACATAAATGCCATTTAACAAAGAAAAATCAACCAAAAAAATGAGTTCGCATGTCATAGGTTCGCCATCACCGTCTTAATTACTGTGAGTATTCCCTAAAGTGAATTTTAAAAAGGCAGCTGAGAGTTCTAAATATTGTCTTCCAGAATGGCAATGGAGTACAAGGACAGAGCTCCTGACTTTAAATTCCTCACTGGCAAATTTGGCAAAGAAATACTTTTTTCATGTCTGGCACATCTTATTATAATGTTTCCAATCTCAAACAGCTGCTGGGTTTGAAAAAGTGTGAAGTCAGCTAGATTTTTTTTTTTCTGAAAATACTGTCATAATTTAAAGAAATTACTATTTTGGTATATCCACGACACTGTAGGTGCAAAAATTTCTAAGTCCTGCCGGCATGGCTCAGTGATTGAGCATCAAGGTATGAACTAGGACAGTGATGGCGAACCTTTTGAGCTCGGCGTGTCAGCATTTTAAAAAACCCTAACTTAACTCTGGTGCCGTGTCACATATAGACATTTTTTGATATTTGCAACCATAGTAAAACAAAGACTTATATTTTTGATATTTATTTTATATATTTAAATGCCATTTAACAAAGAAAAATCAACCAAAAAAAAATGAGTTCGCATGTCACCTCTGACATGCGTGTCATAGGTTCGCCATCACTGAACTAGGAGGTCATGGTTCAATACCCAGTAGGTGGTGTGCAGGAGGCAGCTGATCAATGATTCTCTCTCATCATTGACATTTCTATCCTCTCTCCTCTCCCTCTCTGAAATCAATAAAAAAAAATACATTTAAAAATTTTATAAGAATATAGAGCTTTTTATGAACTGCCAGGGTCCTGCCCCAGCAGGTCCAGGGGTCCCCAAAGGCGTAGATGGAGTCGGCGAAGAAGGAATGACACGGAGACAGCATTCAGTTGATCAGCAGCCTAGCCAGGATCTCTAGCCAGGATCTCTAGCCAAGTTCTGTTCAGGATCTCCGGCGAATTTCTGGTCAGGATCTCCAGCAAAGTTCTGGTTAGGATCTCCAGCCAGGTTCTCCAGGTTCTCCAGCCAGGTTCTGTAGCCATGTTCTCTTGCTAGGTTCTCCAGGCAGGCTCAGTAGCCATGTTCTGTAGCCAAGTTCCCTCGCTAGGTTCTCCAGCCAGGTTCTGTCCAGGTTCTCCAGCCAGGTTCAGTCACCAGGTTCTAGTCAGGTTCTCTTGCCAATTTCTGTAGTCAGGTTCAGTCCAGGATCTTTTGCCATGTTCTCTCGCTAGGTTCTGTCTCTAGGTTCTGAGGCCAGTTTCTGTCCAGGATCTTTTGCCATGTTCTCTCCAGCGAAGTTCTTCTGTCTCTAGGTTCTGTGTAGGTTCTGTCTTCTTAGTTCTGTGTTCTAAGCTCTGTATTCTAAGTTCTGACTCTTGCTGTCTTGTTACATCTGTATTTATACCAGTTGATTCAATCCTATCAATCTCTTTTCCAAAGGTTAGGGTGTTTCTTATCTCCATTCCAGGGAGTAAAGATTATGTAGCTTAAGCATGATTGTTCCTAGTTAAAGTGATTAATTACCCGCCTGGCACTTAGTTAAGAGGTTTTATACCCTCCCTAACTTCAGGGGAAAATCCCTACCTGGGGAAACAACCTTTCTCAGAGAGAGACCTTGGTTAAAACACATACTGCCAAGAAGGTGAGGAAACATATTAAGAACAGTATGCCATATATGCCAGGTCCCTTGAAACAGCAAGCATGGACTGGCTCCCGGCAATAGAGCTTTTTATGAACAAAAATAGATACAGAGGCAGAGCAGCCTCAAACAGACTATCAAACTACATCGGGAAGGCCGGGGAGGGTTGGGGGGCGAGGGGGGGGGTGTTAGAGATCAACCGAAGGACTTGTATGCATGCATATAATCATAACTAATGGACATAAGACACTGGTGGGTAGGGGAGGCCAGGGGTTTGTCAACGGCGGGGGAAGAAAAAAAGGAGACATATGTAATACTCTTTGTAATACTTTAAGCAATAAAACAATTAAAAAAATAAAGGAGCTTCTGCAATTTAAAAAAAAAGAATATAGAGCTTGTTCTCATGTAACTTTTCTACTTGAAGACCTTCTTACCCCTTCTGTATTAATTCATTTTGTCATTTTCTTTTTATTATTTATAAATCTATTATCTCCCGTTGATTCAACACTAGGACTAGTACTTTGATGATTAATATTTGTCTATGTGTTTTTCCTCTATCCTGTCATTGGGCCTACCATTACCCTGAATCTTGTTTCTTATTTCTTAGAATTTTGCAATATAATTTGATATATTACTACAAAATATTTTAGTGGTTTTTTTTATATTTATGAAAGGCAGTTAGACTCTCCTTTTGTGGGATTTATTTTTCTTTTTATTTAATAGTGGAGTGTTAAGAGCCATCAATTTTGTTTTGTGTAGCAATTTTGTTTAAGAAATAATTCATCTGTTTTGAGTGTTCTTTAATATTCCATTGAGTAAATATACTGCAAGCTATCTGTTATCCTGGCGATAGGCATTTGGCTTGTAATAGATAATATTGCTATGAACATTCTTGTGCATATTCTTTAGTATAAATGTGTAAGTTTCTCTTGCATAGGAATCTAGGAGTGAAAGGGTTAAGGTATATTATCACCCCAAAATGGTCACTCCAGTTTATACTTCCATGAGCAAAGTCAAAAACCTTCCTTAGACCAATTTCCTAACGGTTGGTATTGTCAGATTTTTAAATTTCTGCCAATTGAGTTGGTATAAAATGATATGTAATCTGAACTTGCTTTCCCTAATGACAATAAGGTGAATATCCCTTCTGAGATTTACTGGCCCTATGATTCATCTTCTGAAATTCCTGTTAATGTCTCTTGTTCATTTTCTATTGGATTAGCTTTGCTTTTTCTTTTTGACTTGCAGATATTGTTTATCTTTTCTGTGTTATTTTTGGTTATATGTGTTACAAATACCTTTTCCCAATTTTTAACTTGTCAGTTTTTTATAATTATAGTGTGTTTTAGGAAACATAAATTTAATTTTAATATAGTCAAATTTATCAATCTTTTCTTTATAGTTTCTAGTTTAAGAAATTCTTTCCCAATATCATAACAAATATATTCACCTATATCCTAAAAAGAATTATAAAATTTTGCTTATGATACTTAAGTAAGTGATTTGCCTGGAGTTAATATCCGTGTAGGGTGTGAGTACAAGTTCTTTTGTTTTTCCACATGAGTACTCATTTGTGCAGTTCCATGTCTTAATCAGTTTCTCGTTTCCACAGAACTAGCTTGCTGCATCCATTTTATATTGTCCCATGTGTGGGTCTGTTTCTGGGCTCTTCAGCATATTCCTGTGCTACACTGCTTTAAACAGTGCAGTTTCATAATAAAGCCTGATATCAGATAGGGCAAATGCCTACCCTCCTATCATTCTTTTTCAGAATTTTGGCCCTTTCTTCTTCCTTATATATTGAAGAATCAGCTTATCAAAAGCCATAAAAAGGCTACTGGGCTTTTGATTGGATCTCAGCGGAATAGAAAGATCATTTTGTGGGAAAACTGATAACCTTTTTGATACAAAATCTTCTTATTCATGAAAATGGAAAACACATAATTTATTTAGTGTTTTTTAAAATGTCTGTCAGTAAAGTGATAAATTTTCCCTGTGAAAGAAAGGCCTGTTTTTTGTTAGATTTTGTCCAATGGACATGATTTTTGTAATGCTATTATAAGCTATTTTTAGTTACATTTACTGGCTATTATTTGCTTATGTATAGCAATGCTATTGTTTTATTGATCTTCTATCTGTCTTTTTGGTAAATTCTTTTATTTCTAATACTTTGTCAAGAGATTCTTTTGGATTTTCTTTATAATAAGTCATAGCATTAATTATCCCTAGAATTATGCACCTTTTGTTACATTTATCCCTAGACATGTATTATACAATATTATTATAGATGGTATCATATTTGAATTATTGTAGTTTTTAATGTGTTTTTATTAGGTTGTTGTTTTTTACAGAGAGTGGAAGGGAGAGGGAGAGAGAGAAACATCGATAAGTGAGAAACAGATTGGCTGCCTCCTGCACGCCCCCTACTGGGGATCAAGCCCGAAACCCTGGCATGTGCCCTCACTGGAAATCGAACCAGCAACCTCTCTGGGCATGGGATGACAACCAACTGAGACACACTGGCCAGGGCTGAATTATTGTAGTTTTGGCTGGTACATATAAACACCATTAACTTTTTAAGATCAATCTTATATCACCCTCCCCATATTGCAGATGAAAAAAACTGCGCTCTAGAGAGTTAAGTAACTTGCTAAGGATTACTATGCCAGTAAGTGGTGAGCTTAGATTAAAACCCATCTGTTCTAACTACAAAATCCATAGCATCCCTCCCCTACTTGTTTACTTGCAGTGCACATAAACGGTGTAAAAGAACCACCATTAATAAGCAAGTCACATAGAATCCCATTTCTGCCTTTTGTCTCTCCTGACATCCCATTAATGAACTCTAATTAAGAATAGGCTCACCTGCTCCTCTCCCTTTATATTCTGCTTCATTAATGATCAGATTCCATATGGCTTTTCCAACCTTTCTGAATGTTCACTGCACACTTACTAACTATGCATATCTAGAAAAAATTTTCCCCATTATACTAAGTATAAAATTCTTCTACAGCCCTCAGAGAAAGTTAGTATATGCTTTAGCAAAGTCTTTAAAATATGCTATGCTTTCGGCAGGCTAGGACAGTTCTTTAGGAGTCTTTCTGCTCTAGTGGGTAAATTCGCATTCAATCAATTTCTGAAAATGCACGTTCAGTTGCCAATGGGCTTGCATTTTTGATATGCAGCTTATAATACGCAGTTAATGGGCAGGAACTGCTCCTGGAGTGCAATTTTGGTCTGTCAAACATTTTTCAAGCCTTAGTGATCTATTGATTAAATCTGTATTCATACATTTTTTATGAATTCATGAGTTTCATACAATTTAAGACCATAACCTATGGTAAAAATCACCTGTCAATTAAAAAACAAAACAAAATCAAAACTGTTCTGAAACTGTACCAGACCCAAGAGAAGAATAGGACGGAATACAGTTTCCCATCATTTCAGAAGAGACAATCTGAGGGGGAAATTTGTGCAAAAGCAATTGAAGAAATTGTTCCCAGGCCAATGCTTCATCTTTCATACAACTACTTAGGACTAGCTTTTATAGCCAGACTCTTCAGCCCAGTAAAGGATTACTTAAAACTACATAATTTTTTTTTTTTTTTTAGAGGTTGCCATGGCCGGGTGGCTCAGTTGGTTGGGGAGGCGTCCCAATACATCAAAAGGTGGCAGGTTCGATTCTAGATCAGGCCACGTACCCAGTTTTCTGGTTTGATCTCCGGCTGGGGCAACCAATCGATGTTTCTCTCTCTTATCTCTCTCTCTCTCCTCTCTCTCTCTCTCTCTCTCTCTCTCTCTCTCTCTCTCTCTCTCTCCCCTCTCTCTAAAAAGATCAATTGAAAAAAGAAAAAAGGCCAGGTCATTGCTTGGAATTTTAAGACTAGTAGAGGAAAAATTCAATATTAAGAATGACTACCACTCAGATAATCATTCTTATTGTCAAGACATTTGTCAAAACTTCTCATTATTATGTTTATATTGAGAGTTCATATCTGTTTACAACATACATAATTGAAAAATAAAATGAATGATCCTCATTCCTTAACACTAGAGGTAAAATCAAAGAAAGAAGATGAGTTTTAATTAACAAGAATTATTATCAAGTTAAGGTCAGATGAGGAAAAAAACAAACTAGAGTTCCTGAGCTTACCCTTGTCCCCCAACCACCCTGCTTCTCTCGGGGAATGGACTGGAGGCGGAGTCCGGAACTTGCCCAGGAGGCCTGGCAGAGAGGCACTGCCAAGGGGTGAGCCAGTGCTCTGTCTAGCGCTGGACCTGAGACCAAAGCTGGTGAAGAGTGGGCTTTCTCTTAGAAAAGTGGGCCATGAAACTTCATTACCTATTAGTCACCGACCAGGGAAGTTCTTCTGACATGCTCTTTCCATAACATTCTCATTGGAAACATTATGGATGGAGCTTAAAACGTGGGGACTTGGGCTTTTCTGACATTGGTAATGTTTCCTGTTGACAACCACCCGTCCTTTCACATGCACATTGTGTGATCATCAAGGTTTGCCCATTCACTTGTCTGTGCATGAGACACCGAGAGCTGTTGGGATAAAGAGTGTAACTATTCCAAAGAGCAGAGCTATAGGGAAGTTGAGAAAAAGTTCTTCATATGGCCATCTACCTGACACCCCAGATACTCAGTCATGGCACTGCTCACTGGTCAGCCCAGTCAGAGGGCACAGAGAAGAGGAAGGCAAGTGTAAGCACTTACGATGTAAGCAAGGTGAGATCTCGTGATTACAGCTGTGCTTTCACTAGCAACGGTCATGCTCAGAGAGGCACCGGCAGCCAGCCGAGGCGCTGGGGCCCCTGACAGGGACACCTCCACTCTCACGTCCACGGTCATCGCTGAGAGGCCGTCTGTGACCAAGATCTCCAGGCTGTCCTCCCGCGCAGAGGAGCCGTCGTGGAGATACTGCAGCACATTTTTCTCAATATCCTCATATGTGAAAGTGTCACCTTTTAAGAATAAAACAAATTACAGAACCAATTACTTCTGGGAATGACGCTTTTCATTTATATAACACCTTTGATCTCAGTATTTCAAAGCACATATAGGATCACAAACGGGGAGATGGAAGCTAATTAGTCCAGCCACCCACCCACCCAATATAGAATTCCCTTTACACTACCCTTGAAAAAGGTATTTAGCCTGTCCTTCAACACTTCTCAAGGTGAAAGTCTCACTATTTGACAAGGTGGCTCATTCCACGGGAGGAAGCTCTACTGTTTGTTTTGTGTGTGTTTTTTTTAAAAAATCTGCCTCTATAAGATCCATTCATCACTCTCAGGTCTAGAGAATAAAGGACAAGCCTTTATTCTTTATGACAGTTCTTCTAGTACCTAATCTTGATATGGAAAATTTTTTGAACAATAAAATAAATTATGCTTAATGAACCTGTAAGAGGTCTTTGTTTTAATTGAGAGTATAAGCTGTTTTTTTTTTTTAATTAAAAAATATCTAAAAATTTAAAAATGTACTTGAAGTTAGAAACTTAGTCTGGAGCACTAATTCATGATAGATTTGATATGTGCTGTGTGGAAAAGGTCATATTAGTTTAGGAAAAATAGATTTAAACAAAATTTAAAATTAAAAACTTTTTTTCTTATTTTATCTATTTATCCATTCATTTATTATTTTTCCCATCACTATTTACCCTTTTCCACTCCCCCGCCCCTGCAATCACCACGCTGTTGTCCATGTCCATGAATTTATCTCTCCTTTTTCTTTTTTGCTCAACCCCCCTCCCACAAATTCCTCTAGCCATAAGTTTGTCCCTATTTTGCTTGGTAGTTCAGTTTGTTCATTAAATTCCACATATGAGTGAAATCAATATGGTACTTGCCTTTCTCTGACTTTTAAACTGCAGGATTTATGAGAATTTTAGAATCCATAATGTACAATATGAAAGCTTCTCAAAACTGTTTGGTCAAGGATCCCTTTTTTACCAGAAATGCCACTTAGTGTCCGGGGTCCCAACAATCCCACAGACCACAGTCAAGGAACTGGTCTTCTTGGGTGTTATATTCAACTCCCGTTCCTGATAGATTATTGGCTCTCATAACTGGTGTGATGTAATTAAACTAAAGAATTTATTCATGCTCTGTATTAGTCTTCTAAGCCTTCTCTTTCAACACTGTGTTACGGTGATTTACTGGTGCTAGTGGTGGTGTGCTTAAAAAAGTAATAAAACTGATAAGTTTATTGTAATACATTAAAAAGAACATTTTACTAACATCTTTGGATCTCTATGTTAATTACACAAATATAGGTGAAATAGGATGTTCACGAAACTGGGCTATGACTATTATGCTCCTAAAGTAGTTCCCTTAGGATCTACTATCCTAATATCCTTTTTTTTTTGTTCAGTAAATTTGTGAAAAATCTGCCTTTGTGACTCCCAAATGCCTACTGCTTGTTCTCACAAATCCAATCTACCTTCAAGGTCAAACACATGCCCCCTACCTCTGCAGGGATATTCAGAATAATGCATCTTTACACGACAACTAGGAATTATATGAAGGTTTTGAGAAAGTACAGACTGTCAGAATAAGCACAGAGCATCCCAAGGTGACAACTTTCAAGAAGGTAATATCTACTTTGATATATAAGGGATGACTATTAAAAATTAGATTTAGTTATATTCTTTGTGCTTTTCTATACTTTCTAAACAATATGTGTTATTTTTTATAGCTGGAGAAAGTGCAGTAAATATTATTTTGGAAAGCTGGTCACATCACCACACTGTTATACGGCATAAATACTATTTTAAAAATGTGTTCCCTTTTTTTTATGAAGATACACGTAGTTGACACTATCGGAATCGCAGTGCTATAAATACTGTGAAGATTTACATATCATAGTAAGGAAACAAATTCATGCCCATGAACAACCTATCAGAGAGTGGCAGCTGACAACTCCTATGAGGTTGTTCTGAATGCATTTACTCCAGGTTTCAAAAATCAACCAATTGCACCTACAATTTGAGGAAACATCTTCATAGTTTTGGGCATGGGAGGTGGCACAGAGAAGTCCCAAATATTTCAGCTGATGAACTAAACACTAATTTTCCCCCTTTCTAAGTTATCTCCCCATAGTTTGTCCCACAAAACTGCTGACTTATTGTCTGAGACACATAAAACTGACTGCAGAGCAAGAAATCCTTCGATGACAGAGTGAGCAGCTACCTGGGGCCATGGGCCCTAGGAACTCAGCTGTGTCCTTAAGGAGTACGCCGTGCTCGGGCGGTTTCCGAAGCTCAAAGAGGAGTTCTTCAGGCGCTGTCTCAGTGTCTCTTATTACCACCTGCAGCCCTGCGGTCAGGAGAATAAAGCCTGGTGAGAAGGTGTGTACATTAAAAACTGTATTCTCTGTGTACACTGAAGCCACAGGCCAGGCTGGAAGCCATGTTGTGGGTAATCTGATAGTTATAAGAAAGCACTGTTTAACCCCCATCAACCACAAAGGAGTGAAAACTGATAATACAGTCAATTCCCAAATTACAAGTAGATTCTTCCACAAGTTAACTTATAAGTAGGTAGTTCTGAATGCAGACACCATTTTTATTTCCACACAAATGAAGGTATGGAAGTCCACATAAAGGTCAGGTTTACCTGACTAGCTCGGGTAGGTTTTCTTCCAAAAAATACTCCCAGAAACTAACTTTGTTTTAAATTGTTTCTCTTCTTCTTTCTCTGAATCTACATAAGAGCCAAGTTATTTTAACAATAGTTGCTCCTGCCCTCAGTGGAGTGAGAAGTAGGGTGAAAGTGACAGTTGTTTGTAAGTTGGATGATAATTAATTTTAGGCCAATACCCACATGTAGAAACTGAATAAGAATCTGCACTTAGGATGTTCTTGGCAAAAGAATACACTTCTAAAGAGTGAGTATAGTAATAGATAAATCACATACAAAAGAACTGGGCCAACACTAACTCTTCACAGCTTCACAAGGTTACTGTGATCTGTCATTTCTCCCGTTACTCTTTACTTTCTAAATAGGAAATGAAGGAAGTCATTGAAAAGGCTCCCCCCTATTCTCTCTGCTCTCTGTTACTTTATATTTTAGTGATGGCCACAAATCAGTCTCCTGGAGGCTGGACAATAAATTCTGTGTTGTATTCCATCCCTGAGCATTGGCCTCTGAAGGGTTTATTGCCTTCTCTCTGTGCTGTTTCTATTTTCATGGAAATGGGCAGAGGGAAAGATATAGATGAGGAGCAAGTACCTTCTGGAAGAGGAGGTTGTTACTTTTTGGTAAGCATCAAGAGGTTTGAACAGGAACGATTGCTAAAGTAAGGTTCCATTTTGAGAGCCATGCTTCTTTCCAGCTCCCAGTTCTTACCTATGGAAGTTCTGCCTCCTGGGCTGACCTTGAGTATTGGAGCTGTGACCTGGAACACTGGGGGGTGCCGATCAGAGTGAAGTAAGTGAATGGTGAGAGCCATCTCTGGACTCGTGTGTTCTCCATCCGAAACTAGAAAGGTACACACACATAAATCTGCTGTAGGCTGGTCACCTTCAGGCTATTTCCATAAATGTGTAGCCAGAGTTTTTTAGATTACCATAGCACTTTGAAGAGATGCTGACAAATGGGAAAAGTGAGTAAGCAAGATACTGTGAGCTATTCTAACAAAACCTTTTCTAGGGGATAACAAAAAGGGTAAAGGGCCATAACAACAAGTTCATTCTAAGAAGCAAGTTTCACAACAATGAGATATTGATAAATGTTAGTGGAAAGAAAAATAATACAAAACTTGTACCCTTATATGATGTTGGTAAAGGCTTTTACTTATGGGATTATTTTTTAATTAAATTCATTCTTCCAATGTTCCAGGGAAAGATTTTTTTTTCAAGAAATCTCGAAGAGAAACTAAGATGGCGGCATAGGTAAACACCGGGAAATTGTCGCGTCACACAACAATTGAAAATTACCGCAAAGGACGGAGCAAACATCATCCAGAACAACAGAAAGGCTGGCTGAGTGTAAATTCTACAACTAGAAGGAAAGAAAAGCACGCTGAGAGCCAGAGGCGCTGCGGAGGTGAAGTGCAGAGGTACGGCGGCTCGCGCGCGCGAGGAAAGGGGGTGGCACCTGAGGACGCGGCTGTCTTTTTGAATCACAAGCTCCCGACTGCTCTGAACTCCGGTTCCGGGAAGTCTCTGGGGACCCAGGACCCATACGGGGAGAAGCTGGTCTGTCCGGCAGCGGGCGAACTTGAAGGCAGCTTTCCCTCAGAGGTGCTTGCAGCAATTAGCGGGTCACTGAGACCCGAGACTCCGGGCAGAGAATCAGCCATAGCTCCTTGATCTGCCCTTTGATTCCCTGAGACCCCGCCCCACCCAGGCTGCGGCAGAGGCTTTTGCATGTGAATGTACCTAACTGCAGCCGAGCCAGGCAGACCCGGAACTTCCAAGAGAAGGCCCAAGGCCCCGCAGCAGCTTGCATTGCTTCACAGCTGAGCCTCTTCGTGGCTCCTGCTGTGTGGCCTCAGGCAGAGGCTGAATTAGCACCTCCTTAGATCCAGGAGCCACTGTACCCAGTGGTCAGAGGGGGACCATCCAGACTGCAACTCCTCAGATCCATAAGGGACACACTCAGGGAGCAGACTCAGTGAGCACCAAAGCCCCACTGAAGCAAGTCTTGCCCCAGAAGGGTGTCTTCAGCACAGAAGTTCTCCCACTTTAGACACAGCTGATTCTCACAGCCAATTGGCCTGGAGGTCAATTCCTCCCAGTGATTCTACAACAACCAAGGCACCAAGAGTGCACCAAGAGTGTCCACCCCAGGTAACTGGGGAGGCTGAGCTACTGGGCCCTACAGGACACCTGGCGCGCAGGGCCACTCTATCAACACAGGGAAGCTGCCAAAATGCAGAGACAAAGAAACAGGTCACAAAAGGCAGAAATGGAGGAAAGCAAATGATTGGATATAGAGTTCAAGGCCACGTTTATAAGGTTTTTCAAGAATTTTATGGAAACCGCCGATAAATTTAATGAATCCCTCAATAAGTATAGTGAGACCATGGAGGACATGAAAAAGGACCAACTAGAAATTAAGCATACACTGACTGAAATAAAGAATAATTTACAGAGATCCAACAGCAGACAAGAGGATCCCAAGAATCAAGTCAAAGATTTGAAATACAAAGAAACAAAAAATACCCAACCGAAAAAGAAAAAAGAAAAGAGATTCCAAAAATATGAAGATAGTGTAAGGAGCCTCTGGGACAACTTCAAGCGTACCAACATCAGAATTATAGGGGTACCAGAAGGAGAGAGAGGGCAAGATATTGAAAACCTTTTTGAAGAAATAATGACAGAAAACTTCCCCTACCTGGTGAAAGAAATGGACTTACAAGTCCAGGAAGTGCAGAGAACCCCAAACAAAAGGAATCCAAAGAGGACCACACCAAGACACATCATAATTAAAATGCCAAGAGCAAAAGATAAAGAGAGAATCTTAAAAGCAGCAAGAGAAAGACAGTCAGTACCTACAAGGGAGTACCCATATGACTGTCAGCTGATTTCTCAACAGAAACCATGCAGGCCAGAAGAGAGTGGCAAGAAATATTCAAAGTGATGAATAGCAAGAACCTGCAACCAAGATTACTTTATCCAGCAAAGCTATCATTCAGAATAGAAGGTCAGATAAAGAGCTTCACGGATAAGAAAAAGCTAAAGGAGTTCATCACCACCAAACCAGCATTATATGAAATGCTGAAAGGTATTCTTTAAGAAGAGGAAGAAGAAAAAGGAACTCTTACCATTTGCCACAGCATGGATGGAACTGGAGAGCGGAGAAATACCACATGATCTCACTCATTTGTGGAATATAATGAACAACATAAACTGATGAACAAGGACTGATCCAGAGACGGAGAGGCATTGATTGGACTGTCGGGACTTGGAGGGAAGGTAGGGGAGGGTGGGGGTAAGGGGGAAAGATCAACCAAAGGACTTATATGCAAGCATATAGGCCTAATCGATGGACATGGACAACGGGGGGGTGAGGGCATGAGCGGGGGGGGGGGGTGGGGGGGTAGAGGGTAACGTGGGGACAAGGACACATATGTAATATCTTAATCAATAAAAAATATATTAAAAAAAAGAAATCTCTTTTAGAAAGGACATGTCCATGTCTCCTTAGAAAATAACTTTTGAACAGGACAGAAAATGTCCATACAAACATCTTAAATGGCATTTGTTTGGAAGTAAGCAGACCCATTTTTACCTGGCTGTTATGCACAACACAATAAATGGAAGACACCTTTGTGAACAAAACAGTGACCTTAAGATTTATTTCCCTGGATTACCTGACAGCCAAGTGAATACTGATCACCTGAGGGAAATGAAAGCAGAATTGCCTGATCCTTGATTCATATTTCTACTTCCCCATAACTTAACACACCCTCGCTTCTCTAAAAGCCAGGAGGATTGCCTGCCCCACCAGCTCATTCATGTGTTTATTTGTAGTGGCAATTGAGAAAACTGCACTGTTGATTACTTTATTTTTATTTATTTTTTAACTTTATTTACTATGGATTATTTTAAATGTGTGCTATGTTTTCAGAATGGTTGGTTATAAGAAACTGGTTTCTTTCTTCACTTTCTTCTGAACTTAGTAACGGTCAATAGGAATCTGATCTGTATTTTTCCAAAGAAGACATACATAGGACAAACAGGTACATGAGAAGGTGTTTGTTAGGTCGGAGAGAGCCCAGGATCGGATACAGGCAGACTTGTGATGAGATAATGGACTCTCCCTGGCATTTCTAACAGATCAGCATGCCAGACACAGATACTGACTCCTTCCTGAATACCTTGCTAAACCCCAGCAGTGGGAACTTCCTCAGCTGAATACCTCAGCTCATGTCCCCGCCCCTCACCCAACTGCAGTATAAAAAAAGTGCCCCCCTCTCTGTTGGCGTGAATCCATGTGCCCTGTCCTTGGGGGTACGTGGGTCTCCCGGGGATGCAGGATAAACTTTCCTTCCTTCCTTCCTTTTCTGATCAACTCTCTTTATTTCCTTTGCCACCTCCTGAGCCACCTAACCTAAAAGTGTTCACATCACTAATCATCAGGAAAATGCAAATCAAAACCACAATGAGATATTACCTCACACCTGTGAGAATGGCTATTATCAAAAGCACAATAATTAACAAGTGTTGGTGAGGATGTAAGACAAAGAAAACCTTTGTGCACTGTTTGTGAGAATGTATATTGTTGCAGCCACCATGAAAAACAGTGTGAAGGTTCCTCACAAAATTAAAAATAGAATTATGATATGACTCAGCAATCCCAATTCTGGGTATTTATCTAAAGAAAAAATACAAAAAACGAAAACACTAATTTGAAAAGATATCTGCATCCCCGTGTTTACTGCAGCATTATTTATAATTGGCAAGGCATGGAAACAACCTAAGTGTCCATTAATGGATAAGTGGATAAAGAAAACATCATAATATATGTGATGGAATGTTATTCAGCCATAAAAAAGAATGAAATCTTGCCATTTGTGACAGACAACACAATGGACCTTGAAGACACACCATATGATTTCACTTACTATATATGTAGACCCTTAAAAATGAACAGATTAGTGGTTGCCAGAGGTAAGGGATGGGAGGTGGGTGAAATGAGTGAAGGTGGTCAAAAGGTACAAACTTCCAGTTATAAGATAAATAAGCCCTGAGGATGTAACGTACAACATGGTGACTATCCTATATAATAAAAGGCTAATATGCGAATTGTCCCCTCGACCAGGAGTTTGACTGGGAGTTCGTCCAGGGGGTGGGGCGGCCGGCCAACAGTCCGCGGCTTCTCCCCCTGGCCAGCCTACCCCAATTGTCCCGATTTGGGGGGGCCGCCTAGACCCCACCCATGCACGATTTCGTGCACTGGGCCTCTAGTAGTAAATAATACTGTATTGCATATGTGAAAGTTGCTAAGAGAGTAGGTCTTAAAAGTTAAGCATGAGACATCACACAAACAAAATGGAGGATAAAAACCACATAATCATATCAATAGATGCAGAAATGGCATTTTAAAAAAAATACAGCATCCATTTATGACAAAAACTCTCAGCAAGGTGGGAATAGAAGTAACATGACTCAACATAATAAAGGCCATTTATGACAAACCCACAGCCATACTCAATGGGCAAAAGCTACAAGCATCTCCTATAAGATCAGGAACAAGACAGGAATATCTGCTTTCATCACTCTTATTCAATATAGTACTGGAAGACCTAGCCACAGCAATCAGATAAGAAGAAGAAATAAAAGGCATCTAACTGTAAAAGAAGAAGTAAAACTGTCATTATTTGCAGATTATGAGAATCCTAAAGATTCCACCAAAGAATTACTAGAACTGATCAATGAATTCAGTAAAGTAGCAGGATGCAAAATAAATCAGTTGCATTTCTATACAACAACAATTAACTATCAAAAAGAAAAACTAAGAAAGCAACCCCATTCACAATGGCATCAAAGAAAATAATGTAAAAAACCTATACTCATAAAATTATGAAACACTGAAGAAAGAAAATGAAGGAGATACAAATAAGCGGAAGCATATACTGTGTTCATGGATAGGAAGAATTAATATCATTAAAATGTCCACACAACCCAAAGCAATCTATAGATTCAGGACAACTCCTATCAAGAGACCAATGGTGTATTTCATAGAACTAGAACAAATATTTCAAAAATTTATAAGAAACCAAAAAAAAGACCCTAAATATCACAGCAATCTTGAGAAAGAACAAAGTTGGAAGAATCACTCTATCTGATATCAAAACCACAGTAATCAAAACAGCATGGTACAACCATAAAAAACACACATACAGTTCAATGGAACAGAATAGAGAGCCCAGAAATAAACCAAGGCCTTTATGGCTAATTAATATTTGACAAAGGAGGAAAAAACATATAATGGAGTAAAGATAGTCTATTCACTAAATGGCATTGGGAAAATTAGACAAATATATGCAAAAAAAATAAACTAGGCTACCTTCTTACACCATACACAAAATAGATTAAAGACTTAAATGGAAGACTCAAAAACCATAAAAATCCTAGAAGAAAACATAGGCAGTAAAATCTAAGACATTTTTGGTAGCAATATTTTTTTCTAATATATCTTCTCGGGCAAGGGAAACAAACAAACAAACAAGTGGGACTACATCAAACTAAAAAGTTTTTACACAACTAAATGAAAAGACAACACATTGAATGGGAGAACATATTCACTAATGATATATCTGATAAGGGGCTGAGATCTAAAATTTATAAAGAACGTATAAAATTCAACACCAATAAAAACAAATAATCCAATTAAGAAAATGGACAAAGACCTAAATAGATACTTCTCCAAAGAGGACATACAGGTGGCCAATAGACATATGAAAAGACGCTCAATGTCATTAATCATTAGAGAAATTCACAATGAGATACCGTCTTACACCTGTCAAAATGGCTATCATCAATAAATCAACAAATTGGAGAAACTAAGACAGAGGCATAGGGAAACACCGAAATTGCTGCCTCCTACAACAACTTCAAAACGCAATAAAAAGACAAAACAGACATCATCCAGAACTTACAGGAAGGCTGGTGGAGTGGAAATTCTACAACTAGAAGGAAAGAGAAAGGCATATTGAGGGTCAGGAGCTGCGGAAGTAAAGTGCAAAGGTACGGAGGCTCGAGAGTGCGCGGAAGGGGGCTGGTACCTGAGGATGTGGCTGTCTTTTTGAATCGGGAGGGAGTCACAGGCTCCCGACTGCTCTGAACTCCGATTCTGGGAAGTCTCTGGGGACCCAGGACTCATACGGGGAGAAACTGGACTGTCTGGCAGAACTCGGAACTCGAGGGCGGCTTTCCCTCAGAGGTGCTTGCAGCAATTAAATTATCAGGACACTGAGACGCGTGTGCGCAGGGTCCCTTAGGGCAGGGCTGAGAATCCGCCATAGTTCCTTACTCCGCCCTTTGATTCCCTGAGACCCCGCCCCACCCAGGCTGCGGCAGAGGCTTTTGCATATGAATGCCCTGGCCCTTTGCAACCTGAAAATTAACTAACAAACAGCAGCTGGGCCACAGACCCAGAACTTCCAAGAGAAGGCCAAAGCCCCACAGCAGCTTGCATTGCTTCGCAGCTGGGCCTCATCAGGGCACCTCCAAACTCCAAAAAAGGACGGGGAATCTGCAGTTCTCTCCATAGCTCCTGCTGGGTAACCTCCAAGAGCCAGTGTACCCAGTGGTCAGAGGGGGACCATCCGGATTACAACTCCTCAGATCCATAAGGGACACACCCAGGGGGCAGACTCAGTGAACACCAAAGCCCCACTGAAGCAAGTCTTGCCCCAGAAGGGTGTCTTCAGCACAGAAGTTCTCCCACTGCAGACACAGCCGATTCTCACTCCCAATTGGCCTGGAGGTCAATTCCTCCCAGTGATCCTACAACAATCAAGGCATAACTACAACAAGACTGTGCACAAAGCCCACAAGGGGGTGCACCAAGAGTGTCCACCTCAGGTAACGGGGGAGGCTGAGCCACTGGGCCCTACAGGACACCTAGCACACAAAACCACTCTACCAACACAGGGAAGCATAAAAAATGCGGAGACAAAGAAACAGGTCACAAATGACAGAAATGGAGGAAAGCAAACGACTGGATATAGAGTTCAAAACCACGTTTATAAGGTTTTTCAAGAATTTTATGGAAACCGCCGATAAATTTAGTGAGACCCTCAAGAAATCTAGTGAGACCCTAGAGGATATGAAAAAGGACCAACTAGAAATTAAGCATACACTGACTGAAATAAAGAATAATATACAGAGATCCAACAGCAGACAAGAGGATCCCAAGAATCAAGTCAAAGATTTGAAATACAAAGAAACAAAAAATACCCAACCGAAAAAGAAAAAAGAAAAAAGATTCCAAAAATATGAAGATAGTGTAAGGAGCCTCTGGGACAACTTCAAGCATACCAACATCAGAATTATAGGGGTACCAGAAGAAGAGCGAGGGCAAGATATTGAAAAATTATTTGAAGAAATAATGACAGAAAACTTCCCCTACCTGGTGAAAGAAATAGACTTACAAGTCCAGGAAGCGCAGAGAACCCCAAACAAAAGGAACCCAAAGAGGACCACACCAAGACACATCATAATTAAAATGCCAAGAGCAAAAGACAAAGAGAGAATCTTAAAAACAGCAAGAGAAAGAAAGTCAGTTACCTACAAGGGAGTACCCATACGACTGTCAGCTGATTTCTCAACAGAAACCATGCAGGCCAGAAGAGACTGGCAAGAAATATTCAAATTGATGAATAGCAAGAACCTACAACCAAGATTACTTTATCCAGCAAAGCTATCATTCAGAATAGAAGGTCAGATAAAGAGCTTCACAGATAAGAAAAAGCTAAAGGAGTTCATTACCACCAAACCAGCATTATATGAAATGCTGAAAGGTATTCTTTAAGAAGAGGAAGAAGAAAAAGGAACTCTTACCATTTGCCACAGCATGGATGGAACTAGAGAGCGGAGAAATACCACATGATCTCACTCATTTGTGGAATATAATGAACAACATAAACTGATGAACAAGGACTGATCCAAAGACGGAGAGGCATTGATTGGACTGTCGGGCCTTGGAGGGAAGGTAGGGGAAGGTGGGGGTAAGGGGGAAAGATCAACCAAAGGACTTATATGCAAACATATAGGCGTAACCAATGGACAAGGACAACGGGAAGGGGGGGGGTGAGGCCATGGGGGGGCGGGTAAGGGGCAACGTGGGGATAAGGACACATATGTAATATCTTAATCAATAAAAAATATATTTAAAAAATAAATAAATAAATCAACAAACAACAAGTGTTGGCAAGGATGTAGAGAAAAGAGAACCCTTGTTCCCTGTTGGTAGGAATGCAAATTGCTGCAGCCTCTGTGGAAAGCAGGATGAAGTTATTTCAAAAAATTAAAAATGGAACTGCCTTATGACCCATTGATTCCACTTCTAAGAATACTAGTATATTCAAAGAAACCCAAAACACTAATTTGAAAGAATATATGCACCCCTATATTCATTGCAGCATTAATTACAGTAGCCAAGATTTGGAAGCAGTCCAAGTGTCCATCAGTAGGTGAGTGGATAAAAAAGCTGTGGTACATTTACACAATGGAATACTACTTGGCCATAAAAAAGAAGGAAATCTTACTCTTTACAAACTGCATGGCTGGACCTGGAGAGTATTATGCTAAGTGAAATAAGACAATTCTGTACATTGTTTTGGCTTGTACAATAATTGAAAGACTTACTCTTTTTTCTTTAAAAAATGTTTTAAAAGAGAAAGCCAAGTACAATATGATTTTACTTATATGTGGAATCTAATGAACAAAATAAACTAACAAACAAAATAGAGACAGACTTATAGATACAAAGAATAGACTGACAACTGAGGGGAGGGAATTGGATAAAAATGTTGAGGGGATTGAGCAAACAAACAAACACCAAAACACTCAGCTGGACAACAGTATGGTGATTATCAATGGGAAAGAGGGTAGGAGAGGGTAAAGGGGGGGATAAATGGTGATGGAAGGAGACTTGTCTTGGGGTGATGAACACACAATACAATATACAAATGATGTATTAGAGAATTGCACACTTAAAAATCTATGTAATTTTATTAACCAGTGTCACCCCAGTAAATTCAATGAAAAAGTTCGCATCACAAGAAAATAACTTTTGCAACTGTATATGGTAACTTATGTTAACTAGACTTATTGTAATCATTTCTCAATATATACAGATATCAACTGATTATGTTGTACACCTGAAACTAATATGTTATATATCAATAATCCTATATAATAAAGAGCTAGTATGCTAATTAGACCAAACAGCCAAACAACCTTCCGGACATCCTTCCTGATGAAGCCAGGGCCGGAGGGAAGCCAGCCCTGGTCCTGGGTGCCTGCAGGCGGCCGGAAGGAAGCCAGTCTGGGTCCCAGGTGCCTGTGGGCAGCCAGAAGAGGGAAGCATCCTGGGGCCCGGGTGCCTACTGGTGGCTGGAGGAGGGAAGCCCGGGTCCCGAGTGCTGGAGGAAGCTGGTGCCGCTGCTGGGGGAAGGAAGGCCTACTCTTGCACAAATTTTCATGCATCGGGCCTCTAGTATCTCAATAAAAATTTAAAAACATGATATAACATTAAAATTTACTGTTGATTCAAGTGTGATTTTTAACCCTCAAAGAAAAAACAGCAGGTCTGGGAGTTTGAGGAAGGTGATTCTCTCTCCCACCAAGATTTATACCTACATGAAAAGTGACAGGACATATGGATGGTTGATTCTAATAGAATAGTCAATCCTAACTAGACAGCTATTTAAGGATGCTATTTATAATCAACCATCCTCACTTTAGATCTAAACAAGAATGCTTGTCTCTGTTTTGCCCAGCATAGATGTCAGATCCAACTCTGTTTTTGCTTGTTGGCACTCAGCTTCTAATGGACTGTGAACTAAAGCTGGGATGCTGAGGTCTCCTACGCACAGCTTTCACAACTCACTCTCTGGGCCATAACACTTCTCCCTCCTATAACAAGGTATTCAACGAAAGGCTCTATTTAAGACTATATACAACCACTTCCATTAGGTCACATAGAGATGATTATGTGCCAATAATTGTCCTGGGAACTTTACATAAATATAATCATGACTTATTTTCCCCACTGATGGATGAGGCATTTAGGCACAGAGAGGTTAAGAAACTTTCCCAGAGTAGGCTGAAACCCAGACAGCCTATATCCAGAGTCTATCATCTTAATCACTATTACCTCTTTTTTTAAAAAATACATATTTTATTGATTTTTTACAGAGAGGAAGGGAGAGGGATAGAGAGTCAGAAACATTGAATGGCTGCCTCCTGAACACCCCCCACTGGGAATGTGCCTGCAACCAAGGTACATGCCCTTGACTGGAATCGAACCCCGGACCCCCCAGTCTGCCGGCTGACGCTCCACTCACTGAGCCAAACCGGTCAGGGCACTATTACCTGTTTTTAATAGGTATTTGAACAAGTTGAAATGGGACTCAAACAACACTAACCTTTGGTATCCTTGGTGGATTGTTTTTCCTATGAATAGAAAGTTAAGGTATGACTATTTAACTAGCCCTGTGATTATTTTAGAAGAAACTTGTCTCATGTAACTTTTAAGCAGTTCTTAGTTAAAAGTGATGATAAAGGGAGCAAAAAAAAAAAAAAAAAAAGAAAGGACTAATAAGGAAAGGAAAAATTCCATTTTCTAATAAAATTGAGATTAAAATCTTCACCTGTGAAGTGGAATTTCACCGATTCTGGGAGACCTGCAAGAACAGAAGAGAGAAAATCAGTGTACTAAACATTTTGAGGTCAGAAATAGATGGGGAAGGAATAAAATATGTGGCAAAGGTTAGAAAAGTAAAGGATGTTTTTATCTAAATTATTATAGTTTAAGGAAAGGCTACCAGGCCATTAGATAATGTTATGTTGAATTTAAAATTAGTGTCACCACTAATTTTAAGTAACCAAAAGAACCACAAAGTGGTATAATTTTATATCACAGTAGTCAGAGTGATTTATAATACATTCATTCAGATCCCATTTTATCAGTACATAAAACCTTACAAATCCGTGAGTATGGGTGAAGTCATATATCACTGACAAGGCTGTCTGGTGGGTCAATTCCATTGTAGAATTGAGTGATGCCTGGGACAATGAGTTACACACTGTAACAGTGTGAGAGATTTATCTCATGGCATTTACTCCATAGATTATACAGGACAGGATTCTGCTCTCTCTAAAAAGGCTTTAGGAACTCAGGCGAGTATAATGGATATGGAAATAACTTCAACCATGGCTGACATGTTTTCTTTTTCTTTAATCCCAGGATATCCTGAGTTTCTTGTAAAGTAGGTCTTATAAAGTAGGGGTTAGGGAACCATGAACATTTTCATGGGCTATTGGTTACCCAGTTACTCAATACTAGGGATACTCCTTAGAGAAGTGGCCTACCCTTATCCTTAGAGATTTTTAATCTAATTGAGTAGTTAATCATGTCCTAGACAATTATAGTTATATAAATAATGACAATTATTACTTAAATGTTGCCCATAATTTAAAACAGAACTCTAAAATTATTTTATCCATGTTCAACTCATCATAAGAAATTAAAGGCTTTTCCATATTATCAAAGTTACCATATAAAAATAATACTGTATATTAGTTGTATTATGTAATACAAATACCTTAACAATCATAAAGAAATAGCTTCAAGATTTTTAGAATCATTTCGAGGCACAAAAATATTTAGGATAGGGACTCAACCTCCTGCTTTCCCAGGAGCACTCTGATTACTGGGTCAAGGAGAGACATAAGGGGGCCGGAGGCAGTAGGGATTAAGGCTATCTTGGCGTAGTGGCAGGGCACATACTGGCTTGATTTAAAAATTCAGTTATTCTTTTACTTAGCCTTCTCTTCCTTTAAAAAGGTACCTCCTGACAAATCCGTGTTTAATCCCAAAAGCTCACTTGCACTCTCCACTCCTATATGGGATCATCCCTGAAGCACTGCGGGATCCTTCTCACTGTATTCCTTTCACCCACATGTCCATCCACCCTGGCTTCCTCCTCAAATCCATTCATATCACTGCAGGTGAAGAGTTCCTTATGAAAAGACATCCTCCTAGATCCTAAACCCTCCACCGGGTTCTTGTTGTTGGGATAAAGACCTAAATCTCTATAAGTGTACAGAGCCTCTAAGGTCTGGCCTCTGTCTCCTTCCAGACCCATCCCACTCTGCTCAACCATCCAAATTCCAGACACACTGGACTTTTCTTCACTTCCAAGAATATCACATTCGCTCCCTCACCAGGGACTCTGCACAAGGGGTATGTGTCCTTTCTTCAGGAATGTTCTATAACAAAACAACCCCAATATGCACACTTAGCCTAGTTAGCTTCTCCCTATTTCTCCCAGGTCCATACCATGCTGGGTAGCCTCCACTGAGCCTTCAGTCTAAATCAGTGTTGTTACATCTAATTCCACCAGTTATCAGAGCTCTTATCTCAGCCTGCAACTAAACATTCATTACTGAGATTATTTACCAAATTCTGTCTCTGTACAGTACTTAGAACCCCAAAGTCGCCAAGAACAGGATTCATGCCTCTTTTTGCTTATCACTAGATATCCAAGGCCTCATTGCCACATAGTAGGCATAAAGTAAATATTTATTGAAGGTATTTCTGCATGCATGAATGAATTAAGAAAAGGGATGAACTGAGCCCAAGGTACATATTAACCTGCGAGTCTCAAGCTATTTTGAACAGCTACAAAGCAACATCACAAAACTACCCAGGAGGACGACAGGAAGAGTTAGGGTGAGCCTGCCATGAAGAGCCACAGAGGATAGTTGAGGTGCCTGACAATAGAGAAGAAAGCATTACCAGCGAAGGAGAAGGCCATGATTTCCTGGAGGTGGGGGGCTGCCGTGGGAGGGCGGTACATGATTTTGCCCTGGTTAATATCTTCCTGTGTGAAATACCGGATGGGAGAGTGGGGCTGGTCCCTATGTTCGATGATACCTGGGGAGAAGGAGACTGGACATGAGCATCAGCAGTAGTTCTGGATGACTAACTGAATCACCAGAGACATCAGCTGCCTTTCCCACTGGCAAGAGCCTTTTATCCTTCAGGAACTACTGCTCTCAGGTTGTTCTTGGTATACTATTCTCCTGTTATTCAAGAAAATGCAAATCTGAAACCCAAATAGACTCTTGACAAGGAATCGTTGACTATAAACAATAGAAAGACACAAACTGCCCCTACTGTAGCTGAGCCCAGGTAATTCTGCAGAAGTCATAGACACTGTACTGTAATTATGAGATTCTCTCAATTGAGTTTAAGTTCAAAGGTCAAGGTGACTGGGGAATGGCACAGACTGGTCTCCTGGTGAGCTGCAGAGAGATTTTTATTCACCTGCCCTCTTTCTTTCAGGAACTCCTTAGTCTCTGTGATGATCTCTGGCAATAGTAACATGAGTCTTGACTATTCTAAGACCTGGATTTACAATGATCACATTGCTTGTGATAAATGCTTTAGGAGCTGTCTATTTGCCTGTCATTTCTAAATTTTTCAGGAACAGAACTGATGCTGTGATCATCTTTCATGTCTTATTACCTCTTCCATAGGAGGACATGAGTGAGGCTTAGTGTTGGACTAATTCAACTTCTGAAGGGCTGAGAGACAGTCCATCAGGACGCAAGTCTGAAAGTACTTCATCTCTCCCTGGCAACACAGGGAGAACGAGTCTAGCTATGACTTAGCAGAGTAAAAATGGTAGGTGGAGACTTTTAGACTTTTAATTTATTTGGATTTTATCAAAAGGGTAATGGAATTTTTAGACTTTGACTTCTCCCTGGGAATTTGATCATCTGAAAGGCTTACATTTAGGGCAGGGACTGGTCTTGGGAGAGCAGTCTGAGAGACAGAAGCAGAATTATCTTAATAGAAGCTGATCACTCCACCACCTCTCTTTGGGCATAGGCCTATTAGTTAAACCCAGCGTGCAGAGATCTTCAGGCTGAGGACTGATGGTAGGGGCCCACCTCTTCTCTGACTGTAGTTCCACATTCCCATGATCCCCTATGGGAGGAGGAGAGACTTATCCAATTGGGAAAGGGACTGAGTATGGGTGGCTCAGTCCCCTCTGAACTCTCTGGCAGAGCTCCTTGTCCTTAGTACATTCTCTGGCCTGCTCACCTATAACCACACCAGGGCAGGCTCTGTCCACACAGACCTGTCCAATTCTGCCTGTGCACAGGCCAGGGAGCTCAATCCAGTGAATGAAGTTATATGCACACTATGTTCTCCAGTACAACTCTGTTGATACCAAAGTTGACACATTCATCTCCATAGGTCTGACCACGATGTCTCTCTCTTTCTCAATTGGTTCTAAAATCACAGGATGGGAACAAGGAGTAGCAATAATTGTTACTTCTGAAAATTCAACAAGTATAAGCGGACAAAACTCCAGAGCTTTTAAGACTCATCGACAGCTAGAAGACATCATTTAAGAGATCATTCACTGCACATCTTACCTTGACTTGGATGCAGAGGTAAAGTGACATTGTATATAATCTTTCCACTTGGCTTCTCAGAGTTGACAAAAGAGAGAGAATGGGGCTGAATCACAGTCAGGTCATCTTCCCGAGCCTAAACAAAGTTTATGAAGGAAGAATGGTCAGGGGCAAAAACAAACCTTATTAAAACAAACTCACTCTGGGTTTTTAAATTAGTCACACATAACAAAATTTTCTCTGAGAGTTCAACAGAAGGGGCTGGTCTCTTGCACCACAGACTGGTCCCAGCCTTAGAAATCTCGCAGGATTAGAGTCCTCTCTAGGGCCTCTTGCACCCTGACTCTTCTCCCCCCTGCCCTCTGCCCCAGGTTTATGCTGATGCATGCTCTGGGAATCCTAATACGATCACTTTCCCGAGGGAGAGCTCACAGTGCTGCAGGTTTGAGAATGAGCCACCACAGCTGGATATTCTAGTATTCACAGCTGGATTGCTACATCTTTGCTCCTCCAACTTAACGAGCTAAGGTTCATCTGGTAAAAAGTTCCTTCTTACCTGCCCGCCCCCCTCCCCAGCCTTGCTGACAGGAACTTTGATTCTTTCTGCTTTGGTTTGTGTGTTTTTTGAAACTGTGATGGATTCAAGGTCTAAAGACGAACTCAAAAACCAACAGAGGCTCAATATTTGAATTCAGAGATTTAAGAATTATTTGTTTATTAAAGTAAATCATGAAATAGTCAATGTTTCTTTGTCTCCATGCTACTACTCAAATTAACTAGATATTGCTTTTCTCTTCTAGTTTTCAGAACCCAATGAAGACTCAAGCAAAATTAATCAGAAGGCCAATGTGTACGTAGCTTTTACTATTCATTCACCTGTGAACATCCATCACCGACTAACAGTGACAACACTCTAAAAAGGGGGCAGGGGGAGAGACGCAGAATCCCTTGACCAGGCATAACAGTGAGTTGGGGACAGCAGCAAAAACACAGTGGAGGGAAGAGAGGGGAAAGTAATGTGAGCACGGGCCCTTTGACTGGGTCACACAAGCTGTCAATAAATCAGAACGAAAATATCAGGCTCTTTGCAGGCTCTTCCTAACCCCTGAAGGGTTAGAGTTTGACAGCCTCTCCTGCTCTTTAAAGCTTTCCTTCTTTCAGAAGAAGTTTCCCTCTTTGGGAAAGTAGGGCTCAGTAATTCTCATGGAGGAGGGCGTGGTGTTCTTCCTTGTAACCACAAAAAGATTGAAGGTTACAGTTGCTCTTTTAACTGTCCCCAAGGCATACTTGTCCTGGGGAGAGGCAGCAGTAGCAGGTTAGGACAATCCTCCTGTCGTAAGGAGTCATATTTCAGGCCCTTGCTCGGCTCTGGAATGTACAGAGCAAGGAAAATCAGGATTGCAAAATAGTACATGGTGTCTCACCCTAAAATAAAACAAGTAAGGGCAACAAATTAAAAACATATGCCCTATATAAGGTGTTTACAGCCCATGAATGTGTGTACACAGCTATAAATGTGGACGTGTGTGTGCACAGATACATGGACAAAAAGGTGCAGGCTCAATATATTGTTCGGTCTGTTTGCCTCCTTTGTAATCTCAAAACAATCAGAATGACTGCAAATCCTGAGTATTATGAGATATTTTTTAAAATCTAGATGTTCCTAAAACAATAAAGTGATAAGAAGAGAGAGAATTAGCATGGACATAGGACTATGGAAAAGAGAAATATGTACCAGCCAAGGCAACTGATATTTCATATCCATGAAATTTATGGATACTATTTCTCTACTAATAGAAATATACACTAGGTAGAAAAAGGACTTAATTCTCCAAAGAAAGCAATATTAAGGTTGAGATGTATCAAAGTATAATCAATTTTAATATTGCCTATTTGGAATGTTTAATACTCATCAATTAAACATAGTAAGAAATGAGAAATTGAATTTCATAGAAATCATTACAGAAGGCACTTTTTATTAAAATATCTGTCAACAAGAGAATCTTACAGAATAATGACTTTATAATACTCATTACTTCTGCATATATCCAGAATCCAACCACTTCTCCCCACGGCCATTGCCACCACCTTGCTGGGTTTCCAGGATGACCTCCCAGCTGCTCTCCTGCCCCATCCCACAGCCCCCAGGTTATTTCAGCACAGCAGTCAGCATGATCCCTTTAACAAGGACAGTAGCCCTCTGCTCAACACCCTGATTGGCTCACCATTTTACTCAGAATAGAAGCGAAATCCCTATAATGGCAAGGCCAGACATGACCTGTCCCCTTCGCTCGCCCACACACTTAGCACATCTGTGAATTCATGTCAATTACACTTGCTTTCACTCACTCTGCTCCAGCCCTCCTGGCTTTCTTGGCATTCCTTGAACATCTAAGCAAGCTCTCAACTGGATGCCTGTAAACGCATGGTTCCCTGGGCCTGGAATGCTCTTTTCTGAATATGTGCGTGGCCATTTCCCTCACTTCCTGCAAGTCTTTCTTTAAATGTCATTATCTTAATAAAGTCCACCCTGGCCACATTATTAATTAATTTATTTTTTTAAACATTTTTATTGATTTCAGAGAAGGAAGAGGGAGAGAGAGACAGAAACATCAATGATGAGAGAGAATCATTGATTGGCTGCCTCCTGCACGCCCCACACTGGGGATCGAGCCTACAACTGGGACATATGCCATGACAGGGAATTGAACCGTGACCTCCTGGTTCATAGGTTGACACTCAACCACTGAGCCATGCCAACCACCTTATTTAAAATTACAACATAGGTCTCCTCTGCTCCCACCACTGCATTTCTAACACCCTTGTCCCTGACCTACATTTTGTTTTACCGTAACACTTCTCACTAACATGCTATAAGTGAGTTGTTTATTTTATTACTTATACCTAAGAGAATGCAAACTCCATAAGAACAAGGATTGTGTTCATTTATGGGTGGGTGGATCCCAACCACCTAGCATATGGCACATATCATTACTTGATAAAAATGTGTTGAGTGAATGAAACATATCTGTGCCGTGCCAGCACAGCCAAGGGTTCGGTGAGCCTGAGTAGGGGCGGTGAAGGATTAAAGAAAAGACAGACAAAGAGAATACAGCTGGGGCTGGTGGATCTCCTGTGCCTGGATGAGGCCACAGAGAAGGATCCAGCCAGCAAGCTGAGGCTTGATTTTATAGCCAGAGAAAAACAAGGTAGTGGTAAACATAGTTACAATGTTCTTGTGAGTTTCACTTGTTTTGGCAGCACTTGCTGCATCTCCCACAGCCCATTAGCTACCCAGGAAGGATCTAGGGAGCATCATAAGGTCAAGCTTAATTATGCTAAGAGGGTTCTGCTCTCTGAGCTGGGATTTGTTTGTGGCTCTGCCACAGGTCAATCTGAGGTTTAACTCTAGAGCCGCTCCCTACACATATCATCATAAAAAGATTAAGCTAAGAAATAAAATAATAAAATACTTTGTATAATAACATATTCAGTAACTTTTTTAGAATACTTTCCATTGCATTTCAATGTCACCTGAAGAATTGGATGGGGGATGGGGACACAAACATTTTAACACTTAAGCCTTAGCAAAGTGTGCATAACTTAAACTTCTAGGTCAGGATTTACAAACATTATCATTTCACCCTCTATTTAAAAAGATCAATTTCACATGTTGATTGCCATTCTATTAAAGACCAAAGCCCACAGTGGGCCTCAGAAATCAGGCACCCATGAATAATGAGATGAGATAAATAAAATGGAGGTCCTACAATAAATTATCTTCTTCCATAGTTTATTAGTTAGGACAGCAAATTAATTCATTCATATATTCATGTAGCAACTTATTAAGAACCTACTACGTGCAAGGTACCAAGCAAAGAGCTGTGAGACATACAAGATAAATCAGATATAGACCCTTTCTTCAAGGAATTCTAGTTTTTTGTAGGGGAAAATCATAAATAAATCTAAGGTAGGAAATTCTGAGTGGTGTGAAAGGCTCAGATAAAGCACAGCAAGAATTCCAAGGGTAAACAAACATTTCCCGAGATTGCAGATAATAATCTTATTAGTTTTTGACAGGTCTCAAGTATAAACATGGACACAGAAGCTGGCTGCCACACAATAAATAGAGCAAGCCCAGACTTGAGTCTGCATCACAAAAGAGATCATCTAACTAGATCCCTGCTGGGCCTAATAGAGTGGTCTTAAGAGAACTCTGCTACAGCAATCACTCTGAAAACAAAGGAAACCAGGAAAGAAAAGCTTATTCAAGGCCTTTCCCACAAGTGGTGACTTTGGCCAACCCAACCCTGAGTATTGCAACCATTTGAAAAAGGAACTAATAAATAATGTGTCTTTCACATGAAGAGATAATAGAATTTATTTGCCCTTTAAGAAAGGAATGGGAAACATGATATTCAAATTGTGTGTGTGTATGCCTATATGATTAATTTATTTGAATTTGGAGGGGATACAGTTTAGGGAGTTATTATGAGAAAATAGGTCTGAAAATATTCACTTAATCAGCAAATATTTACTAAGCAATTACTTTGTATATGGCATTGTGTGAGATGCTGAGGAAGATACCAAGATTAATTAATCAGCACTAACCGGTTTGGCTCAGTGGATAGAGCGTCGGCCTGCGGACTGAAGGGTCCCAGGTTTGATTCCAGTCAAGGGCATGTACCTTGGTTGCGGGCACATCCCCAGTGGGAGGTGTGCAGGAGGCAGCTGATCGATGTTTCTCTCTCATCGATGTTTCTAATTCTCTATCTCTCTCCCTTCCTCTCTGTAAAAAGTCAATAAAAAAATATATTTTTTAAAAAGATTAATTAATCAAAAGTTTTGTCCTTAAGGATTTTCCAAGTCAAATAGTGGATGATTACTTGGAAAACTTTGAGTTGACGTGAATCTATTAACTCATTTGCATAATCTTATACTATCTAGGCTATGATATTTATTGTTAAATATGCATGTTTTGCCCATATATACTATGTATCCTAAATGTATATGTATCATATGTACTTATATAGCTCTGTATCTTATAATATTATACATATTTATATACATATCTTATATATGTGTGTTACATATAATTCTGATGAACACTGCAAATTAAACCATAAGATCCCATTTAGAGGATCTTAGATTTGATGAATAACATAATTACAGAAAGGCCACAGAACCAATTTCAATTTAGATAGGTATTTGATTATGTTGCTTTTCACTCTATTCAATCTTTCTTAGTTATGTTCCAGTTATGTTCATAGTTAACCACTACAAACCATTAGTGATTCTTAATAGTTTATCTCTCACCCAGAATATCTACTGATCTCCTAACTACCCTTAACAGACACACCCCAAATGGAACTCATCATGATTTCCACCCTTCCCCCTAAAGTCCTCATACATTTCTATCTCAATGAATGGCTTCTTTTTTTGAAAAAAAAAAAAAGTTTATTATGTGAAAATATATAATTTAAAGGTTCTTTAAAATGCTTTTGTGGATGATAACTTGATTTCTTTTTTATTTCCCTCTGAGATTCCACAGTATGTCCCATGTTTCTATGTCTCTCGATCTATTTTGTTTAACAGTTTATTTTGTTCATTAGATTCCATATATGAGTGAGATCTTGTAATATTTGTCTTTCTGGGACTGGCTTATTTTGCTCAGCATAATATTCTCTAGGTCCCTCACTGCTGTCTCAAAGGGTAAGAGAGCCTTCTTTTTTTACTGCTTCATAGTATTCCATGGTGAAAAGGTACCACAACTTTTTGTCCACTCATCTACTGATGGGCACTTGGGCTGTTTCCAGATGCTATAAATATAGAGGTACATACATTCTTTCTGATTGGTGTTTGGGGTTTCTTAGGATATATTCTTAAAAGTGGGACCACTTGATCAAATGGCAATTTCATATGTAATTTTTTAGGAAACTCCACACTGTTTTCCATAATGGCTGCACCAGTCTGCATTCCCACCAGCAGTGTACTAGGGTTCCCTTTTCTCCACTTCCTTACCAGCACTTGTCATTTTGTTGATTTGTTGATTGTAGCCATTCTGAGAGGTATGAGGTGATTGCCTCTTAAAATACTCAGAAATTGGGGCTTTTCACCTTCCTGTCACATCTAATTGACCAGGATATCTGTAAATATCTTTTAATCTTTCTCTAATGTCCCCCCTCCCCCCCCCCCCGCCGCAACCTTAAAATCTTTTAAGTGTATAATACAGTACTGTTAACTATATTGTTATGCAACTGATTTCTAGAAAGTTTTTCCACTTGCAAAACTGAAACTCTGTATGGATTGAACAAAACTCCCCTTTTTCCTCTCCCCACCTCCACCCCTACCCTCACAGGGACAACCACCATTCTCCTTTCTGTTTCTAAGAGTCCGATTATTTTAGATAGCCCACATGTAGAATCATCAGACTCTGTCTTTTTGTGACTGGATTATTTCACTTAGTACAATGTCCTTAAGGTTCAATCATATTGTAGCATATGACCGGATTTCCTTTTTAAAGGTTGAATAATGCTCCATTGTTGTGTATACCACATTTTTTCTATCCATCTATCTGCCAAAGGACATTTAGGCTGCTTCCACCTCTTAGCTAGTGTGAATAATGCGTCAATGAGCATGGATGTACAAGTATCTCTTGAATATCTCACTAACTTAATCTTTACTGCCACTGCATGGTATCATGCCACTAACCTTCTTGTTCTAAATGACTGCAGTGGTGCATTTCTGTGCTCCCTATCTGGTCCCCATCTAGAGTATTCTCTACCCTGCAGCCAGAATGACTTTCCTACATTGAAAATCTGATCAGGTTGCCTGTCAGCTACATAGTATTTGTCCCAAGAGCCTTTCAGGACACAGTGGAAATCCCTTCATTTTATCTTAAGCTCCTCTATGATGTGACTTTCATATATTGTTTCTTCTTCACCTAGGAATTTATGCTCTGGCCACATGAACTTTCATTGCTCAACATGTCATGTTCTCCCACATCCCCACCTTTTTTCACCTGCTGTTCCTTTGTCTACAATGAATGCCCCCCTATTTCTAAAGTGGTTCTTCAAGCAGAGCAGCAGCAGTAGAACCACCTGGGAACTCGTTAGAAACTCAAATTTTCAGCCCTACAGCAGATGGACTGAATTAGAAAACTTTGGGGTAGGCTCCAGCCATATGTGATGTAACAAACGCTACAGGTGATCTTAGTGCAGGCTGAAGTTTGAGACCTTGCTTTAGAGACAATCTTTCACTTCAACCAGCGTTGTTCACCCCCCCGCAGAGGAAGCCTTCCATGACCTTGCCACCCCCACCCCCGACTGGATCAGGTGTCTCTTATTTGCTTCCATATCATGTCCATGTCATGGCATGTATCATTATATTGTCAGTGTTTGTTATTTCGCTCCTCTCCCATTTTAGACTCTAAGTTCCTTAAGAATAGAGACCGTATTTTATGGTCATCAAACCACCAATGTCTTCTCTAGCACTTGGCATAAATTAGGGGCTCAAATATGAATGACTGAAGCCCAGTCTGTGTGGCTCAGTGGTTAAGTGTCAACTATGAACCAGGAGGTCATGGTTCAATTCCCAGTCAGGCACATGCCTAGGTTGCAGGCTTGATCCCCAGGAGGGGGCATGCAAGATTCAATGATTCTTTGTCATCACTGGTATTTCTATCTCTCCCTCTCCCTTCCTCTCTGAAATCAATAAACAAATATATTTTAAAAATTAAAAAAAATAAAAGAAATACAAACTATGTATATTTTATGGCACTGAAGATTAGGCTAATTGCATTTTATGGTAAACTAACCTTTGTGATATCCTAAATTGGACAGATCTAGTTTGAAAACTAGCAATATAAGACCCTAAAGGTTAAGGAGCTTGAAAAGTCTAGCGGTCCATAGCAATGGAGTGGGAACGGCGCCATCTTAGTGGCTCCTGGCCCATTTTTCCCCCTCTAAAGTCAAAATAACAGTCCATTAGCACTTGGCAAAAAACATGCATGCACATTTTTCTTCACATTTTAAAGGAAATTCTAATCCAAGTTCCTCCAGTCAGAATGATGAATTATAGACTTTATAGTGCTACTGAATTATGATTTCTTTAAATTATGGTTTACAGTGGAAATGCCGATATCAGCTATTCATTAAAAACCTCCTATTTCGCCTTTTATGTCTCTGTCGTGCCCCAGACCCATAATTTCTAAAACTACAGGTGATTTCTTTGTCATGGCTCAAGGCTGATACATTTTGGAGTGTAATTATGTGGGCGCTGACTAAAATGCAGGTCCGTAATGATTCATTTGCAGTCTTAGATGCTGTGACTCTGACTTAAAGAGGGGTCCTGGCATCACCCCTGCCCCTAGATACAGGGTTTCAGTGGGGCAGCTAATTGTCTGAACTAATATAGCTGTCACCTCACTTCACACCTTTCCATGAACCCATGCTCTTCCCACACAGCAGGCAGGTCCCCTTGCGATGGAGCTCATGGCCTCCCCATCCTCACCATTTCTCCTCTGCTGTCCTCATTTCTCCAGTCTTATTAAACTATTTACAATTTTCCCCAACAATCATATTCTCGCTGGCCTCTGGGTCTTTGCATGTGCTGTTTTTATGTTTTATGTCTTTTAGTGCCCTTTGCCATCACCTGCCCCCCAAACTTTCACTTGGATAATTGCTACTTATCTCTCTGGATTCAGCATAGATATCTGCTACTTTGGGAAATGTTGATAACAGAAAGGAAACTTCTAATGGGGCTCTAAGAAATGGAATGTCAGTTTCTCCAGCTATATGGAGCTATAACTAGCTGAGTAATTATACTCAAAAGGTACTGATTAAACAGATATAGGCCTGAAATCCCTTCTAACTACTCAAGGAGGAGTCCTGTGAATCTGGGATGCTGAAAAGAGGACACCAGCAATGGATAAGAGTTTGAGGTGAATTCCATCTTTGTTTCCTGTCACTCTGGGAATTGAAGTATCTTTTTCAAGTCAAGGAGAAATGTGTTTACAGGGTGGTATGGTCTGGGTTCTGGGCCAGGCATTCACCAGATACAAAAAAACAGGTCATTCTGTCAGATCCCGTCAACATGCCTCAGAAACCAAGAGTCTTCCCAACCAACTCACAGTCATATGGAGAGACGCTCCCAGAGAGAGCTGAGGTGCTTCAGGCGTCTGTGGTAAGATCGCGATGTTGAACATGCGGCTCTCCAGGTGGGTGTGGGCATCGGTGGCACTGGAAACCTGGAAAGAAACGTCCTACTGGTGAGCCTCAGTTGGACAGAGCATGTTGCATGTATTTATCCCCCTGCACCACCTTTAAATATCTGTCTTTGAATTCCATCTGCTCCTGCATTACAAAGGGAGACATAATCCTTTTAGGCAATCCTGAAAATGCAGGAAAATACAAATATGACATAAATAAATCATCTAGAATTACAATACCTACAAATAGTGGTTATTAACACATTGATGCATTTTAGTTTAATCTTTTTCCTATCCATATGTCAAACTCTATATTCATTTGTGTCCTATAAATTTTTACTGAACATAATACATTAAATATTCTTCAAAACAGAATTTTTGATAGCTGCCTAATGCTTCACTGTGAGCACACACAACACATGTTAGATATGGGATTTTTATTCCATTTTTAAAATTTGTACCCAAGCACAGACACATCAGGTTATAAATGACACATCATAGCCTAATCACTGCAAGGCAAGAGTCATAATAATTAGTGATCACAAAATCAAATTTTTCTTGCTTCAAAAATGCTGAAAACAGTGATGATTTTCCTAATGCAGCTTCTCCCCTCCTTCAGGGCTACTGAGCTGCTCCCTCACACTCTCTTCTCTGTGGTCTGCTCCAGCTGAGGCTTGTTGCAAGAATTGCTAAGGTCTGTGTGGCCATGTGAAGTTGCATTAATTTCATATGAGAGGGAGCAGGGTGCCATACATTCTAAAAAAAAAAAAGGCAGAAATAGCAGCCCTTTCTTATGTCTTCTACAGTTAGGCCAACAACAACAACAAAACTGTCTTCTCTGCCCTGGCCAATGTGGCTTAGTTGGTTGGGTGTTGTCCTGTGCATCAGGAGTTGAAGGTTCAATCCCCTGTTAGGACACATGCCTGGGTTGTGGGCTTCATTCCTGGTAGGGAGCATGCTGGAGGCAGCCAATTGATGTCCACTCTCATATCGATGTTTCTCTCTCTCCCTCTGCCTTCTTCTCTCTCTAAAAAAATCAATAAACTATTTTTTTTAAAGAAATTTTAAAAACTGTCCTCCCTGCATCTTAATCACATCCAGTGCCTGGAGCTTACATTCATAATATCTACAGGTTGTCAAGGCGCCATCTTACAGTATCACTATATATAATATGAGTAACAACAGCTATAATTCACTAAATGTCTATCATGGGCTAGCTACTTCTCAAAAGTCACCATATATAATACCCACAAAGTGGATATTATCTCCTTTTTTTTTTAATATATTTTATTGATTTTTTTACAGAGAGGAAGGGAGAAAGAGAGAGAGTTAGAAACATCGATGAGAGAGAAACATCAATCAGCTGCCTCCTGCATATCCCCTACTGGGGATATGCCCGCAACCCAGGTACATGCCCTTGACCGGAATCGAACCTGGGACCCTTCAGTCCGCAGGCCGACGCTCTATCCACTGAGCCAAACCGGTTTCGGCTATTATCTCCTTTTTTACAGATGAGGAAACTGACACTCAAAAAAGTTAAGCAAAATGTCAAAAATCACACAAAAACAAAAGGGTTGGTATTTAACAGGTTAGCGGACCATGGTCTTCCTACTGACCAAGATGACTCCATCTCAAAGCTTTAGGAAAACGTGTTCTCCCATCTCTTGAAGAACGCTATGCAGGTAATAAAATGTGAGTATATTGCCAAGCAAGGGAATCTGTTCTTGATTCCTTAGTCAAGATACTGGTGTGAACCATGTTGGTCTTTTTAAAACAACATCCCCTGAGGCTATGTCAACATGATCTGAATATATCAAGACCAGGGCCCCTGCCCAGGCCAAAAGTGACATAAGTGTGTGTGCTTTCTTCTCCCTATGCCATGCTTTATTTTGAAAAGCCACAAGCATTACATAAATCCCACATCTTACAGGCAAAGTAACAGATGGAATGCATTGATGGCTCATGACAGCACATAAACATTAAAATGAAATGAAATTGATGCAACTCATTGTATTGCAAGTTTTGCTTGAAAGAAAAAAAGGGAAGAAAAAGGAGAATCATGAAAACAGCGTTTTATTTTAGTTTAAAATCCTTGAGGGACATTAAAATGAATGGGAAAAGTTGCTGTTTATTTTGGCACATAGTTAAATTGTCTGCGTCATTTCAAATCAGAATATGAGGTAAGTCCATAAAACAATGAGACTTTAAAAACAAGCACACCAAACCTTTTATATCCAGGAGAACAGGATCTCAGAGAGCTGTTTCATATGTGCAATAAAGACGCTGTGAGTGTTCAAAATGCACTTTTGAAATGCCTTCCAAGCAAGTTCAAAAATCACTTTGAACTTGTTACTTCATAATTACTCCCTGTTTTGACCCAAAGTAATTACTACTCTCTTCTTCATACCAGACATGATTCTGAATGGCTATATGGTTACATTTTAAAATCTACTTCCAAAGGATGCCATACCGTCACTATTGAGGATATTCTTCAGAATATCCCATGGGTTTGGAAGGAGATTTCCAATAGGAGTTCTAAACACATTTTGAGCAAAATGTGTGAAGACTCTTCAAAGGGAACCACTTACTAAGTAATGATGTTCAACAGAATGTCTTAAACTCAAGTGAGTTTGTTTAAAAAAGATCAGTAAATTTAGCTATTTTATAATTACCCACTTAGTAACCAACTTGCAAAAGCAATCAAATATCTTTATGAGCAGGTGCTGAGAATCCCTTTCTGGGGAAATGCTCCATGTTGATAATGTTCTTCCTCAGGCCTAGGACGGCAAAGGCAGAGCTGAGGATTCTAGTTTGCTGAGGTGACTTCTTTGATTGAGGTCTTTGCCTCCATTCTGACTCATTCTTTGAGGACTGCTGAGTCCCCAGGTGCTAAAAATGAAAAGTTAATTCCAGTAAAGGGCAAATGTTTGCTCTCACTCATTGGACATTAATGTGCTAGTAAAATCTCCTTTTAATGGTTCCCAAGTTTATTTCAACTTGCTCTCTGGAAAAGCACATCTTTTATATCATATAAATTAGTCAAGCAATGAGGATGTGCACCCCAGGCCTCGGAGGCAGAATGTATGATAATTTTAACAAGGTGAGCTATTTGGGTAGTTTACCTCCAGCTGGATTCGAGACAAAAGAAGAGTCTCAGACTCAGAGGGGCTTTGGGTGATCATCATGAATGCATCTCTATATTTTCTCTACATTTTCCCAAATTCTCTTCTGTATCTATGTTTAAATGCTCTTTCTCATTCATACTCCCTCATTCTTTGTACTTCTGTTCAGTTCTTTATATCCAATTTGTCCATGACAGAGGTTTGTCTAATTTATTGGTCTTTCCAAAGAATGAGGTTTTGTACTCATTTATCAATTCTAGCATTTTATAATTAGTTGTGTGCTTATCTCTATTAATTTCTTCCTTTTTTTCTTTCCTTAGGTTTCCTTTGTAGTTCTCTAGCTTCTTGAGCTAAATATTTAGTTGATTTATTTTCATGATCTTCTGCTCAATAATAAGAGCTTAAGACCATCAATTTACTTGAGTGTTATTTTATCCAGATCATTGAAGTACTGATAATTTATTTCCTCTTCATCATTATTTCTTAATAGTTTGCTATTTTGATTTCCTTTAAGAAGTATAATTATTTGGGAGACTATTCTAAAAATTCCAAATGGTTTGAACTTTTTTACCTTTTTTAAATGGATTTCTAATTATCCTATATAATAAAAGGCTAATATGCAAATTGATCAAAAGGTGGAACAACCGGTCGCTATGACACACACTGACCACCAGGAGACAGACGTTCCATGCAGGAGCTGCCCTTTAGTGGTCAGTGCACTCCCACAGGGGGAGCACCGCTCAGCCAGAAGCCAGGCTCACGGCTGGCAAGCGCAATGGCAGTGGCGGAAGCCTCTCCTGCTTCCACAGCAGCACTAAGGAAGTCCAACTGATGGCTTCGTCAGTTGGACATCCCCCAAGGGTTCCCAGACAGTGAGAGGGCACAGGCCGGGCTGAGGGATCCCCCCCTCCCAAGTGCATGAATTTCGTGCACTGGGCCTCTAGTATTTCATAATAACCAAAGAATATCCCCAGTACCATTTCTTGTTCTTTCATTTATTGACAGTCTTCCTATGATCTGGTTGTTTTAGCTGGCTTAGACTATTATAACAAAAATGCCACAGACTGGGTGGCTCATAAACAACAGAAATGTATTTTTCCTACTTCTGGAGGCTGGAAATCTGAGGTCAGGGTGCCAGTAGGATTGGGTTTGGGTTGTAGACTGCTGTCTTTTCACTGTAGGCCAATGGTGGGGAATAGAGAGGGGAGCAGCTCCCCTGTGACTCTTGTAAGTGTACTAATCCCACTCATCTAATGCTAATTACCTACCACATGGGGAGGGGCAGATATGAAGATATTAATTATTTCAGGACACAAACATTCAGTTGACAGTACTGGTATCTGACCAATCTTTATAGATGGTAGTAACTATCCTTACCTAGTGATAGGCAGTATTCTAAATGCTTCCTATGTATTAACTCATTAAATCCTTACAATAATTCTATTCTACAGGTGAGGAATCTGAAGCACAAGTATTTTTCCAAGTAATTTTCCCCAAAATTAGTTAATACGTGGCAGAACTAAAATATGAACCCACTGGGTTTGGCTATCAAGTCTATGATCTTATCAGAAGATGGTAAATGTTCCAAAAACATTTGAAAAAAAGAAAATAAGACTATATTAAAAGAAGTATTTTAATATTCTGGAAACATTATTTTCCTAAACACTCTAGCCATTATCTATTATAAATCTCCTTGCTGTAAAATGACTCTGCTTGTAGAGATATTTATAAGATTAAATTAGCAGATTAAAAATATCTCTCAATACTATTAGTTACATTTCCTCTTCCCCCAAATATGATTTCTAGGCAATCACAGAAAATTTCCCAAGTTGCTTATAAATAACAGTGATGGTTTTCATCAGACCATTCAGACATCAGAAAAGTCAGGAAGCAAAGGGTACCTGAAAGCGGAAGGAGTCACTCTGGGCTGGGACTCCTGAGTGCCTGTACCACACGATGCCTTCGTTGATGTCTTGCTGGCTGAAGGTGCTGGTGGGGGTTGCTGTCCTCCCATCAGGCAGGGGCTGGCCTTCTTCAGCGGGGCTGTCTGCAGGCATATTAACCAGAAGGACCACCTCCCCTACAAAAGCCACAGAGTTAGTGAGGATTCCTGAGAAAAGTAAGAGTCAGAGCTCTCATCTCCTTTCTACCACTTTTTTCCCCCCCAGAAAAGAAATGATGTAATTCTGTATTCTTGTATAAGGTAAAGGGAAGAACATGAATGCAGAATCCAATAGATATCATTGAACCCATCTTCAGATAAAGAATTCCCAGTATGTTAGCTAAAAGAACTAAAAGTATTTAAGGTTAATTCATATATGAAAGTACTACCTTGTATCTATTAAAATTACATAAGGAGACCCAAATAGCCATGAACACTGAAAACAAATCTTTAAATACTGGGAAATTACATTCATTTCTACCCACAACTTCCTATGAACAGAAAATGCTTTCCAACCAGAAAGTTTTTGGTGTAAACACAATGGGAAATCAGAAAAAAAATTCAGAAAAAGTTATCATTGTGAGAAATCTGTATAATGAACATAATAACAGCTAATACGGGAATGCATATGGCAGGCACTGCATGAAGCACTTTATGTGGTGGTTCAAACCCAGCTCCATCACATCCAACTGTGTGAGCTGACTTATGCTCTATAAGCTCTGCTCATCATTGATGAAACAAGAACAATGATCCATACCTCTTAGGTGCTTTAAAAATGTCGGTCATCCTTCTCATTATGTTTTTACTTCTTCTGAAGATGCTATTGTTATGTCCATTTTAAAGACAAAGTTCTTTAGGCTCAAAGCAGTTCAATAACTTGTTCAAGGTCATACAAATGATAAGTGGAGCAGCTGGGATTTGAATCCTAATCTCATATTCTTGGTCATGAAACTCTGTTAACAATCATGATTATTTTGTGTTCACAGGCCAATATTTACCCTGATAAACATTCTCCTCCTTCATTCTCTAAACTTCATTAGAATTGAAGCAAGGAAATCTAAATAACACCACTACCAACAGCCAATCTGTTTCTATTGCTTATTCTTCACCTGAAGCTACTAGCTTTTAAAAGTGAGATTGCAAATACAGAGGTGTTATAGAAACAATTAAAATTTCACAAGGAGAATATGCCTTCAAGTGAAGACCAAACAGAAGAATGGATGTACTGCTGAAAATAGAAACTGTGTTCTCATGAAAATGCACCTAACAAATACGAAAGAAGCCTCTCTAATCCTCTAAGCGTGTGTGAGTGTGCGTGTGTGTGTGTGTGTGTGTGAGAAAGAGAGAGAGAGAGAGAGAGAGAGAGAGAGAGAGAGAGAGAGAGAGAGAGAGAGAGAGGGAGAGAGAGAGAGAGAGAAACTGTGCATGTTTAACAATGATACCCAGAGGATACCCAGATCTTAATACACTAAACATACTGGGCAATTGATAACATACTTTGAGCACCCTAGAAATTATTTTTTTTTTCTCAAAGGAAATACCCATTCTAATATTTATCTGCACTAAATTCAAGTTAAAAATCAGTGTAATATCCTGGATGATGATGAAATACTAAAGAAAAAAATAGCAGTACTCTTCTTTACATAATCGTGTGCAGAATCAACTCACTCTAGTTTCTTTTTTTGTATTATTTCTCATTTGTACCTAAGTCACAAATTCCATTACATGTCTCTCCCTGGTTCAGCTTCTGTTCATAAGATGCTACTAATAAACATGCTCTTCCAGGATGTGGACTGTTTATGAATGTGAGTACAGCTGCAAACTATTTTAAAAGATTTCCACAATGAAAATGTGGAGAGTGAGGATAGAAAATATTTAAATGCCAAGTTCCTAGCTATTCTGTTTTATAATGTAAAGGCTAAGCAGACTTTTCCTAACAATGGAATACACCTATTTTTAAGATATAGGAAACCATTGTCATACTATGAAAATTAACAGGCATCCTAGGATATTGGCTAACTCCATTAATTTCAACCTAGTAAATATAGTCAATGGATACCTGTTAGGTGCTAGCTGCTGTGGTAGGCCCTTAAGGTTGGGGAATTCAACAATTAGCAAAATGTTCTTCCTTCTCCTGAAGATCAGCCCCCCTGCATAAGCAATTAGGAGTCCCTGTGAGATTTTCAGTAGGTAAATGATTTAGAACATGGAAGGTACATGATCAGAATACAGAGCACCAGTGAGGCTTGAAATCCAGTCCAATGTTAAAAAGACTGGATTTGATTCTATAAAAAATGATAACAATAGTAGCTAACATTTATGTGGACAGTATGACCAATTATGAAGCTACTGTAAAATCCAGATGAGAGATGGGGACCTGAACTAAGGCAACAGAGGTAAGAGTGGAAAGAAATAAACAGACACAAGAGCCACTGGGAAAGTGAAAGTAACAGACCTGACAAATGTGGCTGTGAAGGATGAGAGGGAGGAATTGGAGAATCACCTACGAGTGAAGCAATGGGTAGGCAAGTGATGCCACTGACGGGGATGAGCAGGTTGGAGGGAAGATGAAGAGTTCAGCACTGGGTATGTTGAATAAAAGGTGCCTTTGTGACAAGTCCATGAGTAGACAGGAAGAAATACCAGTGTTTTGTAGGGTTCACCCCAGGGAGGTGAGGGCTTTTGTGTAGTACCTCACCTCCACTTTTATTGTAATACTAGAGGCCCAATGCATGAGAATTCGTGCAAGAGTAGGCCTTCCTTCCCCCGGCTGCCAGCATCAGCTTTCCTCCGGCACCTGGGACCTGGGCTTCCCTCCTCCGGCCGGCCACAGGCACCAGGGATCCCAGGTGGCTACGCCTGGGCCCCGGCTTTGTCAGGAAGGACATCTGGAATGACATCCAGAAGACATCTGGTCTATCTGGTCTAATTAGCATATTACCCTTTTATTAGTATAGATGACAAATATCAGAAGATGACCCTTTAAATATATGAAAATGTGGGTTTAAAAAAATAAGAAAATAATCTCTACTTCAGATTTCCTTTATACTGACATCTATATTTTAACCAAGAATTCTGAAGGAAAAATTTAATAGGCATTAAGAATTGGGATCTCATTGAAATCACCATGAATTCATTTGGGATTGAGATCATTTATAGTAGAGTTTTCTTACACTATGCTAAATAATTTAGAGTTGGTAGTGTACTGGATTAAGTCAGGTTCTTCTTCAAATGATACTGAAGATACTTCATTAAAATCATCTCATTAAATTGACTTTCTAACCTGTGAAGTAGCTAAAGATGCAAGTAGTAATCCACTTATCTAAATGTATACTTGAAAACAGTGAGGAGTCTGCCGGGGGTTGAAGGTAGGTCCTTTATGCACAGACTATACCAGCAATTTACATTTTGTTCCATTCCATGATTGGGTCTTCACAAAGAGACTAAAATCCAACTAGAACATTCTAAAGTGTTGAGTGAGTATATAGTAGCTGGGGTGGCAAAGAGGGAAAGGCTTCAGACCTCACACCCCTGGGTTAGATGGTGTAAGTAGATTTAAGTTGGGTGTGCTTCTAGTTCCCACCACGTTTTTTACTCTTGAATGGTTCACAAGGGTAATGTGATTTGCTTATTACTAACACAGAGCTCTGGACACAGAAAGAGGATTATGTTCATAGGAAGAAGTTAATCAAGAGAGTTATAGTAGGAAAGGGTCACAGTCAAGCCTACATGGTATTTTTCAAGTTGAAATGGCTTAAAATAATTTAATTCAGCATTTTTCTGTTTAATACTTAAACAGAATATTGGAATAGTGGGCTGTCACTAGAAAATTTAATCTTTGGTTTTTAATAATCAAGATAAGGTAGAGAATGTAATACACCAAGCATATCAAAGACTTTTAGAGCTAGAAAACTCTTAAACATCATCTAGCTTAGTATCGGTGGGGGAAAGTAAGGCAAAGTTGAATAAGCCTGTGAACTAATTAATAGTATTGTATCAATACTAATTTCCTGGCTTTGATCATTATTCTATGGTAATGTAAAATGCTGACATTGGGGAACACTGGATAAAGGCTATTCAAGAGCTCTTTATATTATTTTTGCAACTTTTCAGTAAATCCAAAATTACTTTAAAATAAAAAGTTAAAAAATATCTAGTTTAATCTTTCAAAGAAACTTATGGCTCCACTTGCCTTCCTCAAGGTTACACAACTATAATAAATGACATCTCAGCTAGACCTACTGCTTTGTAATTATATCACTGGATATTATATCTTTGTGGATATTAAAATTATTTTTAAAATTATACAAAAGTTAATTTTTCTTTACTATAGAAAGTATATAGTTTTGAAAATCTGATAACCTAGAGGGAAAAAAAATCATTCCTCTAACATGCCAAGCAAATTTTTTACTATTAATGAATATAATTTTCATTTTCAGATTATCTATTTATTTCTTTGTAAAAATCTATCTGCTTATTCTTTTATGTTTATAGCAGTTTTTTATTTCCTTACAGTTTCAATTCCTTTTTTTTCTTTAAATCATTTTTTAAAATATATTTTTATTGATTTCAGAGAGGAAGAGAAAGATAGAAACAACAATGATGAGAGGGAATCATTGATTGGCTGCCTACTGGATGCCCTACACTAGGGATGGAGCCTGGAATCCAGGTGTATGTCCTGACTGAGAATCAAACTGTGACCTCCTGGTTCATAGGTCGACACTCAACCACTGAGCCACACTGGCTGGGCTTTACATGATTTTAGATATACTTATTTCATAGTTTTTATAAGATTGTTCCTTTATTTCAAATCCTTAGGGTTTTAATCTTCTATTTTACTTATGGTTTCCTCATCGTATGTTCTCTAATTTTGAATTCTGAGCTAATCTTCAGTGGTATTATTTGTGAGAATCCTGAGTGTTCTGGAATTGAGGGTGGACATTCTACAGTAGTTTCTATTAGTTTCTGTAAGAAACCCAAGAAGTATCATCGGTCTGAGATTAATTTTCATATTAATGTCTTGGCCCTGGGTTTCTCAAACAATGTACACAGTATAACTTAATTCTGGATCTGCAAGAAAAATGGGCTTGAAGTTCTGAATTCTCAGCAGACTTTTTTTGGCTTTACTCTGAGCCCTGAAAAAAAAAAAAACATGTAGATTTCCTTGCAAGTCCTCTGTGCTGGTGAGCTTCTTGTTTTCTATTCTGTTTCTGTAACTAAAGGTAAGTCCATGTTTTATGAAGGATCTTAATTACAACTTACTGTCTCTGTCTCTGCGTAGGCATTAAATCCCAAGCCTCTGGGTTCTTCAGACACACACACAGCTCCTCTCAGGAAAGCCTTCTCATCATTGCATGCCCAGACTGGCTTTAGTTCCTTCTTTGTTTCTGACACTTCAAGATTTATTTCTCTCCTTGCAAAATCAGCTATGAATGCCTTATAATTCATATAATCTTTTATCCAGCATTTCTAGTTGATAATGATGGAAAACTTTTCAGATTATAATGCTCAACTATCCTGCTAGAAGTTCAAGTAACAATGGAGATCTTAAAAAATGTTTTTGTGTAAAGTTTTTCTTAAAACTTTTGTATCAATATTAATTTCTGGGCTTTGATCATTATTCTATGATAATGTAAAATGCTGACACTGGGGAACACTGGAGAAAGGGTATTCGAGAGCTCTTTATATTATTTTTGCAACTTTTCAGTAAAATAGAAAGTCTCATCAAGAAGTCTAGTGATGTCCTGGGAGGGACACAAGTTGAAAGCCTGAGCTTTGAAATTAAACTGGCATATATTAGGTGGGCAACTCTTAGCATGTTATCTATACTAATAAAAGGGTAATATGCTAATTAGGGCAGACGCCTTCCGGAGTCCATCCAGACAAAACCACCGCTGCTGCGAGGACCAGAGCTCAGGCAGCCTTGGGCTCAGGCAGCCTTGAGCCCCGGCGGCTATAAGGCCCAGGGTTCAGGCAGCCGTGAGCCCCAGCAGCTGCAAGGCCCAGGGCTCAGGCCTCGCTGCCACCATGGCCGGCAGTGGCAGCAGCAGTGGGGTGATGGGGATGGCACCTTTTCCTGATCAGCCTGGTTGCCTCCCACAGAGGGAGGCCAGACTGCGGCTTAGGCCCGCTCCCCATGGGATATCCCCTGAGAGCTCCTAGACTGTGAGAGAGGGCAGGCTGGACTGAGGGACCCTCCCCCCAGTGCACATATTTTCCTGCACTGGGCCACTAGTCCTATATAATAAAAGCCTAATATGCAAATCAACCAAATGGTGGAATGACTGGTTGCTATGATGCGCATTGACCACCAAGGGGCAGACGCTCAATGCAGGAGCTGTCTGTCCCCTGGTGGTCAGTGCACTCCCACAAAGGGAGTACTGCTCAGCCAGAAGCCGGGCTCATGGCTGGCGAGTGGCAGTGGCGGAAGCCCCTCCCCCCTCTGCGGCAGTACTAAGGAGCAGTGAGCAGGCGAGCGGTAAGGAGCGAGGGGTCCTGGACTGTGAGAGGGCACAGGCCGGGCTGAGGCCCCCCTACCCCCAGTGCACGAATGTTGTGCACCAGGCCTCTAGTATTTTCTATAAAATAAAGTCCTTTTAAACTTAAATTTTAGGTTTTTATATAGTACTGGAGGCCCAGTGCATGAAACTTATGCACTGAGGGGGGGTGTCCCTCAGCCCAGCCTGCACCCTCTCCAATCTGGGACCCTCAAGGGATGTCCAACTGCCCATTTAGGCAGGAATCAGGACTAAATGGGCAGTCGGACATCCCTCTCACAATCCAGGACTGCTGACTCTCAACCGCTTGCCTGCCTGCCTGCCTTCCTGATTGCCCCTAACCACTTCTACCTACCAGCCTGATCACCCCCTAACCACTCCCCTGCCGGCCTGATCAAAGCCTAACCATTCCCCTGCTGGCCCGATCACCCCCAACTGCCCTCCCCTGCAGTCCTGGTCCTCCCCAACTGCCCTCCCCTGCAGGCCTGGTCCTCCCCAACTGCCCTCCCCTGCTGGCCATCTTGTGGCCACGTGGGGGTGACCATCTTTGACCACATGGAGGCAGCCATCTTGTGTATTGGACTGATGGTCAATTTGCATACTGGTTGTGACTAATTAGCCTATCAGGGCTAATTAGCATATCCCTCTCTTATTGTGTTGGAGTGATGGTCAATTTGAATACTGATCATGACTAATTAGCATATCCAGGCTAAATAGCATATCCCTCTCTTATTATATAGGACTAGTGGCATGGTGCACAAAATTCATGCATGGGGGTTAGGGGGTTCCCACAGCCCAGCTTGTACCCTCTCCAACTGGGAACCCCTTGGGGGATGTCCTACTGATGGCTTAGGCCTGCTCTCCCTGGGAGCAGGTCTAAGCTGCAGTCTGGCCTTCCTCTGTGGGAGGCTACTGGGCTGATCAGGGGAAGGCACCATCCCCATCACCCCACTGCTGCTGCCACTGCCAGCCACAGTGGCTGCGAAGCCTGAGCCCCAAACCTTGCAGCCGCTGGGGCTCACGGCTGCCTGAGCCCTGGGCCTCGCAGGGATCGGGCCTAAACCAGTGGTCAGACATCCCTCTCACAATCTGGGACTGCTGGCTTCTAACTGCTCACCTGCCTGCTGGCCTAATCGCCCCTAACTGCCTCTGCCTTTGCCCCTACCACCATGGCTTTGTCTGGAAGGAAGTCGGACGTCTGGAAGATGGCCGGTTGACCCGGTCTAATTAGCATATTACCCTTTTATTAGTATAGACTAGAGGCCTGGTGCATAAAAAATTTGTGCACGGGGGGAAGGGAAGTCCCTCAGCCTGGTCTGCATCAATGCCAGCGTCCCTCGTCCCAGTCTCTGGCCAGAGGCCTCTCCCCTCCCTCCATGAGGCTGGGGCACAGAAGTCAGGGGCAATGTAAGCCAAGTGTCCCACTCCAGGCCTCTAGCCAGAGGCACCTCCCCTCCCTCTGCGCAGCCAAGGAGCAGACGCTGGGCTCACATTGCCAGGGCAATGCCACCAGTGTCCTGCCCCGGCTGCTATGGGTGCTGCCATCGTTGTTGTGGAGTGATGGTTAATTTGCATATTACTATTTTATTAGATAGGATAGATTATATAGAATAGGATTGCTTAAATGTGGGGGGAAAGCCTTTTTCAGCAGGAGGAGATGCTCTTGGCAGACAAAAAAACACATAATCCCTTATCTGGACTGATAGCCAGCCATATGCACTATACTGCCAAAGCGGTCATTAAAAAAATGAACCTCTTTCTTACACCTTACACCAAACAGCTGTTGCCCTTAAAACCCCTCCTCATTCCCCACCTTATGTTCTGCCTTTGTAGTTCACCCAGATTAGGTTCTGATTGGTCAGTTTCTATGCTAGTCAGCGTCAAAAGCTCCATCTATGAGGCAGCCATTGGCTCCTGGCACTTCACCCAACTGATTGGTTGGTTTCTATGCCAGACAGTATCTCCGGGCCTATCTCTGGGCCTGATTAAAGAGGTGGGGCTGATCAGGAGCCCCGCAGAGGCCCAGAGAGAAACAGAGTCATGGCTGCTGGTAAAGCCCTGAGAGAAAGAGAGAGGCAATGGCTGATCAACAGCTGCCATTGAGGCTGCAGATCAGACCCTGCCTCTCTCTTTGCAGGCCTCTCTCCAGGCCTAATCTGCAGCCCCTCAGAAGTCAGTGCTGGGTCACCACAGCAACCCAGCACTGACTTCCAGAGTTAGGTTGAGCCTTCGGTCGTTATGAACCCTGGCTCAAAATATATATATATAGAGAGAGAGACTAGAGGCCCAACGCACACGAAATTGTGTGCAGTTAGGGTCCCTAGGCCTAGCCTGGCCTCAGTCACATGGCCTCTGCCGCCCTGCAACACTACGTGAAGCTCCCCACACCGGGACACTCCGCAATGGTCATGGCCTCTCGACTGCTTCGCGAGGCTCCTCTTGCCCTGCCACTGCCCCACGAGGCTTGCTCCACCCTGCCACTGCCCCTTGAGGCTCCCCCCACCCTGCCACTGCTCCGCGAGGCTCCCCTCACCCCACCACTGCTCCATGATGCTCCTCCACCCTGCCACGCTCCACGAAATTCCCCCTGCCCCACCACTGCTCTGTGAGGCTCCTCCAACCCCACCATGCTCCAGGAAATTCCCCCCGCCCTGCCACTGCTCCAGGACCCAGGACTTACTTCTACCACAGGCGGCCAGGACCCAGGACAGCAATGCAGCCCACTCACCAGTCCTCACCCACCAGAGCCTGCCTCGCGTGCAGCCTGCATTCGGTCGTCCCTCTGGTCGTTTTGGATGTGACAGACCCTGGCTCTTTATATACAGATGTTTATATTACTGAGCATACTACCTAGTATATAACATATGTACAGTGTGGCGGTTCTTTTGATTATCCTGTTTTTAAAAGGGAAGTGGGAGGTATTAGAAAGTCAAGTTCATTGAAGTCACAACCTTGCTGTATGGCATCTTACAAAAGCAAGTCTAAGACTACTGAGCACAGTGATGACATCATGGGAAAGGAAAGAGCAGTTACCAAACTGGGGATGGTCCTGCATAATTTTGTAGATGATTTCTGAGGCTCTGGCACCTGGGGCTTCGGCCTGTAAGATCCTGTTGGTAATCTGCAGCATTCCCCCTTCCGGAACCCACACCATTGAATTGGCCACAAGCCGAAGACCTTTGTCATTCTAGAATACGGAGAGAGTACAGAATTAGGTCCAAGCAAAATAAGAAAATATCAGTCCTTAAAAACATGTTATCGGGTACCACTGCTGCTAATGATTGTCTAGTAAGAGAGATTCATGGCTTTAGAGTCACACTATGAACTACAGTTGCTCGAACAACACAGGTTTGAACTGCATGAGTCCACTGATAAATGGTTTTGTTTTTACAATTAACCTGTGCTATCATTGACTGGTGCAGTTCAAACTGTGTTGTTCAAGGGTCACCTTGACAGTTAGGAATCTGCAACCAAGGTCAGGAACCCCTATGCAAAGGACTGAATTAAGTAATTCACGAAGTTTTGATTGTCAGGTGGTCAGCACCTCAGCCCCACATTAAGGGTCAGCTGTATATGTGTGTACACTATGTGTAGATATACATACATATACACATATATATGTGTGTGTGTGTGTGTGTGTATATATATATATATATACTTACATATGTATAAATAAATATATATATACATATATATGTATATACATATATATGTATATACACATATATGTATTTTTCTTGCATTTTCTTTTAATTTATCATGAGAAAATAACTTACTTCTTTCAGGAAGACTAAGTCTCTTCATTGCTTTCTATCATTTGTCCATCTACCTGTCCTTCCATTCTCCCTAGCATCCAAATTCAAGAACTATTAGTTCAGCTCTTTTGCTAGAGGGCTAAGGTACATAAGGATGGCTGGAATATGACTTCAGTTTCAGAACTGACAGTCTGGTGGGGGAGACATGAATAATTAGGATGCATCACAAGTGATGCTCAATAAGAAGCTTAAGCAGAATGCTATGAGTGAATAAGGAAGGCAATCAATCAATTTTTCTTTTTCACATAGATGTTTCTTTCTTTTAAAAAAAAATTTATTGATTTCAGAAAGGAATGAAGAGGGAGAGAGATAGAAACATCAATGATGAGAGAGGATCATTGATTGGCTGCCTCCTGCACATCCTACACTAGGGATCAAGCCTGCAACCCGGCATGTGCCCTGACTGGGAATCAAACCACGACCTCCAGGTTCATGGATTGATGCTCAACCACTGAGCCACAATGTTTTTTTCTCTCTCTCCCTCTCCTTTCTTTCCTTGCTCTAAAACTCAATAAAAATATTTTAAAAAGAAATAAAAACTGGTAGTTATAAAATAGTCATGGAAAAGTAAATAAAGCATAGGAAATAGAGTTGATAATCCTATCTAATAAAAGAGAAACATGGTAATTAGTGTAGTTCCATTACCCTTCCCATTGGCTAATCAGGGCGATATGCAAATTAACTGCCAGCCAAGATGGCGGCCGGCAGCCAGGCAGCTGGAAGCTAACATGAGGCTTGCTTGCTTCAGTGACGGAGGACTCCAACGTTCCCTGCCTGCCTTGCCGGCCTCTGAGCTTGCAGTTTGAAACATTGTAACAAATATAGAAGCTAAACAAAACCCCAGAAACCAGCTTTCAGCCGGCCAGGATCTCAGAGCTGGAGTTGATACAGTGTTTTGATTATAGAACCTAAACAAACCAGATACCTGCTTTCAGCAGCAGAGGCCTCAGAGCTGGAGCCAGAGCTAAAGCTGGCCCAGAATAAAAACAAAAAGAAAAAAAGGAGCGGTTGGGAGCTTCAGTCACCCACCGGCCTGAAAACAGCTCTCAGCCCCTCACCCAGACTGGCCAGGCATCCCCGTGGGGACCCCCACCCTGAAGGGTGTGTGACCAGCTGCAAACAGCCATCATCCCCTCACCCAGGCTGGCCAGGCACCCCAGTGGGGACCCCCACCCTGATCCAGGACACCCTTCAGGGCAAACCAGCTGGCCCCCACCCGTGCACCAGGCCTCTATCCTATATAGTAAAAGGGTAATATGCTTCCCAGCACCGGGATCAGTGGAGCTGAGAGGCCTCCCAGCACCGGGATCAGTGTGACAGGGGGCAGCGCCCAAACCCCCTGATCGCCCTGTGGCTGTGTGTGTGACAGGGGGCGGGGCCACAACCTCCCTATCTGCCCTGCTCTGTTCGTGACAGGGGAAGGTGCCCCAACCCCCTGATCAGCCCTGCTCTGTGCCTGATAGGGGGGAGCTCCCCAACCCCCTGATCGCCCTGCGGATCTGTGTGTGACAGGGTGCAGCGCCCCAACCCCCTGATCGGCCCTGCTCTGTGTGTGACAGGGTGCGGCGCCCCAACCCCTCTCCCCCACGGGCCCTGCTCTGTGTGTGACAGGGTAGAGCCATAACCTCCCCACTGGCCCTGGCCTGAGTGTCAGAGTGGCGGCGCCCCAACCCCCTGATTGGCCCTGCTCTGTGGGTGATAGAGGGCGGCGCCCCAACCCCCTGATGGGCCCTGCTCTGTGCATGACAGGGGGGAGCTCCCCAACCCCCTGATGGGCCCTGCTCTGTGCGTGACAGGGTACGGAGCCCCAACCCCCCTGATGGGCCCTGCTCTGTGCATCACAGGGGGCAGCACCCCAACCCCCTGATTGGCCCTGCTCTGTGCATGACAGGGGGTGGCGCCGCAACCTCCCCATTGACCCTGCCTTGAGTGTGACAGGGGGCAGTGCCCCAAACCCCCAATCGGCCCTACCCTGAGCGTGACTGAGGGTGGTATCGCAACCTCCTGATCCGCCCTACTCTGTGCATGACAGGGGACGGCATCCCAACTCCCCAATTGGCCCTGCTCTGAGCCCGACCAGGGGCTGCACCTAGGGATTGGGCCTGCCCTCTGCCACCCGGGAGCAGGCCTAAGCCAGCAGGTCGTTATCTCCTGAGGGGTCCCAGACTGCGAGAGGACACAGGCCGGGCTGAGGGACCTCCCCTCCCCCCCTGAGTGCACAAATTTTTGTGCACCGGGCCTCTAGTTCTATATAATAAAAGCCTAATATTCTAACTGTCCGGTCGTCCATTCAACCAATCAAAGCGTAATATGCTAATGATATACTAAGGCCACTCAACGCTCCCTATGACATGCACTAACCACCAGGAGGCAAATGCTCCAACCAGTAGGTTAGCTTGCTACTGGCATCCAGCCAATCGGGACTGAGCAAGATGGGCCAGACACACGCTGGAGCCCTCCTGTGGTCCCTCTCTGGCTGGCCAACCTCCTGTGTCTCTCCTGGCCCTGATCATGCACCGGTGGGGTCCCTCGGTCTGGCCTGCACCCTCTCACAATCTGGGACCCCTTGAGGGATGTCGGAGAGCTGGTTTCAGCCTGATCCTGCAGGCCAGGCCGAGAGACCCCACTGGTGCATGAATTAGTGCACAGGGCCTCTAGTATTATAATAACTATGTATGGTACCAGTTGGGGTACTGGAACTATCAAAGGGAACATGATATAAAGTATATGATTGTCTAACCACTAAGAGTAAGTGAAACCAATACATAATACATTATTTTTTTAAAAGGTTGGGGAAAAAAAAGAAGAATGACACTCTCTTGTTGGCTGGTAGAAGGCAAAAGCTGCTAAAAGACTCAGTTTACGCTGCAGGCCCTGTAAAGTCAGCATGAGTCTTGAGGAAGGAAATGGAATGATCAGATCTGGGTTGTGGAAAGCTTCCAGCAGAAAGTGATGGAAGGGACTAGAGTTGGGGTGATCTGGAGCTATGGAAACCCTTTGACACATTCTTACCATGGCTCAGGTGAGAGAGGATGAGAAGGTAGTTGCAGTGGGAATGGACAGTTAAAAACAGATCCCAGAAACACCACAGAGGCCAAACTGACAGGCTTGGATGACTGAAAGCGAAGCCTTAGAAACAACAGCTGGGAATAGCTGACTGGAAGGAGTCACCCTAACTGCACTCCCGAGAAGGGACCATTGTAATTGCAAAAGCCAATGTCATCAACAACACTGCCACTTCGATTGGCAAGGAGTGCACCTCTTCCAAAGCCTCCTAATTGACACTCTCCATGGATGAGATTAGTGAGGTGGCTCGTGTTCAGTTTTCAGTTTGTTTACATACTTTAAAAGTCAGTAAATCTGATAGTTTAAAATAATGGCGTTTCTGAACAGGAGCTTTTCTAAATTATTGTTATTACGTTTAAAAATGCTAACGAAGAGAACAGAGTAAACAGCACTCCCAGGAGGGAGCATTCAGAACAGAAGACAACATACTCTTTCCAGTCACCTGACAGGAGAGCACTTGCCCCTGTCAGGAGAGCTCACAGCTATTTTCACCAGGAAACTGAGTCAAACAGCGCCCAGGAGAACAACAGCCAGGGCACCTTCGATTGTGACGAATGCCTGGGAGCAAAATCCCGGAGAGCTTTCTCCTTTCACAATTGATATAGAATATTATTTACAAAAATATCACCATGTGTCAAGAACCTGGCATGTCCTCTACCAGAACTCTGGGGGGAAAGGCCCTGTTAACTCTAGCAGAATTTTACATAACATAATACACTCGGACCCAGGTGTCTCAACTGCTAAAAGGACTTGTCAACTTTGATTATGGTTACAGAGATCAGCCGTACACCAAAGACCACAATCTTGGACTGACGAGGCAATGTGGCTTTTCATATTCCAAGCAAGTAAGCACTCGAATGCATGTCCCAGACACCTCTCTTACTTGACTATACTTTATCAGCACAATCCCCTACAATTCCTGTGTGAGGACATTTTTAGGAGACAGTACTCCTTACAAGTTGGCGTTCAGAGATCAGCGACATCTAAAAGTGCATTCGTAGTTAAGAATCTCAGGCACCTACCCCAGACTTCTGCATCAGACCTTCTGAATTAGAATCTGCATTTTAGTTTTGTTCATCAGCTGTATTAAAGTATACTTTACCAATAAAAACTGTATATATTTAAGGAATACAACGTGATGTTTTGATGTATGTATGTATACCTCACGTACCTATGACTTTTTTAGTGTGCTAAAAACATGATCACTCCCTTACCAAATTTCAAGTATAAAATACGTTTTTATTAAGTACCAGAGGCCCAGTGCATGAAATTTGTGCACTGGTAGGGTCCTTAGTGGCTGGTGGGTACTGGCTGGGTACTCCCTCCCTTCCCTCGGCCAGCCCGCCCACTGGTCAAACTCCCAGAAGAACTCCAGTGGAGGGGACAATTTGCATACTATACTTTTATTATATAGGATAGTTTCCATGCTGTACATTAGATCTCTAGAAGCTATTCATTCCTTATAATTGAACCTTTGTATCCTTTGACCGTCATCTCTCCATTTCTCCAACCCCCAGAAACTAACATTCTACTCTGCTTTTATGAGTTTAAGCTTTTGAGATTCCAAATTTAAGTGAGATCATGTAGTATGTGTCTTTCTGTATCTGGCTTACTTTACTTAGGATAATGTCCTTCGGGCTCATCTATGCTGTCACAAATGGCAGGATTTCCTTCCCTTTTAAGGCGGAACAACATTCCATTGTCCATACGGACTGCATTTTCTTTATCCATTTATCCATTGAAGGACACTTATATTGCTTCCATATCTTGGCTATTGTGAATAATGTTGCGATTAACGTGGGAGTGCAGATACCGCTTCAAGACTCTGATTTCATTTTGATTGGATAAACACCCAGAAGTGGGACTGCTGGATTATATGGCAATTCAATGTTTAACTATTTTAGAAATCTCCTTACTGTTTTTCAAAGTGGCTACCTCAGTTTACATTCCCACCAACGGCGTATAAAGGTTCTCTTTTCACCACACCCTCAGCAACACTTGTTACCTTTTATCTTTTTAGTAATAGCCATTCTAACAGGTGTGAAGTGATATCTCATGGTGGCTTTGATTTGTATTTCTCTGGTGATTAGTGACATTGAGCACCTTTTCATGTGCCTGTTGGCTACTGTATGTCTTCTTCTGAGAAATATCTATGCAAGTCTCTAGTCCATTTTTAATCAAGTTGCTTTGTCGCTATTGAGCTGTTTGAGTTCCTTGTATATTTTAGATATTAATCTCTTATCAGATATATGGTTTCAAATATTTTCTCCCATTCCAGAAGTTGCCTTTTCATTTTGTAGATTGTTTCCTTTGCTGTGCAGCTTTTTAGTTGGATGCATTTCCACATGCATTTTAACAAGATCCCAATGAGATATGGAGTCACGTGAGACACATGGTCTAGGGTAGAACTCATGATGGGTCTGGAATGATTTTCCCAAAAGTGCACAGGCAAGCATTTAGTATGGTTATGTTTATAACAGGACTAGTAGCCAGGTGCATGAAATTCGTGCACGTAGGCGGGGGGGGGGGGGGGGCGGGGGTGGTGTCCCTCAGCCCGGCCTGCACCCTCTCCAATCTGGAACTCCTTGGGGGATGTCCAACTGCCGGGTTAGGCCCGATCCCTGGGGATCGGGCCTAACCCAACAGTTGGACATCCCTCTCACAATCTGGGACTGCTGGCTCCTAACCGCTCACCTGCCTGCCTGCCTGATCACCCCTAACCTGATCACCCCTAATCTGCCTGCCAGCCTGATTTCCCCCCACTACCCCCTCTGCCAGCCTACTGACCCCCCCTTGCCAGCCTGCTCACCCCCAACTGTCCCCCCTGCCGGCCTGCTTGCCCCCAACTGGTCCCCCATGCTGGCCTGCTGGCCCTCTGCTGCCCCCTTGCCAGCCTGCTTGCCCCACTGACACCCCCCCTGCTGGCCTGCTCACCCCCAACTGCACCCCCACTGGTCTACTCGCCCCCAACTAGTCCCCCCTGCTGGCCTGCTCAACCCAAGTTCCCCCACTGCAAGCTTGATCACCCCCAACTGCCCTTCCCTCCTGGCCTGATTGCCTCTAATTGCCTCTTCCTCGACCCTGCCACTATGGCTTTGTCTGGGCGGTGGCTATGGAGCCTGGCTTGGCTTCCTGGGTCGCTGGGGTGACCCAGGAAGCCAAGTCTCCCACCTGCTCTGGCTGGCTCCGTGGATCTGGCTGGCTCCTCCATCTTTGTCACATCAATTTGCATATCCCCTCCTTATTAGCTGTGGGCGCTGCCATATTTATTGCAAAGTGATGGTTAATTTGCATATTACTCTTTTATTAGATAGGATAATACATATTCCTCTGTTTCTTAATTATTTGTTTATAGTACTTAAAGAAGAAATAGACAACTATCTAAGGAAAAGGATAATTCTTCCTATTCATTATGATGAAGATAGTTTTTCAGTTGTTTTCTTTTGGGAGATGGTGCAGGAAAGATTTAAGAAGAGATGAATGGCAAGCTGTATACACTATTTTTCTATAGCCAAAGTGTCTAAAAGCCAAAAATTGCCCCAATGGGTCTGACATTTACAATTTCTTTACCTCCTTGTAGGTTTTTTTTCCTTTGGCACAATGGTGCCTATATCCCTATAAATTCAAGAAATCAGCCTTAATATCAATTGATTAATCTTCTGCCTAGTGATGTTTTATATATCCTTCAGGGTATCACATTATAAGGCAATGGAATCCCAACAAGAGATTAAGGGGGCATAATTAAAACAGTGCTTTAAATTAAAAAGTTCATTTCATAGAACAGAAGGCATACAGAAATGCTGGTAATAAAGTTTTGCCATTGTTTACTGTATTACAAATAAAAATATTAATGTTGTAAACCAAATTATAATAATCCCAAAAATATAATGAAATCCTCCCCACTTCTAAATTAAAGCTTGGGACAAAATGATCTCAAATGATAGTGTACCTCAACTCCAGGCCAAAATATTTAAGATAAAAAATTTTAAACTTAAACAGAAAATGACTATAATTGGATATAATCTACGTCAATGTCAACACTAACATTTTATTTATTCTATAAATAAACTTTAATTTCCAAAGGCTCATTTATACCATAGCTTTTATTTTACTTTTTAAATGTATCTTTATTGTTGAAAGTATTACACAGGTTCCCCCTTTTTTCCCCACTGACCCTTTCTCCCCTCCACCTCCCCCTCACCCCCTCCCTCAAGGTCTTTACACTATTATCTATGTCCAGGAGTTATGCATATACCCATATAAGTTCTTTGGTAAATCTCTCCCCACCCACCCTTCCATCCCTTAATCTTACAGATTTTAGGGAAGGATCATGCAGGGTGGTGCATGTAGGGTGAAACTTTGATGCTATTTACCAAGATGAAGAATAATGGAAAGAAAATTGGACTGTTTTTGTGTTTGTCAATGTGTGTATGAAGAAGCTTTGCTCCCTCAGGTCAAGAATATAGAACCTTCTCTTCATGTAGATTTAACTGCTTTATAAACAAACAAACAAATAATTTTTTTTTTGGACTCAACGAAGATTTTTGGAATGTATACTTTGAGCGATACATCTTAAAGACACTACATTGAACAAATTAAGTCCAAAAAAGGTTAAACCCTAACATGTGATAAGGATTTATTTATGACATAGACTCTTCTTGAGAAAAATAAACATTTTCTATGCCATTGATATTTATGATTCTCACAAACATCCTAATTATCAAACTGTATCCCTGCAAGACAACCAAGGGGAGGAGAGCTTTAAAGAAAATTGTTCAATGGGGGGAAAATAGGTCATATGTAAAACTTTTAACAATAAAGATTTTAAAAAATAAAGAAAATTGAGGGAAAGCACAGCAGGGCTTTTAGCTGCAAAGGAGCCTTTCCAAGGTCAAACAGCCAGAACGGACTCTCAATAATTGAATTTTCCATTCGGTTCATAAGCATGACACTCAGGGGCTTTTAACATCAAAGCATTACCCAGTTGCAGAAAATAACTGTTCAAACAACAACAAACGAGGTCAGAAGGATCATCAGATTTATTGCCAATGTGGAAAAAGACACACGATTTTCAGAGATGCCTTAATTAATAAAAAGGAAGGTAATTCTTTGAAAGCCCAGCGGTGGAGAGTAATTCGCCAATAAGCTTGACTTTTCCCTGCCCACACTTTTAGCCCTTATTAAAAGCTGAACTGCTTTAGAACAGTACATCTAGGAGACTTGGTTTTGCTAATCCACCCAATTAATGAAAGCCTGTTCAGCACAGCATTCTTTATTACTTCTTAATCTTTTTTATTTCTTTTGCCTCCTCCCTTCAACAGAACATGTTTCAGCACCAGTCCTGAGTCTGTTCCCTCCGCAACCACTCAATAAAGGCCTGGAAGGTGACAGTCAAGTTTACTCCCTGCCAGGCCAAGTTTGGGAAGTGATGTAGAACTTGAGAAACAAGAGTGGAACCGACAGTGCCCATCCTCAGTCCCAAATGGGCTACCCCAGCACCAGCAGAGATGCTCTGCAGGCTTCTCATCTGGTGCAAGAAATCCATTCAAAGGCAGGACAACAGGCACTCCATCCATCTATCTACCCATCCAACAAAAACCTACTCAACTCCTACGTTTTACCTGGCTCAAGAGAGTCAGACTGAAATAGCTTCTGCTCTCACAAAGCTTCCTTTTTCTACCTCTTCTTCCTTTCCATCTATCTTACCAGGTTAAGTTTTCTGTTGAACAACACCAGGATTAATTTGTACATCCATTCACTAGGAATTAGACCTAAATCCCTTGGCCATTCCATTTAAGCCACCAGCTAGACATTAGCCCAGTAACTGGCCTCACTCCAAATTTAACACACAGGTAGCCTCAGGGAAAGGACTTGGATGCCCATTTTCAGAAATAGCTATCAGAAGGAAATCAGTCATGTCTGACCTCACATCTACTGGAAACTATTAACAGTTGGGGCAATTTTTTTCTTCGTGGGCTCCAGTAGACTTATGGTTACAAATAGCTTCACTTGTAATAAGATGTGCTGAGCCCAGAGGGAAGATTTCAGGAGGTTTCAGGCCTAGACTGCTTTAATAGGACATTGAGAAAATGACTAACTTACTGTATCTATTCAGTCCATTAAGGGGATAAGAAAATATATGACCAAAATATTGAAAAAGATGGACTAGAATGAAAAGACCCATGAGGTTAAGTGTGAGGAGCTGGAACGCCCTTGAATTCTCAGCTCCAGCACTAAATGCCTTTATGAACAATGTTTTAAGCCTCTAAATATGTTCAAACTTCCATTTTAGTTTCTTCTTTTGAAAGAGTAGACATAATAATTGCACAAACATCCCAAAATGATTATAAAGATAAAATGAAATAATTTACATTAAGCATTAGTGCCCAATAAAGATTAAAAAACAAAACAAACAAAAACACCTACCACCCATAGTAAAATTTCCCTTGTAAGAAATAAGGTCATATAAGTTTTATTCTAACCTTCTTTACTACGATATTATAAAGATCAGTAGAATAAATAAGAGGAAAAATACTTTGAATTCCTTCAAAACATGTAGTATATGTTTATAAAACATTATCAGTATTACAGAGGCAAATTTATTAGTAGTACATCCAGATGAATGTTGGGGCTCTGGCCACTGGTTTCATTACCCCAATTCATTGGCCTATAAACCACTAGTTCACCTGATGGACAGGCAAGCACAGCATGACAGGGGATGAGAGATGGCAGGGGAAGGAGGGATAGACACCAGAAATAGCAACATGACTCTCAATTTAACACCACAAGGATTCTCAAGTTCTGTGCTTATGCCTTACTTATACAGTAAAACTCTATTTTTCTTTCTTTCTTTCTTTCTTTTTTTTTTTACTCAAAGCAGCAAAAATCCTAGAAATACCCTTCAATCTTAGGACTTCAACCTTGCACACAAATTACTGTGCAGGACACTGAACTGAGCTCCACACATGGAGACTGAAGCCACGATAAGGAAGGCAGCTGCTAGGGTTGCACTGACGTCTTGTAACAATCTTTGAAAAGAAACCACAAAAGAAAGAAAGGAAACTTTCTGTGTCTGTATAGACTTCATCTCTTCAGAACGAAACCTCATTTCCCAGGGCGATTGTGAGAGGGTGATAATTAGGATTAGCTACAAGGTGGCTATCTGCCAACTCTGTCTCATAATCAGCCTTCAGTTACTCCCATCTATTTCACCATCCCTGTTTTTAGCAGCTGAAAATGAGACAAGAGCCTGAGAAACTAGAGAGCAGACCATCTTAGATTCAGATATTCACCTTCATGAGGATCAATCACAAATTTTGAATGATCACTGGTGAGAAAGTGACAAGTGATCAATCTCTTTAGCTGATCACTAATGACCTCTCATTAGGTACCGATATTTGGAATGAAAAGTTTCAAAAAGTTATGTATCTCAGTCTACCATCATGGAAAGGGCCATTCTTTTTATAACAGAGAAAAGAGCTTCTAATGAAGTATCATCAAGTAATAAATGATTTAGAAAATATTTTTCAATAGATCTCTTAGATTTAGCTCACTATTTCCCTAAAATATGATAGATATCCCAAGAATCCTATATAATAAAACCCTAATATGCAAATCAACCAAATGGTGAAACGATTGGCTGCTATGACAAGCACTGACCACCAGGGGGCAGACGCTCAATGCAGGAGCTGCCCCCTGGTGGTCAGTGCGCTCCCACAGAGGGAGGACTGCTCAGCCAGAAGCTGGGCTCACAGCTGGCGAGCACAGCAGCAGTGGCAGGAGCCTCTCCCACCTCCAAGGCAGCGCTAAGGAGCAGTCAGCCTGGCTCATGGCCGGTGAGTGCAGTGGTGGTGGTGGAAGCCTTGCCAGCATAGGCCCTGCTCAGCAGCCCTAGGCCAGCAGGCGGACATCCACCATGGGGTCCCACACTGTGAGAGGGAGCAGGCCAGGCTGAGGACTTACCACCCGCCCCCCGCCCGAGTGCATGAATTTCATGCACCAGGCCTCTAGTATTTTATGAAAGACATGAATGAAATTTTATAAAACGGTTACATATTAATTTTAGCATTATAGAAAAAAGTATAATTGTACATTAAACCCATGATTTCACAACTATTGTTCATTAGGATGAGGGCACAGTAAAATAGGAAGTTGATTCAAAGTAAATAACAGAGCAGGTGCTTTCACATATGGCAGAAACATACAGAAATAGCACAGGAATGACTCAGGCTGAGAAACACTGCTTCTACCTCATAGGCCAATGATTCCTATCATAACTAAGAAAGAGTTCCCACTCCTGCTTCTGTGGGCTAACAGAATAGTTGAACTCATCCTTTTTGATGCATTATGAGACCTGGACTATGAACTTTACATATTTCATGAGCTGTTTTAGAAGAGCAGACAAGAACAGGGGTGCATTCGATTATGATCATGCTTAGGCAGGAGACAAAAGGATCCGTGGACAATGAAGCACTTTTATGGAAGCAAGTCAACATAAAGATTCAAAAGTTTACCTTTTGTAGAGAGAATGGGGCCAGGTTTTTCAAATCAAAGGTGCTCCTAACAAAATATATACTGCTCCTGGGACTGGGTAATATGTTCTCTTAATCTGTGAATGTCCTAAGTATCCCCCTAATAGGTGCTTAACAAATGGTATAAATAACCACCCATATCTTTATGAAATTAAAAAATGATATCATCAACAAAACTTAACATCTAGGAGAAAGGAAATAGTACCTTTGGGAATGACACGTACCTTGGGCACAATCTTCACGTGGAACAGTATATTTTGGAAAGAGTATCCATCATTGGCTTGCAAGACTGCAACATCAGATGTGCTATCCAAACCATCGTGAGCATAGTAGAGAAGGCCCCTGGAGACTTCATCCAGCCGGAACTGATAGACAGGGGTTGCAGAGGACTGAAGTGTTTGAAGCAATTGGCCATGAAGTGGAGGATCCAGCACTTCAACTATCACATCCTGTGGATTGTCATCATCTCGGATGTCAAGCAGCTGGGTGGTGATGGTTCCCCTCTCTCCTCTGCTAACGTGGAGAGCCTCATTTCTCAGTACATAGGGGGGCTGTGGAATGAAGGAGAAGAAGTGAAAGCATTGAGCAGGAAAAGAGAGGACCACCCAGTGGGCTAGATACCAGTTGTGTGCAACCTAATTGATATTTTGATGCTTTTTAAAGAACTCTAGATGTTCTAGCAAAGTGCCAAACTGTTGCATATTCACAGTATTTGTCAAAGGTAGGATTGGTCATAGGAATCACAGCAAATAAGGTTCACATCTCTGATTCTGGAGGCATCTCTAGCCACTTCGGGACTGCAGTATCATCAGAGGCCACCAAGGAGAACTGCTTGCTTCTAAATCTTTGAAGTCTCTGCTGTTTTGAGTTATACCACATCCCCTTCACTGTAACTGTGATCAGATCAGTGTCAGGCAACCCGGTCAGTTGTCTGCATCCAAGAGATGATAAAAGACATATGGAATTTTTACATTTGTGGTGGGAGTTGAGCACTTCATTCCAGTCCATGTTGCAGCATGCTGACTTAGAGTAAGATAATTTTGCATTCTGAATTCATGCTATTTCTGGTCCCTCCCAGTAATTTTCTTCAAGCTGTTTCATTCATATCTTCAAGGGACCCAACCCAGCTCAGGCTATAAATCCTGACAAGATCCTGATCTGAGTAAGGCAAGCACCTGGTTAATTTAAGTGGCACTGCTCATATAGCAAATTTTAATATCTTTCCTTAGGATTATCAGGTGTGCTCTTACCAACTTGAGTAAGCAGATAAAATGTTCCTTCACAAAAATAAAAGTTAATGAACCGTAATAGAAAAAAATCCCTGAAAAAAAATATATATCAAGGCCAGAAGCCAAAAAAAACATTCTCTCAGTTTTTTATATCCTCTGAAGTTGAGCCATCTAGGACTTTTCTCAGCACATTGCCTTCTTTAATCCAAATGGCTTTCTTTTAAAACTAGCCCTCCTGACCTCCTGGGAATTTCAATATCTATTAGAGTAATGTCTAATGAATGCATGATTATAATAATCACATAATGGGAAACTAGAAAATAGCTACTGAGAATTCCCAAGTGAAAACTCAAAGCTGTGATTCTATACATGGGAATGAAAGGCCTCTTGGATTCTAAAGAGAGAAGTCAAAGGTGATATCAAAATCCATAAATTGAAAAGACTGACTTAACTTACATGAGAAAAGGCCATGGAGCCTCAAGACCATGTTCAAATATCACAGAAATGTTAAGGAACAAAAATAAGTTAAAATTCATTTCTAAAATCGCATTTTTGAAAAGTTAAAATGATAAAAGTTTCTCATAAATAAAATAAAAATGTGCCCTCACTAACTACTCACTTGGTTTCAGGAAAACAACAAGTATCAGGGAACCATCAGAACTCACCATCTCGGTGAGAAAGCCACTTGCTTATACCTACACTAGGCCTTTTATTCACATGCTTAGCATAACTATATCACACAAACAAAAAGAACAAAACAAAGCTTCTGAGCTTAAGTGCTGAAAAACACCTAAGCCAATAAGTCCTAGGGCTTGATGTTACCCTCTGGCCCATTTTACAGAGATCACATTTTAGCTACAATTAAAACAAAATTCATACTCTTAGTTTAACTCTGAGATCAAATTAATTTAGGACCAATTTCTAATCATTCCTTAATTTCAGTCCATCCCTGAAGTGAGAATGCCATCAAGAAGAGCTGAGCTGGGCTGCTCATATCATTTGGCAGCCACTTCTGGTTCAGAGTCTATGGTCCTTTCATTTTCGGACCAAAGATATAAAAATTTCAGTTTAAAAACAATGACCTCATGTCCTTCCTTGAATCATGTCTAATACACTCCTGAGATCTGGAGTATTAGTATTTAGGTAGCCTTGGCTCCCCATGATGTCCTTTCTCTTGCCATTCACAACTTAAGAGCATATCTATCTTCCTACTCTCTTTGCACATTTCAGCTGTTCAAATCCGCAAGCCCAATTATTCAGAGTTTCTACCACTATATGTATTCTGCACACATAAGTACAACTTGACAGAGATGAGTGATGAGAAGAGAACCATCACACTGAGTTTTACAACAGCTACCATGATTTCCTCAGACCAGTGCTTGGCTGATGACCACAGTGGCACAACATTTAAGAATATCCTTAATAAGATCATCTAACTTCTGCCAACTAAGATAAATGCAGTCTGGCTGCATAGTAGATAAGGCAAAAGTAGCCAACATAATCCCATACCCATGAGAGAGAAACATTTACAAAACTAACTCAAAAGAGAGATGAATAAGGAAAGTCTTAAGAACTAGAACCACCTCAAATTATTCTGATGGGCTAGTTTCTGATTCAGTATAGCAAAAGATGGCACCATAATGCAATGACCAAGAACAAAGAATCTGCATTCAGAGTTAATGAGCATAGATCTTGGCTCTCTATTGATTATGTGTATCACCATAGACAAGTTACTTAAGCTCCTTGTGACTTAGAGTTCTCACTTGTAAATTGGGGATAATAATACCTCATGGGGATGGCATGAGGATTAAATGAGAAACACTACAAAGAGTATTACAGATATATTAGTAATGGTTGCTGCTATTGTTATTGCCTAGAAGCATTAAAAAATTATTTCAGGCCCTAACCAGTTTGGCTCAGTGGATAGAGCGTCAGCGTGTGGACTGAAAGGTCCCAGGTTCGATTCGGCCAAGGGCATGTACCTTGGTTGCAGGCACATCCCCAGTAGGAGGTGTGCAAGAGGCAGCTGATCAATGTTTCTCTCCCATCGATGTTTCTAACTCTCTATCTCTCTCCCTTCCTCTCTGTAAAAAAATCAATAAAATATATTTTTAAAAAGTAAAAAGTATATATTTAAAAAAAATTATTTCAGTAGAAAACTGAGACACGATTAATTCAGCTCATTCATTTATCTACAACTACAAGAAATCTTTATTGGTGCTTGAGAATTGGTAGACACATAAAATTATTAATAGTGTGGCATTTTTATTACCTGTGTTGAAAATGCTTGTATATTGATCAGCTGTGGCTCAGAGAAGAACTGCTGGTCACTAATTTTCAGGGAAAAGTAACCTTTCCTAAAAGAAATTCCAAAGAAGAAATGAGAAAATGCAACCATTAAATTAGTCATTAGAATGACAATGATTAAAAACATTTCCAGGCTATGTGCATGGATGAATTTGGATCAAACCACTACAGTAATATAACATTCATACTATAAATAAAAATGACCAGATAAATATGAACCTAGTGAAATGCAGACAAAACTATTGTGTGTTCTTAGATCTCATTGTAACAATTATATAATTTGTTTCCTATTTTTCTAAATTGAATCCATAAAAGGTTGAAAATCAGTTTTTGGGCCACGAAAGGTTAGTGATATATTGTAGGCTAATGGTAAATAAAACTAAAGAATGAAAAAGGAATCTTTCAAAATCTTTGAGTAGATCTCAATGAGTCCCTAGTCCCTGCAAACCCTCTTGCCACGTCCTACCCAATCATATGAGTGGGTCCCAAATAACAATATTTGCAATGCTTTCATTACATAACTCTAGCCACCTCCCTGTCCAGCCACACACATGCAACATTTAATGTAGACTTGACTAGGGAAGGATGTCTGGTTATTGCCTATTGGGAAACCATAGTGTGGATGAGGATGTGGAGGAAGCCGGTTTGTAGGAGAGAGGTCAATGAAGCCTATGAGTCAAGACACAGATACAAGAGAAAGAACTGAGTCCTGCTTCCTGGTCCTGGTTCTAGCTTCCAGGCTGGCCCTGGGGCCCATTGCCCTTAATGTGTTTGAGATCTAGGCCACACCTGCAATGTTACAACACACCTTACTATTTCCTTAATCTAGTTCAAGTTGACTTCCTTTACTTACAACCAAAGAATCCTAATTAAGAAAACAAAATAAGGCTCACTCTTTGTTGTGGTTTGTACTTCTCATAAAGAGTGTTGTTTCAACAGCTTCAGAGACTAATAGAAGGAAAGGTAGGAGTTGCCTGCTTCAAGCCAAACCAAGCACAGAACTCACTGTGGCCTGATAAGACATAATTAATGTATATGAGAGGGTTTGAATTCTGGTCTATGGTGGGACCACTGTTTTCAAAGTTCTTTAAAAGGTATTCTTGGAATTAACTACCAAAACATGAAAGAATGTGGATGGATCTCAAAAACATTATGGCAAAAGCCAGAAACAAAAGATTACATACTTGCTGATTCCATTCACATGACATTTCAGAAAGGGCAAAACTACAAGGGTGAAAACAGATCAGTGTTTCCCAGGAACTGGGGAAGGTAGTGACTGTAAATGGAGTTTTGGGGGTTTTATGCCTTGAATGTGGTTGTGTTCTCAAGACTGAAAGACAGTATACATTTGTTAACACTCATAGAACAGTAATTTAAAATAGGAAATTTTATTAAATGCAAACTGTACCTCAGAAAACTTAATTTTAAAAAGTTTGCTGTATTCCCTCCAATTTTATTTTTCCCTTCATTTTCTGCCCCATTTAAATCCTGCTCCTCTCCATCCCCACTTGCAGCTTTCAAGAGAACACAAATGATGAGCTAGTTACTCCCAACCTAGTGGGGAAAATGATTTTTTGTTGGCAGTGAGCTTCCAATAACTGTGCTCAGCATCTCAGCAATGGAGCTTATCTCGTCTCCTATGACTATATTTACAATCTGCCTTGTACTCCACAGGAGCATTCCAACCCTAGAGGAATGCAATCCTAAAGCATTCCAGTCCTAAAGAATCAGGGTCAGTGTTTCACGGGGAAAACAAAACCACAAACCTGTGTGGCAGGTTGTGTCTTTCGTTTTTGTATCATCCGGAGACATACCATTTCCTTTTTTCATGAGTTTCTGCCAAGCCTGGTTCTTTTACTATTCCTCTCATTCCTTCTTTTGTTTAAATTTTTAGATAAAGAAAATCCAATGTTAAATGTGTACCCCAAAAAGGTGCTAAAAATTCCCTAAAAATAGTTGCCATTCTTTGTCCTGTTTATGGGTACAAAGCTGACTCTGTGAGGAAATAGATGATGAGAGATTAAAAAGGTAAGCTTAGAGAAACAAGAGGTTTTTCACTTTGGTTGTCTTTGAAGCTTTAAGTACTTTATACACATTTCAGAAGTGATTCCAAGACAAACAACTACAGGTGTGTGTGTGTGTGTGTGTGTGTGTGTGTGTGTGTGTGTGTATGAGATATGCAAACATTTAACTATACTTGCAGCAAAAGGAATGCAGGAGATGGAGCATGAGTTTGACGGGTGATTCTATAGCATCAAGTACTAGAGTTTTAAGCACCGTTTATAGCAACACTTCTGCATGCCCGCGGAGATGGAAGCATGCCCATTATTCCTACTATTATTAAGACAGAAATCATAGTGGTTAAAGGCATGGGCTGTGGAATCAGAAAGCCTTGGGTTGGAGTCTGAGCTGTGCATCATAGGATGCAAGGCCTTGGGTAAGATTACTTTATATTCTGAAGGCCCGGAGACTGGGAATACAAATATACAGAATTTACATAAAGTAGTTAACACAGTGCCTGGCTAATAGCTAGTGTTCAGTGAATGTTACTTGCTCTTATTTCTGTAAGAGTTTCTTTGCTCACCAGCTCTCAACTGCAAATGGTGAAAGGGCCATTTACTTTTCTCCCCACCTATGTCCTAGCCCAAACCTTAAACAAAATCTCAAGTTTAGTGGTGACAGTAGAAAATATTCACTGTTTCCTTATCGCTGTTCCCTGGGTATCAACTCCTTGTTTACAAATAAACCAGTCTGAATTTCCTGTACTAACGAAGCAGAGCAGGGTGAAGGATAATCCAAGAGGCTAATCTTTGGGGTGCATTCTCTGATTTCTGCTTAGTGGAATTACTCTGCTAATTACACGGCTCTATTTGCTTGGGTTAGTGTTAACATTCAATTGCATTCCTGAAGCATACGTCAGCTGGGGCGGGGAAGACAGCCAGAAGTATGCTAGACATAGGAGGAAAACTGGATCAGGCTTAAATATTAACCACAATTAATCCCATGAAGTGGATAATAGAAAGTAAACTGTGACTCTTTGTTTCCTTCCGACTCTGAAATTCTAAGACCCATACAACACCTTGAAAAGTGTGCACTCTATCCTTCAGCCACTCCCTCCTCCCAGTATATTACACTAATGTTGAAGAAGCAGCTGGAGCATCTGGGTGTATAACCAGTTTGGTTTCTGCTGGGCCAGAAAGCTGGGTAATTGCACCAGGATCTTTCCTGTCACATCAGAGAATTACCCATAATTATGTGATAAAATGAAAATGCCTCTAACAGAAGCACACTCTCTGAGCAATTACAGTGAAATGATGACAGGCAGCTGAAAGCACTTGGCACTTGTGGAGTATGGGTCTTTCTCAGAGGAGAAGGGGATAACTGTGAGAAAAGGGGGGTTTGGGGGGATGAGGGAGGTGCAAAACACTGGTGGAAAGGAGGCAGGAAGAAAACAATGGAACACGGAGCCACCTGGGCTTTTCTTTGCTGTGCACAAAGCGCACTTTTTTCTCATTCACATCTTTCCAGCTGAAATGGCCAGCCTTGTCGAGCTGCACCTCTTTCCCATTCCTCGAGAGCACTAGCTGCCCGTTGGTGGGTGTGCTCACAACATGGAACAGGAGGTCTTCGACCCTGCCATCCTGGTCTTGGACGTTCAGGAGGGAAAAATCCAGTGGCTTCATTAAACCAATGGCCAAGGTGAGAGAACCATTCACATGAAGACCAGGAGTGTGTGTTCTGCCTGGAAAACATGGATCCAAAGGTCAGGCTTGGTAACTCACAAGTTAGGGGTGTATGTGTATTTAAAGAAATAGGCTTGCAATGTCCATTCAGAGAGCTACAAAGATGAGGCTCTAGGCTACTGTCCACCATAAGCTTCCTTCTAATCCAGTGGTTCTCACTGTGGATGCACAGGGAAAGAACACAGGCTCTTTTACAGGGGTGGGGAATGTCCAGCCCGAGGACCAAGTAAGAAATCATTTGGTCTGGCCCTGCCTAGGCATTAGGGGTGAGTTAATTAAATGTTTGACCAAATATCGCAGGCTAATTTTTAAGTTGATAATTTTGTGTGGCCCACGAATGATGATATAAATATCCAAATGGCCATTGGCAGAAAACAGGTTCCCCATCCCTGTGTTAAACTATAAAACTCCTAGAAGAAAATAAGGAGTAAATCTTTGTGAACCTGAATTAGGCAATGCTTTCTTAGCAATAACACAGAAAGCACATGTTACAAAAGAAAAAAATAGATATATTAGACATCATTAAAACTAAAAAAAAAAAAAAAATGTTTTGCTTCACCAGGACACCAGCAAGAAAGTGAAAAGACAGCCCACAGAATGAGATAAAATATTTACAAGTTAGATATCCCTGAAACTGAACTTGAATCCAGAATATATAAAGGACTCTTCCAATGCAGTAAAGACAACCCAATTTTAAAATAAGCAAAGAATTTGAATAAGCATTTTCCCAAAGAAGGTATAAAAAGGCCAATAAGCACAACGAAAAGGTGCTCAACATCATTAACAATCAGGAAAATGAGAATTAAAACCACAAAATGATGCCACTTCACACCCACTAGGAACGTTGGTAAAACCTGTTCCTGAGGATGTGGAGAAATTAGAACCCTCATATATTGCTGGTAGGAATGTAAAGCAGTATAGCTACTTGGGAAAACAGTCTTGTAGTTCCTCAGATAATTAAATATAGAGCTACTATCATATGACCCACCAATTTTGTTCTTGGACATATCCTCAAGAGAATTAAAAACATATATCCATACAAAAACTTCTACACAAATGTTCATAGCAGCATTATTCATAATAGGTAAAAAGTGGAAACAAGCCAAATGTTCAACTGATGAAGGAATACAAATGTGGTATATCTACACAATGGAATATTATTCAAGCATAAAAAAAGAAATGACATACTGATACATGTTACAAATGGAGAAACTTTGAAAACGTTAGGCCAAGTGGAAGAAGCCAGACATTAAAGGCCACATATTGTATGACTCCATTTATGTGAAATGTCTAAAATAGGCAAATTTGTACAGACAGAAAGTAGATCAGTGGTAGCCAGCGGCTGTGGTGAGGGAGTGATGGGGAAAGACTCCTAATTGTTACTGAATTTCTCTTTAGGGTAAGTAAAGTGTCTTGGAATTAGATAGTGGTGATGGGTGCATAACTTTGTGAATATACTAAAAATATACAAAATATCTCTGCATTGTATACTTACTTTAAAGGGTGAATTTTACGGTATGGCAATTATATTCAATAATAATAGCAGTAAAGAATCACATAGGGATCTTTAAAACAATACTGATACTTGAGCTCCACCACCAGAGATCTTGACTTACGTGTTCTGGGGTGGGCCCTTCATGATTTTACAAACTCCCAGGCAATCAATCCCAATAGGCTCCAGGGTTGAGAACCACAATCCTAAGACATTTGTCCTATCTGGCCATCAGACCCACCAAGGGCAAGAAAAGAGGTAAGTGTTTAATACCAATGCTAGAACAGTACCAGTTAATCTCCATTGAAGTAGGATTATCAATGGCTTATATTCAGAATTCATGTGAAATATACACACTTTGTTTAAAAGTTTTACAATCTTTGTCCACAGGAAACATCGGATGGATGAATTAGGATTTCTGACCATTCTGTCTCCTGCAAGTTGTTTTGCCTGGACTTGAAGGTAAGCCAGACAGGACAGTTAGCAATGCCAACTTTCAGGGGGACTTCTTCTATTGTAAGATTACTAACGAAGGTGAGAGTAATTCACATTTGCACATTGACTTGTATTACATCCTAAGAGGAACAAGCTGACTCTCAAGTACTTGTTGTTTTTAGAAGGATACCAATAAAAAAAGCCAAAGATACTTTTTCTCATGTGAAGTTTTAATATCTTTAGAGGTCAGAAATACAGAGATGGAAAATATGATTGACTGCATGCATTAAAGTATGCCTCTTGTTATTGATAAAGGATACGAAAGCCAAGGAATGCTCAGCTATAACAGAACTCCCAAGTTTTATTTCCCTCTAAAACTTTTGAGGTTGAAAATTAAGACAATTTAAATTTGCTTCTCTTTGTTATATAAAGTGTTCATTGATATTTTGGACAAGACTAGCTCCACTCTTTTAACTTGTTACCTCATTCTTTTTTTAAAAAAAAAAAATATTTTTATTGATTTCAGAGAGGAAGGGAGAGGGAGAGAGAGATAGAAACATCAATGATGAGAGCGAATCATTGATTGGTCGCCTCCTGCACGCCCCACACTGGGGATTGAGCCCTAACCCAGGCATGTGCCCTTAACCAGAATTGAACCTGGGACCCATCAGTCCATAGGCCGATGCTCTATCCACTGAGCCAAACCAGCTAGGGCTGTTACCTCATTCTTAATGGCAAACAATATGGCTTGAAATCTATTTGCTTCAAATGTATGAACCTAATGGGGCAAGCTCCTCACACTATTCATTATTTATTTGTAAGTTACCTCTAGCATGTGCACAAAGGATGCACCATCGCATCCTGGCACTATCAGCTCTACAAGTTTATATAAATATAAATAAATTATATCTATATAAGTATATATGTAATTTTCTGCAACATAGTTGTAATTCAGGAACATAAGTAAGTTTTATGCCAAATTTCTGATCTGACAGTTGACTTTCTATTTATTTATTTATCCTCACCCAAGGATATTTTTCCATTGATTTTTAGAGAGAGTGGAAGGGAGAGAGAGAAACATGAATGTGAGAGACACAACGACTGGTTGCCTACCACACACGCCCCAATGGGGGCTGAGGATTGAACCTACAACTAAAGTACATGCCCTGGACCAGGAATCAAACACAGGATCTTGGTCTGCAGGGCAGCGCTCTAGCCACTGAGCAAACGGCAAGGGCACAGTTAACTTTTAAAGAAGATTGCTTCTTTTTCTTCTCTAAAAAGTTTAGAAGTTGAGTTTTCCCAAGCTTTCACGTTCTATAAAGATTTCCTTATTCCTAGCGGCACCGGTGTTTTCCCCAGGAATGGGAATCCTGCATTTTATACCACATGAGTCCACTGCATGTGCACACACAGCCTCTGCATGTAGAAACTGCAGGTGAACTCATCAGCCACCAGTGGAGAAGTACTTACCAGCACATGTTTCGTTAGATGAGTGGGCAGAGAAGCCAGGAACACAGTTGGAAACGCAAAGGCCACTTTTCAGAGAGAACCCATGGTCACAGCGGTGACACTGGCTTCTGTGGCTGCACTGCAAGCACCTCCGAGGGCAGGCTATTGAAGAGAGGACACACTAAATGATGCACAACAAAGGCACGGGAACCCAGCCAGGGCCACCGTGGTAAAGCAAAGAAGAGTGAGAGCACAAGCACACATGGCCACCAACTGCAGCAAAAGAGAATCCAGTCTCTTACAGAATTTCACAGAGAGCTGATCAACCCTCGGAAGGGAAGTGATAGGGAGGAGCACTCTTGCCTTATACACTGTGATCTGAAAATGTTTCACATAAATGAATTGTTTAGAAAGTTAACCATATTGACTTGTAAGAGAGGCAGTTTATAGTGATTAAGAGCATAGGCCCTTTCTGGGTACTGTTCCTCTGCTACCACTTACTAGCTGCCAAACATGGGTAAGTTCCTCTAACAATCTGTGGTGCAAGTTTCTTTTTTTAAAAAAATGGGGAAACTGATAGCACCTAATACAAATGATTGTTGGGAGGAATACGTGTGTTATGTATGTCGTGAATAGAACAGTGCCTGGCACACAAAAGGGCTCAATCGCACTACAACTATCACTGCTACTCTCCTATTTTTTTAATTATTATTATTTTAAATGCAATAGGTGATCAAGCTATTTAAAGGACCATAGATGATTTCTTTGGGTCAAGTTAGTAATCTAGAATTATTTTTCTGCTTCAGTAGATAAGATTTTGGTAGAGAAATGCAGCACAGTACAGTTTAAAAGGCACTGGATTAGAACAAAACAACTTGGGTTTAATATTTTATTTTATGTTGCCCTATTTAATACTCTTAGCCTCTTTGTTTTTTCTGTGTGTGTGTGTGCGTGTGTGTGTGCGTGTGTGTGTGTGTGTGTGTCTGTTGTTGTTGTTGTTGTTGTTGTTGTTTTCACTTGCAAAACAGGATTCATAGTGCCTGCCATATTTTACCAGGCCATTGTAAATATCAAATGATACAATGCTGATGAAGGAAATTTGGTGAAGTATAAAATGTTAAGCCTGGGTAATGGCATTACTATTAAATGTCAGGTGTTCATTAAAGTGGGGCAAACAGTACTAAGGTTTGACAGAAATGATGAGAACACACTAAGGAAACTCTCCTCAATAACTCAATAGACAAGGTAATTTAGACTTTGGGCTTAACTTCAGTTTCATAATAAAAGATTAATGTGTCTCACTAAAGTATCTCCAGAAATTCTACTCTTCAAGGATATTATGGCAAATATCAGGATCACTGGTTATTTAGCCTACACACTGAAAATTCTATGCTCACATCTACAGGGCTGATCCACTCTTAATGGGTATACGTAAGCTTTACATTCCATAAAATATTGGCCTCATTTCCATAAAGACAATTAGGGACAATATTGATTTGCGCAAGAGAATTATTGGCCTGCTCTTTTATATTCCATTTAACCAGCAATTGGTGGATTTCATGGGAAGTCATCAATTGCTTAGGCCAAGCTCCCTGAGTTTTCATGCTACTTCTGATTCCAATTCTCCTTGGTTACCTGAGGATCAGCACACCTGAATAGCTTGCTCCTTTACGTTTTTCCAGAGAATTCATCCTGGTTTCCAAGTTACCTGCACATTTGCGACTGGCATGATCTGCAAAGTATCCCTTCCCACATTCCTGGACACACTGGGCTCCCAAGAGGAGAAATGGTTCCTCACAGCGGGTACACTCCTGGGGACCTTGGCACTGGAGACAGTGGCTGTCACAGCCTGAAAGACAAGTCAAGTCGACAGGAATGTGTATGGCTTTCCCAGGGGCTCCTGGTCCTGACAGCAAGGCAGTGTTAGACAGCAATGAGCGATATAACCTTGTGGCTGGGCAAAGCTGCAGACAGGAGCAAGGAGTCGGGCTCCTGGTTGAGACTGTCACACTTACCAGCTGGAGGAGAGAACTAGTTACTCCACTTCTCTGAGTCTCAGTGGTCTCTCCTACAAAATGGGGGTGGACATACTATCCCCCTAGCTCCCTGGGTGAAGATCAAATTAAATAATGGAAAATACTAGGCAAACTAGAAATGAACAGGTATTAGCCATTATTGTTATTAGCTAGTCCTTAGCTCTCTGTACCATTTTTGCTGAAATGTCAATCTTTTTCCTGACTCACCCAGTCAGTTATCAGAGTCTCTCAACAATGCTCCCAAGAATGTTTTCTGGGCACTTTGGGTGGGCATTTCAAGGTCTGAAGATTTTGTGGTGTTAAATTGAGGCTGAAGGAGGTCCTGGACCAGAGAAAGGTGATGGTGAGATATAAGCTGTATGGAGGGCTGTGGGAAACAGACGGTGAATAATGAGGTCTGTCCATGTACTCAAGGGACCAGAGGACACAGACCTTTCCATCTGGAGTGCAGGCCTGTTCAATTTTTAAGGAAACCCAAAAGTAATGGCCCAAACATACCTGTTTCCATGGCCATACACTCCCATTATTTCCATAGTGCCCTCAAATTTTAGGAAATGTATTTGGGCATGAGAGAAAGGAAAAAGACATTTTCATTATACCAAAGAAAAGTTCTTAGAAAAGAAACCAGAAATTAGACACAAAGCCAGGCTGGGAACCAGCCACAGGCTCCTTCTCAGAACAGCACAACGAGAAGAGGCTGAAGTTTGGATGAGCACAGAGCAGGGGCTCCAGACACTTACCCTTGCAGAGTCCCGAGTCCCGGTAGAATGATGGTGCGCACTGCTCCACGCAGGTGCCATCCTGGAGAACGTAGCCATCCATGCACTGCAGGCAGTCTGTCCTCAGAGGCCCACTGCACGCATTGCAACTCCAATCACATTCTAGAAAGAAAGGCCTCGTTAGACCAGCTTCCTTTCTGCCCAGCACCTAATTTATGAGGATATTGCCTGCAGCTGCAAGGGGGAAAGTGAGTCCCACATAAGAGATGTCAGACAAGTGAGCTCTAGCGACTCTACTGATAGTAGCCTGGGCACTTCTCTGAGGTTTAGTGTTTCCTAATGATGTGAGACATGAGCGTGTACATGGATCGCTCCTGCTCCTGAGCCTGTTTGTCAGTGGGGCTGCTGAGGAGCCAGGTCAACTCGATCTTATTCCACAAGCCCCCAGTTCTTTATCCCTGAGTCGCACATCTTCATGCAAAGCCTGCTGTAGGGAGTGGCCAATTTGCGGACCCCCTCCAAATGCTTGAGAGAGAAAGGATGTCAGAGAGTCAACTAAGAATGCATCTTCTATCTCCATGACCAGCCCACAATCTCTACTTCTCAAAAATCAGGTGCTGACCAACAGGACAGAAAGAACCAACAATGGTAGAGTGAGACAGGGCATGAAGGACCTGTCCAGAATAAAGGGCTTACTGAAGGAACAGACAATCTCATGTAGAGCAGAACCGATTCATTTTCAGGTTCATCCACTCAGCAAGCACCTGCAGGATACTCAGCATTGGGCGAGGGTGTAAAGTGAGAGGTGTAGACCCTGCCCTCAAGGACCTTATGTTCTAGTGGGTCCCAGCCCTAGATGTGGCCCAAATAATCCAGTGGGGTTGTTAGAAACACAGGTGGCCCAGTCGGCATGGCTCAGTGGTTGAGTGAGCGTCGATCTATGAACCAGGAGGTCATGGTTCGATTCCTGGTCAGGGCACAGGCCCGGATTGTGGGCTCCATCCCCAGTAGAGGGTGTGCAGGAGGCAGCGGATCAATGCTTCTCTCATCATTGATGTTTCTATCTCTCTCTCCCTCTCCCTTCCTCTCTGAAATCAATAAAAACACATTTAAAGAAATAAAAGAAACATAGGTGATCAGGCTCGCCATCAGAACTATAGTCAGTCTCAGAGACTGAGGCAAGAAGAACATGTTGCTGCTGCTATTGCTTTGTTATTGTGGTTACTATAGCTGTCGTTGCTGAGGCAGTTCGGATACAGTCAGAAAACTCATATTTGAAAACGAAGTGCTTGCTAAGAAGGTATGCTTCATGCGTGGGAGATGGGGCAGCGGCATGATTAAGGGCTTAGTTTTGAAGTCAGGTAAGTCTTTATGCAAGTTGTGGCTTTGCTGCTTTTTATCTGCATATCTCACATGCCTCCCTTAAATGTTTTAAGCCTCAGTTTCCTTGTCTGTAAAACAGAAATAAGAATCATACCTATTGATACTTTAATTATAACTAGTGTCTACAGTAGAATTAGAATGGACTGTAGCCCTCAGATGGGGACTTAGTAGTATGCAAAATCTCTGCATGGGAAGATTTGTGGGGTATAAATACATGGTTTGTTGTGGGTAAGGTGCTCAGATACTTAAAACAATATTTATTAAAAAGGAACTATTAACGGTGCAAAAAAATAGTTTCTTTGTGTGTGTGTGTTTTTTGTGTATGTGTTTGCATTTTTATCATCTATCTCATCCAGGGTATGGAAAAATAGTTGGTTTAATTTAAACAGCTAACTTTGTCAGGGAACTGGTGCTAGAGATACTTTGGAATTCTAGAAATATTTGAGCAGAATTAAAATATAGCATGGGTGAATTAGACTTGAGCCACAATAAATAATTAGGGACACGATGTTCTCTAAATATGGAAGTCCTCATCCTTGAAGAGTAGTTATAGACTCGAAATGTCTGATACTTCTTCTCTACAATTGACCTATTCTAATTTCAACAGGAATATTTGAGCATTTTTGGAGCTTAAGCCAAATCAGTGTAACAGAATAATATTGTATGCATTTTGAAATAAATTTTAATATATTTTAACTGGAAAAAAAAAGAATCGTACCTATTGCATAAGGCTACTGTGAAGACTGAAATAATGAATGTAAAGAACCCAGCATAGTGCCTGACATATGGTAGCAGCTTCCTAAAGGTTTGCTGCTGAACTGTTTATCTTGGAGAAATATCTCCACTCTGTGCTGCCTCAGCCCACCTCCCCTCCCTGAGAAGAAGCTGGGAAAACTGCTCATTAGTCACTTTCCCTCTTCCTTGATGCAATATTTCTAAGTCCCAAGGAAGCAGGTAAACGTGCAAGACAGTACATGTGCTTCCAAGAAGATTTATAAAGTTAATCTCACTCATTTATTTGGCTGAATCAGTCCTGAGGGAAAATGACTAACATACAGCCTTGAAAACTGCCAGCACGGTTACGAAATCATTTACAACAGGGAGGATTTGTGATAATCTTGTTTTTCACCGCAAACTAACATTCAGTGGTTAGGAGGGAAGAAACAGAAAAGCTTCTTTGGTCTCGAGCACAGCAGACCACCTAAGTTGACAACCAAGGAGAATTTCCTGGAATGGATAGTGTGCAATGTTGCAAAGGCTTCAAGCATCCCAAGTTTACCGGACAGACGTTTGACCTCCATATCTGAGCCCTAGGTTCCCTGGCAGAACTGGAGATACAGAGGGAAGTGTGGAATAGAGGAATGGAGGAGGGAAAGAACAAGAGCAAGGAAAATCACGCTTGAACTCTCTTTTCCTCTGGCTGAGCACTGCCATTCAAAGAGCAAAATCCCCTAGAATTCCAACCACTGGAGAACAAAGAAAAAGGCAATTGGTTTTTGACATAAACTCCTTGAGGACAGGGACTGTGTCTTCACTCATTTCAGTATGTTGATGAACAAATCAGATACAACTCCTGTCCGCATTAAGCATAGAGTCTAGCATTCTAGAGTTGTAAATGCAAGTGCCTATGGGGCCCAGGAAGGTAGTGTAAATCTTTTAAATAGGCCTGTGTGATGGAATAGGGAACAGTGAGGACTGTGGTGACCTTCAGAGATCATGCTCTATCCAACAGAGACAACAGCTACTCATGCCAACCTCCTGTCGCATTCCGGGAATGCAAATCCAGTTTTGCCATATCTTCTGACTTAGAAGAATCTCAATTTTTGTATGGTATGTTTTCTGATTTTTAAAAGGCAAATATTAAACGTTTTGAAACACTGGAAGATTCGGTGGGCCAAATACAACCAGAGGGTTTTCACTTTGCCACCCCTGGTCTTGTTACTATTAACTTACACAATGGCTGGTGCATAGTAGGTGCTCAAAAATATTTGTTTAACAAATAAATATTTTTCATCTCCCTGCTTGAACCTTTAATACATAAATTAATGAGTGAAGACATGAATGCATACATACATAATGACTTCTTGCTATCATCAGAGAAAGTCTAAATGCATGATGACAGTATTTTCCCAAGGTGGGGGATGAACATCTATAGTAAAGGGGCATCACTGGTAAAAGAACTGTACAACTCAGGACGAGCTTCACCTTTGCATGTCTTGGTGGAGAAGTCAAGATAGTACTGTGGGGCACAGTTCTCATTCTGACAATCCCCAAAGAGCAGGACCTTGTTTGGATCTCGGCAGGAGGTACAGCTGGCCTGGGAATCACAGCTTCCACAGTGCGGGTTGCATGCTGAGCAGATAGGAAAAGAAAATGACCAGATGATTACAATTGCAAATACTGACATACTGATCAAACCTAGACAGATGCTGCAAAGAAACAAAGCCCAGCTCCAACCTGTTCCTTAATTATGGCTCATAGCCCTCCCCTGTGATCAACAGAAACAGACAATGTTAGTCTTATTTTCCAACATTAAAAAAAGATAATCTTATTTTCCAGAAAAGATAAATGATAAACCCACGAATGGAAACCCCTCATTCAAATTGCCTTTGTGATTCAGCAACAGAATTTATACTTAGCCCAAGATCTCTGAAATGATAGATAGTCCAGAGTTTTATTTGAACCTTACTTCTTAAGGAATCAAGCCCCCTTAGTTAATGACATAGATTCAGAGTTTATGTGATGTCAAGATTAAAATTAGGCATCAACTTTAAGATACAATGGACTTAAAGGTGACCTGGTTTACTGATTTGCCCAGTTGTGATTCTTAGCAACTGTTTACTTAATTTAGGCATTGAGGGATGATTCCTAAATCTGATCATACTCCCATCTTCCCTAACTGAGCAACTGGCATTTCTCCATCTACTCAATTATTCATGCTAGAAACCTGGGAGTCTATTTGACAGCCCCTTTTCCTCACTCCCAATCACTCACTGGATCCTATTTATTGGAACTCTCCTATGTAATTCTCAGAACTTTTTGCTTTTCTCCATATCCACACATGCCACCAATAGATCCAGCCATCATCATCTCCTTTGGACTGCTACCATAGTCTCCTAATTAGTTTCCCTAAATCTAATCTGACCCCCTTGCAATCTATTTTCCATGTTTCCACCAGAGTAATATTTTCATTCGTACTGCTCAAGCTCCAGAGGTCAATTTCATCTATACCAGGGGTGGGCAAACTTTTTGACTCGAGGGCCACAATGGGTTCTTAAACTGGACCGGAGGGCCGGAACAAAAGCATGGATGGAGTGTTTGTGTGAACTAATATAAATTCAAAGTAAACATCATTACATAAAAGGGTACGGTCTTTTTTTTTTTTTAGTTTTATTCATTTCGAACGGGCCGCGGGCCGTAGTTTGCCCACGGCTGATCTATACATTCATATTTTTCCTGAATCCTGAAAAATTAATTTCCAGCTTTCATTTCTACAAATATTGCTCCTCCATCATTCCCTTTATTTGTCCCACCTATACATTTTAACTCACATATTTGAATCCTCTCAATATAATCTCCAAGTCTCTTGTCTTTAACTCGTACTCATTCTCCAGGCTCTTCTTCAAGAAGGCCTTCCCTGATTCTCCAGTCTAGACTAGGTCTGCCAGTTACTGTTTCTATAACACTCCATACATTTCTTTCATGCCATATATAACCATTTTCATTTAAGTGATTATTTAATATCTGTATCCTTTAAGCTAAAAGCTTGATAAAAGTAAAGGCCAGGTTTGCTTTGTTCCTTGCAAGAATCCCAGCACCTAACTGGTTATCTATCATCTTGTAGGTGTTTAGTAAACACTTGTTACATAAATAAAAGAAGCCAGATATTTTAATTATGTACCCTCAAGCACTAGCATCTCTACTTCATTCTGAAATATTCTCTAAATATAGGTCACAGGAAAAGTCTACAGAGTGATCAAGGGAGTTTTAAATCTATGGGGTATCAAAGCATGAGGCACACTGTAGAAAATCACCTCCCTGTGAAATAAAAAGAAAGAAAACCTCGCCGAAACCGGTTTGGCTCAGTGGATGGAGCATCGGCCTGCGGACTGAAGGGTCCCAGGTTCGATTCTGGTCAGGGGCATGTACCTGGGTTGCGGGCATATCCCCAGTGGGAGATGTGCAGGAGGCAGCTGATCGATGTTTCTCTCTCATCGATGTTTCTAACTCTCTATCTCTCTCCCTTCCTCTCTATAAAAAATCAATAAAATATATTTAAAAAAAAAAGAAAGAAAACCTCGTGTTTTACCTATAAGAAAAAGCAATGATATAACATATTCATTAGAGTATGTAGATTTGTAATGAAATGTCCCATAAAAATTCTAGATGGGAGTTTTCAGATAATTTGGGAATAGTTAGAAAAGAATATTTTAAATGTTGGAAACTTACATGACAGTAAACTTTTATCCTTCTTTTGTTTTAATAGGATTTCTACACATGGCGCATCTTAATTTTGGCAAAATGTTTGATAATGATCCCAAAGATAAACTGGTGAATACAAAAATAAAGGGGTCTAGTAGTTGTAGGTGGTTTTAAAGATGGTTGAAATGCATACTCAAACGTGATCAGGAAATCTTTGTAATTGGTAAAAGAAATGTCTAGTAGAGTAATATGACCAAGTCATTATTTTTACTTGATCAATATTTTTATTAATAACTGTTAATTAATGAAAACAATGATGTCATGCTAATGATATTGAAATATGCCATATATACCTATATAGGAAACACAGTAGTTAAGTTTTACCAGCTGAAAGAATAAGAGCTCAAACCTATTTTGCCAGTTGAGGCAATAAACTAAAAGTAATAAGATAAAATAAACAAAACTATAAGCCCTACATTTATGTTCCATAACAAATGAACACAAATAGCGGATACAAAAGGCCTTAGACAGCAATTCCTATAAAAAAAGGACCTGAAAGTTTTAGTTGATTAAAAGCGTATTACAAGTGTGATATGGTTACTAAGGAAATGAATACACTCTTGAGCTGAAGAGCCTACATGTAAACTAAATGTCACCTGGAACCCCCTACTTGATAGGGAGCTGCAAAAAGAGGCCCAAATGCCAGTTCCTTGGACTGGGGTCACAGGTCAGTACACAGCTGAGTTTCCTGTAATACTTCCTCAAGCCTCTGTCAGCCTCCATGCTCTTGAATCCTTCTATGCAGTCTTTCATTTCACCTTGCTACCTCAGTGTAAAACTCAGCCCCTTCACTGACTTCCAAAATAATATAGATTCACAATGACCATCTTGAAACGTTAAGAGGATTGGGAGGATGCACTAGTGTCATAATGAGAAGCACAGGCTTCCACTATTCCTGTCTGAACCATTCTTCCTCTCTCATCTATCCCCTCACCCTTCTCCAAGGCAATCTGCAAATGTGCTTGTCTCACTCAGGGCAGTTCTGCACATACCAGAGCCCCTTAGGTCCTCAGCTTCCATCTTCGGAGGGATGTGGGTAAGGAGCATTTCTCCAAGCTATGAGGTATTAGTCCTATTGCAGTCATGTTGGGATGACCACATCTGGAGTAGCAGGTGCAGTTCTCTAAGGTCACTAACTCCATGGATAGTAGACAGTGAAGAAAGAGATGAGTGAACTAGTGATTAATTTACTTGCTCAAGGTAACAAAGCTAATAAGTGGTAGGTAGGATTTGAACTCCTGACTCTTGAGCCAACTCTCCTAACCACTACTCTATAATTGCTCCAACATGGTATTTCCTAGGACATAAAGTTGAAATATCAGCACTGTATTTGTTAACTTTCATTTTCAAATGAGAAAGTATAACTATATATATATATGTGTGTATATATATATATTGCAATATATATATATATATATATATATATATATATATATATATATATTGCAAATGACACTTCAATGATTGAAATAAAGTCAGCCACCTCAGTCCATTTTTAAAAGTGTTCTGTCATCTGTGAAGGATTTCCTAATTTATTCCCTCAGATTTGCCCTTTCCCTAATTTATCCTAACTCTTTGTTTTGCCTGACTCAGTAATTAATCATATTTTGACTTCTTTCAAAAATAAGACATCTATACAATTAACTCTCATGCAAGACAAAATAACTACTGTTTGGGCAGAAACTAAATACTCTGTGCATGTCAAGCCCTCCATATTGTCAATATTCAACAAATACATGTCAAAAACAAATTGAATCCAGAGAAGTGCTGAGGTCACTGGTTGTGTGCTAGAATGATCTCTGCTTAGGACCTTGTAATTCAAACGCTGAAGGAAACAATAAAAGGAAATAGACTAACATTTTTTTATTTTTTAATAAAATAACTACAGAACAGACAGATTAAATAAATAGCTGACCCAAGATCACACATCTGGTACTGGCAGAGGAGAGGCCCAGCCCAGCACTTCGAATTAGGGTGATATCTGATTAAATCTGCTAATGGCATCCATATGCCTTTTTAGATTAATTTTCGTCCTTTTATAAAAATAAAGGCTACAGGTAAGAAAACGGAAGCAAAGGAAAAGAGAGAAAACTCATGTTTTAAAACCTACATTGACAAGAATGGCTGTCATCAAGATAGTGCCCTGGGAAGCAGGTGGTGCTGCAGGTGCCAAGGTGGGACAGAACGAGGCCAGTGTCACATGAGGAGCAGGAGAAGGGTCCTCTGCCCTGGCAGGTTCTACAGGAGGAGTGACATTCTGCAGAGACACAAAGAGAACCTGTGAAGCCAAACTCCTTTCCAAAGTAGTATCCCCAGAACTGTTCATAAAAGCCCAGTGCTGGGGTGGGTGTGGGAAGGAGGGGGTCACTGGGGGGAAAAGGGGGGCATCTGTAATACCTTCAACAATAAGGATAAATTTTTTAAAAAGCCCCAATGCTGAGAGCATTAGCTGGTCTGATTTATTATCACAGTGTGCACCCTCTGCTCCCCTCCCTTCCCCTGCCCTCCCCACCCATCCCCTGCCGCCCCTCCTGTTCTCTCTCTCCTCTCTCTCTCTCCCCCCCACAAGTCTCCTCAGCTATTACCCAAAAGAGAAGCTCAACAGGCACCAGCAGCTCCTGTGTCCCACACTGACTTACTTTTACAAGCTCCTTTCTCCGCGTAATATCCAGAAGGGCAATCAGGAACACAGTGGTCCCCCAGCAGCAGGAACTGGGTGTTCTGGCACCTCAGGCAGATGCTCCCGGGGTTGTGGAGATCAGCTGCACATTGCTGGCACAGAGGATGGCAGTCTGGAGAGGGCAAGGGAGCACAGAGAAAGCAGATGATGGAAGCACCAAGACTCATCACTACACCAAAAGGGCAGATGGAACTGCAATTACCACCGTTGCAGCACAGACAGTTTGAGTGCCCAAAGGCAGTATCTGGCAGTAGAGCAGAAGTGAGGGATCTGCACAAATTGTGTGTTTGAGGATTTTAGCAAATGGCCAGGCCCAGCACATCAATTGAGTTTTCATCCCTTTCCAATTGAACGACCTTCAAGTTCTAGGGCAGCTTGTGATAGAGATACTTGCAAGGCGTATACAGCGAACTGTCAGACTCACAGAAACAGTATCATCGATACTATCACCATTTCCCCATGAGCTCCGAGAACTCGAGGACAGCATGCGCCCCCTTCCCCGTGCTTCTGAGCTGTGCTCACTGCCCTCCCAGATTCGGTCTTCCAGAGGCAGTACACCAGTCTCAGGCATTTGTACGGGGGGATTGGAGTTAGTAAATCATTGGGTTCAGATCGTGGAAAACTTTAATTTTTAACTAAAGGAAAATTTATGACAAAGAGTTATGAATTGAAAATTCATTTTCATGACGCAAAACATAGCTCACGGAAGCTCTGTTGTACCAGTTATGACTGAAGCTATAAGACAAATTACCTGGTATGGCGAGCACTGCCTCTTGTTCTCGCCCATACAATAGACATCCTTTAATTCAAGAACTTGATTGTGTTCATCCCCCATTTAGGTGAAAATATCTGTCCTGATAATTACCCTTTAAGTCCCATTGACCATCCCCCATTCCAAAGGTGGAAGAAATACACAAATCCATAATTACCCACCAAAATAAAAGAGGTGTAAAAGCCCGAGGAAAAAGAAGAGAGAACTCTGGTTATAAGGCCTTTCCATCTTCCCCTTTGGATTCAAAGCACTTTTGTACTTGCTAATGTCTCACTCAGGGACCAGATAGTCTTGTAGATATAGACTGGGATAACTACTGATGTTTAGACTAAAAACAATCCTGTCATTGAAACAGATTGCTGACCCCTGAACTCTACTAAAACAGGTCTTTCTCTCTATATCTTCAGCGATACATTTTCTTAACTGCTGATCATCTGAGATGTGTTCCCTGTGCAAGAAGCAGATTTGAGTCCCATACCCAGCACCCACTCACCTGCATGAGAAGCCATGCTAGGACTTTTATAATGACTCCAGCAGTTGAAGCAAAAGTCCTCAAAAATGCTGACCCTCCTGCAGCAGGCAAACTAACAGCCCCTGACCTTTCTCTGAACTTTGGGAGTTTCAAGTTACAGGCAGCCTTTGCTAGTATTAGGAACAATTCTGAATATCCTAAGAGCCAAATTAAGCCTCATGACAGCCCTTCAGAGATTCATAAAGGAGATTATGACTGTATGGAGAGAAATATGATAAGGAGGCAATTTTCCTTGACTTAATGTATGGTTTCCACACAATGCCAAACTTTTTAAAATCTTTATTCCTGTGCCCTACTCACAGTGCCAGGAGCACAACCCTACATGTACAAAGGGGAGACTCAGAAAAGCTTTAAAAGTTGCTGGAGCAAATGGAGGAGGCTGTGCTTTGTGATTACCTAAATGCATGGATACATGTTCCGATTGGGCCCATTACTGACTCAAGGCGAGATTAGTTGAAAGGTCATGGCCTCTTCCTCTTTAAAGCAAGTACTTGCAGAGAGTTCTGGGCTCAGGCATGCATCAACAAGGTCTGCAGGTGTGCAGAGATCTAAACACTAGTTGCAACTAACTGCAGCTTTCTCTAGTGTGCAATTAGAGAAATGAAAGAGTAATCACCCAGGGGATGCTTTGAAGAGAAAGTAAGCAGGTCTCGGGAGTATTCCGTGGGTACAATAAATAAATATTTATGGATTTGTCTTACCTTAAGGATCTCTAGAAGCTGTTTTAAAAAAGGAGCATAATGTGTAGTATTATTTCTAAAGGAAGATAGAGCTGAGTTATGGACACTCCTTCACACCTCATGGCAGCTGCTTTTAAACCTTTATTGCTCTCCTCTAGTCACCACCCCCACCTGCCCACCTCCTCCCTTCCCAGGTTATTTCATCTTCTACTTCTTTCAGCCCTTCAAGCATGAGCACCTTCAATTCCTCCCTGTCAACCTCAGCACATCTGTATTTAGCCATTTTTATTTCAATTCTCTCACAGAATGAAATGGCTAATTCTTCCACCTACATTCTTTTTTGTTAGTGTTATCAATCCTCACCCAAGGATATTTTTTCGTTGATTTTTAGAGAAAGTAGAAGGAAGGGGAAGAGACACAGAGAGAGAAACATCAATGTGAGAGAAATACATTGATGGGTTGCCTCCTGCACAAGCCGCAAATGGGGCTGTGGATCGAGGCTGCGACCGAGGTGCATGCCCTTGACTGGAATCAAACCCGGAACCCTTCAGTCCTTGGGCCGATGCCATTGAGTCAAACTGGCTAGGCTTGACCAATTTTCAACATTATTTGAAATTCAGCATTATTGCATACTTTCCCTCATCTCTATTTACTTTCCTTGACCTCAACTTCCAAATCTCAGGCCTCTGCTTCTCTCCATGGTTTCATGTTAAGTTTTAAGACATATCACTTGCATGATGGAATGAGTACCCAGAGGCAAAGAGAAACCAATAACTGACAACTGAAAATATAAAACTCTCAACTGAAGGCTGCCCAAAGCATCACATTAATCCAAGTTGGGTTATAGTTTTACCTCACACACATAACTACCTGAGTCTGGAAAGATGAACTCTCTAACTGTTTTGGTTCGCTACCTGTATTCATTCATTATTCATTCATCCACAATTTAAAAAGTCTTCTAAACACCCAATCTCATGAATCGATTCATACCAAAACAACAATGTGAGTGGGTCCCCTGGTAATACACTCACGCAAACCTCCATCGTATACAAGTCCCCAACAGAAGAGCACTTAAATAAAAATGCCCTAAAGTCGATCTGAAAGTTGACTGACTTTTATTAAACCAACCAGAATAAAAACTAAATTCCTAAAACCCAAGAAACACCTTTGTCTTAAGAAGCTTGACATCAAAATCACTTTGTAGGGGAAAGTATCTTGGGAAAGCTCAAAATGAGTGATGATGTGCAAGGAAAAAAGCCAAAAATCAGAGCAACCAGGGCTTGAGGATTAATACCAGTGTTCTGACTTGTAATCAGAGAAGTATAGTTCCCGAGGGCAGCCTACAGAATGCAGGCACGGCAGGCTGAAGTGGCCAGTCCCATCGGGCACCACCAGCAGCAAGCTTCAGGCTCAAGCCCAGGGCACCACTGTGACCTTCTTCCCAGGACAGGGGCTGAGTGGGACTTGAATGGGGATCTTGAGGTTTTATTTTTCTGGCTACAGAGTGAACTATGATTGTAAATATTAAGAACATTTTTACAGAGTTTAAATAAGCATAAAAATCACCCTATGTAGGCCTTTCAGATGAAATACTAACATTGACACTTTTCTTAGTTTTCTATACAAATATATATATATATATATATACATTTTTAATAAATTAGGTGATATTAAACATTGTCATGTAATATCTTTATTTTTACTCAATATAATCAGCATTTCCATGTGTCATTAGACACTCTTTGTAAACATAATTTTTAGGGGCTCCATGATATTCAGTAAAACAATGATAACACCTTTGAATGTTTTAAATTATAGGTGACCCTTGAACAACACAGGGGGTTAAGGGTACCAACCCCGTGTGCAGTAAAAAATTTGTATGTAATTATGACTTCCCTAAAACGTAATTACAGTCATCCCTTGATATCTGTGGAGGATTGTGTCCAGGACCTCCTGTGGATACTAAAATCTGAGGATGCTCAGTCCCTTATAAAATAGTGTAGAACAATGCATACAGTTGGCCCTCTATATTGTTAGATTCTTAACCAAGGATCAAAAATACTATTTTCCCCTGGCCGTTGTGGCTCAGTGGATTGAGCACCAAGAGGCCACCAGTTGGATTCCCAGTCAGGGCACATGCCCAGGTTTTGGGCTTGATCCCCAGAAGCAGGTGTGCAAGAGGCAGCCCATTGATGTTTCTCTCTCACATTGATGTTTCTATCTCTCTTTCCCTTTCCCTTCCTCTCTCTCTCTAAAAAAAATTAATAAAAACATATTTTAAAAATATTATTTTCGATATGCGGTGGTTGAATCTGTAAAACCCAGAGACATAGAGGATTGATTGTGTATTTACTGAAAAAATATCCATCTATAAGTGGACTTAGATTGTTCTAAAATCATGTTGTTCAAGGGTCAACTGTATTTCCTAAAAGACAATGTCAAAAGAGTACAATTCATATTATTATTATAGCTGACATTTGTTGAGCTCTGAATGTATATCAAGCACTATGCTAATTATTATAAATACATAATCACATTAGGAAGATGAAGTAGGCATTGTTTTTATCCCTATTTGAAAGACAAAAGAAACTGAGACTTAACTTAGAAGTTAAGTCTTTTGCTTGCACACACCATATCCACACTGACTCCAGATCATACACTTTTAACTACTAAAGACATGAAAAAATGCAAAATGCTTAGTAAGTATTAAATTTTTCTTCGAGAAAGCTTGTATCAATTTACACCTCAAAGAGCCATTCATGAGACTGTTTCATTATAACTTTGCCTGCACTGAGATTTTAAAAGGAGTAAAACAATCTTGGCTAATTTGGCTGGTGAAAACTGGTATTACATCATGAGATTAAATACTTTAAAAATATTTTCTTTCAAACAACAAAAATATTTAACATCTAGTGTACTCATAGAGCTTTCAATATGGTGGAGAAAAGTGACCCTGGATGTATAAAATATGTAAAACCAAACAACAATCTGAAATATCAACCAGTGAGCTCTCTCCTCATCCACTGTAACCATCCCCCATTGGGCCAGGAAGAAAGGTATCAAAATCAGGCCTATGAAGATACCAAATTCAAAGAGCCCAGAACAGGTGAAAGAAGGAAAAACAAACTTGAATGTGCACTGGAGCTATTAGACCCAGTCCTCTCCCCACCAACATAACCCCTACACTCTCCACCTTTGTTCCCCAGCCTAGAAAAACCCTTCACTCTGGAGAGGAAGAAGAAGCAGAGAAACCATTTGCTTTGCCCCTGCCCTACCCCCTTGAAGAATAGGTTGGTGGCAGCCCAGTGGAATATCTAAGAATCCAAGAATAGAGTGGACTTGGGCTGTGCTTCTTGCCTTAAAGAGGACTGTCTCCAAATGGAGTCCTGTATCACAGGGCAATGGAGACGGTGGCACAGCAGGATGAGCAAGAAGGGAGTGTATGGCAGACACTGAGACACAGGACTGCCAGGAGTCTGTTACTAACACTCCATAAAATGCTAACAGGGCAATGAAAGCCTATAAGGGGTATCACTCAGTCCAGAAGGCAGTGAAGGCTTGCTAGAGGAGGCTGAGACAGGAACACTGTGTGTGGTTCAGCCACAGGAGCCATACAGGACCTAGGTGGGTCAGTTTTGGAATAGCCTGTAAGTCATGAAAAAGGGTATAGATTTTATTCTATAGGCAACGGGGGGTCAGTTTATAAGTGTGTTTGTCTTTCACCAGTCTATTTACTGAGCTATCTGCTTTTAATATGAATGGGAAATTATTGTATGAAAGGTAATTAGTGATGGGAGAAGACATTAGAACTACTGCAGAAAACCAACAATCCAAGAAAACATCCAGCAGCTCTCAGTACGAAACCTGGGGGTAGGACCTCTCCTGTTCTCTCCCCTCCTCCCCTCCATTACGAATATAGAAGGCCCTTCTCTGTCAATAACATCCCACAGCTGAATTGCCCTCCAGGGGCTTATGCTAGATTAGGTAAATTCAGAATATTAATTATGATGTGTCTTGGTGTGGTCCTCTTTGGATTCCTTTTGTTTGGGGTTCTCTGCGCTTCCTGGACTTGTAAGTCTATTTCTTTCACCAGGTAGGGGAAGTTTTCTGTCATTATTTCTTCAAATAGGTTTTCAGTATCTTGCTCTCTCTCTCTACACCAAGACACATCATAATTAAAATGCCAAGAGGAAAAGACAAAGAGAGAATCTTAAAAGCTGCAAGAGAAAAACAGTTAGTTACCTATAAGGGAGTACCCATACGACTGTCAGCTGATTTCTCAACAGAAACTATGCAGGCCAGAAGGGAGTGGCAAGAAATATTCAAAGTGATGAATAGCAAGACCCTACAACCAAGATTACTTTACCCAGCAAAGCTATCATTCAAGAATTGAAGGTCAGATAAAGAGCTTCACAGATAAGAAAAAGCTAAAGGAGTTCATCACCACCAAACCAGTATTATATGAAATGCTGAAAGGTATCCTTTAAGAAGAGGAAGAAGAAGAAAAAGGTAAAGATAAAAATTATAAACAACAAATACATATCTATCAACAAGTGAATCTAAAAATCAAGTGAATAAAAAATCTGATGAACAGAATAAACTGGTGAATATAATAGAATCAGGGGCATAGAAAGGGAGTGGACTGACAATTCTCAGGGGGAAAGGGATGAGGGGGGTGCGGGAAGAGACCGAAAAAAAATTGTACATCTATGGATGAGGACAGTGGTGGGGGGTAAGGACAGAGGGTGGGGTGGGAACCAGGTGGAGGGGAGCTATGGGGGGGAGGGGAGAGGAACAACTGTTATAATCTGAACAATAAAGATTTAATTAAAAAAAAGAATATTAAGAATATTAGAACATAAGTACATGAAAGCTATCATGACCAGGCATGGAAATCTGGGGTGTCCCTTAGGAAAAAAAAAAATAACATAAACATACCACTGGTTTGTCTCCCGGATAATGACTGAGGAAGATCGTTTCACAAATTGTCAGTTTCTAATATACCTTTAAAAATGAAAACAGAGTAGAATTTGGCCACATCAGTTGTACCTAGAAGGTGGCCCCTACCTATTTGTTGAATGAAAGAAAAAAATTATTGGAGTAATAGCACTAGGAACTTGGGAAGTTTGGGGCCCTTAAAAAGTTTGATATGCATTGCACCACCTGGTTTTCAAAAGGTACTTTAGGCTAAGAGGGAAGGGCGCTACTCGGCTGTGCGTGTGACAACATACAACTGCCTTGTCAGTACAATTGGAGATAACAAAGAGGAATATCTCCATGGTTGGTCAAATGCATTAATCATATAATCTAAACATAATTAAGAGGTGGTAGGAGCCATCTCCAGGCACTGCAGGAGGTGATGCTGTGTCCTGGGGAACTGCTAAGGCACCAGTCGCTTCAGGCCCAGTAAAATCTGTGGGCACATTTTCTAAAAACTAAGCTGATTTAGAGGCAAGTCTTGAATTCTTCTTGGTAGGCGTTGACCCTCTGACAAAATCTAATTCATATTCTTGCTGGACCCACACTGGAGGAGCACAGCTGTCAGAAAGTGTGTCCTGCAATTGGCAGTATCCCTGGAGAGGCCAACAAACCACAGAGTGAATTTCTCCAGAATCACCTTCCATGCCCATTCCTCCCCACAGGTGATATTTGGAACAATTTCACAGGATACGTGAGAGGAAGTGTATACGGTCACTGATCAATCTGTACCAGGACTGCGGTTACTAAAATAGGGGAGCTGAGTGTCCAACCCGCCAACCCAGCAGCCTCTGCAAGATTAACATCCCATCCTAAAAGCCCCATCTGTGCAGTAAGGCATTTGCCTCTCACCCGCTGCCCCCGTCTATAATCAAAAGAGGAGGCTAACCTCAAATGTGTCTGAATGGGGAGTGGATATCCATTAAATGCCTAAAAACAGTGCCATTCTGGAGGCCGTCGCTCCCATTGCTATTCAGTAAGTAAATCCTTATTTGTCACTATTTCAATTACAGTGAAAAGTCTTTAAATATAAAACTCATTAAGAGTGACAAGGGAAGACAAGAGGCCCAGGATGCAGTTATTGATGGCCTGTTTCAGCTTCTTGGTATAACATAAGCATGTGGTGGGAATGGGGGAGGGCAGATGGAATTCCAGTTGTTTATCTATGTGCCGGTTTGCTAACAAACCCAGGGAATTAGCACTTTAAACAAACAAATTAATGAACACATTACAAGGAAGCCTGGAAATGGAGTATTAGCTTGAGCTGAAATGAATACATTTCTTGCTTTTGAGCAAGCAAGGGATTCTATTCATTTTCTAAATATGCACAGCATGCAGATGTGCTAAAAATTGAAATAGCTAAAAAATTAATATTTTGACTCGGCAGCTGCAAAATCCTGTAATATGCCACCCTACAGCTGTGAGGAAATGACATGTGGTCATCGCTGTGTGGTTCTTTCTTCAAATCACAAAGGCTCTGCTTCGAGGATCACTGAGGATTACCCACAATCATGATGGATGGAAGCAGACGGCAGTGAAATGACTTATTTCACATCTTTGGAGCAAAGTCAAAAAAGCTTGAAGATATTAAAGTAAATGTGTACTGTTGAAGCAATGGCTTTGGATGTTGGTTTTATGGGGCAGTGACTCCTTAGCTAATAAATAATGACCTATAAAGACAAATTTAGACATACAGTGAGATTTTTAATAATCACCTGTCAGTCGATTAGGTTCTTAATGCAAACCACATTAAATGTGTTTGGAAGTGGTTAAAATAATCAGCACTCATAGCTATTCCTCATCAGGAGAAAAAGAAATGATTTCATACCAAAACTCAGGGCCCATGAAGTGTGCATGGAATTTGAATTCTGATGCCACTTTTAAAACCAATAGGGTATTTCTCATGAGATAACTACAGATGGATTCTGGGAAATAACCATGATGGCAGAGTAGAAAGAAGCATCCTCTCTTCCCTTTTGGATCATGACTTTGGTCCTAGCCCAGTGATGGCGAACCTATGACACGCGTGTCAGAGGTGACACGCGAACTCATTTTTTTGGTTGATTTTTCTTTGTTAAATGGCATTTAAATATATAAAATAAATATCAAAAATATAAGTCTTTGTTTTACTATGGTTACAAATATCAAAAAATTTCTATATGTGACACGGCACCAGAGTTAAGTTAGGGTTTTTCAAAATGCTGACACGCCGAGCTCAAAAAGTTCGCCATCACTGCCCTAGCCCATCCCTGAGCTCTTATGAATCATGTGGGTTTTTTGTTTCTTTGTTGTTTTTTTAAAATATATTTTATTGATTTTTTACAGAGAGGGAGAGAGACAGAGAGTTAGAAACATCGATGAGAGAGAAACATCAATCAGTTGCCCCCTGTACACTCCCTACTGGATATGTGCCCGCAACCAAGGTACATGCCCTTGACCAGAATTGAACCTGGGACCCTTGAGTCCACAGGCAGATGCTCTACCCACTGAGCCAAACCGGTTAGGACTCTTTGTTTTTTTAGTTAGAGGCTCTGGATTAGTACAAAAACCATAAAACAAAACTTCCCTTTTTTTCAGTGTCTGTGGCTTTTGTCTCACCCTGAAAAAAATCACACCCCCTGACTCCATAAAAAACATAACCCACTACAATAGACTGACCTGTAGGTTCTATCCCTACCCAGTGTGAACAAACTCACAAACATGTTGGGAAGGCTGCAGTAAGACCCAAGGAGTCGCAGTTTGAAAAAGGAGGGGGCAAGAGGCACACTCAGATATACGGGCAAAGCTCTTGTCTCATTTTTAGTGCCAATTCTTGCTGACAACACAAGGAAACATGAGTCCCACTCCTGCCCATGTAACTAGCCTCCCATCAGCTTATGTTTTACTCTTAGTTTACTTCCATGATCGAAAAATATCCACTTCTATTAACATTCTTGGAACATCAATTGGGTGTGAGGTACTATGGAAGTTACTGTGGGAGACAGAAGATTAAGCCAGGCTCAGAACATTCCTTTGAGATGCCCATGACAAGGTCTAATGTCAGAACAAAGCCACACCTACAATGCAATAGGTGTCAAAGGAGGACCAGAGGATAGTTATCTAAAGGGAGTAATATTCCCTTTAGATAATGGACTTAGACTTGTATGCTTATTTGATGTTTGTAAGTGGTGCTGGCTGAGAAATCCTAGTTAGAAGGCAAGAACAACCAGCACAGGCACACAGGAGGGACAGTGGGGAGTGGGGAGCACCCAGCATAGACAGAGGGGGGCTTGAAACTCAGGGTGACAAATGTGTACTTAATGTGTGGGCAATGGGAAACAATCAACAAGTTCCCACCATCAAAGTGTTTTCTAAGCCAAAGCAGATCCTCCAAAAGAGTTACCCTCTCTTAGAAAGGAGTGGGGAGAACTTCAGTGGGGCAGAGCCTTCAGGAGAAAGATGAGCTTAGGTTTCTATTAGCAGAGAAAGGGGAATACATTTAAGAGGCATTGGGAAAGGAGAGTTTGCAGGATATGCAGTGATTAGAATGTGGCATGGGGTAGGAATGGGGGCGGGGAATTAGATATAACTCAAGTGTTTTGAATTGCGCTGACTGAAAAATCAGCAGCAGGTGGACAAGACAACAGACAAAGGAAGAAAAGGACCTCGTGGATGGGTGGATCAGGAAAAGGAAGATGGGGTGGGTTTTCTTTGAAGTTTTTTGAGTATGATATTCCTGTGGATCAGTTGTCCAGCAAGTAGATAAAAATAAGGGCCTGCAGATGATCATCATGTGTGTACCTGGGACAGACTCTAAGGAGGAAACAGAAATGAGGGTCTCATTAAGGTTGTGAAAGACACTAAGGTCCTAGAAGAAAGGGGATGGGGAGGAAGAAGAGAAAGAGGGAGATGAAATGAGTAACCAGGCGAGGAAATAAATGACTGGAAGGACCAGCTTATGGAGGTGATGGGGCAGATAGGTTCTGGGTCACAGATGAGGGGCCCCCTAGGCAGGATGAGGGAGCTCCTTTGGCAAAGGAAGAAGTGAGGAGCCCAGATGGGTGGCTCAATTGGCTGGAATGTTGTTCCATGCACCAAAACGTTATGGGTTTGATTCCTGGTCAGGGAACATACCTAGGTTGTGGGTTCGATCCCCTGTCAGGGCGTTTACGGGAGACAACCGATTCATGTTTCTCTCTCACATTGATGTTCCTCTCTCTTTCTCTAAAAAAAGAACAAAAACAAACCCAACAAACATAGAAGAAGGAGGAGGAGGAAGAGGAGGAGGAGGAGGAGGAGGAGGAGGAGGAGAAATAATGAGGGAAAAGAGGCATCTAGAAGAAAATACCAGACATTTGAGCAGAAACGGTGAGTTTGTTGTTATTGTTTTAATCAGATTATGTTAATCTCCTAAACAAAAAAGAAAGCAAAGATGCAAACTGATCTGAGCAAAATGTGAGTTGAGAAAGAGTGGAGGGTGCATAGGGAAAGGGCACGGTGGGCAAGATGACAAAACATCAAAAAGCGCTGTAAAGAGTGTGACTGCCGAGAACAGAGCAGGTCGTATTGGAACTAGATCAGGTGATGGAGGCTGATGACAGAGGGACCCACATATGTCCTCTGGAGTGGCACTGCTTCAAAGCCTACCTCTACTGCTAGTAGCTGTGGGACATTGGTAAACTGACTAATGCCACCAATCTCAGTCTCTTGGGCTATACTATTAATCACAGGACCAACCTCCTGGGGTTGCAGTCAGGACTAAATGAGATCATGTATGTGAGGAACTGGAGCACAGTAAGTGCTCAATAAACGTATTTGCAATAGATCAGATCAGAACTGACATTGATAGTGATGATCATGCATCCATCTGTCACTATTTTATCTATTAAAACCACAGAGATTTACATATAGAAAAGTAGGTAAATACAGCCCCTGCAGTTTTGCTCTCTTTAGTACTGAAAGGATTACTTAGGAATCTAAATTCAGCTGTGTTCTTTAAGCACAGACCCTCAAAGACCTTCTCTGCAATGCAAGCCCTGACCTGCAGTTCTTATGAAGATAACAGCGATCCTGACTTCACTGGGAGCCCTGCCAAGTTGAGAGTTTATAAGTAAGATCCTTCTGTCATTACCAAAGCTAGGTAAGACAGTGTTTAGTAAAAGTCACATGAAGAAGGAAATACAAGTTCGTTTTAATTTAGGAAGGCCCAATTTAATCAAGTCATGTTCTTTTATTCTGAAAGTGGAAGTTCAAAGGGAAAAAAAAGCCTTGAAATATTGGATCATCCTTCAGCTGACAGGGTGGCCTCTTAAGTAAAACACAAATCAGGGGAACAAGGAAGAGACAGTCATTGAAAGTCCTGGAGAGAGAGATTGGATATGCAATTCAGAGTTCAAGCAGAGGAGATAGGGTGACAAAATGAGAAATAAGGAAAGAAAGTGCATTGCAAAAAAAGAAGATAAGGAAAATAAACAAGCAAGTGTTAAAAAAAATAGAAGACACAAGAAAATTGAAAAAAAATATAGAGATAGAAGAATAGGACCAGTTGGAATAAAATAGGAGGTGAAAAAGAAGATATAAGAACCAAATAAATGAGTCACACTCGGGAGACAGATCCTTGCTATAAGTACCTTACGATGCATTAGAAGGTGATTACACCAGACATTAGCTCCCTGAGCATTTAAAACAGAGTTCTTGCAACTTTTCCCAACAGTGTCTCTCCAAGCTACCTTCATGCCAGTCTGTATCAATCCATCTTTTAATCCACCAATCAAAACATTGTTAAGTCTCTATAGTGCGGAATCACAATTTTCTAGTGTGTGTAACTCTCTTCAAATCTTGGTTCTATCTTCCAACTTCTGTCATTTTGAGCAAGTTACTTAAACTTTCTGTATGTCAGTTTCTTCATATATAACATGGAGATCAAATTAGTACCTATCTTGAGGACCATTGCTAGTATTAAATGGGAAAATGCATGCAAAGCGATTAGCACAGTGCTTGTTACATAATGAGCCCTCAGCACAGTCACCTATTATTAGACACCGGGAAACAATCCCTGACAGAGAACAGGCGCTCGTCAATGACAAGTGCAAGGTAAGTGGTAGAAATAATCAGCACACCAGGAATTACAATGTGGGAGAGACCAAGAGGAAGCTGGTACTCTTGGGGAAGGAATCTGAGCCAGGCCCTGAGAGATGAATGGGTAGGATTTTGAATCAGAATGAGGCAGTAACTGCTACACATTTGTAGTCTTCCAGTTCCAGCCCCAGGAGCAGCTACAGCAAGATGAAGGGCAGTGCCAACCTCCCTCCCCCGCACCTAGAAGCTGCTGTAAAACAGAATTGGCTCTCACCTCTCTGGCTTCAAGTCACTGTGTCTGGAAGCAGAGAGCTGGCACACTGGCTGGCACAGGGCTCCTTCCCAGGTCCGTAATTATGTTCAACTTGAGCTGGGGTTTTTTTGTGTGTTTGTTTGTTTTCATTACTTAGTATTGTAGTTATGGCAGCTTATTCCAAAATAAGAATTTGTTGCTGTTTTAATCTGCATTTCAACTTTTGCACTACCTTTTTTAGGGCCCTCTTTCAGAAATGATGAAAATAAATGGAGAAAATGGAAATGGAAATAAATGGAAAGGGCTCTACAGGCTTTTAAAAAATGATTTGGAAGAAAAATGTTAACAGGTTTTCTCACCAGTCAACAAATGGCTTCACGCAGGTTCAGAGAGCAAACATTTCTCAGACCCAACACTGGAGGATGATTACTGATTGCTCCTCAGTGCTCTTTGGTAGGCAAAAGAGTCTCCTCTGTAAACCCTCTGCTTGCCCACCAAGGGGAAGGAGGGAAGGAGGGAGGGAGGGAAAAAGAGAGGGAGGGAGGAGGGAAAGAGGAAGGGAGGGAGGAAGTACACAAATTGAGGGCTGGTTCATTATTTCATTTTATCTTTAGAGAGTGGCAACAAATTGTTCAACATATTAACATCACTTAGGGATTTCCAAAGATTTTTCTGCAAACCACTAGTTAACTCTGTGAGAGGCTATAATAAATGAAGGGAGGGATATGCAATTAAATGTTTGGGAAATGATGTCCAGCCTCCTTCATCTTAGAGATTCACAATGCACACCTGTTTATTTAAGGTTCTGAGATCTCCCGCAATAAAGAAATGTGCTTAAGTTATTCAACTCAGAGGTTCCCAAATTTATGTAGCCAGGATTCTGTTTTGCATGTAACACCTACTAACCATAGTCCCATGGATTACAATGTGGAAATGCCCAGAGCAGTAGTTCTTTACTGACATGTCTCCTTTTGCTTACACTCTGGCTCAGATTTATGAAGAAAACCAATCAGTATTTAAAAAAATACTGCATAAGCAAACAAAATTTTAATCCCCCAGGATTCCACCACCCTAACAAATCAGCTCTTTAAAATTTTCCATTAGTCCTCTCTACAGTATTACTCTCAGTGTCATCTCCTTTTCTACATAAGAACTCTAAGTATAGCGATTCCACTAGCTCATGGTCGGCAAACTGCAGCTCGCGAGCCACATGCGGCTCTTTGGCCCCTTGAGTATGACTCTTCCTAAGCCTTAGGAGTACCCTAATTAAGTTAATAACAATGTACCTACCTATATAGTTTAAATTTAAAGAATTTGGCTCTCAAAAGAAATTTCAATTGTTGTACTGTGATATTTGGCTCTGTTGACTAATGAGTTTGCTGACCACTGCACTAGGCCATGCCTCAAAGTCCAAGATGCTTCTTTTTGGCTTTTGCATTTGCATATTTCTCACTCACGCTTTCTTTTTAATTTCTATTGTATTCTATAAGTAGGAGAAAAGATTTAGTTGAAAAAAAAAAACAGAAGGAGGAAGCACCTAAGACTTTGGAATTTTTGGATAATGTTGCTGAGATGTGTGCAAAATCCTAAGAAAAAAAATCTATGAAGAAAAAACCTGGCTTTCCACAATGCTTATCCATGTCTTCTGTAATCTTATCCACTCCTGCCTCTCACCCCAGTGCATTTATCTCTATTGAAAACCTTCAGTCCTGGTCTAAATCTCACAAACTGTATATTTGCTTTGATAGACTTAAAGGGAAAAAAAAATCCCCACACATATGACATCTCTGTATGTGATAATCACATTAAGGTTATTGGACCTGTTCCCAGGATATGTTTATTCTTGTCTGTGTGATAGATTAGATGTAATTTTCTTTTTTAAACAGCCAAGTACAATTAAGAGGTCTGTGATGATGATCACAGGTACAGCTCACATAGATATAAATCCTGTGAGTAAATCCCACCACCCTGCAAACCTCACACATGATAGAGGGAACAGACGGGGCCCTTCCCCGGGGCCTTCACTGTGCCAGAACTCCCCAAGAATGATGAAAACACATTCCCCGGATGGCACTGCCTAGGGAGGATTTTCTTCTGCTTTGTTGATCATCATCGGGCTCTTCTTAACAAGTTCCTGAGTTTAGATAAAAGTCATTGAAATGTTCCATGAGGTTAACTCTGACCTGACTAAAGCAAGACTTCAGTTAAAAGAAAGAAACATTGCTGCACATTAGGTTCAGGGTAAAAGAGAGATAGCAGATGAGCTCCTGGTGGTTCCAGTAAAACACCTGTTAACTTGGGTCTTCAGCCTCCTCCTGGATGGCTCTCCCTGGATGTCGAATAGTCACCCCATATTCAACGTGTCTAAATTCAAACATCTTATCTTCCTAGTCTGGCAATTGGTAGATGGTACTCTCATTCCTCGAATTTACTTGATCAGAAATTGGGAAATCAACCCCCAAACTCCTTCTCCCTCCAGGGTTAAGAGATCAGTAATTTCTGTTGCTTCTCCAGTAAGCTCACCCTATCCACAACTCTGCTTTCCATAGTTTCAGTCACCTTTGGTCAACTCCTGTTCAAGAATATTAAATGGAAAATTCCAGAAATAAACAATTTATAAATTTTAAAGAGCATGACTTTCTGAGTAGCATGATGAAATCTTGTGCCATCCAATACCGCCCCGCCCATTCCACACTGTCCCTTTGGGAATGTGAACCATCCTTTTGTCTAGCATATCCATGCTCTATATGTTACCTGCCCCAACGTGACTTAGTAGCCATCTGGGTTATCAGATTGGCTGTTGTGGTATTGCAGTGTCTTGTGTTCAAGTAACCCTAATTTTATTTAATGGTGGCTCCAAAGAGCACGAGTAGTGATGCTGGCAATTGGGATATGACAAAGAGAAACCTTAAAGCACTTTCTTTAAATGAAAGGTATGTATTTACAAGAAAAAACATTATATATATATATATATATATATATAATTTATATATCAGTACTATCCATGGATCGTTTGGTACAATCCACTGGGGGTCTTGGAATGCCTCCCCCACAGATAAGGGGGGAGGGGCACTGTATTAAATCGCCACTATTTGACCATTTGTGCTCACAAAATAGCAGCCTTCATAATCTCTTTAAAACCTTCAAGAGATCCCACAGCCTTGATAACAAAGTATGTCCTCCTTACACAGAAAATACAATGGCCTCATGACCTGGTTCTGCTTCAAGTTCCACCACTTCCATGCTAGGGGCCGGCATTCTACTTAACTCTTGGTTGGTGCCTGAATAGATAATATTCTTTGGACCATTTTCTGGGATGCTCTTCCTTCTAAATCTCCAAACCCCTCTCAATATTTAAAAATTATCTCAGTTATGAAATGTTCTAGGAAGCTTTCTATATCCACTCTACACACACACACACACACACACACACACACACACACACACACACCCTCTGGTCTGAGTTGGAGTCCTGTCCCACAGGCTTATCTCATATCCACAGCAATATCATATTCAACACACACCCCCTTCCTTCTTTTTCTTTCACCCCCTTCCTTCTTACATTCTATGTTTCTTGAATGCAAGCATTATATCTTATCCATCTCTGTATCCCTAGAGCCAAGCACTGTGCCTGGCATGAAGCGTGTGCTTAATAAATATTTGATTAAGCAGTAAATGAACAAATGCATTACAATGCTACAGAGAGAAATGGGAGTTGTTTGGAAATGATACATATTTATTGAAAAAGTAAACTTTGAAATCAATACACTTCTCTGAAGGATGAACAATTGAAATTACTGGTCAAATTTTTCTATACTAGACACTCATACACCTGTCCCTATTCAACAAAGGATATCCAAGCACTGGACAATGGTTATCTTATTTAAAACCAATACTCAATATGCCTAATGCCAAGGACAGACAAGGTTTGTCTCTTCTAGCTATTTTAGTGGGACCTGCTCTTCTAGGGATAGGTATTTCTAGAGTCATATAGCCTAGTCCCATGATTCTTTATTCATTGTTGGTTGTTTTTTTTAATCCTCTCTAGAGGGTATTTTTTCCCATTGATTTTAGAGAAAGTGGAAGGAACAGGGAGAGGGGGAGAAAGAGAGAGAAACAGATGTGAGAGAGCCATATCAATTGGTTGCTTCCCACATGACCCCAATGGGGGTGGGGAATCTGCAACCCAGGTACATGCCCTTGACCGGAATCAAACCAAAGACCCTTTAGTTCACAGGCTGATGCTCCAACCATTGAGCAAAGCTGGCCAGGGCTATGATTCTTTATTCTAATGGTCCCCTATTAACCTTAAAAAATTAATGTACTCCTAATTTACTCTCAAAGAGAGCTCTGGACATTGGAGAAAACAAAGCTCATTAAAAATTAAATGTTTCCAATCTCCTTATATAAACATTTATTTTTAAAATTTCCCCAGCATAAAAATTTCAAGGTGCACACACTGAATAGGTTGGAAATAGAAAAGCATAATGAAGATCCTGCCTTCTAATGCCTCTCTCTGACTCTCATCTTGCCTTGCTCCAGTCTAACTCCCACACAGCATGCACGTTTCCTGCCCATAACACACCATTTTAGTCAAGTCACTGACCTCTCCAAAACTCTCATGACTGTATTGCCCACAAAATTCCATCTAATTTTTTTGGCCTGAAATTCTGGGTTTTCTATACTTCAGTTCCAACTTAAATTTCCCAACTGTTTCATCTACTATGCCTTACTACAAACCATGTTCTTCAGCCAAGTTGGATCTCACTGGCCGTGAACAGCCCACATGCTCTTCCACTGTGCCTGTCTCCTGGTGGAACCACACTCAGAAAGTCTGCCTGACCTCCCTCTGTCTAATGTAATCCTAGCTATTCTTCAGGAAGAATTTTAGGTCCCACCTCCTTCACAATGCCTTCCATATCTTTTTCTTCTCTCTTCTCTGAACTTATATAACAACTGGTTTTTGCCCTAAATTCCAGCATTTTTGGTTGCAACTTTGCTCTTCACAGTTCAGTCTTTCTAGGATATAGGCTTTGGACCCCAATGTCTATAGCAAAGGTCATGGTGCAAAAAGGAAGGAATCCCCAGGACCCTGGCACCATCGGCTATACTTAAAGCACTACCCTTGACTTGCTGTGCCCTCACCATCAAACTTGACAACTGAAATATCAATGCTGTCCCAGACTCAATGTGCCTGTTCATGTTATAATCTAGACACTCAGCCATACCTCCTACTGTCCAAGGACAAGCCCTACAGCCAAGTCAATCCCTCTAGCACGCATCCAACCTGATTCTGGCTTTCTCATCTTTCCCACTTGCCCAGTAGCATCCCAAAATGCCTCTCAGGCGAGCCCTTCAGAGCTGAAACAACAGTTGCACAAGCAAATCTCTTCACATTTCTCCTAAATTGAGAAAAGTGGGTCAGGAAATAAACAATGACCCACTAGCCTATAATTTACTTTTTCCAGACTATTAGCTCTTTGGGAACAGAGTCGTTGTCTTATTCGGCATTTTTTTTAAAAGTTTTTTGTATTCTGAGCATCTGGCCATTAGTGGACTTTCAAAGATATTTGCTACATGAATGAATGGATGACCACAAACACTGTATGGCTCTTTCATCATTATCCAAACTTCATGCTGCTCTCCTAACTTATTTCTTTTTGAGATCTGGGTTCTAAATGAGGAGGAATAAACCCAACTCCTGAGGCAACTGATTTACTTTTGTGTTAATTTCTCTAAATTTTGGTGCTGGAGCTGATGGCAAAGATTCTCCATAGCAAGAGCCAGGAGATAGTGTAGATAAGAGGGAGACAGTCTTCAGTGAGATTGTGTTGAAAATACATTTTGCTATTGTAAGCCAAAGTGTGCCACGTGCATAGATGATATTATCATGACTCCAATCTTCATTCATCTGAGATTCTAAGTTCTTTCAAAAATTGCAAGAGTATTATTAGAAGATTCCATTTGAATCCACTATTATTTACTAAACGTCTGATAGGAAGCAGTGAAATGAGTTCCCAGACGTGAAATAAATGTCTCCTGAGAAAAGAGCTCTTCCTCAGCTGATAAACAGGTACAAGGGCCTTTAAAGCTTGAAATGAAGAACGGCCAGCCTTTGGCAGTGGTTCTGAGACTCTGAGGAGGTATCACTCACCAGCACAGTACCCCATGAGGTTGAGGTACTGCTCTTCCTTGCAGCTGGTCCTGCAGTTTCCACCATTAATCGTGACATGAGGGTGACAGGAAATGCAGTCAGATTCGGATGCACCATGGCACTGCCTGCAGGTGGGGTGGCATTCTAGGGGGGAAAACAAGAATGAGGATGGGAATTAGCAGCTCAGCATGTAAATACATGAAATATTTTATGAACTCCACAAATTATATTCAGAACAGAACTCAAATACTGCTCATCTTTTCTTTCTTTTTCTAAATATACATTTTTACTAATTTCAGAGAGAAGAAGAGAGAGGGAGAGGGAGAGGGGGAGGGGGAGAGAGAGAGAGAGAGAGAGAGAGAGAGAGAGAGAGAGAGAGAGAGAGAGAAACATCAATGATGAGAATCATTGATTGGATGCCTCCTGCAGCCCCCTACTGGGGATCAAGCCAGAAACTTGTGCCCTGACTGGGACCTCCTGGTTCATAGGTCGATGCTCAACCACTGAGCAACACTGTTCAGGCAACAGTACTCATTTTCTGAAGATTCCTGATCAAGCCTGATGTATCCTTAGGCTTGACCAAGAGAATGCATTTTTGGAGTCAATGAAAATGCCATCCATGAATAGAACATGGAATCTAGAACCATAAAAATTCGAGTAACTGGCCACACATTTCAAGGGGGCCAGCATGACCATCCCATCTACGGAAATAAGGAAGTGAAGATCAAAGTGACAAAACAGAAAAGTGAGTGGTAAGACTCCCCTGCCCCAAGACATCCGGATTCAAAGGCAGCAAAGCGGAGAAACGAGGGAGACTTTGCTTCCCACAAACTCCTGACAGGCAAAGGGGAAACCTTCTACCACAATGGATACTGAACCTTCTCACTAGAGTCAGGTGGCACAACTTGGATGCCTGTTTTAGTAGCAATACTCCATTAAAGTACAGAGAACAGAAAAAGCCCTCTTTCTGGAGGTTATCATGAGCTGCGTTTGAAGTTCAATTCCTTAGACAAAATCATGCCAAAGTTATGTTTTCCCCAGAAAAAACACCAAATTCACAAAAGGCACTACACTGGAAGAAAACCAAGTGAATCACAGTAGGTGTGGGCAATAAAGATAAGGATGGCAAGGAATAAAAGCAGGTTGCAGCTGCAGCTGCGTGCGCACTGCCAAGGCAGCAGCAGGAGTGAGCACAGAGAAGGAGATGTGAGGATCTCTCTGCCAAGGACCAGGAGGTCTAAGCATGTCTGGTTCCAAGAGGAGGGGAGCTGGGTAGCACTTGCTGGAACTGATGACAAAGAATTCCCTTCTGGCACAGAGCTGGTGAAAAGCAAAGGCATGGATTTCAAATAAAATCACCTGCTTCTCACTTCTTCTGGCAAGAGACCAAAAGAAGATAAGGATATATATATATATATATATATATATATATATATATATATATATCCTGCAGTTTAAATATATATATATATATATATATATATATATATATATATATATATATATATATATAATCTCAAGCAAGCAAGAAAATGAAGTGCTGATTAGGCTTGCGTAAACAGCACCCCTTCTACATTCCTGAGGCTCTGAACTTTGAAAACGCCCATCCCAGAGATACTAGTGTTCTCAAGATGGTTTCCACCTGCCGAGTTGCCTCCCCGCCAGAATATTTCCAGTGACCTGGTGGCCCTGGCGCTTGTGGTACCATCCACCCACTGGCTTCAAGGAGGCAGAGGCACAGGCAGAGAGGAGTCAGAGCTACTCAGACTTTACTCCCCAAACCACTTCACACACACAAACCACTGGGCTAGTGTGAAAGTGCAGGACAGACAATGGTTTTCAAGGACACCACCAATGACAAACCAGAAATACTCCCCTCTGAGCATGACAGAGAGTTTAAAGGAAAGCAACCCATCAGGGGCCCAGAGAGATTAAAAAGGTACTTGGAAGAAGAAAATTTCAGAAGAAATATCATATTGATCTTCAATCATCTAAATCGGTGTTCACATTAAATTTCCTCTTTGGAGTTTGAGGCTAGAGGAATCTAACAAGTATTAATTTATCTTTAAAATATTTTACAAATTTACTACATGCTTTCCGACTCTAGAAATACATGTAATACAATTTCATAACAGTGGGCTTTTTCCTATAAGCTGGTGTCAACAAGTCTATTATTAGAAATAAAACAGTCATCATGATAGAATGTGTTTAATCTTCTTTTCTCCCTGTAGATACAAGAAAACACAGTGCTACAATGAGGTGCTTACATTTTAGCATTTTGTCAATTCCAATAAAATCCCCACACTAATCTCAACTAGTAATTTCTAGACTCTCTGTCACTGAGACATGAAAGTGCTCTTAAAAACATATGGGACGGTCTCTTTAAAAAAAAAAAAAAAAAAAAAAAAAAAAACACACACACACATATGGGACGGACCTGTCAAGGAAAAAAATAAATACCTCTCTCTTTGCTTTATTTTATTTTTTAAAATTATTTATTGCTGAAAGTATTACATATGTCCACCACCACCACCCTTGCCTTTGCTTTATTAGGCTATAACCAGGGGAAGTGGGGCTGAGAAGTGCAGAGGTCACGCCCAATGCCCAGTCCTACACAGATGCCTTGGAGCCTGCCATCACACCCATCCCTCACTGTATGCGCAGGGTAAGGTGGCTCTAATTCGTCACTTCCTCCATGCTTCCTTATTGGAAGAACTGAATTTCTCTTGTTCCCTTTACTCCTACGAGTTCTAGATAGGGACTTACAACCCAGCCCTTAGTCCCATGGGTATGACAATGTTTCTAATTACAGTGTCTGGCCGCATTATGAAGACAAAACAGGGGTACAAGGAATATACCCCAGCATGTCACACACTCACCTGTACAGCTGCCTTCCTGGTTAAAGTACCCATCCGGGCACTGGGAGAGGCACTGCCCCTCCATCAGCACATGGGAAGGCCAGCAGGCTGTGCAGTTGTGCGGGCTCTGCCCTGCACACCTGAAACAGGATGGGTGACAAGCTGGGAAGACAAAGCAGAACAGACAATCAGGAAAGTCGCCATACGACAAGCGTGGGTGCTCTGTCTCTCCCGTTAGCACTCCTGGGTTGAAACACATTCTGCACATTCATTTCAGTTTCCCAAGGACACATCTCACACACTTCTTTCTAAAGGCCATGTCTTGCAAAGCAAGCATCTGTGGCTCTCAGGTTAAATAAGGCACAAATGCCAGAAAGCAGAAATAACTATTTGCAGAGTCACACATTTCTTTCTTCCCAAGTTCCCATTCTCAGAGAATGTCAAGTAAAGAGCAGGAAGTCATAAAAGAGGTCTTCCTTCCCCCAGAACAGCTCCTCCACCATCACCAGACAACGAGCTGCTGATCAGGCTGCTCAAAAATTAAAGAGAACAGTGATGGAAGCTTTACTCGCGGATCCCCCAAAGGTTTATGTGGTGCCCCCTCTCTGACGGCACCACACAGGTGAGAAGAGCTGGCCAACGTTTTGCACTGCCGAAACTAGCCACACCAACAGACGCACAAGCAAATATCTGGAATAAAATGAATGGGGGACAGAGAACAGCACAGAGAATAAGAGTGTCACATAGCCACTCGATGTGACCCTGATAAGTTATGTCATTTCTCAAGGCTCCTACTTCCTCATACACACAATGAGAATATGAACTATACACTCTGCATGGGATGTTGTGGACACTAAATGGGTTGATGCATGTCAAGTTCTTATGCTAGTGCTAAACACAGAGTAAGGGTTCAATACATCTTAGCTATAATTATTACCAGTAAACACTTTTACACAAGTACTCATAGGTTTAAAAAGAAATGTGGAAAGCAAAGAGAAAGGAAACATCTCTGCTTGCCTACATCAGACTTTTAAGGATAAAAGGAATATTTGCATCATTTCCCAAGTGTGGCCAGTGTCTTAATGATGCTTTTTTATTTTTATTTTCTGTGTTTCTCATGCTTTGATATCAGGGGCCCTATTGATCCTGGAGAGACTGCCCCTTTCAGGGCTAGCCACTTTTTAGAGATGGTAGGTGACTAGCCTGTGAGCACGCCTTTCATCTGCCTACTAATCAGTCCAAAGTCCATACCCCCATCACCTTGTCTGAGGATCATAACTATCCCTTGGTCCTAATCACTCAAATGCTGGGTGCCAGACAGCCCTACACCTGGAGCCACTGGAATTATTCAGACTAGCAACTCCTAAGCCTGTTTACCCTGCCTCACTTATTCTTTCCCAGTGAAACCTACATAAAGGCTCTTGCCTATGTTTCCTCCTCACTCCCTCGCCTCCTGACCGGCTCAGGTGCTTCCCTGTGTGGCTCCTCCATGGAGTAATGTGCCCTCTCCTCTGAAGAATGTGACTAACAAACTGTATTTCCAATAGCAACTGTCTGCTAATCTGTTAGCCTTACCAAATCTGAATATGAAAATAGCCTGATATTCACCTCCAATCATTTATTCATTCCTGACTAAAGGCGTGGTGCACCAAATTTATGCACAGGTAGGGTTCCTAGGCCTGGCCTGCAATCAGGGCCGATCTTCCTCAGCTGCCAGCAGCCACTCCTGCCCCCTACCACCACCACCACGGTTGCCCTTTGTGTGTGGGGTGACTGGTGGGGCGGTCAGGGCCCTAGTGCTGCCTGCATCCACTGCCACCCACCCCAGGTTCCCTGTTCCCCATCGGGTGATTAGAGCCTGTCGGCCAGGGACAGGGACCAAGAGATTGGCCTGATCGGGGCCTGCGGAGTGGTGGCAGCTCCTTCATTGAGTGTCTGCCCCCTTGTGGTCAGTGCGCATCATAGCCGACTGGTCGTTCTGCTGTCCAGTCAATTTGCACATTACACTTTTATATATACAGATTATCTGTCAAGAAAGCCTAGGCGCTGGGGATATAATAGCAAGACAAGAACTGGCTCTTACCCATATAGATGACCCCATGCATTTCAGGGCATGTTCTGTCCAATGGACAAGACCCACCAACTCAGCGATACCACTCTGAGTCCTCTAGGAAATACCCAGAATACTTACAGATGAACAGCTTGGAAGAGTGGGATGTGATTTTATACTACTGCAGTCTTCAACAAATCCCCAACAAAAATGTCACCTACGATCTTGGATGTACATGGGGCTGAAATAAGCCATGCTGTCCTGGCCCAGCAGTACTGGCTGTTACAGTATTAAACTATTGTTATATGGCTGCTCTATGGCTGCTTTCCTAAGCCTTCCAATGCTCCCCTGCAGCTGTGGCTCCAGCCTAGCACCTTGACTCATCAATAACCCATCACCTAAAGGGTTAACACCTGTACAAGGAGCACTCAGGGCCCTGTTCCTGACATTAGGCCAGAGCCCATTCTCACAGGGCAGTACCCTTACCTCCCTGTTTGATAAATATTTTAATTACTAGAGGCACGGTGCACAAAATTCATGCATGGGGGGGAGGGTGTCTGTCAGCTCAGCCTGCACCCTCTCCAATCTGGGACCCCTTGGGGGATGTCTGACTGCCAGTTTAGGCCCAATCCCTGTAGGCAGTTGGACATCCCTCTCACAATCCGGGACTGCTGGCTCCCAACCGTTCCCCTGCCTGCCTGCCTGATTGCCCCCTAACCACTCCCCTGCCAGCCTAATCGACGCCTAACTGCTCGCCTGCCGGCCCAATTGCCCCCAACTTCCCTCCCCTGCCGGTCCGATCACCCCCAACTGCCCTTCCCTGCCGGCCCAGTCACTCCCAACTGCCCTCCCTTGCAGGCCTGGTTGCCCCCAATTGCCCTCCCCTGCAGGCCTGGTCACCCCCAACTACCCTCCCTTGCTGGCCATCTTGTGGTGGCCATCTTGTGCCTACATGGGGGCAGCCATCTTTGTGCGAGGATGTGACAGTCAATTTGCATATTACCTCTTTATTATATAGAATTATCCCTGAATATGCTGTAGAGCTTTATATTTATTTAGCAGTTTTTATTACTATATGAAAAACAGAGCTGGAACCACAATTTAAAATAACTTCTTTTTTTTCCTAGATGACCTTGTTAATAGCTCTATTAGCACAAGTCACAATTAGAAATTTTCTTCCTAAGTATTTTCAGAATCACTATAAAAATATTTCTTCTTTAAAAGACAAACAGGTAGTCCAGCTGGTGTGGCTCTGTAGTGAGCATCGACCTATGAACCAGGAGGTCATGGTTTGATTCCCATCCTGGCATACGCTCAGATTGTAGGCTTGATCCTCAGTGGAGGACATGCAGGAGGCAGCAGATCAATGATTCTCTCTTAACATTGATAGTTCTCTCTCTCTCTCACTCTCCCTTCCTCTCTGAAATCAATAAAAACATATTTTAAAAAAAGACAAACAGGTAAACTGACATTTAAGCAAATATTATTTAAAAGGGTACACATTAGCCCATTATTTAAGACACATTTAACACAAATGAAGCAGCATGCAGTGGAAAGTTAGTTGGCAATATGTCAGTAACAGCTAAATTATATTATTGACACTGAGTTTCCAGGATGATCTGGAGGAAGCAATTAGAAGCAATATAATATTTTCTATTTAAATATTCCTTCAATAATGCCAATATGTTTGTACTAGGCTTTAAAAGATTGTTAAAATTCCTAGTTCTTCCTGTTATACTCCCCTAATAAATAATAAATCAAAGCATCTCATTGTGGAATTGAAAACTAGGGAAATATGAATCAATGCATTATGAGCACACAGCATATTTTATATCATTCCATTTGGTCACAAAGTCAATGTGATAACCTGACTCAATGTGAATAAAGATATTACTGAATTATATAAGGAAAGCAAAGAGGACCAAGGAATGAAAGGCAATGGACCAAAAATTCCAGGGGAAAGTCCCTTTGCCACTAACTAGACCTTAAAGAAATACGCCCCAATGAACTGATCACCATGGCAGCCTTCAGAACTACCTTCACTGGAAATGCTCAAGAGCCAAGTGGGAAATCAGCTAGTTAAACTGCCATGTGGCACAGAGGGGAAAGGTGACCATCATCTCAAAGTGCCTTTTTCTCTATCATGCTCTATTTCTGTAAAGACAGGCAATCGCATCTGCATCTTTACCACAATCTTATAAAACTTCAACTCTGTGCTGCTGGTGGAAATGTCCAGACCATCTCACTGACTTTTATGAGGCCTGATCATTCCGTGGATGCTGATTTCATAGCCAGCGTTCTTGTGTGAAGTCTAAGATCCTTCAAGGAAGAGTAACTTCATTACATAGTATATATGGAAAGGATTGGAAAGGTCTATGAATTATTTCTCCACATACTACTACATTTTTAGAGAGTAGCTTTCCAGTTGATGGCTAAGTATATTTCTGCAGAAGCAGAACTGAGCTGCTTAAGTACTAAAAGTGTCCCTTTGATGGTTGTAAAGTCCAGTTGACCTGACTCTGGTAAAAAAAAAAAAAAAAAAAAATACCTAAGACAAATATTATCATTTTTGATTTGCTCAATTTTCTATTTAAATTTCAGACAGCAAACACCACTACTTATTTTTTTTCCCTTTTAATGATGTAAAGAGTAGTCCAGCATGCATATTTTTATATCATATAAGATTTCCTGGCTTTTAATGTCAAAACAATTTTTGAGGTAGGCCTCTCCCAAATTATGATGTAAATATGAAATCCTCTATGATATACGGTATGAGTACTGTCATAAGAAATGAAAATTGAAATGAGTGAAGTCAAATAAAATCAGTTTCCCTCTTCCCTTCACCCTCCTTTTCCTTATTAATGAACATGATTTCACCTAAGTATATTGGGAATGCCTTAAGAGTAAAAATCACATCTTTTCCATGGAAATATTGGCAGTAAACTCTTCTAATTCTCCTATTTCTTTGATCATTTCTTTTTAGCCTTTCTCTATTTATGTCATGAATATTAGAGCTTCCCAAAATTGCACCCTCTGCCCTTTTTCTTCTCATTCTCTGGCAAACTAATTCACAGCTTTAATGATGCCCTACATGCCGGTGACTCCTAAATTTATGTGTACAGCTCTGACTTTTACTCTGAACTCCAATCACATAAATCTAACTGCCTAAGGGATATTTTCACATGGTGTTTCATCAGTACCTCATACTCCAAATTTCTAAAATACTACTCATTACCACTTCCAAGCTTTGTCCATACCTACTTAGTGTAAATTATATTACATCTCTTCTCTCAAAAACTGTACTTATCAGCCACCTCCAACCCCACATCCTCTCCCCTACCTGGTCTCTCTTTTGTATTCTCTGCCTCACTTGGGAGCCCCACCATTCACCAAGCAACTCGTGCTGAAAACCTTAGACTTCTACTTTTCCATCACTACAACAAATCCAAGATACATTGATTTTTACTTCTTAAATCTCTGTTACATCTAGCTCAACCTCACCATCCTCTGGTCCATCACTCATGATATGATAAGTGCCAAAGCTTCCTAACCAGCCCCACTCTGTTTTCACACTTACCTGCCATACAACCATCAGATAGAACTTTATAAAATGCCAATTGACTAAATTATTCCCCTTCTTAAGATCTTTTCATGGTTTTCCAATGCCAAGTATCAACTCTAAGCTCCTTAGCCCAGTGCATTAAGCACTTCATGACATGACTCACCCCACATCTCCAGTGCCAGTCCGCACAATTCACTGCTTTGGCCTTTACACTGCAAGAATACCAAATACACTGCCCTTCTCCAAACACACCATGCCTTTGTCCTTGCTGTTTCCTTGGCCTAGAATGTCCTTTCCCTCCTTTTCCCCTGGTGAGCTCCCATCAATCCTTCCACAGACAGCCTGATGATACACTGTCCGCCAGACAGAGTCCTTTGTTTGGGCTCTTTCTGTACCTTGCCCCTACTGCCATTCCAGCATGCTGCATGTTCTTTTAATTACTAGTTCAGATGTCAGCCTCCCCTATTTGATCGTGCTTCCTTAAGGCATGGTCTGTATCCTTTTCATCTTTCTATCCCTAAAGCTGAGTACACCCAAGCTACAGAAGCAAGGAGGAGGAAGTCAAGAGGATTGAACATTACCAGAAGGCATGTGTTTGGAGAGCTTATGCCAGCACTCTGGGGCCTACATTAAAAAGTACTGCTTAATATAGAAGCTGCGTCTTTTATTAAATTAATTCAAGGGAACCCCAACTTCATAAATAGTAACATACTCTTAAGTTGAGCAGGCAGACTCCTGCCCATTTATTTCTTTAATTAAAACTCTTTGCCTTAAGGCCTTTGGTGAATCTTAGCAACAGCTAAATAGATCAAAATACTCACAGTATACTTTGTTTCTTCCCATTTATCTGAAGCAGTTAATTAATTGACCAAAATAATTGGTGAGTGTGTTATTTAAAAAGAAAATTGGTGTTCCCATCCACGATGGTGACAGCAGGCTCCTGAGCTCACTTCCTCCCACAGACACAAATGGAACGATTCCCTCTGAAAGAATCCAGCAACTAGCAGAGCAACTCCTACTATGCATCAGCAAAAGAGAAAAAACCCTTATCAACCTAGGTAGGAAAGGCTGAGGCACTGTCGCCATCTACCCTACCCCCAGAACAGCAACAGACAATGCCAGGGAACTCCCCACTCCCAGCTTCTCCCAACATCTAGTGCCCCAACTTTTAGGATTTCTATCTGAGGGATGGGTCCCCAAAACTATAGGGCTGAAAGCCAATGCGGCCTTGCTCCCACAAGATCCATCAGACTATACAGAAGAAGCAGCTCTTAAGGACGTGCAAATACTTGTGGAAGTTGTTCCCCAAGCTCAAAACAGAGGCAGCAGTCAGAAACGCCCATCTCCCAGACTTCCCCTGAAAGAGACATGTCTGCATTTCTTAAAAGCTGTAGCCTGAAGGTCATACTTCTAATTTAACAAGACTGTCTGTGATGTCTTCCGAGACCTGGGAGGCTGGAGACACTGATTCATCCTCTCCCTCTACCCTGCTTCAGGTCACTGGTGTCTCCCTGGAAAGAGTTTGTGCACATAGCTGATGCCTGACTTTTGCTGCTGCTGCCACCCAAAGGATACACCCTTGATAGCCTGGCTCTGGTGGCCAGCAGGGCTTGGAGTTCCTGGGTTCAACAGGACTATAGCAAACCAGCTATCCCTCCTGGGCTCAGAGGGAGTGAACATAAACATCTCTTAGTGTTCCCCCAAAAGAGCGAACATAAACACCCATCTCTCAGTGTTCCCCCAAAAGAGATGTTTTTACATACTTATAAGCTGCTGCCTGGTGACCCGGCTTTCAATCAGCCTGCATCAAGGGGCTGCCTAGCTTCCTCTCCTTTGGGACACTGACAGGTCTTGGCATATCCTCAACTATCGGGAGCCACTGAGAACAAAGAAAGTAGCTTGGGTGATCACAAATGTTTGAGAGACAAGCAAGAGCTATGGCGGCTGAATGATAAGGTTCAGAGAACAGACTAGTGATTGGGACGGGGGATGGGGAGGGTACAGGGAAAATGAGTGAAGGTGGTCCAAAGGTACAAACTTCCAATCATAAGATAAACAAGTCCTAAAAAAAAAAAAAAAAAAAAAAAAGATAAACAAGTCCTGGGGATGTAATGTACAGCATGGTGACAATAGCTAAAAATACCATGTTGTATATTAAAAAGTTGTTTAGAGAATAAATCTTAAAAGTTCTCATCACACACACCAAAAAAAAGTGTAACTATGTGGTAATGAATATCACCTGAACTTATTGTGGGGATCATTTCCCAATATATCCATATATCAGATCATTATGTTGTACACCTTACACCAAAACAATGTCATGTATCAATTATATCTCAAGAAAGTTGAAAAGCTTTAACTATTGATATCAAACTGGTATTAATTTTGTGCAATTTTGCCAGCTTAAGAAGGCAATACTATGTTCAAGACTGAAAAAGGAGGCTTGAAAAAATTTAGTTGCTAAAATTTCCCTGATGTTTACCTGACCAAATGCCATGAGTATAATGAAAAGGCTGCTGGTGTGGGGGATGGTGGCCACTGGGATGTTTGCTACCTCCACATTTTTTCTTTAAAGCAGTTTCTCCTGACATAATACATTAGAAAAAGTGTAAGTTGAATTCATTATTGTAGTAGAGAGTTCATTTTTAACACAAAGCTTGTAATTTAAAAGTATATCATTTTCAACCTCTTGCTGAACTGTTTGGGAATTGAAAGAATCCATCATTAATTTGCCACAGAATCGAGGCAATTACATGGCTAAACTAATCATCCTGATCATGTTCATATCCCTTCCTGGTCACCACTGCCAATTGTGGACATGGTGATTGAACTGCATCATTAATTGAAATGGCCTGGCCCGAAATTAAATTGTAAAACTCTAGTGTGAAATGAAGAACAAGGCATCTGGGTTTGGAAAGAAGAAAATATTTTGTAAGCAACTATGTCCCCTTTTAGATATCAGGATCATAGGTAGGATTTACAGATAAAATAAAAATACCTAGTTAAATTTGAATTTCAGGTAAACAACAAATAATATTTTAGAATATCTCAGGCAATATTTGGGAAATACTTATACTAAAAAAATTATGTTTTTTATTTGCAAAATACAGGGTGGGGAAAAAGTAGGTTGATAGCTGTGAGTACATGAAACAGAGTTTATTACTGTATTATTATTTATTATTGTATTCTTTTTCATACAAACAACTATAAACATACTTTTGCCTCACCCTGCATTTTTATTTCATAATTCTGTATTTTTATTTGCTAAATCTGGGTAACTTGGTAATAGATTAGTTTCTTATCTGTATTTTTTAGAGTTTCTGTGGCATGTATATTGTTGGCAATGAGAAGAAATAACAATTGGAATTTAAAAAAAACACAAAACACTTTTAGTTAGAAGAAGCATGCCAGCCCTAACCAGTTTGGCTCAGTGGATAGAGCGTCGGCGTGTGGACTCAAGGGTCTCAGGTTCGATTCCGGTCAAGGGCATGTACCTTGGTTGCGGGCACATCCCCAGTGGGGAGTGTGCAGGAGGCAGCTGATCGATGTTTCTCTCTCATCGATGTTTCTAACTCTCTATCCCTCTCCTTTCCTCTCTGTAAAAAATCAATAAAATATATTAAAAAAAGAAGAAGAAGATAAGAAGCACGCCAGAGATAAGTGATGTGCTTATCTTCTCTCATTAGAGGTTTTCCTTCCTCAAACTCTGGTCAGTGGACCAGGAGCAACAGCCTCACCTGGGAGCACATCACAAATGCAGACACAGACGCCACCCAGACCTACCAAATCTGAATCACATCTTAACACAGTCCCAGGAGACTTTAATGAGAGGCGCCACTCTACAAGCTCAATGAAAAGCGATCTTCAAAATAACTGAATCCTTTTCGAGAGAAAAAATCCTCACCAAGAGTGAAAGGAGAATCTGAGACTGCGTTGAGCACTCTGACCTGAAGCCAAGAACATCAGCGAGAGAGGAGAGGCCTCCCAGGGACAGGAGCCCAGGCACTCGATCTTGTCCATCCCCCACGTCCGTTAGGGCCCAGGCCCAGCGCCCAGGGGCATGGAAAACTGGTGGGGGTGGATTTTTGATGTTGTTTTGGAGGGCATGGGATTTTACTGATTTGTAATTTGTTTTGTTTGGGCAAGAGGGCTGATGGGTGTTTCTTGGGCTGTGTTTCTTTTTTTTCCCCTTTTAACTTGAATTTGTCAATACCAATGAATAATCAGTTAAAACGGGTGAGATCTACTCTAGGTAAGATTATTAAAATTCTTCTTTTAATGAATTATAAATATATATATATATATATATACCCAGTGACCAAACGGCAGAATGGCCAGTCACTATGATGCTCACTGACCACCAGAGGGAAGACACTCAACATAGGAGCTGCCCCTGGTGGTCAGTGCGCTCCCACAGTGGGAACGTCACCCGGCTGACCGGGATGAGCGGTGTTCCCACAGCAGGAGCAACTGCTCAGGGGGCAGATCCACAGCTGCTCAGCTCACTAGGATGAACAGCGCTCCCACAGTAGGCCAATCCCCACAAGCCACGCCCCCCCCCACACCAGTGCACAAATCTGTGCACGGGGCCTCTAGTATTTAATAAACATGGACAAATTTGGTCAACCACCAAATACCTCCAAATTATCTCACAATTAGTAATGGACTCCCCTTTGTACTAGCACATCTTGCCACATGCTGGAAAACTAGAGACCATGTGAAAAAGAAGCATAATGTCAAAGCCCATCTTCTGAGGTACACAAGTTTTAGAGAATGAGCCAAAGACACAGGACCAACTCCTGAAGGTGGCTGTCCCCATCTCACCATAGCACTTCCACCTTGGAGGCCACCTCAACTCCGTCCCCCCTTCCCCATTACTTTGTGTGGGCATTAGAGCATAGATCAGTAGCCAAGTGTGAGCCATGGATTTTGTTGCTGCTCTTGTTATTCATTTATTTCTTTATTATCCATTTCTCTCACCAGAATAGAAATTCCATGAGAGCAGGAGTTTCATCTGACTCATTCATGAGTGTACCACAGTGCCCGACACCCAGAAGGCACTCCACAAACGTTTGTAGAAGAAATGAATAAAGATGTCCTACAGCTAGGAATACACGGTGTTCTTTCTGGTCACTGCTTATTAATTTTATGTTTTTTCACTCATCAATCATAGACTTGGACTTTAGTCTAATATCTTGAATACATTTTTGCTTCATTTTTCAGTAGATAATGCCTGATTTCGTCTTGTAGCTTGGAGTAGAAACTTTTATAATAATAATTCTGATACCATTTCAGAGGCTAAGTAAGTTGCTTCTCACTTTCATTAGCTGCAGTGATATTCTGATCACCCCATGCTATAGTCTCAGAAAAGAGGGAAAGTTCTGGAAAACAGTTGTTTTTCTCCTCTTTCTAGAAAAGCACTAGAGATCAAAGGCACTATAAAATAAATTCATAATGGTGCGCACACACACACACACTCACACACACACACTCCAGCCTTTCTAAATGTTCTGCAAAGAGGCAAGGACATTTCTGGGACTGTGTGAGGAGAGTCCCATGCAATCTCATAAAACTCCCAGGGCCTGATTTCACAGACACACTCTGGCAGAATGGAAAATGGAACAGATTTGGGGAAGGCAGAACAGTTTCCAGAGATACAGGATGAGTGACAGGAAATACATCAATCAACACACTTGCTACTCAGGCAGGGTTCAAAACAATTGGTGTTTGCACTCAGTTTCCCAATGAAATCTTGGGCAACTCAATTAACCTCTTTCTGCCACATTCTCATCACTTGTAAATTGAGTACAACAATCTATCTATCTAGCTGAGATTGCACAGGGATTTGGTAATAAATGAGAGTAGACAGCTCTATGTGTGATACCTAATAATATTATATTAACTAGCATGAAATCATGGGGCTACAAGGACTCAAAAGGTCAATCTAGTCCTTTCACTCGGGACCACAATGAAGCCATTCCAGAGGGATTAGATGCAATCCTCTTTTTTAAAAAGTGTCTGTATAAAGAAATTCCAAGAAAATACCCCTTTGTTAATTTATAATGACTCAATCCTGCACCCTTAGCACACGGTGCTTCTGCCCTTCAGTGATGAATACAGTAGCATCCTGTTTAGAGCATGGGAATTGGAGACAGGATGACTTACGTCCCACTGGACTCCACTCTGTCCTGGCTACATGACTTTGAGCAAGTTACGACCTTAACTTCCTCAAGCCTCCGTTTCTCCTCTAGTTGTGCCACTGACCCCATAAGGTTGGCGTCAGGACAAGTGAGTAAACAAGTATGGCGTGTTTCACAGTGCCTGGCTCATGATTTGTGTACCAAATCACCAGTAACATGATTTTCTGGCTGAATAACGCTGGCCCCTATAATTTTTATTGACAGTATAACTTAAAATGTTAATCATTTCATTTTTATGATAGTGCTGCAAACTGTAGAAAGCAGCTAACTGTGCAGAGCAGCTTGGGGAGATTTCTTCTCCATTGCTTCTGGGATGCGAGGGGAAGGCTGTGTGACGTGCTTTGGAAGGCACTGGCTCTCTCAGCAGCAACAAAGATCCTCCTATTTCTCAAGTGCTGTGGAAACAGAGCCAGTGGAGTGTAAGGGACCACAGAAAATTTGGGCAATGCATACATGGGCAGTAACCCGGCTGTCAGGAGAGTAGTGACCCTTCCCCCAATTTTTAGATATCAATGTAAACACCCTGGGGTCCTGGTGCTTCCCAGGGAGCAGGAAGTTACCCCTACAGTGTTCCTGAACACCTGAGTATATGGCTGAGGTTTATACCATTTGAGCATGGGGGCTTTACCAATTTACCAAGCGCTTTCACACTCCTAACCTCCTCCGGCCCTGGTAAAATGCCAGTGTGAAAGAAAATTATCCCTCTTCTAATGCAGTGAATGCAAAGGCTCATGGAGCTTAAGTGTCTTGCCTGGGGTCTCTACATTCCAATCTGCATACTTCCTACTATGCCTATGACTCACTGCATCCAAGATCTTTTAGCCTAACCTTGAAATCCAGCATTGCCATGTGAGAGTGTATTCCAATGTGAAAGAGAAGCCACATTAATAAATGGGCCTGTAGGATACAAAATTGCATCTGCAGCATATTTATAGAGTTATGTTGCAAAAAACTTGAAGCTATGCAGAGAAAAAAAAATCTTCATGTACATTACAGCAAAAGGGTAAAGGCAAGTGGGCTTAGGTGGTAGGTGGTGGGCAGATTATTTTTATACTTCTTTTTACACTCAAAAATTTATTTAATGACACACATGTTATGCTTACAGTGGGAAATATGAGTAATAATTTTTTTCAGGTAGCTTTAGAATCAAATAATTCTCCAACAGCAAGGCAGCTTCTTGTAGGAAATTATATATATATATATATATATATATATATATATATATATATATATATCCCCTTTATCTCCTCAACCACTCATTGTTGACCTAGCTATTAAATCAAATTATTCAGGATGACATCAATTTTCTATAGATATGCCAAGGCAATGACAGGAATCACTTCTAAATTTTGACAGAAGTCCAGATTTTGCCCTGAAGGAACAAAATCATATTCCGAGTAGCAAATTAGAAGAAATAATAAACGGAATTCTACATGAGCACTGACTCTTTCTTAGCTCCTCATACTGGCCTCTGAAAGAATTCCTGTCTGGAACTTCTGAGTATAACTTTGGGGACAGTGTGGGGTGAAAGGAAACAGCTCTTTCAGATCATCTATTCCTCACAAAGGCAAGGAGAATATCAGTGGGGCCCTCCTTGGCATGTCAGCCTTCTACTTCATCCATGAGCATCCCAGAACCGTACTTACATGAAAACACAGACCTCCCTGGCTGTGGCTTCACCTCACAGAATCTCTGAAGTAGTAAGGCCAGAAGGTTCCTAAGGTTTTCTCAAATCATGATCACTCACCTTCACACAGCCCAGTGTTCTCCAAGTAAAACTGGGCTCTACAGTGAGACAGACACTCGCCCGAGCTGATGTTCACACCAGACAGCTGCTCGGCTTGCAGTCCTGCCTCTGGCTTCTTGCACTGGGTACAGTGAGAGCGCTCTGGACCCACACAAGTCAGACAAGAGGAATGACAGGCTGCCAAAAGGAAAAGAATGCAGAAAACAACCCCAGGGTCATATATAGGTTGCAACCAATGGGGGGGGGGGGGCTATCATTAAATCAAAACCACTAAGAGAAGTTCACCAGATACATCCTTCCAGAATATTGTTTTTCTAGTGTGCTATACCAAAACACAAGGTGATAATAATAATACTTGCGAAGGGCAAAATGAGGGTGAGACTAACTAGTCATATCTCTCAGGTCCTGTAAGAGCTGCCTAGCTAGATTAAAACGAAAAACAAAACACAACACAAGAATAACAGCAAAATGGACAATATTGGCTTGGTTCTCCAGAGAAACACATTTACTGAATGGCGATTTAACATTATGTCTTCACTTTTTATTGAAGATTTTAAGAAGCATTCACATAAAGGCTATTGCTGTGTTTTTTGCAAACATGGTCATTGTGATATTGTCCATTATGCTATTCATCACCCAGTATGTAGGGGTCCAGACAGCAAATTCCCTTTAGAATTTATGAGAGAAAAGGCTGCTCTTATAAACAAGGAAGAGGCCTCTTTTGAGCAGCCACAATAATTTCATAATCCATCACAGCTCCTTGTTTTCCCTGGCTACTGGTAGAAATCGGAGCCAAATGGAGTACATGAGTTCTCTCAGGCTCACATTTTACACAATTAGCTTTCCTGTTCTTTAAAAGACTCACTACATTCTCCTTTTCGTAATATTTATTGCAGCTGCCTGTTTTAAAAACGTTTTGCTTGTAACTATTCTGAAGCTCTTTTCTAAGGTGCCCTGTGCATAAATAAATATAAGTTAATTTCATTTGAAGTGTTTGCTCCCAATGCTCTAGTTCCGAAAAGCTGAAATGTTACTGCCCTCCAAAGGAGCCCAAAGCCTTTCTTGGCAAACAGCTATTTAAGATTTTCCATTTTCCTCGGCCCGGAGGCAGTGCTGGTGACGCTCAGTGTGCTCGGCAGTATCATTAACAAAAAGAGCTTCTTCAGGGAAAAACAAAATGAAGACTAAGGAAGACATTAGCAATGCTAGAAGAATAGAAAAGCGAGGAAATGAGAATGGTTCTAATGCATGGCAAAGGAAATGGCATTCCTCTGAAGGATAGCCAAAAACATCATGAACCTGTGGGAGTCTTCACAGATATTGAAATGTAATTTTTCAGATTATCTCTTGGTAAGAAAAAAAAGCACATACTGTATATATTGCCATATAAGACAGTGATGGCGAACCTTTTGAGCTCGTATGTCAGCATTTTGAAAAACCCTAACTTAACTCTCGTGCCGTGTCACATATAGAAATTTTTTGATATTTGCAACCATAGTAAAACAAAGACTTATATTTTTGATATTTATTTTATATATTTAAATGCCATTTAACAAAAAAAAAAATCAACCAAAAAAATGAGTTCACATGTCACCTCTGACACGCGTGTCATAGGTTCGCCATCACTGATATAAGATATACCAGAGGAAAAGCTGAACTGAAAAGTAACTTAGGCCCTGATCAGGGAGTTCAGTTGGTTAGAGCCCTGGATTTGTGCATAAGATTCCCGGTCAGGGTATATACAAAAATCAACCAATGAATGCATAAATAAGTGGAACAACAAATCAATGTTTCTCTCTCCCTTTCTCTCTCTAAAATCAATCAATAAAAATATAGTAACTTAAATCTATGTCCTTTTAGATGGGAAAGTCTCTTAAGAATACGATGACACCAATGATACCTTTGCAGATCCCGTGGTCGGGGTAGAAGCCCACTCCACAGTTGGGCAGGCAGTGGCCTTGGCGCAGAGCCCAAGAGTGGGTGCAGGCTGTACAGTGAGAGGCCCTGGGTCCAGAGCAGCTGGCACACGAGTTATGACATACTGAGGAAGAGAGTGAGAGATGAGCACAAAGGGACCCAAGTGACTTTAGAGCCCACTTCTTGGCTGGGTTCGGTATGTGCTGGGAAGCCCTCTCCTCCATCACTCTCAATCTCTTTTTAGCTCTCACACTAAATCAAAAGAAAAGATGTGTTAGGGGGTGATTATATCTCTAGAACTGCCCACATTGCCCAATTACCCACTTTTATCCATGCTATACCTATTTATATCTATACTTACTACTAGTTATCCTTTATTTAGTATTTGTATTAAGTGTTTTATACACATTACCACTTTTAATCTTCACAGTAATATTAAGAGATAGGTATTCTTAACACTAGTGGCCTGGTCATGAAATTCGTGCAGAGGGGGGGGGTCCCTCAGCCCAGCCTGCACCCTCTCCAATCAGAGACTCCTTGGGGGATGTCTGACTGCCGGTTTAGGATATCCCTCTCACAATCTAGGACCTCTGGCTCCTAACTGCTCACCTACCTGCCTGCCTGATCGCCTCTAACTGTCCTCCCCTGCCAGCCTGATCTCGCCCTCAACTTCCCTCCCCTGCCAGCCTGATTTCGCCCCCAATGGCCCTCCCCTGCCAGCCTGATCTTACCCCACCCCCAACTTCCCTCCCCTGCCAGCCTGATCTTGCCCCAACTGCTCTCCCCTGCTGGCCTGATCACCCTTAACTGCCTCTGCCAGCCTGATTTCGCCCCCAACGGCCCTCTCCTGCCAGCCAATTTGGTTCTGATTGGTCAGTTTCTATGTTAATCAGCGTCGAAAGCTCCGCCTCCTAGGCAGCCTCCTAGGCTCCTCACAGTTCACCCAGATTTGGTTCTCATTGGTCGGTTTCTATGCCAGTCAGCATCTCTGGGCCTATCTCTAGGCCTGATAAGAGAGGCGGGGCTGATCAGCAGCCCCCACGAAGGCCCGGAGAGAAACAGAGGCACGGCTACTGGCGAAGCCGGGAGAGAGAGAGAGGCAATGGCTGATCAACAGCTACCATGGAGGCTACGGATCACACCCTGCTCTCTCTCCAGGCCTGATCTGCAGCTCCCTCAGCAGTCAGTGCTGGATTGCTGTGCCCGCACCAGTGGCAGTCAGTGCTGGGTTGCCATGCCCACCCAGCACTGACTGCAGGACTAACTTCCAGTGTTTGGTCGAGCCTTCGGTCGGTTGCTACGGACCTTGGGTTTTTATATATTAGGATCATTTTAAAGATGAAGAAACTGGTCTTGGGAAGTTAAAATATTTACCTAAGATCACAGGTAATTAGTAGCACGGCTGGAATTTAGCCCTGGGTTTGCCTGAATCTAAAATTGCCCATCTGAATAGGGGTGAGTAGAAAGTTCATAGGTTTGAGTGTTGGGAGCAGTGGAATTTTGACTGTCATGTCCATGAATTTATCTATGCCCTTCACCATGTCTGGGTATCTCCAGGCCTAGTTTCCTTGGCTTACACACTGTGAGAAGTTGGACTAAATGATTACTTAAGGTACCTTCAACTTGGATATTCTGAGACTCTAAGTAAGAATTACATTTAAGAATCTGACCACTACATATAACAATGTCAGACACACACATCTCCTTTAGTCCTGGGTGGTGGGCAAAACATAGGTCAACAGTTGGGAGTATGCGAAACACAGAGTTTATTCCTGTACTATTATTTATATATTAATTACTGCATTATCATTTATTATTATTATTAACCTACTTTTGCTTGCCCATGTAGTATTTATAAATGCCACCTAAGGAATGATTCTGTCATACCTTTGATCTAAGTTGGTGATGGTTTACAAGTACACAAGTACACTATGAAGGTCTTAAAGATGTTCTTGGCATTTCAAAAAGACCAAGTGATCTCTAATGATTGATATATATATATATATATATATATATATATATATATATAAGTTTTTTAATATTTAATCACTCTAGTATCTCAGCATCCACCCATGTCTCCCATTCCCATACCACATACATGTAGATTCTCTAATGAAAAAGCTATTCCTTTTGACATTTTCCCATTAGACACACAGATTCCAAAGTGAACAGATACAACTTCCAGTCTAGTCAATGATGACTATGACAATGATGGCCCATGTCTTACCTTTGCATCTGCCAGTGGCATCAGCATAATATCCACCAGGGCATTCAGAAATGCACTTGCCATCATGCAACACTGCCTTCTCAGCACAGGTAAGGCATCTGGGACTATTGGGGCCACAACTTTCACAGGATTGGTCACAAGCTAAGGGAGAGGAAAACCCATTAGAGAAAGTCAATAGTGAGCCAACAGAGCAGAGAAGTCTATTCATTACAACGCCCACAGTTGGTATCGACATAGTAATCTCATTCTCTGACTGCTCAACTGAGTGCTGTTTCCTTGATTCTAATATTTCAAAAGATCTGCATTTTCTGTCTTCACAGTTGAAGAACCAAAGAATTATTCATTGCACTAAGCATAACAAATACTCTGAGGCATTCCACCCGCCTCCAGTGTATCCAATTTAATATAGGATTTAAAGTTAAAGTGGCCCCAGAGATAGAGTTGCCAGATTTAGCACATAAAAATACCAAATGCCCCATTTAATTTGAACTTCAGATAAATAATGAATAATTAGTTAGTTTAAGTTTGTCCCAAATATTTCATCTTTTATCTGGCAACCCTAGTTGGGGAGAGAATTCAGAAACTCAGAGTTCTTCTATGCAAGGTTATGCTACAAAAATGTTAAGTTGTTGAACTCTCTCAATCTTCCAGGATCTACTCATTCACTTATGCATTTATATGAAAGGTCAGGAAAGGGTTTGTATAATAGTGACCCTTGAACATTGTCTTGGGAAGTGAATCAGAGTGTGCCCGGCTAATGGGAATGGCCTCAGCAGCAAGGCAAGGGAAGGTCCAGGGCCTGGCAAAAGTTTGGGCTGTCCAGAGAAAAAGCAGCTCCATTCAGCTGGAAAAGTGGACAGGGCCAGACGATATAAACTTGTATGCCAGACTCTACAGTCTAGATCTCATCTTTATGGAAGGAAGGCAGCAGGAGCCCTTGCCAAGTCTTGATTACAATAGAAACATCGCCATGTTGGGTATAAGAAAGATTAGTTTGGCTTCAGTTTAGAGGATAGTTTGGAGAGGTGATGAAGGAGAGTTGGGGGTCTAGCTGGAAGACTATGGCCATGCTCACAGAACAAGATGATCAGGGATTGAATCAAGGCTGTGGAGAAGATGATAGATTTGAGGCCTGTGTAGGAGAAAGTGTCTCAGATGGACTCCAGGGGTCTGGCTTAGGGGATGAGTGATGCCACTCACAGAATGAAAGAAGGAGAATGGTCATGAGGATTCTCATGGGCTGTTTTGGATAGGTGCTGTCCAGGAAACAGCCCGATTTATAGTTCTGGAGCTCTGGGGGAGCTCTGGGGGTCATCACATATAGGTGGTTGCTGAAATCAGAAGTTAGTTGATTTATTCAGGAAAAGCATAAAGGATAAGGCAGTAGTAGTCAGGGATCTGAGAGCGCCAACATTTAACGGAAAAAGAAAAAACTAGCAAATGTCACCAAGAAGAAATGACACAAAGGTAGAAGAGAAAACAGGAGTGTGATGGCTGAGAAGCTGAGGGGGGAAAAGTTTCAAGAAGGGAGTGATTAAAGTGCAGAAAGCACAAATAAAGTCTGAACATGGCTCACTACACTAAGGCATTGAGATATGGGTAACCTGTACCACTACCATTTAAGTGGAGTCATTAGAATGAAAGTGAAGGCTATGATTATTAACTGTTCTCTTAAAGGCTCCTGGCTGTGAATGGATGGGGACAGAGAGAGAAATAATTAAAAGGGTAAGAGGATGTTTTGTCTCTCCAATATTGTAAAAGCTCAAGGCAAGTATAGACCCAAGGAAAGGTTTTTAAAAGTGAAGAGTTTAAATAATTCTTCAAAGAATACCTAGGAGGAAAAGGGACTGTACATTCAAAAGTACAGAAGGAGAGATTAGCCTTGGACAGTCCAGAAGAAGGCCTCCTTTCCTGAAAGTGAAAGAAGGCAGGTGAGGGTAAATGCACCAGCAGGTAAGTCTGGGACTCTATCTACTCTATACCCATTGGTTAAATACTTTAAAAACAAAACAGACCTTCTCACTATTAGAGAATCAATGCTGAGATCTATTCTATCTGTTCTTTTCATCCACTTACACCATGCTAATCTCCTGAAAAACATTTTAAGACCTAGGGAAATAAGATGCAAACAATAGGGCCAAATGTTCCATCCTGCATTCTGGAGGATTCAGCATCTCACTAAAAGCAAATGTGTAAGGCAAGATAATATTCAGTAAATGGACAAAGACAATGATCTCTATACCAAAGAAAAAGAAAATCACCCTCTCAACTCATAACTGGAACAAAGAAGCAAAAATAAATCTGAAAAGCATCTTTCCACCCACGCTCCATAAAAATCTCCAAAGTTTCTAATTCTGGACCTGACATCTCAACAGAACAGAACAATCTTTAAGCTAAGTGGATTTCCCCAGAAATAAACAGTAGCAGAAATTTTTAAAAAATGTAGAGTTGACCAACAATAAAAACATTGTAAGTCAAACATTTTTTAAGACCCATCTAATGTAATACTTAAAGTGTAATTTGCAAATTTACATAAAGTTATTAGGAAAATGTCATTTTCTCCCAAACTAGTCTATAAGTTCAATATAGTATTAATAAAAATTCCAGCTGTATTTTATTAGGAATTTAATAAACATGTTCTAAAGCCCATAAATAACTAAGTCAACTTTGAAACTGAAGAGACAAGAAAGGGAAAATTTACCCAATCAGATATTGAGACATACTGCAAAGCAACAGAAATCAATGAAAACATAAAACAAAACAATGTGATAATGTACAGGACAGAAATTTAGACTACTGGAATAGCTCAGAGACAGACACAGAAATTTAATCTATACTAACAAAAGGGTAATATGCTAATTAGACCGGACATCTTATGGACAAAGTCACAGCGGCTGCTGCTACTGTGAGGACTGGGCCGAGGCTCAGGCAGCCACAGCAGCTGGCAGTGGCAGCGGCAGCGGCAGCAGCACAATGGGGGCGTCGCCTTCCCCTGATCAGCCTGGTCGCCTCCTGTAGAGGGAGGCCAGAGGCAGCAGCAGCAAGGGGGTGATGGGGGCGGTGCCTTCCCATGATCATCAGCCACAGAGAGAGGCCAGATTGCGGCTTAGACTAAGGTGTCAATAGGACATCCCCTGAGGGCTCCCAGACTGTGAGAGGGGGCAGGCCAGGCTGAGGGACCCCCCCACACACACACCAGTGCACAAATTTTCATGCACCGGGCCTCTAGTATACAATAAAGATCAATGGAAATGGTTAGATTGAATTACTAGATGATCTTGGGAAAACTGGATCATGAAATGAAGAAAAATAAAACTGGATCCCTACTTAAACCCATATCCATAAGTGGACTCCAGGTGGTTCAAAAAAGTAAGTTAAGATAAAACTGTCTGGTTAACAGAAGAAAATGTAGAATAATTTCTTTGTGAACTTGAGCAGAAAAAAAAAAAGACAATTCAAGTTCAAAATGGACAGAATTCTTTTTGAAAATTCAAAATCAAAATGTTGAAGTAAAAAATGATGAATTAAAATGTTCTGTTCAACAAAGGGCACCATAGTAACAGCTAAAAGGTAAAAAATTGGGAAATATTTGCATATTTGAGACTGAAAAGAGTTAATACCTATAACATACAAATAATTCCATAAAACCAATAACCAAAAGGCAGAAAGGCCCTCCATAAAACAATGGGGAAAACATTGTAAAATTCAATTTATAGAAGAGGAAACACAAAAGTCCAAAAGGAGTTGAAGATATTTTCAAGCTCATTAATAATCAAAAGGATGCAAATTAAAATGGGATGTCCCTGTATACCTATTGGCCAGAAAAAAATCTAAAGCTTGATAATGCCAAGTGGTAGTAAGGATGTGGGAATGGGAGATCTCTTGCTTTGGGTTATAGATGGTGGTGAGCGACCTGGCACTACTTAGTCATAGGGAATATTCAGAGTCAAGAAGTAATAGTGTCAACAATAAAAATAAAGATATATATTATATATATATGTACATATGTAGGGAGTGGCTCTAGAATTAAGCCTCGGATTGACCTGTGGCAGAGACACAAACAAGTCCCAGCTTAGAGGGCAGAGCCCTCTTAGCTTAATTAAGCTTAACCTTATAGCACCCCCTAGATCCTTCCTGGGTAGCTAATGGGCTGTGGGAGGTGCACCAAGTGCTGCCAAAACAAGTGAAACTCAGAAGAACATTGTAATTATGTTGACCACTACCTTGTTTTTCTCTGACTATAAAATAAAGCTTCAGCTTGCTGACTGGATCCTTCTCTGTGGACTCATTCAGGCACAGGAGATTCATGGAGCCCCAGCTTATTCTCTTTTTCTGTCTTTTCTTTAATCCTTCACCGCCCCTCCTCAGGCTCACTGAACCCTTGGCTGTGTTGGCATGGCATATATATATATATATATATATATATATATATATATATATATACATATATACACACATATATATATATACATATATACATATATACAGAAACCAACAATTCTGCTCCTGGGTTAGCCATTCCAGAGAACCTCCCACACAGTTCATGAAGGGACATTTTGCAGCTATTTGCTAGTGCTCTCTAGTGACGGCACATGGATGGAAGAAACACAGGGAGTCCATCACTGGGGAGTAGATGCATGAGCTGTGGGGATGGAGACCAGGGAGGACTATGCAGCAGCAAGAAGCAAAGGGCTAGATGATAAAGTAACATGGATGAATCTTAAAAACATAATGCTGAGAAAAAAAGGAAGAGAACAACATGACTTCTATAACATGATATCATTAAATATACATGCACACACAGTTACCTTTGTTGGGGTATCAATCCTCCCCATGAAGTCAAAATCCACATGGAATGTTTGACTCCTCCAAAACTTAACTACCCTAAGTATCTGCGGGGAATTGGTTTCAGGACCTCCACAGACACCAAAATCTGCAAATGCTCAGGTTCCCTACATACACTAGCATGGATCAATGCATACAGTTAGTCTTCAGCATCCCAACCATGGATTAAAAACAGTACAGGTATTTATTGAAAAAAAATCCGCATATAAGTGGACCCACACAGTTCAAGCCTGTGTTGTTTGAGGGTCAACTGTTCTCAAAAGGATATTACCCTGTTTATATAAAAACAAAAAGATTAAAAAATAAAATAAAATAGTTGCCTAGGTGAAAAAGGGAAAGGAAAATAAAAGGGGGAAAAAGGCAGAAAAATGGAGAGAACAGTTAACAGAAACCTCTGAACTGCTTTGATTTATGTTAGCTACAGTCATGAAAGCCTTCTTAATAACACAAGTACTTAAATAACTAAAGAATGAGGAGGTTTGTCCTTTGAGTTTCCCCACCCTTTATATCTAATATTTGTAAAACTCAAAGCATGTACCACAGATGAACGTGGTTACTGTAAATTCTTTCAACGAGGACATACCATCATTCATAACAGGTTATTCTGGATTGTTTTCAGCACTTGACCTTGAGATTGCTACAGATATGAGCTGCTTGGTTATAAATTATTAAACCAACACCAGCCGGTCTTTATCTTGAATAGCACTAATCTGAATTGGAAATGAGTCAGCATTATCAGCATCAGACATCATAATTAACATTCTGATACCAATCAGTGACTTGGTTCACCACTCTTCAGGAAATATTATTTGAACATTTCTGAAAGCACTTGATAAAAACTTAGAAAACTCTGAAAAGTGTAAATTCTAATCTTGTTTATCAAAAGGCATGTTGGTGAAGGCCAGTTGTGTTACAGAGTCTGTGCTAAGGCAGTGGTAGACAAACCACGGCTCGCGAGCCACATGCGGCTCTTTGGCCCCTTGAGTGTGGCTCTTCCACAAAATACCATGTGCTGGCGTGCACATACAGTGCTATTGAAACTTCGTGGCCCATGCGCAGAAGTGGGTTTTTGGAAAGGAGATAGACGAAACAAGTATACAAGAGGAGTGTGGACGGGAGAGTTGGAAGGGGTCAACCTCGGCAAACATACCTCAATCAGATTGAGGACATTTTTAGCAAAGGCCAACTTAGGAGTACCCTAATTAAGTTAATAACAATGTACCTACCTATATAGTTTAAGTTTAAAAAATTTGGCTCTCAAAAGAAATTTCAATCGTTGTACTGTTGATATTTGGCTCTGTTGACTAATGAGTTTGCCGACCACTGATATAAACGAGACTCAACTGGGCTGACTGGGCACTTCAAGTCTCTGCCACATAACTGTTCCATGTCAGTAGGCTACCTCAGGAATGTCCTCATGGAGATGACAGAAACACAAGAAAGAGCAAGGCCTCTCAAATTGTAGACTTAGAACCACCATACTTGCACTTCTGCTTCATTCTATTACTCAAAGCGAGGCACATGGTCAAGTCCAAAGATAGAGGCAGAGGACACTTCAAAGTCAAATGCCCAAGGTGGTGGATGCAGAGAGGGTAAAAGCTCATTCAACCCATCAGCAAGACCTATCAATTCTACCTTAGAAATACTTTCCACACCTGTCCCATACTCCTTCTATCTTATTGCTACCACCACTTCAGTTCACCATGATCTCTCTTACCTATCACCACCTGACTGCTCTGTCCAAATCTTTCTTGTCCATTCCTTCTCAGACCATTCTCAATGCAGCAATGAGAATAAACTTAAAAAGAAAACCTGCTGTGACCACTCATTTAATTAAGTTTGCCAAATGGTTTCCTATTGTTCTCAAGATAAAGGTGAAAATCCTAAGGCCTGAATTGTTTTCAATTTTCAATTCAGGGGTCATTTTAAAGCAAATAGGTGAACCTGGTGAAAGGGAGAAAGAGAGTGAAGAGGGAGTGTGGGAAAGAGAGGGTCTGTAATGACTTCAATGTGAGGACAGCCTGGGACCCCTTTCTCCAACCTCATCTCCTTCCATCCTTTCTTTCACTTTATGGATGGAACACATCATAATTCCCCAACCTGTACACTATTTCAAGCCTCTGAGGTCTTACTTTTGCATCCAAGTAGAGTTGTTTATCCCTCCTTTTGGTATGGATTGAAAACCCCTGTGCCTTTCTCCTTTCCTTCTTCCAGGGAAAAAGAAGAGAGGCAAAGAGCACAGATTGGTTTGGCTAAGTGGATAGAGCGTTGGCCTGTGGATTGAAGGGCCTGAGGTTCGATGCCAGTCAAGGACGAGGTGGGAGGGGGAGAGGAAGAGGAGGGGGAGAGGAAGGCCTACTCTTGCACGAATTTCATGCATCAGGCCTCTAGTTTTATATAAGAGACTTGAGCATTAGCAGATTTGGGTATTTGCATGGGTTGTGAAACCAATCTCCAGTGGATACCAAGGGCAATGGTAGAGTATAATACATTGATGTTTCTCTCTCTCTCTTCCTCTCTGAAATCAATAAAAAATATTTTAAAAAAAGAAAAAAAGAAACTAATACAACTTCTGAGAATCAGACATTGGGCTGGATAACATGGAAACATCTGTAGTTTGTGGGACAACAAATGCAGGCTGGTGTGGAGAAATGCGGGATTGAAGGCTAAGAACTCTCTCTTCCCTAAAGCAAGTGGATTTGTCAACTCCCAAAGATCAACTCATCCATTGCTACTAGCCTTTCTATTGGTATGCCCAAAGCAAACGCAATCACTCACTGTCAGGTGGCTATCTGTCTATTTGGCAATGTCTACAGGGTCAGGGGAATGATCTGAAGACTGACAGGAGGGTAGGAGGAAGGAGGAGAAGAGAAAGAGGGGAGAGGAAAATAGAAAAAGAAGAGAGGGGAAATCTAGGAAGAGGTGTGTAAGTAGGATCACACTGTAGTGAAGAGGCAGTTAACATCTGGAGCCAGAGACCAACTCTATCTCTTATGAGCTATGTGATCTTGAGCTAGTTTTTCATCAGGAAAATGAGCATGATGATCATAACTATCTTATAAAATTGTTGTGAGGATTAAACACCAAACACTTACATAGCACTTACTCTGTGTTGGGCACTGTGCTAAATGCAATGCTATTAACTCATTCCTCTCAACAGCCTTCTGAGGAGGGTGTGTATTAATTTCCCATTGCTGCCTTAACAAATTACCACCAACTCAGTGGTTTAAAACAACACAAATTCATTATCACTCTAGAGATCAGAAGTCCTAAAATCAGGATGTGTGCAGAGTTGCATTCCTTCTGGAAGTCCTGAGGGGAGGGGGGGGGGTCATTTCCTGTTTTTTTTTCAGCTTCTGGAGGCTGCCTGCCAGCTCATGGGCCCCTTCCTGGCATCAACTCTGACCCTTGCTTCCATCTCTGATCTTCTTTTCTGACTCCCACCCTCAAGCCTTCCTCCTATAAGGACCCTTGTGATGACACTGGCCCAGGCGGGTAATCTAGGATAATCTGCCATCTCAAGATCCTTAACTTAATCACACCTCCCAACCCCTTCTGCCATTGAAGGCGGCATAATCACAAGTTACAGTGATTAGAATGTGGACATCTTTGAGGGGCCATTCTTCTGTCTACCACGAGTGCTGTATTATCCCCATCCAGGAAACGGGCATATGGAGAGATTAAGTAACTTGCCCAAGGTCACGCTTTCCCCACCGTACTTTCCTGCTTCTCAGTAAGTGTGTGTTTATAACGTACTTGGAACAGTGACTGGCACAGGGACGCAGGAAGCCGGATTAACGCTTACTGTTGTGCAGTGGGTATTAAAGGTAGACTAAACAAGAACTGCTTTAGTTTTAAGTCAGTGGCACCAAAAACAAAGGCAGGTCTGCCCTTGGCTGGCCTGGAAGTGTCCTTGTCTCCATGCATATTTGGAAGGCAGTCTGAGATTTGGAGAAAGGAAGCCCTGCTCCTGTCCCTTGAGCTGTGGGTCTGGAACAAGCAGCCCAGTCCTCACTGTCTTTATCTGTAGAACAAGCTAAACACCTTGAGGGGAAAAGGGAAGTATTAAAGGGGATATCCCCCAAGTAAAAACACATGTTTTGCAAACTACTAAAACACCAGCAATGTCAGCATATTGCATATTCATTGAGTAAAAGAAACATTAGTTATTGGTGCTATGATTTGAATTAAACATGGGACCCCTGAAAGAGGAAAAGATGCAAAGTCTGGTACCTACCACTGCAGGTGCCCTGCTTGTTGTAAAACCCAGGGCCACAGCTGCTCTCACAGGCGCCCTCTCTCAGCACGTGGAACGGGTCCCCGCAGGCCAGGCAGTGTTTCTCCGTGGGACCCCAGCAGGCTGCACAGGACTCGTGGCAGGCTGCAGGCAAACAGCAGAGTCAGTGAACAAGCCATAGCACAAAGGACTGGTCAGTTTCTCCTGGAAAAGTTTTGAAATTTACAAGGAGGATGTTGGCTCCTTCATCCCTAAATCGCTCTGCACATGTATACACCCCAGGAGACTCCCCTCCCCACCAAAAACAAACAAACAAACAAAAAACTATTTATCTTGGCCAGAACTACAATTCCAATAAATTATTGCTGGGAAAAAATTGGAATAGGAAATCAGGAGCTTTTGAAAAATGGAAATCACAGGGAAGGAAACCATAATGTTCTAGACCAGTGGTTCTCAACTGTGGGTTGCGACTCCTTTGGGGGTCGAAGGACCCTTTCACAGGGGTTGCCTAAGACCATCGGAAAACACATATATAATTACATATTATTTTTGTGATTAATCACTATGCTTTAATTATGTTCAATTTGTAACAATGAAAATACATCCTGCATATCAGATATTTACATTACGATTCATAACAGTAGCAAAATTACAGTTATGAAGTAGCAACGAAAATTATTTTATGGCTGGGGGTCACCACAACATGAGGAACTGTATTAAAGGGCCGCGGCATTAGGAAGGTTGAGAACCACTGTTCTAGACGAAGATGGACTGTCTAATAAGGTCAGACGTCACTCTGTCATGTTGCCTTTGCAGCCACACAGCAAAGTGAAAGCCACACAGCTGGAGACACTTCTGTCTCCAGCGCCATCTACAATCAGTTAAGGAAGGAACACTGTGTCCTCCAGTCCTTGATTAGACCTTGAAGGACCTAGTATCGTTTGACCCTGTGGCTTTTCCCCTCCCTTTCCATCTCCTCTCTCTCCATCCCTCAGCATACCCTCTCCTGCTCTCCCTCACAACTCCTTCAATCTCCCACAGGCTCTGGTTACCCCCAATAGCATCGGCTCTCAGCGTGCACCCTGAGGATTCAGAGCCTGCTTTTTCCTTACACTTTAGGTTTCTAACTATATGTTGTTCCCAGACCAACATTGTTCCTTTAAGACTCCAAAATTTCCAGCATTTAATTTTTTATTACTCTTTCGGCTTGCTCTTCACCTTGGAGAGGTCTATTCTAGACTGAGTATATTCAGACATAACTCTCTGTATGGCTAACCCCAGCCTTGCTTTTGTTATGCATTCTAATTTTCAAAATGTTTGCTTCACAATGAAACACAACCTGTTTTGCAGACATATTCAGTCTGACCAAAACTGGTAGGAGGAATGCCTTAGCTGATTGCAAGTGACTTGGGGATTTCACTTAAGTAATTTAATTAGGTATCTGTTTGGAAACAGAAGAAAGGATAACTACACTGCAAATCTCAAGACCCAGTCCTCTCCTCTCTGTTCTAAATTGCACATGAAAGCACAATCTCAGACAACTTTTCTCCTCAATGAATTGAGAGAAAATGACAATTTGTCTTAAGTGCTAGCAAGACTCTGATAAAGAATAACAGTGGTGAGGCTGGAAAGGACTGATTTTAGGTGGAGCTAAAGGATGAGAAGTAGCCAGCATGGGCAGAGCGAAGAACAACACAAAGGTATTGAGAAGGGAAGGAGCTTAGGGTTCAAGGCTGCTTTCCTGGCTGGAGCTGGAGCTGCTGGGGTGAGGGTGGGGCAGAGCAGGAAAGGGTGGCCTGATTCATTACTGGAGGTAAGGCAGAGGCCCTATCAAACTTGACCTTGGAGACCATGGAAAGAAATTAGGATTCTATCCTAATTGCAATGTGAAGTCATGAACAGCCTTAAGAAGGATAGACACAAGCCCCGATTTAGATTTTTAAAGTCTCTCTCTGGTTGCCATGAAGAGAGGGCTCAAGGGCTTAAGTGAAGATAGGGAGACCAGTGTGGAGGCAATGCTATGATCCAAATGAGAGATACCGATGGCAAGTAGGAAGCAGAAATGGAGGAACATTTACTTATCTGGTTTCATGAGACCATAAGCTTCATGAGGGCAGAGCCCATTTCTATTTTGTTAACTCCTCACTAAGCATACTGTTTGGTGCTCTACAAACATCTCTTGAGTGTCTTCATTTACATTGAGCCATCTCATTGGTATTTTACAAGTGGTACACAAGAATTCTTTACATATTAGGATAACTACTAACACTACATTACAACTAAAGACGTGGATGCAAAGATCCCAGTAACAAGTTCTACTACCCTCAATACACATGAAATCTGTAATTTATTTATTCAACTACCCTTCAATCAGGGGCCATAATCATTGTCTGAAGTGTCTAACACTGTTCATGCCTCTGTCTCACTGGCTGAGTAGTTGATACAAAGTATTTACCTAAACAAATAAACAAAAGAAGCCCAACCTCACGTCTAAGAAGGTCCGCCAGGTTGACCTGTCTATCAGTGCTCAGAAGCACCTACTCTGTGCCAGATGCTGCGCTAGCCTGTGAGGCCTTCCCAGAGCCACAGGTAGGCCTATTACCTGACGCCTACAGAGGAAACAATGAACCACCTCTCACTTGAGCACACTACACTGGTGGTAATGTGCAAACTGCTCAGGGAGTATGTGCCCCAGGGGATGATGGGAATTGAGGCTAAAAAGACAACAGGGGCCAAATCACAAATGTGGGCAGGACTGGGTAAGGACCTTGAACTTCATCCTGTAAGAGTTTTAATGAGGGCAGTGGAAGTGACCGTTTTTGCTTTCTAGACAGTTTGTTCTGCAGTGGGGAGAGGAGAGGGTGATTAAGAAATCTGTGAGGGATAAAATCATCTTAGTCCAGGGGGTGAGGCGAAGATGAGAAAGAACAACTAGCTCTCTTCATGGACTGGCTGATGGCAGTGCAGACACTCAGCTGCGCTGGCTATTAAAATAGTACAAATACTTCCAATTTGGTTGCTAATTGGTCACTGTCCTGAGCCCTCCATGACACTCTGGCTTGTCCCTGGAACCTGGCAGGCACCATCCTTTAAGAGGTTGAGGACAGAAGAGGGTCTCAGGCCCTCTCCTCCTGACTGATCTGATTTGTGCCATCCTGTGTTAAATATCTATATCTACATCTATATCTATATCCTCTACTTATATAAAAACCATGAGTTGTGTTCATCATGACCTGAACCGCTGCGACCAAGCGGAAAGAAGTCAGTCGTGCAGGGGTTGTCTTGGCAATGGCTGTGCCCTCCCCTGAGCTGTTTCCTTGAGCTGTTTTCAGTGAGGGCGGGGTTTGAGCAGGAACCCACCCTTGGAGTGTGGACCCACTGAATCCTGGGTCGTTTTGCCAAGGGCTGTGCCCTCCCCAGCTGTTTCCCGTGTGGCCTGAGGGAAGAACCCACCCTCAGAGCACCAGGAGCACCCAGCAGCAGTCAGTCCTGGGTTGCTGAGGTGGAGGCCACGGCGTGGTAAAACTCTGAGTCTGGACCAACAGGGGGCATGTCCGACCTTCAAACCAGACCCTGACAGTAGAAAGGAGGGAGCCCCATTCCTCACAGAATCCGCTGTTGGATAGCTTGCTGTCAGTGGCCTGCCAGCCAGGAACCCCATTCTCCTGCACCCCAGACCCTGACAGGAGGGAGGAGAGAGCCCCTTTCCTCGCAGAATCTGCTCCTTCTGATACTGTTTATTTATTAATAAATTTATATATTATTTTCATATACATTTTACTAATTTCCTTTCATCTCTCACACTTCTATTATAGAGAAAGGGCAAATAGCAATATTAAAATATCTCTGCTAATTAATTCCCTTTTAAAAAAAAATATTTTATTGATTTTTTTTACAGAGAGGAAGGGAGAGGGATAGAGAGTTAGAAACATCGATGAGAGAGAAACATCGATCAGCTGCCTCCTGCACACTCCCCACTGGGGATGTGCCTGCAACCAAGGTACATGCCCTTGACAGGAATCGAACCTGGGACCCTTGAGTCTGCAGGCCGATGCTCTACCCACTGAGCCAAACTGGTTAGGGCAATTAATTCCCTTTTAATGTGCACAAATTTCATGCATCGGGCTACTAGTATATAATAAAACCCTAATATGCAAATAGACCAAATGGTGGAACGACCAGTTGCTATGATGCGCACTGACCACCGGGGGTAGACACTCAAGGCATGAGCTGCCCCCTGGTGGTCAATGCACTCCCACAGGGCGGATATCCCCTGAGGGGTCCCAGACTGCTAGAGGGTGCAGGTTGGGCTGAGGGACCCCTCCCCCCCAGTGCACGAATTTTGTGCACTGGGCCTCCAGTCTTTAATATTACCCCTGGCATTGCCCATCAGAACAGGGGCCAAGGGTGATCAGGATAGAGGCCACAGACTCAGGGATGCACTCAGGCCCATCACATACTGAGCCCTACAGAACTCTTCATACCTGCCTTCTGCAGCCTCCTTCATGCTTGCCAATCCCATGAAACTGGGTACCCTATGCATGCCCTGTACCTGTCAGAGGTCCTGGATACCCCACAGAGGATTCACCCTGCTCCTGAAATCCTATTGACACTTCAGAAGGCCTCCTAAGTTGTCACTACGTCTGCGAAGCTTTGCTGAGCTTGTCCAAAGTTGTTTGGTCCTTCCTTTATGTTCCTGCAGCCCTTTGTACATGCCTATCTTGTTCTATTTATCCTACTGCACTAATTACTCAGCTACAGACCAATCCCCTTCAACGGAATGTAATATCCTCCAAAACAGGGGCCATGTTTCAGTCATCTTAACCCCAGTGTCAGGATTGATGCCTGGTGCACAGTCAGGACTCATTAAATGTATGTTAAATTAATTAATTAATAGCTTCTTTTTTTTTGCTACAGGGAATTTATCCTATTAGTTATCTTCTATATAGTAATGCCTACATGATGAGTTGTAATCATCAGGTCATAGTCTGAAAATATGATACCTTAAGATAGATAAACTTGAGGCTATAAAATTTACCTGGTAAGTGTTGGAGCCCAGATCTGCTTATGATGCTATATTCATACAAAGTAACCATATCTCCATATCAGACAAAAGCCATGTTCCATGGCCTGATAGAACAGCAGAAGGAATTTTTATTTCTACCCGGGACTATGCTGAGCTGTCAGTTTCCTTTTTTTTTTTTTTAGCTGTCATTTCTTATGACATACTCCCACTGTGTTCTGCAATTGATTTCTAATTTCTAACTGAACATATGCTACTGCAGATAATCTCTTCTTGCAGACTTACTTTATATGTGACTTCTATTACATTGGGATTATTATGGGAAATAAAAGGTCACTCCCTGACTTTTTAGCATAAGTCCTCTTTGTGATACATTTCAGGTCACCCAGGGTTTGAGTGATACACTGTGAAAATTGTGGCAAATAAATTCAAAAAGACGAAGAATGAGGGAAAGTTATCTTCTTATCTTGCATGCAGTCGATCATTTCTTTGGGAAAGCCCCTGACTCTCCTGGAGCCTAGCACGGCACGGATTGGCTTGCTGAGCAACGTGTTTCAAATGGAAAGGAACACATTACTTTTTGGGCGGCAACTACATATTGAAACCCTACTCTCAAAATAAGAAACGCGTTTTGTACTTGATAATTTTGAGATAGAAGATTGCTTTAAAAATTGTTTAGCCTGTGCTTCTCTAAGAATAAAATGCAGCCTTTCTGGGAAATGCTAAAACAAGCACTTCCTAGAGGCCGCTGATGCTCCAGGAAGCCTACCCGGGCCCAGGCAGTAGACACAGAGAGCTCTGCGTGGTTGGGACTGCTCCTCAGGAGAAGGAGCCTGGGTTTGGCACCTCTTCCATGCTCTCCCGGGCAAGTTGCTCTGCCACTACCAGGGAACTCGCACACTTGATCAGCAGCCCCTTTCAGGCATCAGTAGAGGCTGCAGTTCAGATTTCCAAAGTGCCAAGAAGTATCCACTCGCAACACCACAGAAACAGCCCAAATTCCAGGCACAGGCAGATATGCCAGACACAGATGGCTTCATTCTGTTCTTTACCCATTTTGTGGCAATGGCTTGCTTTCCTTCTCACCTCACCAATGACCAGGAAGCCCTTGCCAAGGTTTAGCGGGTCAATTTCCAATAGGAAGCTCTTGTTGGATGGAAAATGTTTCTATCTTCAACTCAACTTCACTTTGGTCCCTCACTTTCCTAACCTGCAAAGTGGGAATAGTAATACAGTTGACTCTTGAGCCATATGGAAGTTAGGGTACCAACCCCCATGCAGTGAAAAGTCTGTGTATAAGTTTTGACTCCCCGCAAACTCAGAGTCCCTCTGTATTAACAAGGGACTGTTTCTAGGATCCCCAGAGATATCTAACTCTAAGGATGCTCAAGTCTCCTATATAATGGTGATGATCAACGGATAAAGTTGACCTTCTGCATCCTTGGATTCCTAATTGCAGATTGAAAGTACTATTCTCAATTCATGTTTGGTTGAATATGTGGATGCAAAACCCAGGGATATGGAGGGTCAACTGTATATTCATTGAAAAAAAAAAATCTGTGTATAAGTGGACCTGCTCATTTCAAGCCCTTGTTTTCCAAGGGTCAACTGTCTTTGTTGTACCTTGTTCACAGGGATATGATGAGATGGCATGTTTGAGAAAACGGAGAAAGTTATATGTGATCATATGAGTGACATACCCCAGGAAATCCAGCACATTTGTTTCCACTGGTGTTAAAGGCAGAGTAATTATAAAGGGAGCAAATTAAAGTGCAATGCAGATAGAAGAGGAGAGGGCATAAAAGACTATGGGAGGGGCAGGCTGACTTCAAAAGGGAGTGAAGGGAAGTGACAGAGCCCTCGTGGATTATTCCAGCAGAGGCCTCCCACTCTAAAGCTCTTTCCCGGCAAACTCTACAAACATCAAGCAAGCTTGGTGAAGCTCCCGGAGAAGCCCAGATGTTGGGCAGACTACTCTCCCCTCCACCTATTACAGACCCATATGCAGCCAAGGCTACTTGCCTAAGAAGCTCAAATGCCAGACATATTTAAAAGGAGAAGCTCATCTGAGTAGTCATCATTGTGGATCCTTTTACTCAAATCTTCTGTCCCCTATCAGGCTGGGTCTCTGCCCTCCACCTGCCTCCCCGTACCAACTGACGCCTTTGTCCCCTGCAACAGGAATGTCCGGTCACCACATGTTCTGAAAACCCACATGGACTTAAGGAAGTTTATAGTAGAAAAAATGTAAACACATGAAAAAATCTCCAGTCTCATGAAGAGCCAGAGAAAAGCAAATTAAACAGGAGAGTGGCAACTAGGTGCCGTGGATTTGACGTACATATAACAACATATACGCATCCCAGAAATAGTGCTGAGAGAGGAAAAAGTGAAAGCATGGTTCACTGATTGTAATAAATGTACCATTCTGGTGGGGGATGCATGCATCGAGGACAGAAGTAATATGGGAAATCTCTGTACTTTACATTAAATTTTGCTGTGAACCCAAAACTGGTCAACAAAAATAAAGTTTGTTTTTTTAAAAAAAATAAAGAGAATTAAATATCAATCTGGTAATGCTTGTGAATATTTAAGACACATGCTTACAAAGCAATAAGAGGGCACATACATGAAATACACATTAAATTGTCTTAGAATAGTTACTCAAGTGGGGAGCTGGGGTGAAGTAAAGTGGAAATAAGTCATGGGAACAAAAAGGATAGATAGATAGATAGACAGACAGTCAGATGCATAAGCAAGAGAATAGCCTGGCCTAGGCCAATGGTGAAAGTGAGCCATGAACTGGTAATTATGATGAACTCAACTCTCTTCATATAAATCCCAAACATAAGTAATAAATAAATAAATAAACAAGATTCCATTTTACATCAATCAAAATGACAAACTTAATTATAATATCTAGTTTTGACAAAGGTGGTAGGAAGTAGGCATCCTCTTGCATTTCTAGTAGGAGTATAAATTACAACTTTAAAAAAGTGAGTAACATATTAGTATGTGTCCAAATATATACTTGAACCCAGAAATCATGTCTAAGAATTTACCCTAATCAAATAAATTCACCAAAACTTCTATTAAAATTTTTCACATCATGCTTATTTATGATAATGGAAAAATTAGGAAGAAACATCAAGCAAAAGAAGTTTAGCTAAACGAATTCTTACACACAGCCAATGTGTGCACATATATCTGTGTATACAACACATAGGAAATTCAAAAACTAGGAAGATGTTCACCAAAATACTAACAGTAATGATTTGGGAGAGCTTGAGTCAGGAATTTTCACTGATTTTTTTTTTTATTATTGTGCCTTGAATTTTGCTAACTTGTTTTTTGGAATAAACATGAATTCATTTAAGTACTTAGGGGAAAATCACGGAAGGAGAAAAAGAAAAAGCCTGTGGTCATTTCCCTAAGGCACATGCTGGGTAAACAACTAGTAAATCTAGTAACCACATTTGTGATACAGCTGAGTAATTTACTTGTCTTGGGTAACCTATCTGAATCTTTTGCAGGGTCTTCTGTAGACATGGAGCTTGAACTGAAAGCGACAATTCCAGGATGAGGGAGGCTCTGGCAGGTCCACGTGGAGATAGATGTACAAGTGGCCAACTTTTCATTGGTATGCAAGTCAGGGGATAGAGGCAGCCAGGCCAGCTTACCAGGAACATTCTCACCCTTTCTACCTCCTGTCCTTCTATTTATACTGCTATCTCTACAACACAAGTACACCCCAAGGATTATCAATGCAGTGACTAGCTAGGCCTAGCTTGATGAGCCATATGGGACCCTCAGATTCCACTCTCCCCTGTGACCACTGGCCACCCACAGCTGCTAGGACTCCCTGGGTATTTCCTCAGCACCTGTTAATTAAATGGCTATTGATTTCTCCAGTGATACACTGAGTCTCTTTGTATACAGAATCTGAAGAGCCAAAGGAGGGACCACCAACCAAAACCAAGTTTTTGATGGGCAGAGTTCTCAGATTTCCTGGCTGCTCTAGCATAGCCTGCTCAGATCTGGGCAGCAATAGCACAGAGGTGCTGTGAGCGCTGAAGGCAGCAGAAAACAGAAGGGGAGGGAGGAACAGCAAGAGTGTTGGGGTGGGATACGGGGAAGAGAAAGAATGTATACCATCCAGTCTAGCTAAAATAACTGAGAACACTAGGCACTGGGCAGAAAGCCAGAAGACTTGTCACTAGTTTGTAATCCATAGCTGAAATATTTGGGGGTTCAGATTTGTCAGGAAGAATGGGATCTGTCTGGAAGATAAACTCCCTTGCATTTGTGGTGGGCTTTCTCTGCCGGAATGTGATCCTTTTGTTCTGTCATTTGTCTCTTGGCATACATAGCCGGGGTCCGTCCATACACAGCTGGGGTCTATAAGCCAGGCAGGCAAATGCCAAACACAGCCAGCCTCCCGCCACAGGAAAGGTCCCGCGCAAAACTCCACCAGCTGCTTCTGCCTTCTTCTCTCCAAGTATCCTTGACATGAGTGTCCAAAGAGGAAGGGGGCTTGGAATGCCACTGTCACCTGCTGCTTTGGGTTCCTTTTTACTCTAGAAACATATATATAAGGAAGTGGTAGGATGTGCTGGTCCTTCCTTCTGCACAGCTTAAAACAGTCCATGGACACTCGCCAAGTTCCAACGACAGTTGTTTCAAAGAGTCACCCTTCCAGCGCTGATAAAGGCACCCCACTACTTTAAGAGGGACATTAAGAGAAGAAAAAGAGGACTGGGGAAAAAAACAGAGATTCTGCAGTTTTCCTCAGGCCACACCTAGCCAGGAATGCCGACAGGGAGTAAATAGTAGAAGCTAATGGAAGACAGATCACCTGAACATCAACGCCTTGGCATGCCTGTCCTTTCTCCTCCGTGCAAGGGTTTATCACACTTTTTCAAACAAAAATGATTCCAGAGGCCTTATATGTACTTAACAATGTGAGGAATTCAAATGTTTTAAGACCTATCCCTGCCTCAGTAATCAGTCACTTCTGATTAACATACCTTTAAAGTTGCCTTTATAGCACTGATAGCAATGAATTCAGAGAGCAGTAACTATCTGATTATCTTACTTGTTTACCGACACTCTTCTTCAGGTGGGAAAGTGAAGTTCCTTAACCGCAGGGCAGTTGTGTGTCGGTTCACTGTCCTATCCCTGGTGCCTGGTACACACAATGAAGAGGCTCAACAGATATTCGTTAAACAGAATGGAGAAGATAGAAAAATCACTTGAAGCAGTAAGTCCCCTTTACAAGGCATTCAGCAACTGAGAGACCATGATTGCTCTAGAATGCCAGAGAATGTTTGAACAATGCACACGACTTAAAAGGCCAGAACAAAATAAGTGAAGACCAAGTGCTAGGATGTGCTGGACCCCCAAAGTGAATACGTGATTTGGCAATGAAATTGGACTGACCCTCCAATTCTGGGGTTTCAGGGATGGGCCATGGAGAACACCTGCTTAACAATGACTATCCCAACAGAGCAAGGAGGGCTCTTGTCTTCTTGAAGATTTCAGAAAACCAGTTTCCTAGATGCCTTTGCTAAGAGGGCTGCCCCGGGCTCAGCTGGCTGGGCTAAGCCACGTGCTGGAACATAATGCCAGGACCCATCAGGTCTTCACTGCTTTGGACCTGGCTCCGGGGGTTAGTGCTTCATGTCCACAGTGACTGGGCTGCGCTAGTCAACCATGATTCCAACAAATAATTAACTTCAGGAGTTCCTCTGTTCAAGCCACAGCTTTTACATCTCAGCTAGGCCAGAATCCTATATGTAAATTTTATGGGTTTTCTTAATATGTTTTCTCTCTCAATATATAATAATATTGGTTAAGAAACAAATAATTACAGATTCTCATCATTTAATCTGAGCATTTAAAGAAAATAGAAGGATTTTTACTTGTTGTGATGAATACAGTAATACAGTAATCTGTTCTCTGTATTATATTTACTTCCCCATAACATATAAAAGTAGATTTTGTTTTATTTCAGACACTTAACACCATGACTCTGTTTCTTAATGCAGGCTATTTGGTTTTCATCCCCATAAATTGAAGAATAAAGGAACAAATTCGATAATGACAATAGCTGCCCTTTGTCAGAGATACACTGTATGCTAGGCAAAATATATTTATATTTTCAAGCATCTTTTCAAGCATGGTTTGAAGTAGATAATAGTATCCCCTTTTTCTAGTTGAGGAAATTGAGGCTCAAAGAGATTAAGTGACTTGCCCCAAACCCTATAGCAGCAAGTGGTAGAGTTCAACTGTTTTGATTCTTTAAGTTACAAAATCTAAGACCACATGGCAATCAGATATAGAATAAACTCCATAGGTCTTGCGTTTTTAAATTTTTTGTGTTACTCTGTAACCAGCGGCTAACTCTGCCTTCAGTGAAGCTCACTATAGGCAAAGTCAGAGTCTTATTTATCTTCATATCCTCAGGACCTAGAGTGGTCAAAAGGGAATGAATGGAGGAGTGAGAGAAAGGGAACAGGGAAGAGGGGTAATGGAAAGTACATTTCAAATCTCCTAACATATATGCAGGGCTCCTAGGTAGCAGGCACCATCCTTAACCCTACCAGACCGCTGTACTGATTTTTCGGTAATTTCCACACAAAGGTGGAATATTGGTGCTAGATGAAAGGTAGATGAAAGGTAGACCTATTTTCTACAATGTCTCCAAGTTCCATATTATTCTAACCACTTGTTTGCATGTAACTAACATTTTTCTATATCATGTTGGTTTTTTCTCTTTCATGCTCAGGAGCCCAGGTATAGGGGACAGTTAGGTTCAGGGCCTCAGGTCTGGTAGGATTAAGGACATGTGTGCATTTACTCATCTAATCCTCACAAGAACACTATGTGGCCGATGTTATTGTCTCTGCTTTACCCATAAGGCAACTAAAACACAGAGTTCAAGAAGTGCCCGTTGTAAAGGGCAGAGCCAGACCTGGAAGCCAGGCGGTTTGCCTCCAGAGCCTACTACGGTCTTAAGTGCCATGTTGCACTCCCTCTCTCCCATCTCGGGATCTGCAGAATAAAGGCAGCTCTCGCCATGGAGTAACACAGCTCCATCCTCAGGCCATTATGAATAACAAGTGTTAAGCAGACAAAACAAACATTGGTACACATACAAAAATGGGTCACATTCTACTCTTTCTCTACTCAAAGTCTGTTCATTTCAAACTAATCTCACATGGAGTATATTAGTTGGCTTGTTTTAAGTTTTCTTCTTCTGAGCTCATATATGTAGGATTTGTGTTCACAATTCAATGGTCCTGCCAGACTAGAACAGAGTTTGATTGAAAAGAGGAGCAAGACAAGCAAGAAAGAATGTTCTGAGGTCATGGTGGGCTCAGCCTGAATCCAGATTTAGATTTAATGCCCGGATTTCTAAGAAGAGGCAATGGAACCACCACTCTGATAAGAGAATACCATACATTCAGGACAATTGGTATCCAAGAGCCATGCAAAAAGGGGGTAAGGTGATGGGGTTGAGGGGGGGCGAGGAGCATCTACACATGCCTCAAGCCTGACCGTCAGGCTGGGGGCGATGATGAGATGAGCTGTTCATTCCTGAAAATGGATCACAATAGGGCAAAGCGGCAGGAAGCAAAGTAGAAGTCCAGTCCTAGGGCCTGATGTCATGGTGTCAAGAACAGGACAGGTTGGGCAACAGGCATGTTGGACCAGATCCCAGGTTAGCCGAGAGGTTATGGCAGAAGCCCGAATGCCAGGCCTAAATAGTGAGGTGTGGGTACTAAGAGGGCGATTATGCCTTGGCCTTACCAGTTGTGGGAAAGAGGCAACTTACACGTTACCTGTCTCTGGTTGAGACTAGTTTCAAAACTGGGTGGTTCTGAGTGTTAGTTACCAAGCATCAAACTCCAAAGTCAGAGAAGGCGAGGGAAAGGAAGCAGGGACTGGTATGGGGCACATAATGTTATCTATATGTACAACATTATTCAGTGAAGTCAAGCACAAGAATCTATTCTAATAAAAGCCTAGGTGGCCCTCGCACACAACGTCATCACGAGATGGCCACCACAAGATGGCTGCATGCACAGCGGAGGCAGGGCCCGTTGGCCGCTCTGCGTGGTGTGGGGGGGAGGGGGGGGCGGGGTCCCAAGGTTCTGCACAGCATGGAGGAGGCCGGTCCCAGCAGAGGAGGCGGGTCACGGCAGGGGAGGGCAGATGTGGGTGATCAGGCTAGCAGGGGAGGGCAGTTGGGGACGATCAGGCCAGCAGGGGAGCAGTTAGGCGTCAATCAGGCTGGCAGGGGAGCAGATAGGGGGTATCAGGCTGGCAGGCAGAAGCAGTTAGGGGCAATCAGGCATGCAGGTAGGCAAGCGGTTAGGAGCCAGCAGTCCTGGATTGTGAGAAGGATGTCCGACTGCTGGTTTAGGCTCGATCCCAGGCCATTCCCCGAGTGGTTCCAGATTAGAGAGGGTGCAGGCCGGGCTGAGGGACACCCCTGCCAAGAACAAATTTTGTGCACCGGGCCACTAGTATAACAATAATATTAACATATGTACACATATGTTAATGTGTATGTGTGTATATGCCACAGAATTGAGGGGAAGGGAAAATGATAAGGGCTCTTAGAGGTGTGGTTTCTGGCAGGACTGTTGTCTTCTTTCACTCCCCCTTGGCTTACCTGCTTGAACTCTTTTGTTGAAGAGCCATGTTTATGTGAAGCTTGGCTCTGTCCCACATTTTTCATTCTGCCTACATCTCACACAGTGAGCATGAATATTAATCAGGTAATTCCTGGTAATTAGTTTTCTCAGCACAATGTTCACTTTATTTTGGTTTTGATGGGTCAATAAAGTGGAGAATTATGCCAACATAACACAAATGACCCTGCCAAGAGGAATGAATCCAGAAAAAACCTGTTGTAATCATAGAACGGCAGGCTTCTTTTTGAAAAGTTTAACACATACTGAAAAAGCACTGGTTGACCAACTGGCTTCGAAGGTCAATGGTGAAAAGTCACCCAAAATGACACAAGCAGAAATATTGGAAAAAATTCCAATAATGAGAAAGGATTAAATAAAAAGATAGTATATAGACACAGACAACAGCATGGTGATAGCCAGAGGGGAAGGAGGTGTTGGGGGGAGATGGAGGTGGGCAAAAGGGGGGAATGGGGAGGGAAAGAGACTTTGCTTGGGGAGATGCAGTGTGAAGATGATGTTTTATTGAGTTGTACACTTAAAACCTATATGGTTTTGAGAACCAGTATCACCCTAATAAATTCAATTTTTTAAAAAAAGATTATTTGGGCAGTAGTCTCAGCATCAAGACAGTATATAGAAATTGATCACAAGTTTAGCTTTAATTTTTAAAACCATTCTCTCTCTCTCTCTCTCTCTCTCTCTCTCTCGCTCTCGCTCTCTCTCTCTCTCTCCTCTTGCTCTCTTCTATCTTTTCATTTTATGCATAAAAATGCAACCAGGCTGAACTAAAGCAAATTGGTTTAATTCCCTGGAAGGAATTAAATTTTCCCAGCAACTCTCTACTAGAGGCATTTGTGTATGGCTTTGTGGATGGAATGTGAAAGCAGTCAGCTACATAAACCAATAATCAAGTGAAACATTACCTATTCTAAAGTGCCCTAAAAAAGCATTAACATCACCAATTAAAACAGTGGGCATAAGAGAAAGGAGAATGCTTCCTCCAAAAGAAATAGGAAAAAATATTTTAAAGTAAATATGTATGTGGGATATGTGGTAGGGGATGGAAGCAGTAGGGAGGGTGGAATAAAATCTAAGGGAAATTAATTCCTTCTTAAAGGCAAATCTGTCACAGGAGTGCTAGTAGGAGGTCTCTTTGATGGGATAGAAGAAAGGAGTGAAGAATACATCCAATGATTTTATCAAATTGAAATTTCAGCCATTTACCTAAATTGCCCAAACATTAGACGCTTACAAAGCCGTTTGTATGTGCCCACTCTGAACCTGTTCTAAAATAACAGGTAAATAGAAGATGACAAGTAATAAACATTAAGGGTTCTTTTCTCTTTTATGATTGAAACTTGTACTGAAACACGGTCCGTCAAGGATCACCAAGGGGTAATACGTTCCTTCATCATCACACACTTGTTCAACAAATGCTGAATGCTTTGTGCAGCCCTTGATGTTGGGGATATAGAGACACAGAAGATATTCCTGTAGCCCTCAAGCCAGGCTCTGAAGCTAGTGTGGCTTCCATATTCCCTCAAAGGACTGGCCCCACCATCCTCACATCTGCATGCACAGACAGCACCAGTGTTTCCTTTTAAGATGATGTCCACAGTCCCGGGGACTGTGCTTCTGACCACAGCCTGGAATGAGGGGGCCAGCAGCCTCCCCACATGGAATCTTCACATGGCCTTAGAGCTCTTCAGCCTGCACATCTGAAGAATATTATGCACTTATCCTCTTTTAATCTTTTTCCTTCATAAGATTTCCCTGAAAATCTAACCAAGGGCATGAAAGAGAGGAGCATATCAGTTGACCTTCAAACTGGCCCACCTTCTGATTCTCATCATGAATCTGCCCATTTTCTGCCCAGGTGATAGTGTAGTTACCATAATACCTGGAGTAACATTCCAGAAGCTCCCTCTGGCCTGTCTACCTTATCAAATTTACCTTCCACTGCAGACCTGCCTTAGCCTCTGGGCACCCCTGGTTACCCGTCTCCTCTGGAAGAGGACTCCGCCCTTAGGATGCGGCCTCTGTCTTTCCTTTCACTGTTACCCATTCTCCCATTTCTGCACTTAAAAATTCTTCGTATATATACTTTTTTCCTTATACCCATGATCATAACACTATTGCAAAAGTGATCAAGTATAAACAATAAATTAAATGATATTAAGACTACTCCCACCTCCAGAGAACTGTTACAATATGAGAATTTCAACTAGATATTAATTTAAAATAAAAGTATGGATATAAAGCTGATAAAATACATAGATAATAAAGCAAGAGGACATTTAAATGCCTACTTTTTTTTGTCTAAGTTCATTATTATGATGTCACTTTCTTATTTCTGCTTCTCCCTCTCTCTTTAGGTGGAAATGAAGTTTAAAAAATATGTAGATGTATTTTCTCCTATATTTTCATTTAAGCCCTTTGTATTTATACTATGAAGGAATCTAACTTATAACATAATGACAATCCTAAACCAAAAGCATGGGGCTAATTACTGTCCCAGTGCCCCCAAATATGTGCAGAAAGACTTAGAAAAATTACATCACATATGCACAGCACTAAAGCACTAATGAGGTTATAAAAACAACATACGCCCTCTCTCTGATCCACTGTTCTCATCCCATCAGGAGTCCGTTCAGAATTTCTTGGAAGCTACTTACAGCTCCTAGTGACCCCAGATGGCTTAGGAGTAGGGAGTGGTTTTCTCAGTGGCCCAGCCAGCTGTTGGCCTGGCCAGTGGGTACCTGCACAGGAGTGGCGATCTTGGTAGAAGCCATCCCCGCAGGTGGACACACACTGCCCGTGCTGCATCAGCAGGGGCGGCTGGCAGGAGGAGCACTCCAGGCCACTGGAACACGTGGAGCACTGAGGCTGGCAGGCTGCTCCGGATGGGGTTGGGAGAAAGAAAAGGGAAGCTCTGATTAGCTCAAAGACACCACTGCAGCATCATTTCCTGCACAGCTCAACTCTGAGGCTCTGGGGTCACAGGGAATAAATAAGCAAAAAAAAAAAAAAAAAAATCTTACCCTTCCATCATAGAGCACCTATTTCATGCCAAGCACTGTACAAAGTGCTTTAATATACAAATGCATTTCATCTTTATGACAACCATATGGGATAGATACTATTAATCCCCATTTTACAGATGAGGAACAAACTCACAGAGGTTAAGGAGCTTGACCAAGGACACATGAAACTGGCATTTGAAGCCAGGCAGTTAGGTTCAGGGGTCTGAGTTATTTTCTTTTTATCCACTAGTCCCCAATATCTTTCTCACTCAACTATTTCACAAAAATACCCCTGGACTCTTTCCCTTCACAACCTATGGCAGAGATATAAATAAATTTCAAACAGTCTGAAGACTATAAATCAGGAGAGAAAGTAGGAGTAAATGAATAATCGCAAAAATAATAAAAACGGTTAACCTATATTGATCCATGACTATATCCTAGACACTTCACACATATTGACACACTTAATTTTCACAAGAACCATTTGAGGAAGGCACCAGTGTTACCCCATTTTACAGATGAGAATATTGAGGTACGGAAAGCTTAAATACTCACAGCCAGGGTATGAACCTATACACTCTTAAATTCATAGTTAACGCTATGACTCAGAAATAGAAAAAAAAAGCAACTATGATTTGACCTCAACCATACTAAATTTTCCCAGGTAAGTTCTCCTTTTCACTTCATATAAGAATTCTAAAATACACATGAACACATTCTGGATCCGCTCGTAAGAACCCATGAGAGATGAGCTCTATTACCAATTCCCTGTGTGATGTTGAGAAAGCAGGTTAATTCTCTGTCCGACAGGTTCCACATTTGCAAAATGAAAAAGTTCTAATAAGTGATCTCAAAGGTCCGTGTCAATACTAAAGTTCTATCTTGGATTCACTGCATGTTTTAATAAATGACACCAAGCATCCTGATATTACTATCCTTCAAAAAATGAAAAATCCAGCTATGACTACATAGCAAGCATCTGCCCTCCCTGTCACCTATCTGCCAGTAAGACTAGAAATACCTGTAAAATATTAGAAGAAAGAGACCTGCAGGTAAAGAAGCTGAGTAACCTATGGATGGCTTTATTATCTAATAATGGTTTGGAAGTTGTGCATTTCCTGCATCCAGGACCCCCTCCTTGACAGCAGTCAGCCTCTGTCCACCTCTGGATGCTCTGCTTGGAGCCATACCTAAACAGAGGGCCCCAGCTTGGTAAAATCCTGGGCCGCAGCTGTGCACACACCGTCCATTCCGCAGCAGCTTCGTGGGGTCCTGGCAGAGGACACAGTGGTCTGGAGATTGAGAGCAGGTCAAGCAGTCTGGGTGGCAGTAAACTGCAATCAAAGATACAGAAGAAGAAAACTCAGTAAAGACCATCTAATTTATTTCTCTTACATCATCCCCAAAAAAGAGCTGTATGGAATATGAAGAAGAGAAAACTCTGGGACTTAAGTAGGAAAAAAGCTCCCAAATAGAAAAAAAATTATTTTAATGCAAGATTTCCTAAAATCCCTCCTTATCTGAAATGACATCACTGTCTCCTATAGCTTCAAATTAAAGATGCTAAAAACATTACCAAACCAGCCTATTAATGCTTCTACCTGCAGGAATTCCTCTTAAGACAGGAATGGCTAGCTCTACAATATATGATTTAAACAGATCCGATAATTTATGAGTTTTCAGATGTTCTTAAGCTTTGATGTGCATAAAACGTTAAGACATAAAACCGATATATATTTTTTTAAATCGTATTTTTTTAAAAAAGAAATACAGTCAGTTTTCTTCTTTTTCTCTAAAATGTCAAATATCATTCCTCGTAACTGGGATTATCACTGAATTTAACGGTAATTGTCAGCAAAGAATTTCCTTCAGGCATTAAAGTTGTCAAGGACATGATTTTCAAGGTATGCTACATTATCGTGGGCTAAATGTTTGCTTTGGAAAGCCCAGAGAGCCGCTTTGGCGAAGGTAATGTAATTAAAACATAAAGTTGCTTTGCTCTTCTCATAATACACTCTTCACGAAACACTGTGATTAGCCAAAATAAGTTGAGTACTACAACTGCCAATATGAAAAGCTGCAACCCATGGATGAAAACAATTAATTATGAAATATGAATGGAAGAAAATGCCACTTCTCTGAGAGACAAAGCTCATAGGCAAATTACTGCTCAGCCAGAGTAACCCCAGTGCTTGCCAACAATTATTAACTGGAACTAATTCCACCCCAGGTGATTTGAAAGCAGAGTTGCAGAACAAGTAGGTAAAAATGTCTTTTGGAAGAAATTAATGAGTCTTTAAACTTCAAAAACCCTTTTGAGAATTGCAAAAGAAACCATCTGTTTAATAGCTCACCTTTAAAAAAAAATGGACATCCATAACAAACTTTCAGCAATTGTCCTTATAGCTTAAAAATAGAAACAGTCCTACCAAATAGTTGCCATTACAAGTTTTCAAAAATTATGTTATTTGATTTTTCACAATAACTTTGTGAGGTAGATAAAGCACATTTTATTGACAAGAAAATTAAGATTTAGAGATGGTCAATGACTTGGCCAGGGGTCATATACTCATCATCCGTTGAATTTGGCAAATACCTGGACAAAGATGAATTAACATCATTTGTTAGAAAAATTAGGAAGGAAAAAACAAAAAAAAACCAACAGAGTAAATGGGTGGTTTGGGAAAAAAAAAAAAAACAAGGGCAGGGGGAGAGGATCTCTGAGTTTTTTTGACAGCAGAAAACATCTCAGTAGAAATAAATTAGATATGGACCCACCTGCCGTGCATTCTGGGCAGCACTGTCCCTTCACCACCTGGGCTAGTGTAGCCACTGGACACGGTGGACATGAGGGCTCATAGCAAGTTACCTGAGCCCCCCGGCACTCACACAGCTTGCAAGGGCCATCCTCCCACTTCTCTCCCTCCTACATGAGACAAGAAAGGTGTTGTTAGCAGAGTGCAGAGATTTTGAAGACAGTTTGCTGATGGAGAATTTATCATTTCCATATGGGACAAAGTGAAGGCTCCTGATCAGTACCATGTCAAACCTAACTCTGAAATAGGACATTAGTAGAGGTGTCTTAAATTTAAAAGGACAGTATTTCTAATTCTTTGTTTTTATTGGGTTATTTTAATATAGAACCCAGGCAGAGAGATACTTTGTGAAAGCATTCTGGGGCTCCCACAATAAGTAAGAAGCATAGGGCACTTGTTTCCCATCCCATCTCACAGAGAAAACACCAGAGGGGTTTACTCAGTACCTAGTGATTAGCAGATACATTACCTGCAATTTTTATAATAACTATAAGAAGCTGGTGGAAGCCCTGAATTTCCTTATGGTTGCTATGGTAAGAGTAACAGTAGTGTCATTGTATTCTTAGTGAAACTTCTGGCAGGTATCTTTTTAAAAAATATATATTTTATTGATTTTTTTGCAGAGAGGAAGGGAGAGGGATAGTTAGAAACATCAATCAGCTGCCTCCTGCACACCCCCTACTGGGGATGTGCCCGCAACCCAGGTACATGCTCTTGACCAGAATCGAACCTGGGACCCTTCAGTCCGCAGGTTGACGCTCTATCCACTGAGCCAAACTGGTTAGGGCCTGGCAGGTACCTTTTTAGTGGGCTGTAGATGTGCCATGGGCAGCTTTACACTAACATATTTTTTCCCGCCCTAACTGGTTTGGCTCAGCGGATAGAGCGTCAGCCTGAGGACTGAAGGGTCCCAGGTTCGATTCCGGTCAAGAGCATGTACCTGGGTTGCGGGCACATCCCCAGTAGGGGGCGTGCAAGAGGCAGCTGAGTTGATGTTTCTCTCTCATCAATGTTTCTAACTCTGTATCCCTCTCCCTTCCTCTCTGTAAAAAATCAATAAAATAAATATATTTTAAAATATTTTTTCCCACCAAGCAAATTGTGGTAATAAACATTAGTACTTTGACAGAGAATCTACTGTGAATTATAAAGAGTATTTATTTATTTATTTATTGCTTGCTATCCCACTTGCCCAAAATATAGGAAAGAGACAAAGGTTCCCACCAGAAGGTTTTGGGGGTGATGAAGGAGGTAGAACAGGTAATAGGAGAACATATTTTAAGACAAAGATTTGATAAAATATTTATTAAGCCAAACCATGTTAAAATTCCAATGTGGCAGTATTTAGCAACAATGAATGACAATATTACAAAAATGAGCGAGATTATCTTGAGAAAGCAGAAATGCTTTTCTTCCATTTCAAGGCAGACCAGATTCCATAACCTCCAACAGTGTAAGGTTGCTCGGGTGAACAAACATGCTTACATTTTCCCTTAAAAAGAAGCCATACAACACTGTCCTGCAAACACTACAGAGAGAGTGAACACGTGGTATTGCTTGGAGAGTGAACACTCTCAAGACCCAAAAGCTCTCTCTTGAATGCTTTGCAGTACATGAAATTGCACTAATGGCTAAACTGAGCCATTTTAGGCCAGAAAATTCAGGAGGAGAAAATCATCACAAGAATGGAAAAGGATCTATGTAGGAGCTTGTAGTTGAAGTATTAATTACCAATGGGGGGTGGGGGGTGGGGGGGGCAAGCTAAAGAAAGGAGGAAAAGTTCAAAGAATCAAAGTCTTAGTTATTGTTAAGGTTCTTAATCTGAGGCCGTGGCCATCAAACATGACTGCTACAAATCCTAAGGCAGTAAGGTTCCACAGAACAGTTTATGCAGATCATTGCTTAAAACAATTTTATAAGTGTCTACATAAAGTTAAAAATCTATACTTACTGGAATATGTTTAACTTCACTCGCATTTGAGGACATCTAGGGACAAAGAGAAATGTTTCTATTATACCACTCAAAACACCATTAGGCTGATCTACCTGTTTTTTCATTAGAAACTATCCATCTTCCCCCAAGTGACATGCAACACCATTCGTCAGTTATGAATAGGAATAAAATCTATCTTTATATAAAAAAAGAAAAGCATAGCAATATGAGGTGAAGAAAAGAAGCCCAGGAAATATTTTTAAATTCTCATTCTCACTTTGTGTTTGAGCATTTGGCTTCCATTCCCCTCAATGGGAAGGACTTCACAGTCAAGAGAGCTAACTTTGTAAGAACCTCCTGAATCTTGCGCAGAACTAGAAAGAGCATTAAGGGGATTTGCGCTTATTTAAAATAATTTAAAATTTATTTTAATTCCACTGAGCTTAATTGACCTCCAAAAATGAGCAGAAAAATTAATACTATGATTGAGAAAATACAGATTCAACATTTATAGGGAACCTTTAACCTCTTAAATTCTTAAGAAACAAGAATGACTGAACTATGAAACACCACTATTAAACAATGCCAACAACATAATAACAATAATATCCTTTTAAAGCTGTTTTGTGTGTGCCAGGCATTGTTCTAAGTGCTTTATACATATCATCTCAATAGACCCATGAGGTAGTACCATTTTTATCCCTACTTTACAGCTGAGTATTATTACATAATTTGCCCAAGATCACAGTATGTGGCAAAGTAGGGATCTCAACCTAGTGCCTGCACATTAACCCTACACATTACTGCCTCCTCAACACATACAGAACACTGGCAGGTGGATAGATGCAATCTACCCAGATCACAGAGAAAAAGTATATAGGAATCAGTTCACAAATCAAAGTACCTAATCCTAATTCTTATCATCCTCTTCTGATTGGTCAATGAAGCAGTTGTACTTATGATCAACGGGCAGGTTTTTTAAGAACACGGTGAACTTATTAACATTCCACAACCTCATGTGAAAAATATGGGCTACATGAATAGAATACATTTGAAAAGATTAAGATAAATATTTTTTTTCCTTTGGCTACACAGTAGAAAAGTACAGATATAGGGAGAAATAAAACCTTAGCAAATAGAATTTCAAAACATCCAATCCATCAAAATTTTTTCGATCCTCTCTGCAAAATAAACCCAGGGTTTGGTCACTTTTCACCACTTCCTCCCTAGGCCAAGACGCCATCACCCTTTCTCTGGACTATGGCAAAACCTTTGAACTGAACCACCTACTTCTAATCTCATCCCGTCTGTCCCTTGCCCAAGTAGCAGCCCAAATGATCCTCTCACAAGTAATCCAGATCCCAGGCACTGCTCTGCTTAGCACTGCCCAGCAGCTGCCATCTGCATCAGGGTAAACACATCTTTATCATTGCATCCAGGCAACTACTGAATCTCATCTCCAACTCCTTTCCCCTCAGTCACTTGGTGTCAGCCATACTCACTTTTAAAAATATATATATTTGTATTGATTTCAGAGAAGAAGGGAGAGGGAGAGATAGATAGAAACATCAATGATGAGAGAGCATCATTGATCAGCTGCCTCCTGCACCCCCCACACTGGGCATGGAGCCTGCAACCCTGACCAGAATCAAACGGTGACCTTCTGGTTCTTAGGTTGACACTCACTGAGCCACACCAGTCGGGCTGCAATACTCTTGGGGTTTCTTGAACGTGCCAAACACATTTCTGCTTCAGGCTTTTTCAATTGCTGAGAAATTATGCTCAAATTTCTCTGCCTGAGAGACTTCCCCGACCACCTTATGTAAAAGAGTACATAAGGTGCCTCCATCCCAGGTACTCCCTAGTCCATTAAGCTGCTTTATACTCTAGGCAGGACTTTGTCCTCTGTGTCCCCACACTACAATGTAAGCTCCATGAGAATATGGACTGTACCTACTATATCTGCATCTGCATCCCCAGTACCTGTCACATAGTAGGTCCACAATCATATTTGTTGAACAAATGAATAGGTGAAAGAAATGAGGAGTTAATACCCCCTCACTAAATTAATTTTGAATTATTAGTTCTTTTTTTTGAATTATTAGTTCTTATTAGCCTTTAGTTATTTGCCCAATACTCACAAATTCTGCATTTTCTTCATAAACACAATAGCCACTCCTTGAAATGCATTCAGGACAGCATTTTCCATCTAAGTGAATTAATTCTTCACCCTGTAGAAGTAAGGGTTGCAGAGAGACTTATCAAATTAACATCCCCAGGTAGCAATGTTAAATTTCGAAGCAGCTGGATTCCCTGACTGGAATGAAAAACGTTGAGCGCTCTCTTGCGCCTTGGCCCAGGACTCATTGAATCCCCCCCGCCCCCCAACCACCACCACCACCACCACCACCGCAGCACTGTCTTCCTACAGAAAGTCTGCTCAGTATAGTCACTAGTCATCCCCAAAACCTTTTTCTTCCCAGTTCTGGTGATACTTGTGCACAGATCCCTAAATAATTTCCTACCCAGGATCAGGAGCTCACATGAATAACAAGAATGACCAAGGTTAATGTTACAGTCTTGGAAAGTTATGAGTTTCAGAAAAGGATCAGGCTTTCTTCAATACACAAGGTTTGAACTTGTGGTTGGTTTCATTTACAGCTCAAGTCAAACCAATGTTTTCCCTTGAAAACAAAACCAGACATGTTCCTTTGTGCACAGATGTAGTCTCAGGCATAAGTTAAACATAGAACAATGGCTATTCAATATTCTGAAACTGTTATCTAACTTACATAATCACTATTTTTAAAAATTATGAGGAAGGAAAGAAATGCCACACTAGGAAAGTAGATGTTTAACTTTCAAATTGTTATTATTTTAACTTCCCAATATCAGCAATTTCAAAATTTTTGTTTTTAATTACAAAATAATAATAAATAGTATAAAAATTAAATAATTCTGAATTTTGTAATTTAGAAAGTATAATTCCACGGGAGCTTTACCTCTCAGGGAATCTCCGGTTAAAAATACAATCTCCATTTACAATTTTTTGTATGCATACACTAATATCTAATGTCTATGAGCTAAAAAGTATTCTTGAAAGCACTTTTCACTTTGTAAAGATATATTTATTTTCTAAAAAATGGTGATGTCTCTTTAAATGAAGACATTATTTCATTTGGGAACTATATTATATCTAAAGTGTAGAAAGAGACCCACCTCAGAATAAGGGACTCACACAAACTGAAAGTGAAGGGATGGAAAAATATCTTTCGGGCAACTGAAAATGAAAAAGAGCTGGGGTAGCAATACTAATATCGGACAAAATAGACCTCAAAGTGAAGGCCATAACAAGAGATAAGGAAGGCCACTTCATAATACTAAAGGGATCGATAAAACAAAAGGATATAACCCTGATAAACATATATGCACCCAATGCAGGAGCACCCAAATAAATAAAAAAACTCCTGGAAGATAACAAGAGAGAGATCGACAATGATACAATCATAGTAGGGGACTTTAATACATCACTGACATCACTGGATAAATCCTCTAGATAAAAAAATCAGAAAAAAAAATAAAGTGTAGAAACCATGTTAGGCAAAAAATTAAATCATGTAAGATAGCTTAAACAGAATAATCACAATGATATTATATGTTTAAAACACTGTGCATGAAAGAAAAATATAAAAACAGCATTGGTTGCTTTGAATTGTAGCATTATGAATAGATTTTAAAGTCTCTTCCACTTTTCTTGTCTTCAATTTCCTAAAATGAAAACGTATTATTTTAATGAAGGAAAACATAAACATTTTAAAGAAGCAAACAAACAAACAAAAAACACCACACACATGAACTTTTTAGTGTCTAAGAAGTTATGTCAATAAGAAGGGAGTTCTATAGATCGATGCCTATCAAAATCTAATGCCAAATCAGAGGCCAATGGGTGCTACAGAGAGCAGGCTATTTACATATAAATTGTTTTGCAGAAATGTGACAAATGAGCTAGTAGTGAAGGCATAACCCAGAAACATGGTAAAATTTGATTTGAAAGCGTAAAAAGGGCTTTATAGGCATGTAATCTACGTTGCTTAAAACAATGTTTTGAAACAAGACAGAGTATGTGTACTTCTATTAAAGACAAAATGCATGAGATTCTTGAGTGCCCACTACAATACAGAGACAACACTGAAGATGGAGCCTGCATCACCCCAACAAAGCAAAGAAGGTGGCAGTTCTGAGTTTTCCTTTGCTCCTGTAAATAACAGCAAGCCCTGCTCCCGGGCAGCAAGGATTCGGTTTTGGTGAGGTGGTTAGTTCTAAATAGATTTGTTATTTATAGAAGCCTGAATGCCCCAAACTGTGTCAGTTCACTGCGGTGGGGAACTCACTCCAATTAGCTTTTGACTTTTGCTTGGAGAAAAATTGCTTTGTGAAACAAAACTAATTCTTTTTCTTTTGAGAAGATTCTGCTGCATGGGCCAAATGAATTCTGCTCACCCCTCCCCACTGAATCACACCTATATCCACCCACCAGACAAAATCTCCACACACCTGCCCACTGGGAAAGGAAACACTCTTCTGAGAGGCTTTTCCTCTACTGGAGAAGGGAAAGGCACCTCACTTTTATGACATGCCTACCCCCTCCCATGCACTTTGCTACAATCACCCATCAATCGCCCCATAAGTTTATGTCTCATATACAGGGTGGGGCAAAGAAGGCTTACAGTTGTTCACTTGGAAAATAATATAATGATTAATAAACATAATACAATAATAAACTCTGTTTCACGTATTCACAACTACAAACCTACTTTGTCCACCCCTGTATGCATGAATGCTAGATCCCTTAAAAAAAAAGGTAATTTGACTTTTTTATCTGAATTCATCTTTAAAGATAACACAAAATATAGGAAAATGAAAATCATTGTATTGTGCTATTCTACTGTTGATTTATGTTCCTACGTCTAGGAATTTGGTTTTACTATGTCAAAGACAAGGGTCATACCATGTTCCCCTTTTTTTGTTGTTGTTTTGTTAATCCTTACCAGAAGATATTTTTTCCATTGATTTTTAGAGAGAATGGGAGGGAAAGAGGAGAGAGAGAGGCACATCGATTGGTTGCCTCCTTCATGTACCCCCACAGGGGCCAGGGATTGAACCTGCAACCCAGGTACATTCCCTTTGGCCAGGAATCAAACCTGAGATCCTTCAGTGTGTGGGCCAATGCTCTAACCACTGAGCAACACCCGCCAGGGAACCATGTTCTCCTTTTTGAAGAAGAGTTGTGTGCTGATTTCAATGCTCTTCAGAATACTGCTGTTGATAACCAGTGAAATAATCATTACAATTGTGAAGCTGCACAATTTGCTTCCTCATCTTTGTGGATGTGCAAACACTTAGACTTAATCCACCCTTGCTATCCAAGATTAGAAATCTAATGACCTTGATATTCTAGAAAAGGCAGCAAGTAGGTGAGAATTGAATAAAAATACCAGTAGCATATTTTCACTGCTCCCTTGGGCAGACATAATCATTTTCTGCAGGTGTTCCTAATGCATTTAATTTATACTTCCATAATTGTTAGTGTCAGCACAGATTATAATTTCTGTCTATGTATCTGACTTCCCCAAAGGTTAGGAACTCTTAGATGAGAATATGTCTTGTTCATCCTTCTATATCCAACTAAACAGAAGTTGGGAAGTTAGTATGTCCAAGCTTTTCCAAGGTCATTAACCATACTACCAAGGTTAACATGCCCAGGTTTACACAAGGTCATTAACCAAGGTCATTATTTACAGATGTACAGCATAGAAAGAAGGCTAAGCAATATTCTTTGTAAGATTCGATTTTAGTTAAAATTTCACTTATTTTTTTTAAATATATTTTTATTTATTTCAGAGAGAAAGGGAGAGGGAGAGATAGAAACATCAATGATAAGAGAGAATCATTAATGGGCTGCTTCCTGCATGCCCCCTACTGGGGATCAAGCCCACAACCCGGGCATATGCCTGGGAATCAAACCATGACCTCCTGGTTCATAGGTCGATGCTCAACCACTGAGCCACTCTGGTCAGGCAAATTTCACTTCTGATAGTGTTTCCAGTTTAGAACCCTGCGCCTTAAATGAAATTTAGGAACATGGAAGTAATGTGGAAAAAAGCACCTGAAGAAATAGGAGAGAAGATGAGGTGGGGATGGGAGATGAAAGTGGAAAGAGATGAGGTAGTGCTATTGAAGACTACCGAGGCCCTCTCCACTTACATCCGTAGTTGCTCCTCATTTTCCCTAAAAACAGAGACCTGGCTTAAGCTGCCACATGTAGGTGTCACAGGAAGCACTTGGAAACTCCCCAACATTGGGGGTAATAGGTCAAATGATTTTCTCTGAGAGCGACTCCTTGTTCAAACAAAATAGATGGCAGAAGGACTCACCCGACCAGGATCATGTCTTCCATGTTTTCCATAAACCCAAAGATCTGAGACAAATTAAAACCTTGGGAAATAACCCAGCATCCTCTGGGCAGACTGCCGAGGCCAGGAAGCCCTGCCTCAGCCCGAGAGAGGGAGAAAGACAAGGGCCCTGATTAGGGTTTTTCTCATCTTCATCCAACCATTCTGACGCCCTGACATAATCAAGGAGAAGAAATGAAAAGGTGTTGGGGGGGGGGGGGGAGTAAATCTGCAAGGAGCAAGACCTGCTTTACTTAAACATGTCTCAGGTCTGCCAGGACTCCGACGTAGGAGGCAAATGAAAAATAACCTTGTCAAGGCAGGCTTGTTTGCAAGGTCGTTCCTCCTTAGGCTCAGTGTGAGGAGGAGCTGAGACGTGGGGAGGAAGAATTAGAAAGAAAAATATCTTTACAGACACCCAGTGCCTCTGATCCCCGGAGTTTCCCTCTTCTGTTCAAGTTCACAACCCCACAGGGAACTGGTGGGGCGGAAGGGAGTGGTAGGGGAGAAAGAGGCAACTTTAAAAGCAATTTGTTTTGCAGTGGGTAAAAATTGAGTTCAAAGAGAGAGAGAAAAAAAGCAATTTCCCTACAATATACTATAGTGCAAACAGGGGCTACTTTGTGAGAGGCTTCTAGAAATTCAGCAGACAGCAGAAATTAAAAGAGGTCAAGGGAGTTAATTACTCTTGAGTCCCCCCACCCCCTACTTAGAACAAAAACATAAAAACATTTTATTCTCTTTCCTGGGCACCAGGAGAAGCCCCTTGGTGCTGGCCCTCCTCTCTGAGTAACCGCTGCCAGTGGGCCTGCAGCAGAAGCTGAGCCTGGAGCCCCCGAGGGCCTCTGTCTCGCAAGCACAGCCAGCTGGGCAGGCACCAGCAATGAGGTCAGCTGCACTGGTGGAGAGGCTCATGGCCACATCGTGTCCTTCCCTTCCTGTGTCTGTCCCTCTGACCAGATGCCCTGAGCGCTGAAGGCTCCAGGGGACTGTTCCGAGCCTGTCTGAGCAAACAGGGACATTTACTTTAAACCACAGCATCCTCGTGCTAGAAGCAGTCCACCTGCTGGTCGGGTGGACCCCTCTGCTACCAACAAGTAGGGAACCGGGGAGGGACCCCCTATCCCATCTGAGAGCGCTCTCACAGTCCAGGTGGAAATGCCCTTGCTTCTTACCTGGGCACACTCCACCCTGGCACACTCTCCGGTGTGGCAGGTCACTCGGCCGCGGTCACACATGCAGAACTCACAGGCCGAGCCCTGCCACATCTCATCCTGGTACCGCACACTCCCGTGGTGGGAGCAGCTTCCGGCAGGAGACACACATTCCTCACAGCACTCCCCATGGCGCTGAGCCCTTCTCTGACCCTGAGGAAACAGGAAGAAGGGGGGGAAGGAGGGTGCTCAGGAGACATCCCAGCCAGAGGGACAGGAGGCCATGTCGACCCACCACCCTCTCTTCTTCCCCCACCTCACCCAGACCGGCAAGTCCCCCTCCCCTCAGCCCTCCTTCCTGGAAGCAGACCTTTCATACCTTTATCTGATATACTAAACATTATAAACTTTTGATTGCCCCCAAGGACACACTGAACTAAGAAACCCATGTCTGAAGTGGCCCAGAATAAAACTTTGAAAGTCACGCTACACGCTCTCTCGGTACCTTTTCACATCTTAGAGGGGGGCAGGCTTGCGTGTGGCACCGGACCTCGCCCCGGTCACATAGGCAGGTGGTGCAGGCGTTTTCACTCCACTTTTCACCATGCTGAGTAAAGAAGCCAGTCAGAGAAAGATAAATATCACATGACCTCACTCATTTGTGGAATATAATGAACAACATAAACTGATGAACAAAAACAGATCCAGAGACAGAGAAGCATCGATCAGACTGTCAAACCTCAGAGGGAAGGTAGGGGAGGGTGGGGATAAGGGGGAAAGAGATCAACCAAAGGACTTATATGCATGCATATAAGCCTAACCAATGGACACAGACAACAGGGGGGTGAGGGCATGAGTGGGCAGGGGGCAATGGGGGATAAGGACACATATGTAATACCTCAATCAATAAAGAAATTTTAAAAAGAGAAAAAGAAAAAAAAATTTTAAAAAGAAGAAAGGGGAAAATCCAATGTCATGTATATCAAGTAGAAACACAGGCGCGTACGACAAATGATTTTTTATTTCAATTTAATGGAGCCAATCTGAATGTACTCGTGAGAAATGATATCATTTAGGTAGCAATAGCCTCTCAGAATAAAATCAATAAGTGTCCAGAGGGAACCCTGGATTAACTGTCATTCCATTCTCTTCATCCCACAGATGTGTTGAGGGCCTGCCCCATGCCAGGCACACAGAGGACACATAGAGTCCGTTTGTTGGCTAGTCAATGGTCATTCGTTAGTTCTTCTTCTTTGTCAGGCAACCCAGCTCTCTCTGCCACATATTTCTTTTCCCAGCTTCCCCTATAGCAGGACCGAGGGGACCGATGGGAAGTTTGCTAGAGAGGCAGAGGTCAAGAAGACTTGTCTCCCCATGAAGAAAAGGACACTCCTTTCTTCCGCCAGCCTTTAGTGATGGTTATGTGAGGGTAAGCTGCCTGGGGCCGAGGCCATGCTGGGGACTGGAGGAGACAGGACAGAGGGCAAATGCTACATACTGAGTATGGCAGGGTGGGAAGATCAAAAGAGCTTAGATCCTTGACGACATCCCTGAGACCCGAACTGAGCAACCCTGCAACTGCCCTACCTCTGAACTTCCTGTTACATGAGACAATATATGTTTTCATTTTAGCTACTTTTAGAGGAGTGTTTCTGTTCCTTGCAACCAAAAACCTCATAACAGACACAGAGGCTATTTCTTCCATGAGAAATTAATCTAGCACATATATGGCTACTGTACCGGGCAACACAGATCTAGTGTACCCAAAAATCCTTTCCCCATTAGTTATTTGCATTCATATTTCATGTGATCCACCTATAATTTGTGACACCACCCTCAAATTCTCTACTGAGAGTCATAATCCCAATATCTGTTTAATCTTCCTTAGAGTAGTTGACAAGCAAGAGAAGTAGTTGAGTTCACTCTTAATATGTTCTTTGCTTTTGAATAATGTAACCTCCTTTTGGCTCATTTGGGCACTCCTAAGACAGAATATTCATTGATTTATTCCCTCGGTTGGACTGGTTTTTACTTGAAGCCTACTATCTATTAGGCAGCTATCCAGACTGCCCAATAGTACTTTGAAGTTTAGAGGATCCACTACCACCAACCCCCTGCCTCCCTTCCCTCTCTCACCTACCACCCCCAGCCCCCCCCACCCCCCTCAGTGTAAGGTAAGGGGGCATTATCTCTAAATATCAGTACATAAAATCCAACCAAAGCAGACAACCTAAGTGTAAACTGATAGTGACCAATGACAGTCCTTTTTTCTCTTCAAGACGTATGAACAGTAAGTTCGCCAAGGTTCATGAGCTGGGGGCTGCTTGCCAGCACATTCCTTTATATTTCTAATTCCCTCCCATTTAATTTTTTTATAAAGGCTTTCCATGTAGAGAAGAAAAAAGATGCTTATGTACTGAGTTACTAATCCTGGCAGAGTCAGACATGAGGGCAGGAGGTACAGTGGTTGAAAGAATGGAGGGCAGATGTGTGAAAATGTATGTCAAACACCTGCATGGGGTACAGCAGAGGTTACCTGGTATACTTGGCCAGCAGCAGAGCAGGATCCGGAAGAGCACTGGGGGCAGCATTTTCCAGGAACTCGAACCACAGTTTCATCCTGAATACCCAGAAAAGGATAATCCATCAAAAGGAAGCATTAATAAAATCCATAAAAGTAGGAAAATTTTATTCATAGCCAACTGAAGCATGTGCCTCAAGCATCCATAAACAGCAATTCCTCACATTTGGTATCTATTAGTAACCTAGTGCTTTGATAAAAATTAGCACTTCCAAGGTCAGTGTGACTATTAAGAAGTTTATACATTCATTAAGTCCCAGCCTCTTCTAAAAACAAACAAAAGCACAAATAATAACCTTAACAATAATAATAGTACTTAGTATTTTCCTGGCATTGTTTTAAATGCTTGGCAAGAACCTTCTGAAGTAGATGCTCTTATTGCCACTTTACAAACAAGAAAAGTAAGCACAGAGAGGTTATGTGACTCACCCAAGGTCACACAGCTGACCTGGCAGTAGTAAATGGTCAGTAGTGGAAACTCAGAGCACTAACCATAGCAACACCTAAGAGCACTTACACCCCTGCTGAGTTACCTTTAAATTCAAAGAGAAGGTATCCCTCATAGACTACTTCACTATTTTTTTGCATCTTTATGTGAACCCATACACTTACATATGTGCATTAGGGAGGTCCTTAACATGAAAAGAAAGTAATCTTATCTCTATACATCTGGGAATATGTCAGTACTTATGCACCTTTAACACCCCACCTCAACCCCAGAATATCAACCCATTCTGTCTCCGCTGCCCTAAGAATTTTCACAGCAACAGTCTCCTCCGTAATGCCCAAAAGCCAGCTTCTCACTCTGACTCATCACTACAGTCTTATTGATGGGCAGGAAGATAGACCAATTAAAGGCAGGGGAAGGAGGATTAGAACAAACCAAGTTTCAATGACTACGAAGTGGTAGATCTTATATAGAGAATACCTCATAACAGTTCTCTTCCTTCCCTTATTAGAAGCAGAAAATGAGGTTTTATTACCATGGTTACTCTGGTGTTCATTCTGCAGGGAAAACAAGGTCGGTGTACTGGGGGGAGAGAAGGGGTGGAGCTGCCAAATAACCTTAATTTTTCTTGGAAAATTACAGTCATACTTCAGTCGTTCGTTTACCCCAATTATATATGATGAGTTAGATTAACATGTTGCTATGTAATAGGATCTATTTCAAACACCTGAATCACTGTAATTAAACTGACAACTTTTCTATACTTTAGGTTATTTTATTTCTTTCGATTCTATATGCAAAATATGATGACGATTGATGTTTAACAGAGCCTGTGAAAACTGGATATGGATTGAAATCACTGAGCATTTCTTGACTTCAGAACTCTTTAATGACATTTCAGTGAGGAATAAAATAAAAGTTTATCTGATATCACAGTCTTCAATGTCTTCATTGAAGTAAACAAATGAACTTATACAACGTTAAGTAAACAGGGAACAAATGTCATGATCACAAATCTTGAGAAGAAATTGAGTTAGTATCAATCTATATTCACCAACCTGGACTCAACCCAAGTATAGCAGCAGAGTAAGCAGGAGAGCAGGGGAGGGCGGAGTTGCTGATATGGAGGTTGGTACAGGGAAAATCAAGCTTTCTGATTCTTACTGGCAATACCTAATTATGTAATTTGTTGGCAGAAACAGATGCTTCCTTCACAAATACAGACCAACAAGGGCAGGAAGGAAAAGCATTTCAGGAGAAAATATCCTGGAATGCCAGAGAACTCTGTGATTCAGAGGTGAGATCCAGCTGGGCTGAGGCTTCATGAGCCAGAGGACTGCAGAGGCAAGTAAGAAGGTGAGCAGCGAGGTGGGTCAGAGAAATGGGAACGGCTTTTTAACAAGCCTTTTGTTGCTATCACACACCTGGATCCTATCATTCTGGTCTTCGCAGATTTGCTCTTTCGAATGTACAGTTTAATACAGGGGCCAGAAAGCTACGGGCCTTGAGCCAAATCCAGCCCACCACCTGTTCCGCAAGTTCAGTTTTACTGGAACACAATGACACCCATTCATTTACACAGTGTCCGCAGCACGTTCTGCGGTACAATGGCAGAGCCGAGTAGTTGTTCCAACTGTATGGCACTCAAAGCTGAAATTTTTCACCATCTGCAAAAGTTTGCTAACCCCGGGGCTAATATAGATATTACCCTCAGTTATCACAGGAGTCCAATGAAAATATATATGTATCTGATTAATGTCATTATAACTTTGGTTCAAACTACCATTTAGGGATATATTTTAAATAAAATAAAATATATCCCTAAATAAAAATACTTAAGATAAAGAAGTGTATAGTGTCATAGGCCTAACAGCTCTTGATAAAGTATTTTCCCACTATGACACTTCTGAAGATATAGAAAGAGATAAAACTTCCATCAACAAAAAGTAGAACAGCCAACCTCCTGTCATTGCCAAGAGGAAGTCCCATCGACCAACCATAAGGCATCCTGCGGCCTTCCTTTGGTTTGTAAGCCTAAATAGTCTTCCCAACTCTCTGCCTTCCTATATCAAACACAACACAACCTTCATCCCTCTGGTGTATGGCTGCTGCTGTTTGAGGCAATCAGGGGGCCTCAATACCTTCTTTTCTACATCTATCAGAGCCCGTAAGTTTAAAAAAGAGTGGGGATTATGTGTGTTTGGAGGGTAGAGGGAGTGATAAAAAGCAGGGGTGGGGTGTGGAGGACGCCCCAAATGTAAAACATATAGTTTCTGAGAGAGATGGAAAGAGCCCCTTGCAACAGTTCAAACTGGGGATTATAGTTTTTGTTTCATGCATTCAGAATGTAAGAGGTTTGGACAGTGGGGTTAGGAGAATATTTGATCTCAGTACAATAGAGCTACACTACATGAAACTTGGCAGACCCCTGGGCCAGGAGGACATGCACATTTCTTAGCATCTGGCTAAGGCTCTAAGAAGGGGAATTGGCCAGGGGCAGGCCTCTTATCTTTTCAGCTTTCAAGCAGTGGGTATGGGAAGATTTCTCTTGATCACGGAGGGGTAAACAGAAAGAAAGGAACTTGGGGGGAAAACCTTGAAGAAAAAGTGAAAGGAATGACATTCTAAAGATTCAGAGAAAGAGCAGATTTCTGAACACTACATACTTTAAGATCCAAAAGAAAATATTTAAAAGCAGTTTTGCAACTTTAGTAAGATGTAAGAAAATGCACTCTTTATTAAATACAAGTGGGAAACAATAAAAAAGAATAAGCATTGGGATCAAAAAATAGATGAACCAACAATAGGAGAAAGAAGGAAGAATCAAAAGAAAACTGATGTGAAATCTTCAAATTAAAATCAATACTACAGGTAGTAAATACAAACTCAAGAGGCTCTCTCCATAATGCAGGGGAAAGACAAAGAGTGAAAAATGATGAGAAAGAATATGATTGATAATGAGGGGAAAGATAGGGAGCAATCTAAGAATCATAGGTGTTTCTGGAGGAATAGGGATAACTGGAAAGAATATGATTAATCAGAGCTGTAACCATAGAAAATATTTCAAAAACTAGAATTCAGGCTGAGAGGGCTTACAATATTCTAGGCGAAATATGTGAAAAGACACCTCGCCTAGAAATGTCTGGGAAAATGTTTGAATTATAAAGATTAAAAAAAAAAATCCTGCAAGAATCCAACAGAGTGAAACCACCTAAATAGAATGGAATAGAAAGCAGACAGACCTCCATGGCACTAAATTCCAGAATTCAATAGAAAGAAGACGAAAGGGCTGAGATGGAAAGAGAACATAATCATCCCAAATTTTAGACTCCACTAATTATCTTTTATCAATATAGATAACAAGAAAATGATTCTCAAATACTTAGTGGCTCAAAAAACAACATATCTGAAGATGAAGTTCAGCCTACTCAGATTAATCAATATTGGGAGCGAGGAAAAGATAGTACTAAAACACGGTGGTAACATCATTAGGAACAACTCTGATCAGACCAAAGAGGAAATTTTAATGAGCCCATAAAAAATGTGGCTGGGTTAGAGCTCTTTTCATAAGACATCTGAACAATTGAGAGCAAGCAATTTCAGTATTTACATTCCTCACTAAGGGAACAACTCCTTATTTAAACATAAGACATTTCTCCTTTCAATAGGATTATCACCAACTTCTAAAATGTAATCATAACTAAGCAAACAAAGAAATGTATCCACATTTGCTTATCAAAAAATGGAAATGAGTTTCTGAAAGGAATTTTTAGGGGTGAAATAGGCAGGTTTAGAAAATTTTTAAAAAATAAGGGGTCCCTGGAAAAAAACACAGGACTACAGAGTTGTAAAAGGGTACATTTCCACAAGACAAGGGAACTGAGAGTAGCAAAAGGTACACATTTACAGAATAAAGGGAAGGAAACCCCTCATTCAAAGAAAGAGGAAGGAAAGCTCAGAGGAAACAGAAGAACAATAAGGGAGAAGAAGGTGGGAACCTCCCATACTTCACATGACATTTGAGCTCAGGAGTTGCTATAGTGACCAAATCAAAGGGGACCAATCAGAGGGGATATTGAGGCACAAAAAACTGCAGCCTTTAAAAACTGTAGGAAAAGGGACTCAGTGGGAGTCTGTGCTTACTAGTATTTCTCAATACATTTCCACCTTTGCTATACCACCTTTCCTCCCTGGTTTCATTCTTCCACTCCAGTGGACGAAGAGCCCGGGAAAACTATCCTGCCCAGGGGAACACCACGCATTCCAGTCCAAAGTTCTCGTTTCATTACCAAAAAATTTCTATAAGGGTCTTTTTAAATGATGAAAATATGGAGGATCACTTTCTTTCCTGCTTTTCTGTGTTTGCCAAACTTTCCTTAATGAGTACAAATTATTTTTATAATGAAAAAACCTTATATTAAAATTCAAATTTTTCTAGAGCTCAAGACCTGGAAATACATTTCTTCTACTGAACTTGTGGGTTTTTAAAAAATATTTAATGAGTTAATATATAAAAGAATCATAATCATGCACAATGATGTTAGCAACTATTGCTATTGTGATTATTATTCTATAAATGCCATGAAACCCATCATTTTGGGAGGCAGTATAGCATAATGGCTAAAATTACAAGTCAGGTGTGGTCTGTTGAAGTTGTGATTAGAACTGCCTAAGCTAGAAGTGTGCTGGGCTGTATATCTGGCGCTTCAGCCAGACAGGGGCGCGCTGTGCCCTCTGTTCCTAGAACACACAGATAGGAAGGTACTGACATCAGGCCAGGCCTTGAGATATGGTCTCATCGCCCCTTCCCAGCACACAGGCCTTCTTTCTCAGAAGGCCCGGAAGTCTCATTCCAAATTTGGGAGACAAAGGACTGGAAAAAGCATAAATAAAGAGAGTTTCCTCCATTTTGGGGGCCCAGAATTTGAAAGACACATTTTTTCTCTGGGCCTCCGCGGAATTTAATAATACAATGTAACTCCTGTAGTTTGCGCTGCAGTTCAGCCTCTGCTTCGGCAGGGTGCTGTAACTGTAGTCGCTGGCCAGGTCAATAAATCCTCGCTTGCTGTTAAAGACCTAATTGGAGTCGGTGGTCTTATTCTCGCGAATGTTGGTCCATAACAGAAGCACTGACACTTTCTAACTCTGGTACCTTGAGCAAACTACTTACTTCTCAGTGCCTCAGTTTTATTTACTCTAAAATGGGATAATAAAATTCCTACTTCTTAGGGTTGTTCTGAGGATTAATTAAAGCTCTCAAAACAAATTGTTGGTACATAATAAATGCCCAGCATGTGGTGATGATAGATGGTGGTGGTGATAATGTTTCTATCAAAAGTGCTAATTCTACAGCATCTCTTTACATCATCAGAACACCCAATATTTAATACTGATATTAAATAAAAAATAATTCTAAATAATCTGACAGTTGGTTTTTTTAAAATTATGTCATGACAAAAATGTAGACTTAATAATGCAAGAGGGATTAAAATCAACCTATTTCCAATACTTCAGAATGGTTGCACATCAATTAACTCTAAATCATGCTACCAAATTCCATCTCTTTAAACAATGCAGGCTATATGTGTTTGGAAGCTTCCATTTGAAGCCAGAATTTATATTTAATGGGAAATAGTAATTTCAATTATTACAATATCCAATCCCCTAATACACAGTCCCTGGCTAAGTTTTTAAAGATTTAAAGAAAAGGGTCCCAATGGGGTGTTTCCTCCATCCCTTCTCCCACCTCCTTAATTGCATTGGCGGCAAACTGCTTAATTATCCTTTATTCAGGAGGGGACTGAGACCTGGAATGTGTAAGTCAAAATACCTCAACACTGCAGTGTCCTCTGAATGTAAGATATTGTACATTTCTACCAAGAAGCTCATTTGTAATCTTAAAGCTAGGACAGACTTTGTGATGAATTAAGAGATGTGTCATGAGCGTAGTAGGGTGTAATGTGGGTAATACAATCTAGTCTTTCAATTAGATACATTTTCCTTTTATTTGGCATTTAGTATTTCTTGCCTAATTGCCTTTTGTCTGCCTTTAAAAATATTGCCCAATTGTCACAATATGCCATGTTATTGATTTTGTTTTATTTGACACAAAGTACTGCTCTGTATCAACTGAATGTTGGCTTCCAGCTTTTCCCTAGATCAAAAAAATGAGCTATTTTTTTCACTGGAAGCAAACTCTTTTCGTGGTTATCAGTCAACTGCCAAAAAATCTCCGTAGGAGCCTCTGGAAGAGTAAAAAACTATACAATACCATGTGTACATTTATTTGCAATTAATTTTCTGTTTTAAATTTGTGTGACAATGTTTTGAAAATCAGAGCAGCTTTAAAAGAACAGTAAGATCCCACTATTTTAAACCACCCCAGAGAAGATCCTTTGATAATTTGAAGCATTATCTTATAAGAATTAAATAGTGTACGGCTGAATAATCATGTCTAAAGACACATATATGTCTTCAAAAAGCAGCATATACCTTTGCATTGTCCGACAGTAACAAATCTGATTAATGTTACTGAATTTTCCAGATGTTGAGCTTGACATTTTTGGAACATCTGCAACTGGGGTGGGCAGCTTCCTTTTGTTCACCCTCAAGGCTCAGTTTCATAATGTAACAATCAGCCGAAATGGCTGGTGATTAGACTAACTGTAGCCTCTGAGGGTGAAATCCAGGTCTCAGCAGTGGTCTCCAAAAGTATAAGGGAAACAAACAGCCTTGGCTCCTTGTTCCTGAACTTCCGTGGTGGCCTGACATAATTTCCGAAGGGACTCCAAGTCCTGCGCAGTGAAGTTAACAGCCTGGGAAGGATCCATTCTGAGGCTGTCTTCCTTACCTTATTACAAAACAGAGGCTGACATTGAGCCGCGAAGCACTGGGTGACCCCATTTCTACACATGCATTTGGCACAGGAACTCAGTGGCCAGTCCTCCCCATCCTGAAACACACGGCCTTCGTAGGAACAGGACTCTGGAAGGTCAGAGAAAGAAAAATTACTGGGGCGATTGCACTTGCTGATCCCAGGGCTGATGCATGGGTGTGTGGCCAGTACAATCACATGGGGTCCCATGTTGGGACCCAGTACAAAGAAGGACGCCCCATTCTTAGGGTTTAATGCTTTGCAGTTATTGTACAGAGTTCTTAATAACTCTCCATTTTGTAAGGGAAGTCCAATGAGCATGCACTGGGGTTCAGGGTCTCAGCTGGTGCACAGTCCCACCTCCCACTTCCTCTTTGCCTTTTTGGGATGAGCTCTCCACCTCCTGCTCCAAAACCTGCCGCCCTCCACCACCCGGGGGCCTGGATGTGGTGCCAGGGAAGTACATGTGTCCTAAGCACCAAGTAGCAGGGTGGGATCCTGGGAGCCCATGGAGGACTCTACCCACCCAGCAAGTATCTCCACACCTGAAGGAATATGATATAAAATAGCAAGTTGAAAACAGGACAGGTTGAAAAGTCCACAGAAGGAAAGAAAAAGCATCCCCCGCACCCCTGGCTTTTTGCACAAGGCGCCAGGCACTTTTTCATTTTGCACACCACCCCGCAAATTATGCAGTTGGCCCTGGCTGATCCTCCAGTCTCTCCAGACAAAATGCTTCCAATGAGTCTTTCTCATGGAGGCCAGCAAGAAAGCCTCCTAAAACATGAGCCAGGACCCCACAGACTCACACTGCCCACTCTCCACTCCACCCCTAAACCCTATGGGGTTCAAGCATTTTTATTTGCAGGGTAATTTGACTTAAAGCAGCTGCCAGTCCCTTTCTGGTGAGTGAATCAGAAAGGCACGAGGCAAGCATTCTACTTCCATCATTTCCTCACATGCTATTTAATCCCTGGAATGGTTCTCCAGGAGAAGAGCTGGCCAGAAATGGAATAATTGGGGATCAGAAAGAAACCAGAGGTCTTTTTAAAGGGAAAAGACAAGAAGAGTAGAGCTTCCAGGTGCCATTAAGTAAAAAAAAAAAAAAAGAAAAGAAAGAAAGAAAGAAGGATTAGCTATTACTTGCCAGGAAAGAGCATAATGCAGCCATGACAACAATTCACATTGATTGTGAAGGAAGGGGACATATATCCGTAAATGCAATAAAAGTGGTACTTGGACCAGGAGTGAATTCCAAGGAGAGGGCCTGGCAGTGTGCTGCTGGCCTGCCGAACTGTGCCTTGGTTTGGAGGCAGGCATGATCTCCACAGCGAAGATGCAATAAAGACAGATGAAGTACCTGCTTCCTGCTCTGTGTGTCTTGGAGAAAAATGTTATGCCATCTCAAAGACCAGCCAGCAGAATTAGTGCCAGTGATACCACATTCAGAGAGATTTGTTCGTTCTCCTCTCCGCCAGGAGCCCGGAGGAACTACCTTGGTGTTATGGAATCACATCAAAGGATCTTGTCCCTCCTTCCTTTCCTTCTCAGGAGCTATGAATGCAGAGGGATGCACCTGGCCATGGCAAAATAGGTAAATCAGGGACTTGCAGAATGCTAAGTTTGGGAGGAAGCTTAAAGATTTGTTCCAACCTCACTCTTTGCAACATCCCTTCCTGCCAAGTGCAAGGCTCCGTCTTGTTCCAATAAGAAATGGGGTTGGGAATCTTTGAACCACATTGAACGTGAAAGAGAAGAGTTGGGGTGTCACCGGGTGAACCTCAAAGGCAAAGCGGATCTCTTTTTACAAGCTCATACTCACTCCCAGGGCCCACACAGATGGGGCAGCAGCTTCCTTCAGGGATGAATTCCAGCTCCTGGTGTCCACACAACAGCGGTGGGCATGGTTGGGGACTACATCGGACTTCTCCGTGAGTGCAGGAGCACACACTACACACAGAGGAGGCCCACTCTGTCCCATGCTGAGTGCCGGGGTAGGGGGGGGGGGGCGAGAAAAAGAAGGTTATTGCTAGAATATACGTTTTCATTTGGCCAAACAAAAGCCAACCTTTTTAAATGAAGGATGGAGCCCAGGAAAGATGGAAGAAGGCTCTAAACTTGCAAGATTAAGACCAGGGTTTGCAGTGTCCCAAGTCTAAAAACTAGCTTTTATTTTATTAACCCTAAGATTATATTTGAAATTTTCAGAAAAGCACAAAAAGGAAATAAAAATTACCCAATCCCATCACTTAAAAATTCTATAAAGCCCAGAGTAAAATTCACACACTTACACATACAACTACTTAATATTTTGTAATGATTATATTGTTTTCAATAGCTTTCTCACTTCTTTCTTTCCTTCAGCTCACCTTCCCTCTCTTCCTCCCTCCGTGACCCCTCTCTCCTTCCTCCCAATGACCTCATGGTCCTGGGGAAAGTGTGACAGCCAGCAGGAGGCACCTGCTCCATCCAGTTCTCACACAAACTGCAGAGTCCACTCATTCCCTGTGAGAGTGCCCATCGACACTTAGAGAACGCTCCCAATCCACTTTAGACTGGGATACAGCATTCCCAAAGCTAGCACTGTCTCAGTGATCTAACAGAGCCCTGTTTTGAGTTACCATATGATTTACTGAGTACCCAAAATATCTAAATGGGCCACTCTCAGGTGTGATGCAGAGTAAGAGGAGGTGAACCCTAAATGTAAAAAGCTACAAATATGTTGATTGCTTAGGGAAGTAGCTGTCAAAATATGTTCTCACGGGCAGAATGAAATAATGGTGGCCTTTTATAAGATGTAGGGGAAAAAATTAGCTTAATGAATGAAGTTTTCCTCCTATACGATTTTCTTTAATACTGGAACCTCCTTTCTTTGGCCTCTGTTAATGTAGTATAGACTTCTATTAAAAAAACATCACACATTCCCGGTGCTCAATCACCTAATGTAATCTGGGGATTACAACTGTGTCACTGAGAAGCATAGAAAATGAAGTCCTTTTGCTTCTGCACAAGCCAGCATCCAGCATAATTATTCATCTCTCTCAAACACAAAAGAACTCTGTCTTACCTAAGCAAGTCAGTACCTCTTTATTTGGCAAATGGCTGCAACATTGCAAGCACTGCCCATCTTTCATTTTGGAATTACTAATAACCCGTGCTATTATTGTAGCCATGGTAATAATAGGTAGTCACAGTCATTTAACTATTTGGGAACTAAGCCCTCACCTTCCTGTCCTGAAGGTTTCTGTCCTCTAGGTGGCCTTACTGGGAGCACAGGGGGCAGCAATGCAAGTCATGTGCTAAGTCCAACAAACCAAGGATTTCCTGGGATGCGTACGTGTTCTGGAATCCCAGCTTAGCCCAGACTGCTTTGGGGACTATGGGTCAGTGACTTAATCTTCCTAAATTTCAGTTTCCAGGTAGCTGATTAAAGAGCCAACAAGAGGGGGTGGCAGGTAGAAGATGCTCAATTCTCTCCCCGATTTCCCCAGCATGAGTCCCTGGCCTTCCTCCCCATGTTCACACCGACAGTGCCAGCTGTGGTGGTGGGAATGGACATGCATGCCAAGACCAAGTCCTCTCCCATCAATTTTCACTTCTGCTATAATTAAACACAAAATTTCAAATGTAGTACAGCATACAGATGGGCAAGCCCACAACTTGCTGATAGGCCTAAGCATAAAAGCTAAGCACGACATTTCAAGAGAAAAAATGACAGGTCTGGTGAGATAAAATTTTAAAAGTCTGTCAAAAATACATTCTAAACAAATTTAAAAGGCAATGACAAACTGATTTAAAGACTGAAAATTAAATTAATTAAAACAAAACTGATATCTAAAAGTACTGACAAACAATAGGAAAAATCTCAATGGAAAAAAAAATGGCAATAAGCTTATAGAAGATTCAACTTTCTTAATTGCAAAGAAATAATAATGAAAATAACATTGGATATTATTTAAAATCAGGTAAGGGAAGAGTTAAAATTCACAGTAGTTAGTCCTGGAAGCTGCAGTGGAGGGTGTTTCTCCCACCCACAGCCTTCCTCACTGTAGCATGGGAATAACTCAGCCAGGTGGGGCCTGTGCTCTCTGTGATATCCCCCACTGGGTTTATCATTAGACACAGATGATTGAAAATGCATTTAATAATGACCATAGATGTTACAGCCTCAATACTCAAAACCTTTAGATGCTTTGACCTACTAATTTCACTTTTAAGAAGTTACATGAAAAAAAAAATGATCAATGAAGCACATAAAAGTTTAAATACAAAAAATTCCATTTCACTGTTCTTTATAGTAAAATTAGAAATATTTTAGTGAAAACTGGAAGCTACCCAAATGCCTAATAATAGGAAATCATGTTCTCCAAGAATATGCTAGGTAACTATTTAAACATAATATTATATTTAAAATGCAAGATATAAACTGTGTACACAGTATAATTACAACTATGTAAGCCCTATGTCTCTATCTATCCATCTATCTATCTCAGTATCTACCCATCGACACTGCCACCCCCTCTCCAAAAAACTGAAAGAACAGTAACGGTGGTTTTTAGAGTTTGGGGATTACTAGTGGTTTTTTTCCTCTGCTTTTGTATGCTTTTCTATTTTCTAAATTTTCATCAATAAACATTTTTACTTTTGTCATCAGAGAGCAAATTACTGTTTAAAATATATAATGAATCATTTATATATCTTAAGTAAAGTAAAATTTGAAGGCTGCATATAAAACAACTTAAAATGTACTTCTTTATTACAAATTAGGAGATTGCTTCTAAACATCTAGTCATTTCACTTCATTAAAACAAGAGCATGATTTCTTTACTACTCAGAAACACTGTCATTTCTGAAACATTTGCAATCACACCACCTTTCAGACAGAGACCACAAAAATTAATTATAACAACAATCTGTCAATCACCAGAAGAGTTTCCTCTGTAAAATGAGAGGGCTGTGTTCGCTAATCTCTCCAGCACTTTTAAACTCTCTAATGATGTAAATCTATTATCTAACTCAAGAGACATAAAACTAAGCAGGGGATTCCCTCTTCACAACAAGCTGGAGAACTATGGGAATAACATGGAATATTCAGCAGGAAAACCGTGTGAAAGCCACAGAATAAGCGCCAGAGGGTGATCCAAAGTGCACAGAGTAAAGGGATTACTCCCATCTCTCACTCAGGGTCAAGTCACAGAAGTCCCCTCCTTTTCATCGCCTACTCCTGTCCCTAAGGCAGTGGACCTCTCTCACCGAAGGGAAATTAGGGATCAAGGGGTTCATCACGTGCTAATAGATAGAAAGATGGATGGATAGATAGATGATAGATAGATAGATAGATAGATAGATAGATAGATAGATAGATAGATAGATAAATAGATAGATGATAGATAGGTACTATAGACACATAGATATAATTTCAGTGCTCTAATACCTATTTACAAAAGCCTTATTTATTTTATGGGCACCTGCAGCAGCAAAGAGAGCTTTGTAAAATCAAGGAGTAACAGCTCTCCAATGCCACCCACCCAAAAGACCCGGGTTTATCTGTGCCATCTTAACCTCATGGATACTTTTAGAAAACATGAGTTTTTGACAATGGGAGAAAAGCATTCTGCAGACATCTTAAATATATTCTTTTGTAAATCCTCACCTGAGGATATTTTTTCCATTGATTTCAAGACAGTTGAAGGGAGTGGGGGGGATGGGAGGTGCAGCGAGAAACATGGACATGAGAGAGACACATTAATTGGTTGCCTCCCTCAAGGGCCCCTACTGGAGCTGGGGAACCTGCAACCAAGTTACGTGCCCTTGACCGGGGAATCAAACCCGCAACCCTTTGGTCCACAGGCTGATGCTCTAACCACTGCGCAAATCGCCAGGGCTTAAATATATTCTTATGCACAGCCAACCAACAAGTCAGCTCGGCTGTTGATATAATTCCAAAGGAAAGATAAGGTCATAAAGTATTTGCCTCACTTACTGTCGGAGCAACAAAATAATTTTTCTTCATATAATTTGTTCCCGTTATGAAGCAATAGAGGTAGAATACTAAATATCTGGCAATGTTCAGTGCATATTATAATTACATCCTCTAGGTTGAGAAGAACAAGGCTGCAGAATTCAATACTCATTTCTTCCCCCTCACACATAAATTAGTTCTCCTTTTAGCCTCAGAGCAGGCAACGTGAACAAACCTCTCCCGCCGCACTCCTCTATTCAGTCCTATGTGGGCACCAGGGCGTTACCACCTGCCACTTCCTTTTTTTAGTGTATCTTCAAGCATTATTTTTCTCTGACATGATATTATCTGGTGCTGGTATAAATTAGTGCAGAGGAGAACAAAGGGGATTAATGGTCCTTTCCCCTCTCTTTCACAAGCTAATTTGTGGGGAAAAGAACAGGGGGAAAGCATTCCAGCACTCTTTAGGAAAACATATTTCAGGCTTGTCTCCCTGTCTGGTTGGCAAGGCTGGGCAGAGATCCAAATGCTAATTTGAAGGGATAGCTTTGGGGAGGTCATGGATGAAACAGTCCCCCAAATGCTGGCGGTAATAAGCCCACGTAAAACTGTCAAATCACCTGCAGTCAGCCAAAAGGCTCAAGTGTTTTCCTCCCTCCAGGGAAAATGTTGGGACTTGTCTGGACTTGCTAGAATGCCAGTTGTATAAGATGCTGCTGCCCTGCAGGCAAAGGAGGTTCTCTAGCGGGAGGCGAGGTTGCTCACTCAGAGCAGGGCCTCTTGCTGCCCTGAGCTCTACCACCCCTGACTTTCCTTCCTTTCAACCCTGTTCTCTGGAGACATTTCCACTGGTTCCCCTCCTGCCACACTCTATCCTAAAGCTTCTTCTAAATCTCTCTTAGGGGAAAGCTTTTACCGCAGATCACAGTTCCTAAGTTCCTAAAACACCAGGCTATTTTATAGCTCCTGGGAGTGAGTCTCCATAGCCTGCCCCATGGGATGCAAGCCAGAGGCTAGAGAGGAAAGTGCTCTGGAAACTGCTTACCAACAAGCTGAATGGGGTGGGAGGTGGGAGATAGGGGATGGGGCACGGGGGTGGGGGGTGAGGAGTGAGGGGGAAAGGCTCCAAGATTCAGGGGGGAAAATCACCTGTGATGCACGTGATAAGGTGAGACTCACAGCAAACCCAGCAAAGCATTTAACCCACTCAAGAAGATAAACACTATTAAGAAGGATGTGGCAACAATCTAGAGGAAGTGAAGAAAGAAAGAGAGGAAGGAAGAACAGGAAGACTAGAAACATGAGCATTTTAACTTTATTAAGACTAAAGTTAGGAGACTCTGTCTTGACTTGAAAATAAATCATTCTTCCATCTCTATTTGAAGAAGTAGAGATTTTTTCCCCCTTAAACTACAGTTCCTTAAATACAGCCCTTTTCTCAGTTACATCCGTACCAGAAATATCATTATAGCATTTTCTGAGGGAGTGTATTTTGAAAGTTGCATATGGAAAAGGGCATGTGGATATGTTCTGACCCAGTTTAGAGCTTTCCACGTGATGTGTTATAGTGGAAGGGGTAAACCACGAGGGAGGCGGGCAGAAGGAAGACTTTCTGAACTCTCCCAGAAAAAGTAGGCCAAGCGGATCTCCAACTAACCTATCAGCAGGTCTGCGGTCCAACGACCAATATGCCCTGGGACAAGTACATGGATGAGCTGAAAGAGATGTACCCATTGTCTGAGTCCTCCAGGCATCAATGTTTATTGAGCAGCTACTCTGGGAAAAGTTCAGTGCTAAGCGCCAGGTTAGGTGGGATGCAAGGAAGATCACTCTAAAGATATAGAAAATGTCAGTGTTCTCAGGCCTCTTACATCAAGATAGGAAGCCTGCACATGTGCACAAACGTAACATGAGAGCAAAATGTTAAGTGTCAGTATAGTGGTCCATGCAGAGTTAACGAACTCTGTTTTCCCATGTCCCTGGTACCAGCTCTTATTTGAGACGTCTAATGTTCCCCAGTTCCTGATCTTATTTTGACCCTATGCGCTCCTTCCCTTGAATGACTTAGCTTGGTGTTTTTGACCTTGAACCACCCACCTAATACAATCGTTATGAAAAGGCATTATTTCCATCACCGGTCTGTCCTGCAACGCCTTCCGTTTCACATGGATCCTCTTCCGTGGAGGGCAAACCTTACATCACCCAACATAACACAGACTGAATCGAGCAGCACAGAGGATACGTGCTATGAAGACATTCCCGACATAGATCCTGCCTGGCTGCCTTCCAGCAGCCCATTGTGCAGAAGTGAAAGAGCGGCTTCCTCAGGTAAGGCAGAGACAGTGGCTCAGGTGAGATGATCCCGTCCCACGGGGACAGGGCATTGTCCTTGCCGAGTTTTAGGTCCGCACACTGAATAGCAGCCGAGAGTGGATATTATCAAATCCTGTTAACCTCTGCTCTCTCCTGAATGGGTAGAGGCACTAACTTGGAGAAAGTTTTGTATCAGGTGGAAGATGAGGATTAAAGCAAAGAGCTTCTTTCCATCACATTCAACTTCACCTGCTGCCTCCGGGTAACATTTAGTTATGAGTAAAGATGAACTAACTGTAACCATTCCATTTTCATAATTTCTATTATAAACCTGGCAATGGTACTTCTAAATCAGCATTTAGTAGCTCAAAATTAATCCCAAATGATCTGAAATGAGAAAGTGTAATAAAGGAATTTTAGGACCAATTTCTAGTACTGTGATTCTAAACGGGGGTAGCTGAGCATTTTGCCCCTTTGGGGAAATTTGGCCATGCATGCAGACATTTCTGGTCATTAGACTGGGGGCGGGGGTACTGCTAGCATCTAGTGTGTAGAGGCCAGGGATGCTGCTAAATTTCTTACATGCATAGGACAGCCCCCACAACAAAGCTTAAAATGTCAATAGTCCTCAGGTTTAGAAACTCTCCCCTAAGGGAAAGAAGACCAGGGTTCTAGGTCAGGTTATCCCACTATTTGCAATACCACATTGGGCAAGTACTTAAGCTCTTTGCAATTCAAGTGTTTCATCTTTAACACTGGAATAATAATATCTGCTCTACTCACCACTCAAATGAAAAAAATGGTATGTGGTATATAAAACCGAGTTGGCACTTTTAATATTTAGCATCACAACTTCTTCAACATCAACATTCTCAGGCAACCCTTTACACAGACACAAATTCAATCTATGCATATTTACATAGGGTCTAAGGAATAAATAGGGCAGTTTTAATCTTATTCAAGAAACCCAAATGCCTGTGGAAAGTCAAATGAGCTTCCGGTCCTCCAGAGCCCAGACAAAGGGAAAAAACACCTCTCTTGACAACACAAGGTTAGCATTCAGTCTCCCCTTGTCAATGATCTACAGACAGAGAATCACCCCTGGGTCAGAAAACACTTACCGCATAGATTTTCTCTTCGTGATGGCAAGACCCACGAGTCGTGGACACACACTCGGGGCAGCACTGGTTGGCGGCTATTTGAAGCCCTTCTCCCTGTGCATTTAAAAACAGCTCAGTGTTAAATAGCGGCAGCACTCATAATGGTTCTTTGCACTTTAGCCATCTCGGATGCACTGAATCTCATATGTTTCCACAGGTGACAATAATAGACAGGATAAACCAAATAAACAAACAAAAGGGATTCTCTCTGTCAAGACGAGCTTCATCAAAGATAAAATGAACCCCCTTGTGGAAGAAATTTCATTGGAAATTGTCTACGTCTTTTCACATCTAACGAAGTGAAGAATTTTGTTCACTAGAAATGCTTCATCTGAGTGTCACATAAGAAAAGCAGAGAGGGTGAGAGAAGAACTGTATCTTGACCTGGGTAGGGGTGAGGGGTGGCCACAGAGCTGGTGGCCCCAGGTCTTCCAGATCTCCTAGAGAGGTCAGATGCAGTCAGCCTCTATGAGGGGAGGGGGCGCGGCTGAGATTCTGAGGTTCACTTTTACCAGGGACTCGGAGAGCAAGGCAATACTGAAGGACAAAGCTGGGAGAGGAAACAGCATTGTTGGGGTATCATGTGTACTGTGGTGAGCTGGCAGAATTCATGGGCTCCAGGAAAGACCTACATTGCTTTTCAAGACTTCCATAATGGCAATTGTGTTTCCTAACAAGATGCGATACTATCAAGAGAATGTGCTACCAGGAGACACCCCAGGAGTTATTGGGAAGTTGTCACATTAACTAACCATCCATTTGCCGCTGTGAGTAATCCATTTATCTAAGTTATTAAAACTATGGTGCAAAGAGCTGATGTTTGTCTTTGTGGCCAGTGAGTCTCCTGTTCAATCCTCTGCTTTGTCTTGTTCCTCCACTGCATATATCCTAGCGTTTCCTCAATCTTGAGATGTGGCAGAACAGGCAATGAGTGATTTCAGCCAAAAATGTTAGGAGATCCTACATCAGCCAAGAAATCATAACTGTTCACAGAATAAAAGTCTACAAAGAATTCAGCTGCTGGAATGGGAAAAAAAAAATGTGTGTGTGTGTGTGTGTGTGTGTGTGTGTGTGTGTGTGTTCATGTTTCCTTGTTATTTTGGGCTGCTTCTATTTAAAAAATTGAGCATACAAGAAAATTGTAATTTTATATAACTACATTCACAAGAGTGGGTGAGCAATGGGACTACGATTATCAATCCATAAAGCAGATAAATACACCAGTAACAGTAATCACCAAATTCTTCCTACTTGCTTGATAAAGGATAAACATAAGATATGGGATTTTATAAAATTCTACATACTATGCAATGTTAATGACTTTCCAGAGAAGTGTCCTCTGAACCCCAAGAGAAACCACACTTGTATAATTCCCACTAAGATAGTCAAATGTGGAAACTACATTAGCCTAATTTGCACTAAGAATTTCATATAAATAGAAAATGAGATAAACCAACTGTTTATATTCTAATATGGAAACAGAGAGCAAGGGGAACAAGCAGGTAGAATGGGAGATTTCAAGGGATATTATATGCCCCGATGTTAGTTTTCTTTGTTTTTCATAAAAACTAATTTTCAGATATGGCCCTCAAACCTCATTTCATAAATATACAATCCCTTATTTATGAGTGGCAATGAGGGGTTTCCATCTTGAGTCTATCTATTGAACTTCTGGTTGAACATGAAAGATGATTTGGAGCTAATGGAAGAGCAAAATAATTTGCATGTGGGTGCTTAGAGGAGAGACAGGGAGTTCTTGCTACCTCACTGTGAAACCTTGCACAGCTGTGTGAGCTGTGGGCTACATGGAACACATAAGCCTACTGCCCTCCAGGCTTTGCACTGCGGAGCACTGGGAAGTGGCCACGTGGGCAAGACATCAATGAAGATCTCTAGGGGAGCTGGGCAAGATTACCTGTGTAGGATCTAGAAGAACCAATTAACAATAATTATGATGGTAATTTGATAATTATAGCTAACACTTATTGAGTACTTAAAATAGCCAGGTATGCAAAAGGAGGTTTACAGTTGTTCATACAGAAAAATATATAATACAAGAATCCTAGATAGTAAAAGCCTAATGTGCAAATCAACTAAATGGTGGAACGACTGGCTGAATGACTGGTCACTATGACATGCAATGACCACCAGGGGGCACACGCTCAACGCAGGAGCTTCCCCCAGCCCACAGGCCCCAGGCCAGCCAATGTGGGTGCCAGCGGGGGCCCCCGATCACCCTGCCATTTGCCTCCCAGAGAGAGGCGACCGGCAGCAGCAGGGGGTGGGACCGGTGAGTGGGCAGCACCAGGCCGGCCAAGGCAGGTGCCAGCAGGGGCCCACCCATCACCCTACTGGTCACCCCACAGATTGGCCCTGATTGCCAGCCAGGCCTAGGGACCCTACCCATGCACAGATTTTGTGCACTGGGCCTCTAGTAAATAATGATAGAAGATAAACTCTGTGTTTCATGCACTCACAACTGTAAACCTACTATTGCCCACCATACATGTACACATATATGTGTGTATGTGTATATATATATATGTATATGTATATATATATACATAGTGTATGTATATGTGTACATATATATATATATATATATATTTTTTTTTAATTCTCACAACAACTTGATTAGGTAAATACTATTATCTGCATTGAAGCTTGCAGCTGAAACCCCATTCCATGTACTAATACAGTTGTTCCTTTTCATGGCATTGTCCTCTGTACGTAGATAGTCTCCAGAAATCCTTAAGAGGATTTGTTCTGACAGGACTGGTTTCTAACTGCCTCTGTTTTTATTAATTTGAGGGGGGGGGGAGAGGGAAAGAGAGAGGGAGAGAGGGAGAGAGAAATATGAATGTGAGAGATGTTGCCTCCCATAAGCGCCTTGACTGGGGATAGAACCCACAACCTAGATATGTGCCCTGACCAGGAATAGAACCCACAACCTTTTGGTGTACGGGACAACACTACAATAAACTGAGCCACCTGGCCAGGGTTACCTTTTACCTGCTGATCGTGTCTTTCTAATCTTCCTAGGTTCACCTCCCCTTAAATTTTTGTGTTCCCCAAATTCCATCCTTGGCCTTGTACTTTTTCCCCCCACACAATCTCTTTGGATGATCTCATTAATTCTAAAAGTTTGCACTACTATCTATATACTAATCATATCCACATACTGCCTCCAACCCTATCTTCTCTGAGATTTAGACTCACACCCAGCTGTCTTTATGAAATATCCACTTGGGGTTTCCATGGACACTTCAAGCTCAATGCGCCCCAAACTGAAATCATCATTTCCCTCCCAGATGGGATGCTTTCCTTCACTCTCCTGTATTCTCAATATCAGTTGATGGCTCAGCTAACCAACTAGTCATCAAGTCATAAATATGGGAGTCATCTCTCTGTTTCCTTTCCCTCGCCCTCCTCCTTTCACCCAGTCCTGCTGATTTATCACCTAAATATTTCTTGAGCCTGCCCTTTCCTCTTGCTCCCGACACTACCACTGTTCCCGATTTAAGTACTCTCCCTCTCACCTGGATTAATCTCACAGCCTCTGAACTCATCTCCTCATATCTAACATTATGTATTATTTTCTAAAAACCAGAGAGAGATTTCTGAAAGAAAAGCTGGCTATTTACCCATATGCCTGAAACCTTCATTAGTGTTTAATTATCTGAAAAATAAAATTCTAAGCTTCAGAGTACACCATACAAGGCTCTCCATAACTTTAACTTACCAACTCTCTGGCCCCATCTCTAATTCGTTCATATGGTCAGTGAAATAATATTTACTGATGCCTACCATGTGTCAGTTGCTATTGTAGGTGTTGAGGATATAATGTGAACAAAAGAGACAGTAAACAAGAATGGTAAGTAAAATATAGAGTATGTCAGAGAGTAGTGCATGCCAAGAAGAAAACTAAAGCATGGAAAAGGGAAAAGAAAGGTGTGATATGGGATGGAGGATTGCAACTTTAAATAGAAAGATATTCAGGCAAAACATAAAGGAAGTAAAAGATCAAAGCATATATATATATATATATATATATATATATATATATATATATATATATAATCTCTGTAGGAACAACAGAGCAAAGGCCCTTTGGCATAAGTGTGCCTGGCATAGCCACTCAACAGCAAGCAGGCATGATGTCTAAAGCAGAGAGAGCAAGGGAGAGAACAGTTGGTTAATTAATAGGGTGCAACAGCACCTTAAAGGACACTGTGAAGAGTTACTGTGAGAAGAGAAGCCATTGGAAGCCACTGGAGCGGTTTAAGGAAAGAAGCAACATGATCTGACTTCAATTTTGGTAGGATCATCCTGACTACTATATCAAGATTACAGTGAAATAGGCAAGTACAGAAACAGTGAAACAAGTTAAGAGGTTAGTGTGAGAATGAAGCAAACGACGGTAACAGTAAGAGCCAAGAAAGAGCAGAGAAGCCATGTGGAATGTACTGTTTCATGAAGAGCTGGCAGGTTTGCTAATGATGTGGGATGTGGGAGGAAGTAGGGAGCTCAGGATGATGCTGTTTGCTGGCCTGAGGAAGTGGACGAAGGGAGCTGCCCTTTACTGAAATGGGAAAAAACAGGAGAGGAACAAATGAGGAAGGCATAAAATCACATTTGGTATAGAACAAGGGTCAGAACTTTTGTCTGCAAAATATTTTTGCCTTTGATCTACGTCATAACTACACAATTCATCACTATAATGCAGTCATGGCAATATGTAAATAGATGAGTCTGTCTGTGTTTCAATAAAACTTTATTCATGGACGCTAAAACTTGATTTCATATAATTTTCACATCGTGAAATATTGCTCTCTGTTGATCTTTTCCAATCATTTCAAAATGCAAAAATTATTGTTTGTTTGCAGTCATAGAGGCTAGATTCTGTTGGTGGCCCCCTGGTATAGAACACATTTAGTTTTCAGTGATACAGTCTGTATCTTATAACAGTGAGTTCAAGGCTTCTGCTGTGATACCACAATTATTCATGTGACATGGAAAAGGGCATGTTTTCATTACCATTACACAATCAGCTCAGATTTTGACATGAATTACTCAGCAAGCTAAACAGTGATCTTTTAAGAGTGTTTACTCCATAAAATAGAAAGCTCTATAATATACAACAAAATATTATCAAATTTACCAGCGCTTGATGTATAACCAACTTCTCAGGAATATACACACAGAAATTGAGTAATACCTTAAAGGTATATAGAACCTTCACTCCAAAGTTAGAAACAGAAATGTATTAGCAGTAGAGGGTATGAAAGCTCAAGATTAATTATTGTGGGGGGAGCAAGAAAACTAGAAAAAATAAACTGTGAAACTGACAGAATGCTTTTTCAGAACAAATAATTGGTCTTCTCCAGGGAGTTTCAAATGTTCAAATTTGAAACTTAAGCTCTTTTTATTTTAATAGACTCACTTTAAAAACAAAAGAGTCGGCACCTAAAAAAATATTCTAACAGCATAGATGTGTAGTTAGAAAAAAAAACTGAAAAAATTTAACAGAGGGACAAGATGAAACATTCCTCAGACACTTAGTCAAATAACAGAAACTTCTGAGTCAGAGCCTCTCATATTCTAGGGAGCCCAAAGGCAGCACAATTATACAATCAGAACAAATAATGTTTTTAGAAAACCATCTTTAAGAAGTTGACCCTGACTTTCAATCCATTCAGTGGCTGATAAATGCTGTGGTTAGTATCAAGTAGCCTTGGCAACTGTCGAACCCAGGAAAGTCTCTGGGTGGCAGTTGGTTTATTAACTGCATAACCATGGTTAAGCTGCTTCAATCCCTAGGCTTCACCTCCCTGTCTGTAAAGTGGGGATAAAGACATCTACCCCACATAACAGTAAATGGAAGAGTATTTGTCAAACCTTTAAAAGAGTGCCTGGTCCAGAGTACTGAATGCCCAATAAACAGAAATTAAGAGATTCTTAAATATGATATGCAAAAATTATCTCCCATGTTTGATAAAGTTTCCAGTTAGTTTGGAATAAAAAACTAGGTGGCTGAAAAAAATGCCAAAACCCTACCCTTTCACTGACTTTACCAATACATTTAGTACACATTTAGCACATCATACCTTCTCGAAGGCACACTGAGGGTTTCTGCAAACAGCAGGTTTGCAGATAACAATATCACCATGGCAACGGCAATTCTGGCACGAATCGGGCTTCCAAATTGTGGCATCCTGCAAAGAAGCATAAGCTCTGAGTTAAAAACTGATCAGTCAAGTATGAACACACAACAGCACCTTCAACGGCCCTACAGCCGGAACAATTAAAAGGCAAAGGAAAAGTCACAGGCACGCATCATGCTTACTGGGTACTGATTAAAAGCAGTATAATCCATTTCACCACAGTCAACCCACGTAGCCCACGACAAGGGCATGCAGCAGAGAGCTGTCGATACCCAGAGTAAAAACCATCGATTGACCTGAAACGTCAGGGGGACAAGCTGCTCCCTGACTTGAAGTTTCTCTTTGCTATTAAGCAGCAGAAACCTTCAGAGCCTGTTTAAAGGAAAACGACACTTGGACAAGCACTAGCCAGCATTTTCCAGCTCTTTGCTACTACACACTTGAATGCTCATCGGAATCAAGAAGGACCTGAGTAAGTAGTTCAATGTCTTTCAGGCAGATCAACCAACACACTGAGTGCCTATTATGTGTCCAGCTGTATGCCAGGCATAAGGGGGTATAAATAAAGCACCATCCATAGGACCTCACAAATTATTTTGGATTATGCACATGGGGATATTAAATAAACAAAAATAGATGACACTATGTTAGTTCTCATCAAATTGAAAAGCAAAGTAAGCATCATAACAGAAAAGTAAAACTGGGCTCAGTACAAAAAGGACTTAGAAATGTCCTTCCTATTTCCCACCTTCCATCATGCTGAACCCGTATTTCAATGTGTCCATCTGAAGCACCTTTGAGCCCAACTATAGCACAGAACCCCAGAGACCAGTCTCTGTCCTTTGCAAGGCTGCTCAGTTGGCTTCAAATTGACCCTACTGAAATATATTTTCTCAGAGATTTCCTAACCTAATTTCCTATTTTGTATGGGTTGAAAACAGCCATACTGTTGGCTGAGTTTTAAACACTCAGCCTCTTTTAAGAGGGCTGTCTGTGTTATTCTCTGATTTAAAACTACGATGTCTTTCACCTTTACCTCTGGTGGGATAAAGCACAGACGCCATGATCAGGCACTCGCCTCTCTCCCGGGCCTCGGCCAGTCTCACAGTCCTGAGATTTATATCCTTCGCTTAAGTTGGCCAAGCCATTGGACAGCCCCAGCCTCCCTTATCTGTCCCCACTCCTCCTTCACTTCCCCAGAGACAGTCTGCAAACCAGCATGCTTCTTTTAAGCCTCAACCTCAAGGATTAATATTTCCTATCCCTTAACCCTGCACATCACATACACACACACACACACACACACACACACTCAGGTATGGCTCTTCAGTGATTCTCTGTGACCTCACTGTTTCCTGCATTCATCTACTTTCCTGTTAGCTTGCTAGACCAGAATGTAAGCCCTCAAAGCAGGCACAGTCCTTGGCTGGCCTCTGTAGGTTCTTTATAAGCCAAGGTGCACAGTTCATTAAGTTGCTTAGTAAAGACACTTTCCTTCTTTTCTAAAGATTCTCATCCTTTTTTCCTCAGTCAAGCAAATGAAGTGTTATTAGAATTCTTTGGCGCAGAGTCAGAGCAGTGTCCAAGCTCCTGACAAGTCCTCAGAACACTAGCATTCGACTTGAACTGGATGAGCTGGGAAGCCTGCAGATGCTAGCAACAGACACTTTCACACCGCTAGGCTGAACACACATGCAATGGTTAATGTTATGTGTCAACTTGGCTAGGATATGGTGTTCTATTGTTTGGTCAAACACCAACCTAGATGTTGCTGTGAAGATGTTTTGTAGATGTCGTTAACTTACAATCAGTTGATTAAGTAAAGGAGGTTACCCTTGATAACCTGGGTGGGCCTCATCCAATCAGTTGAAGGCTTACAGAACAAAACCAGAAGTTTCCTGGAGAGGAAGGAATTTGGTCTCAAAACTGTAACACAGGAATTCTGCTGGAATTTCCATACTACCAGCCTGCCCTACAGATTTCAAAATTTCAGACTCAAGACTGTAACTTCAACGCTTGCCTGAATTTCCAACTGGCCAGTCTATAGGCTTGGAACTTGCCAGTCCCCACAATTTTTGCACAAGCCAAGATACATACGTCTTTTCTTGGTTCTGTTTCTCCGCAGGACCGTATCAGACATATCAACAATGTACTGATTTACATGGATGTGCACAACATTCCCACGCAAAATGAAGTCATCCTTTTAGGCTGAGAAATGTTAAATGCATACATCACCTCTCAGGGAATGTGCTTCAGAAACAAAGTCATTTAAGAAATATAAAGTGCATCTGAAGTGAGATTACATTCCCAGTAGCCAATTCACAAAAAATCAGAATCGAAGCAAATGAGCACTAGAACCTGACTTGCAAAACCTCTGAATCTCTTTCTCTTTATTGTTATAGCTCATTCCTCTGAAATTGGCAATAGTGTGCCAACTATATTGACTCTTCACCCAAAGAGCAATGACAAGTGGGTGAGGAAAAACAAATTCCATCCCCAAGCACAATGTAATATATCTTTCCTGCTGATTTCAAGAAAACAATATTAGTTTGAGGATACAGATTAAATAAAAATGACAACTTCACAAAGGCAGCCACTACCATTTATTGGTCATTACCTTACACTGACTAAGGCCTGACTCTTGGAGCAGGAAACACTGATGGAAGGAGGCACTTGTGGTCCTGGAGGAGGGGGCCTGGTGTGCCTTCCCAGCCTCTGCCCTCATGCCAGAGGGCTGGGCCCAGCAGAGATGGACCGAAGTGCACATGGATGCTACCTGTGCAAAGCACTTACCTGCATGACAACCCTAGGAGCTGGCACTATCCTTATTATGACCATTCCCATTTTACAGATGAAGATTCAAGAGACTGAGTAATTTACCCCAGTTCACAAAGCTCCATGGGCTCCAAGAACTCAGGTTGCCTGCACTTGAACCCTGGTGTCACCATTTATTACTGGTGAGGCCCTTATCAAGTTAAGGTGTCTGTGTTCCAGGTTCTTCATCTGTAAAGTAGGAATGACAAAGTATTTAACTCACGGGGTTATTGAAAGGGTGAAATGAGACAATGTATTTAAAGAGGTCTGAATAGTGTCTGGAAGTTACTAAGGGCCCATTACATGTAATTTACTTTAAAAAAAAATACATTTTTATTGATTTCAGAGAGGAAGAGAGAGGGAGAGAGATAGAAACATCAATGATAAGAGAGAATCATTGATTGGCTGCTTCCTGCACACCGCCCACTGAGGATCGGGCCCGCAACCAGGGCATGTGCCCTTGACTAGAATAGAACCCAGGACCCTTCAGTCCACAGGCCGATGCTCTATCCACTGAGCCAGACTGGCTAGAGCTAAATGTAATTTACTTTTAATCCAAATACTTTGTACAATGTCACAGGCATTTAGCAAATATCTTTAAAATTTTTCCTTTTCTCATAGGGAAAATAGTCTCATAAGTCCCTTGACTTTCCCATCGTCCTATTCCAGCCTACTCAGGTAAAACAGAGAGATTATGACTGAATTAGGATCCTAACACTGAGATGACCCAGGACTCTGCAGTCGAAAAGAGGCATGAATCCACAGGTGGCATTTACAGGACTACTCGGGTAACTGGAAGAGCCGCTGACATGGCCATGAATCCATGTCTTCATTTCACGCAGAGGGTGGAGGGCTACACCAGCTCCGTGTGCTCCCTTCTGGTCAGGATGGCTCTAAGGTGCTGCATGTTCACCCCAGATGCAGCATTCTCATACCCAGCGTCCAGTTCTCTGCCCTTCAGTTATTTCCTCAGTGACCCCAGACTCTGAAACAGCCCACGACTCTGTTCAGCAGTTCCCAGTCACTGGACTTGGCTTACTGAACTCTACACAGTAGAGTTCTAAAAACATGGAATACTTTTTCACTTTCGTTCATAGAACCACAATTTTCCTCTATGTTAATTCGATGTTAAAGTTACCTGGGCCCAGGAAGCCTTCCTGAATTTGTTTAATATCTGTCTTTCCACCAGACTATGACTCTTCAAGGAAAGAGATCTCTTTCTCTTTGTCCCCATTACCTAACACAGTTCCTGAGTGTTGGATGAATTCATTAAAGAATGACCCTGAGTACTTGCTTATCCTCAGGATAATATCTATCCATGTGAGCTGAGATACCCCAGTTAGGATGCAAGACATGGATAATGAGATGTTTAAGTGATGTCACTGCAAAATCCCCATAATGTAGAAGGTTATTACTTCACTCAATCAAACTATGTTTGAAGAAAAATTTCCTTCATCTAAGGCATCGGACTTGTCAAAAAAGTACTTATAATAATGTCCTCATAGAGTAAATAATTTATGGTTAATTTTATTTTTAAAGATTTTTTTTTATTGATTTTTAAAGAGAAAGGAAGGGAGGGAGAGAAATAAACATCGATTGGCTGCCTCCTGCACACCCCCTACCAGGGATCAAGCCTACAACCCAGGCATGTGCCCTGACAGGGAATCGAACCAGCAACCTTTTGGTGCATGGGACTACACCCAGCCAACTGAGTCACACTGGCCAGGGCTATGGTTAATTTTAAATAAAGTAAGCCCTTTACCAAGACCTGGACAGATGGCCATATTTTTTTTTAGCTCTAAAACTTTAAGAATCAATTTCTATGGTCCCATAAAATTGCTTTATGACAGTAGGGATACGAGAGTTCCTCAATAGTTGAAACTTTGGATAAAGTCATAAAGACCAAAGAAATAACATTGTAAAATAAGTTTACAGGTTTTCCATGTTACTATTGCAATTCTCTCTTCCAATCTAGCACACTCTGCAAAAGAAATAGTCTTAAAATCGTTTTCCTCTAGAATATAAATTAAAGGATTAGATTTTGACAAAACTAAAAAGCAATCAAAGTATGACCTATTTAAACAGATTTTTATATTTTTAAAATATGTTAATAAAATGTTCTTGCCAATAATATAGTGCCTCCATCCCTAAATATTTTTTTCTTTTATTTAACTTTATTTTTATTGTTGACACTATTATAGATGCCCTTCTTTGCCCATCTCCACCCAGCCCTGGGCCCCCCTTCCCTCTGAACAACACCATGCTGTTGTCTGTGCCTATGGGTTATGCATATATGTTCTCTGGCTAATCCCTTCACCTTCTTTCATCCACTCTCCCCACTCCCCTCCCCTCTGAAAGCTGTCCATCTGTTCATGCATCCATGCCTCTGTTTCTATTTTGTTCGTGAGTTTATTTTATTCATTAGACTCCACATATAAGTGAGAGCATATGGTATTTGTCTTTCTCTGAATGACTTATTTCACTTAGCATAATAATCTCCAGGTTCATCCATGCTGTCACAAAAGGAAATATTTATTTTTAAGTAATAGCAAGATGCTTCAATTAAAAACACACACGTATTTCACTTGGTTAAGTATTTACTAAGCATTTAATTAGTGCTAAAAAGAAACAAGGACTACATCCCTCATCAGTCCTCAATTTCTGGGGGAAATTATTTATAATATTCTATAAGAGCAGTATATAAACTGTTAACATAAATTTTCTTTCATCTAAATGGTATACTAATCCCACTTCAATTATTGATTGATTCATCTCATTTTAAATTCCCTTGGTTCTTAGACCAAAAATGAGAAAGAAGGAACAACGTTCCCCCAAAGCAGTGCTTTCAAGTTATAAAGTAGTATGTAAAATATTCCTCTCTGTAAAAAAAAAAAAAAAAATTACATGCATAGAAACAAAGTATGGAATTATGGAAACCAGTAAGTGAAGGCTAGTCATCCCTAGGCATGGATTCTAGATGATTTTTTTTCCTTTGTTCTTATCCATATTTTCTATTTTTAGTAACAAAAATACAAAATTTAGTGTGATTTTTTGCATATTAAAATTTCCCAGAATAGCATGACCAGTAATAATGGGTACATGTACTTATAAAACCTATTTCTTTAAATAAAGTATTTTCACAAAAATCTCAGATTTTCAAAGCCATCTCTAAGTAACTTAGTGTTGGGACACAGAATGTTCCCAGCTCAGGGTCTTAGAACAAGCCATTCTCTCTGCTTGGAGTGCTCTTCCCCCAAATATCAACATGGCTTATTCTTTCACTGCATTCAAGTGGCTGCTCAAATACCACCTCCTCAGATGTATTTTGTTGTCAATCTAATCCTTTACTCTGTTTTCTTCCTAGCACTCACCACCTGATATATATTAGACAGTTGCATATTTATGGTCTCTCTCTAGGAAAGCAGAAATTCTGTTTGTTATGTTCATTCACTACTATGTCCCTAATGTCTAGAACAGTTCTCACACATAATAGATGAAACGTATGTGATTACTTAAAGATAATTTTTAAATATAAGGTTCAAGAACATAGGTAGAATTGAGCTTTGGAGTACAGCAGGCATGGGGGAAATGGAGTTATTTAAAACCACCTACCAATATATGCTAGTAACAGGAAGCCATTGATCTACACCTAAGCTATTCCCAAACTTTCCTGCACTCAGTGAGGTTTTTAAAAATTAACTGTGCTCCCTACTTATCCTTCAAAGCAATAAAAGGGCCATACTATTCAACTGGGCCTCATGTATTCATTTCTGGAGGTTCATTTTTCTTGACAAGTCTGGTTTTCAGGAAAGATAATCCATAAAAAAGGGTTCCTTGACCCAGCTCCAGTTCAGGCATGGAAATAATGGTTCTTGTTTGGAAAGGCACCATAAAGAAACGAATCAATAACTTTCATAAGGTTATTTTAGAGTTCAATTCTTTTCCCAAGTGCCCTTCCTCAGACAGCTTAGATAAACAATACCTTTTTCATTTGGTCTCATTTTAAAGTTCATGTAAAGCTCCTCATCCAGACCCAATAAAAAGGAGCAGAGGATACTTATTGTTAAGAAAAGATATGAGTCCTTTTACATTCTCTCCTTTTAGGAGGAGAAAACACGTATTAATGTCAAATAAAAGCAAAAAAGGCAAACCACTTCCTGTTTGAAACCTATTTCAAAGACTTGCTCCACATAACACCCCCTTATGGAGTTTCTTGTTTTCCACACCAAGGACCTAAGTAGTTTCCCATGTCAGCATCCTGGAGTGATTAGCTTGTACCTGATCTCCTCCTCCTGCTGTCTTAAAATGATAAATCTGAAGGCATCAGCTATAAGAATATCATTTGGCTACAGAAAGAACAGCATGAATCACAGATGAAAAGATAGTTGCTATATATAACTGAAAATGTCTTTGTTCAGTTGCTGACAAGAGACCCTGAATAGCATAGCAAGTTAACATCATGTTCTTGTACACGTGTCTTCTTAGAATAGTGTGGAAGCTCGGGTGGTGGCAGGGAAAGGAAAGGGAACAAGCTACCTCCAGGGGCCGGTCCTTCTGGTCCTTCACACACTTACGATCTCACTGCTCTTCCCAGCATCCTATGAACAGGGCATCACTGCCCTTATTTTATAAATAACAGAATAGGGTTGAAGAAAAGGGCTGAGTGAATTGTTCAGAGCACATCTAGCCATGAGTAGATCTGGGATTCAAACCCATCCTTTTTATTCTGTGCTATATTGTTATCATATACTATCATACAATGAATGTCTTATATTGTATAGCAGTCTCACCATTTCAAATCATTCTTACTTCCACTTTCTCACTTTAATAGACCACAAGGTGAGACACACTGGGGCAGTGCTCCTAAATTTAGAGGAAGAAACTATGAGGTTGAGTGACTTACCTGCCTAACATGTTCCCTGTGCTTACAACAGCACACTCCGCCCTCTTTTTTAAAAAATATATTTTGATTGATTTCAGAGAGGAAGGAAGAGGGAGAGAAAGATAGAAACATCAATGATAAGAGACTCATTGATTGGCTGCCTCCTGCACGCCCCACACTGGGGATTGAGCCTGCGATCCAGACACATGCTCTGACCGGAATGGAACCAAGACCTCATAGTTCAGAGGTCAACACTCAACCATTGAGCCATGACAGCCAGGCCCACCCTCTTAATCTAACTTCCGAACATCCTCTGAGACTCAGCTGAAATATCACTTCCTTAGGAGGCCTTCTCTCTCTCCTGGACTAAGTCAGTATTTCCCTGCCTCATGTTTCCAAAGCTCACCCTGCTTCCACAAAGCCAGACTTACTCCTCCAAGTTCTGTTTTGCATAGAAAAGAAAAAGAAGAAAGAAGGCCCTCTGGGTTCCATATTATTTGACATTCACATATTTTATGTTTCTTCATATAATATGTTAAGATAGATATGATTATCATCCCCATTTTACAGATGAGAAACACAAGGTTCAGAGAGGTTAAGTAATGTTTCCAAAGCTTATAAGCGATGGTACCCATATTTGAACCAGTGTCCATTGGATTCTGAAGATTGTTTTTCCCACCATATCCACCTCTGTATCAGAGCCTTGGTCTATGAGCACAGGTTATACACCTCACAACTCAAGTAACCATGCCAATATGGTAGGGTGGATAAACTTGGGTTCAAATATCAATTCAATTACTTCCCAACTTTGGGGACTTGGACAAATCTCTTCGTTTTTCTGAGTTTCCATTTCCTAATATATAAACTAAGGAGAAGATAGGACCCAACAGGGTGACAGTACAGATGAAATAAATTAATGTACTAGAATTTAGCACAGTGATGGCCCATATGCAACACTCAATAAATGGTAGCCAGGAGTCTGGTCACATGCCACAATCTTAACCTGTTGATCAAGGTATTTTCTGTGACATAAGACTAGTTATAGCATTTAGAGATTTAGAAAAATCCCTCCAGCTACCACAATAAGGGGAAGTTAACTTTCCCACCACTTAAATTTTTATAAAATATTCCAATATAGAGGGTTATACTTGTAGAGTGATATACAAGAAGAGGGGAGGGGGAGTTTGGTGGGTAAATCTCTTCAAAATGTAGAATAAAATAAATTACCCAGTGAATATGCTTCACATTCTAAATTCTGAAGCAATGGAAACACAGGTTTAGCTCTGTAGCCCTTTTAATTTTTCCATTTGTTCTAACACAATCCTGTTATAGTGAAAGCCCAGCAAAGAGCACCTCAATGACAAAATTAATTCCTAGAGATGTTAACCATATAAAAAGTTCTATAATGATTGAACAGTCTGTCTCATATTTCTACTTAAGCAATCCAGATACCAGGGAGACTAATAGAGCTTAAACTAGTAATTAACTTTTTTCCCCCTCTAACAATTCAGCTCTCAGACTTCATTTCATATTCCTAAGGCAAATGGAGAAAAAATTAAACATTCAAAATGCTTGCAGACAAAATTAAATTATAGCTATACCATTATCTCTTTTATTAAAAGTATTTATTTTCTTGTTTTCCTCCTCCACTGGATCATTATCATTCATTTTATAATTAGTTGTTTACTGTCTCCATTCCCAAGAGAGAGAAAGATTTCTTTATATATAGGTGGCTTTGTATTCCCATAGTGAATGAAGCATAACAGGCACTGGTAGTGTTTTTACCGAGTGGATGGATGGATGAATAAGTAGATGGATAAATGGATGAATGGATATTCTTAAATTTAAATACTTGCTAGCTGTTTTGTGATGTAATTGCTGAAAGTCAAACACAGACAACAGCACTTTACTCTCCATGCTGCCCTATAATATCTGCCTTGTAGCTGCAGTAGCCATTTTTAGTGCCCACTGTTTGAGATCTTCCTTTTTAGACTTATGTCTTAGTCAAGATGTTCGCTCTAAAAAAGCCCCTCTATTTCTGACTGAATGCCAGGTTGTCTGCCTGATGCTAGAGCTGTGTCATATCATCTGAAGCTCTGTTTCATGTCCTCAGTCCCTAACTTTTTATGCTATCCAGCCTCTTGACAGTTGGCTAAGAAAACCGGCCATCCTGTAAATGAAAACCAGGTAAAGTCACATCCTACAATGCCTGTTTTCAGGCCCAGCCAAGGCCCTGGGTCAAAAAATTCATTATTGGTGACCCAGCCTCACTACTTAACATAAAGCAAGCATCTACACAGGAGCTATGTCACCTCAAGAGGTATTTGAAAATTCGTTTTGAAGACTGAGTGTTGGGATTTATCCACTGACATTTAATGAACAGAAATCATAAACTCAAGATGTCATGAACAGGCAACACACTCCTACACAAAGAAAAATTGTCCCATTTCCACATGACTTTAATGTCCCACCAAACATTCATGTCAGTGAAAAATCTGTTTATCATTATTGACTACATATCCTAACTCTGTTTTACATATTAACACAAAGAATTTGTTCAACAGCAACCATGCACCCTAAATTACTCAGGAACTTAACTATCCTGTAACTCAAAGAAAGATTGTACTTCATTTTGTTTCTAACTTTGTGAAGATAAAAGAAGAAAATAAAAACATATATTGGAGCTCTAAAAATAACTATGAATATTTCATTAGGTAAGAAATAGCTACAAGCATAATTAATTTGAAATTCTAGAACAGAAAAATACAAACAAATGAGATTAATTTTGTTGAACTCCATATTAGATAGCTCCAAAGAATATCAGTAAACAAGAAGATAGGTCAATTGAAAATATCTGAACTAAAGGACAAAGAACAAAAAGTATAAAAAAGAGAAAAGAGCATGGAAAACACATGGAATGTGTTACAAGGTTTAACATATGGGCAACTGAGTTCTTACAGGGAAATAACAGAAAATGGTGGATACAAATTTTTGAAGAAATAATAGCTAAAAATTTTCCAAAATGAAGGAAAGCATTAAGCCAGATTCAAATGTGCTATAAATATCAAATAGAATAAATATAAATATCTAAGCACATCAGAGTAAGACTACTGAAAATAAATAGCAAAGAGAAAAGTATTTTTTTCCAACATCCTGCTATTCTCCCCACCCTCCAGCCCCTGGAAACCACTTTTCTACTCTCTGTTTCTATGAGTTTGTCTAATTTTTGTTGTTGTTGTTTAGATTTCACAGATAAGTGATACTCTGCAATATTTGGTCTTTCTTTTTCTGGCTTATTTCACTTAGCATACTGCCCTCCAGTTGGATTCATGTTGTTACAGGATTCCCTTCTTTCTTTTAAAGCTTAAAATATACCATTCTTTTCTTTATCCACTCATCCATCAATGGGCACTTAGGTTGTTTGCATAAATAAAAATCTTAAAAGCCATAGATGGGTAGGGAATTATCGTCAAAGAAGAAGAATTCTAAACCTGACAGCTAAGTTCTCCACACACACACACACCTAGGAGTTAGAAAACAAATCTTTAAAGTGGTAAATGAAAATAATCACCAACTTAGAATTCTGTACCCAGCAAGATAGCCTTCAAAAATGAAAGTGAAATAAAGATGTTTTAAATTAATAAGACCTGTGAAAAATTATCACCTGCAGACCCAAACTAAACAAATAAAAAATAAAAATAATACTATATTAAGTTATTTATGCAAAAATAAAGTGATGCTAGATGGAAGCACAATCATGTAGGAAAGAATTTAAAGTAACAGAAAGGACAAATATGTAGGTAAGTCTAAATAAAGAACTGTATGACAAAAATAATAACATATTGTGGGATTTAAAATGTATGTAAATATAAAATGCATAACAACAATAACACATAAGAGAGTGAGGAGTAAATAAAGTGTTTTAGGTTCTAGTATTAGCTGGGAAGAGGTAAATAAAATAGTTAATACATGCTGTAATTTCTGGGATTAACCACAAAAGAAATATTAAAAGCATTTATAACTGTCAAGCTAATAGATGGGAACATAAAAATTATTGGATTGAACGAAAAGAAGAAAAGAGAGAGGAAAGTAATATAGGAAAGACAGAAAACAAATAGTAAGATAGTAGATAGAAACATTAAAATATCATTAATTACACTGAATAAAAATGTTAAAAGATAAAAATTGTCAGACTGCATAAAAACAAGGAGTGGAGCCCATAGCATTGGAGTGCCAGTATCATAGAGTATCAACTTAATTTCTCAAAGATAAAACCCAATAAACATATTTGTATATTTGTATGTATTTATACCTCTGCCACATTCAAAATAGGATTCAGGGACTAATTCTTATAAGAATTCAACTCATCAAGGATTTATTGAGGATCTATTATTGTGCTAAACAATGTGGGAGATACAGAGAAATACAGCCCAAACCAGATACAGAATATAACCCAGTCCCTTACATTTGCCCTTGAATTTTAATTATAGTTGAAGAGCAAGACTTTTGAAGCAATTGGAGAACAAAGAAAAAGAATATAATTAGAGAGAGAACACAGTATGAAAAAGGAATTTTGGACTTAAGCAGAACCTGATTTTACCAAGCTGAGCCCACTGGACTGCCCCGACCCGCGGGGCATGCAACGTGGGTACCGTGACGATTCCTGTAAGGGAATGAGAGGATAGGAGACGCGAAGAAATGGAGGCAAGACAAGATCCTGATCAAGCCTCAAATTTTATTCTTCCAGCGGCAGAATATATATTGTTTTAGGGACGGGGGTGGGTGGAGAAGCCTATTAGCTTATCAACAGGGTTGTAGCAGGCTCCGGTTGTGGTGGTAGTTGCTTCAGGGTATATTATCTTTAGCTGCTGACCAAACCTCAGGACTTACGTGGTTTCTGGTAACTAGGAGTTCCTACCAGAAACTTATTGTTCTTAAGATGGCTTTGTCTAAGCCAATATCTCTAATGGCTCCCAACACTGGACAAGTCACTTGCTTTTGCTGGCCCTCAGATTCCTCCTCCACAAAACACAGAAATTAGATCACATCGTCCGCAATTTATATATGGATTTTTGAGTCAAACAACTCTGCGTGGAATTTATCTCCCTGCCTTAATATTATAGAACCTTAAGCAAGGTAATTATCCTGACACCCTCAGTTTCCTTTTAGGTAAAAAGAATAAAGATAATAAAACCGACCCTGGAGGAATATTAGGAGGATAAATTAGAGAACACATTTGTAATTCCTTAGCATGGTGCCCACACTTACAGGTTAAAACAAAGGCCTTCAGTTCTCCATCTTCAGTCCCTTTCTATACTCCAGACAAACCTCTATATGTCCTCTGTCTCCCAGAGGGATCATTGTTGCACAACTCTTTATAAATTAGGAGAATTGATAAAGTAGTTCATCATCTGCTGGATTTTTTCTCATGTGTACATTTCATGACCACATTCATCAATATACAACCAATCCTAATGTTATAAGTTAAAAGCTTACTTTTTAAAAAATTATACCGTAGAGATACTGCTTTAAAAAAAAAAAATCAAACACAACTTCCCAAATCCCATTATACATATAGTACTTGTAATTACTATTTACTGAGCAACTATTACATACATATATTACATATATGTGTATTATATATGTATATTATCAGTGCATCTATGTGTATCTGTATACCTATATTACATATGTGACATTTAATCCTCACCAAAATTCTATGAGTTAGTTATTATTGCTCATGTTTTACAGAAAAAGAAACTAGTCTTAAATAAATCATTTTGATCAGTTATCATATAAGTGGTGAAGCCAGAATTTGAAGCCAGGACTGTTGGGATTCAAGAGCCATAGTTCTGAAGAGAACAGATCTCCACAGGTTTGAACATAACTGATCAATAGATCTGATTGACTTGGCCTGCTGCTGCCACTTACATCCATCCTCCTTGCAGCTGGCAAGGATTTCTGGGAAGGAGGGAATCAGGAACCAACAAGGGTAGCTAGCTCTGCGTAGACAATCTGACTCTCAATATCTTACTCAAGATCTTAAGCTTCTAGGAAAACAAAACAGTTCTTCCTCTGTTTGAGAAAGCTTTCTATAAAGCCACGTGGCATAATAAAATAATGATTTAGTAACAAAACTGTACCAAACAACACTGCTCAAAACAATTTTCTTAATTGTTTGGTAAATGAGAAGAGTTTAATAATTACTTAGCTGCTGTCATGTCCATTTCCTAAGTTCACAGTGGAAATATTTCTAAATTTCTAAGTCAGAGATAGTAAACAGGTTTTATCACATATGCCAACTATGGAAATAGCTATTTAAAATGCTGTGTTGAGAAGGATTCTGAAGCTCTAAGTAGGTTAAGCCATGGGTTCAGGGTTAAGTTGTGGGGAGGAGTAGAAGTTACCTGTGCCATATGTTTCCACATGCTAGAGCTAACATAATCCACCCTGAAATATTGCTCACCACTCTCACTTAATTCATAAGTTTAAGTGGGGGGGGGGGGGGAGGCAGAGAAAACTGGCTGGGCCAAAACCACAGAGATGATCAACTTTAATGGTGAGCTAATCAACTATAACTTTCCTTATTTTTCCGTTAAGCTAGTCAACTCTTTCCAGGCATGTAAACCTTTCCTCATTCATTGCTAGTTTACAAAAGGAGCTTCTGTTCTGCATCAGCTTCTGTTCCCAAGAACACCCGGGTACAGGCCACAACTGGCATAGGAGGTTAGCATCTTCACCCCATTCCAAACCAAGAGGAAATTAGCTGCCAGCTCTGATGGGGATGACATATTGACTAAGTCCTTAGACCAAGCAATCCACTCCCGCAGTCAGCAAAATCCACAATGGTTGAACCCCCTGACAACACAATAATGCTTGATTAGATTTCTTTCAAGCCTCACTGTTTGCCAGGAAGCCGCTGAAGAGAAGCAGGTATCAGGTGTCTCGGAGGAAGACCCTCCCAGGGTTCACTGTTAAATCCAGAGGCAGAACCCAGGGCAATTACACTTCTGGTACAATTAACAGCATCACCCACTCCCTGCCAAGTGAAGAGACTTGGCAGCTGAATAATACAGCTTTCATTTTACATTTCCACTCCAATTAGCTGACAGTGCTAGTCAATTGGCTGAATACAACAAAATTCAAGGGAAGTTGAAAGGCTTTATGTGGTTCCTAGAGCTATGCCTTCAAGAACAATGATGACAGGAAATAGACTGAAAAGAGAATTAGGGGACCCTTCACAACAAAGGGCACGCTACAGACAACCCACAGGTGGGATGTATGGGTTAAATGGCATACCGGAGACAGTTAAGCTCAACACCCATCCCATCTACTATTTATTTGACTAATGGCAACACCATTAAGTCATTGCTCCCCCTTCAAGGTCTGGCTGGGACCTACTAACATTGCACAGTATAGACAGGCAAAAGCACACCTTCTCTTGATAATGTCTCACTTCTCCCACCCTTCTCCACAGTCAACATTTACAGAGAAGTTACTGAACTAAGTGCAGAAACATTGAGGGACTGTTAAAGAAACAGAAAACAATGAGTTCCTGGGGGAGCTCCCAGTCTTGTCAGTGAGGTGAAATGCACACAGGAAACAAGGAGACCATACAGCAAATACTGGGAGGTGTGGAGTAACTCAATAAATGAACATCTGAATCTGCTGACCAGTGCCAGGCTCCCAGGTGAATCTCATAGAGGGGTTCTGACAGGTTGTACTGGAGTCCTCACAAGTTCTGGCTGGATAACTCCAGTGATTCTTCCAGAACTAAGCAGACTCAGCCAGTGCCTCAGCCCCAGCAATAGTGCAGACTGAACCCAGGCAAGGCTCTACAGCACTGCCCTAGCCTCCTATATTCATCCAGAGCTTATAGGAGGCTAATTGCAGCCCTTGCAAAATAGCCTGGGAGAGTTCTGTGTGGCCCTGCTGAAGATGAGCCTGAGATTTCCAAGCACCCTTGGGGGAATGATTCCATTAAAGACAGAGTATACATTATAATTTGTTTCCTGGGCTTCATCCAAAATATACTATTTTAGCCTTTACCTATTTTTGGCCTCTGTGATTGACATTCAATATGGACTGAAGGGGTTTTGTGACCTTGACCTAAAGCTGTAGACAGGAGGAAGCATTCATTTGCAAATCAGATCTGCCACCCTCTGGGTCTCATAACTCTCCATAGAACCCTATGTCCATGAACTACATTGTTCAATACACATTGTGTGGTTCATTCACCCAGGACTCCAGTCTAAACATGGAAGGATGGTAAGCCACGTAATGCAAAGAATGAAATGAGGTTTGGCAAGGATAAATGTACATCTGTAGGAAATGATAACAGTATTTTGGGCATCAGGGTCCTTTCCAAGCATACCAAAATGATTAGTTAGAGCTAACTGATAACTCTTCCAAATGCAGTAAATAGCATTCTATTCAGCTGATCTGTAGAAGTGAAGACAGAATATATGCAAATGTTTAAGTTTCTAATACATATGCAAAAAACCCTTAGGTAATTTTATTTCAACTATCAATTAATCAGCCCAGAAGTTGTTTACCATCACATTAACTTTGCATATATACAAGGATTACAGAGAGGGAAAGAAATGTTAAAACACTAATGGAAATCACTAAAGAAATTTAGTATTTTTAACCTTCATAATAAATTCTATATTCTCACTTTTTTCATTTAAAAAGATAGCTGGTCACATATTATTTTTTATGGTAAACGTGTTATTTCTTATAAATAAAATGCTGCTGGTATTCCTGAAATATCTAATAGTTTACCTAACAAGTTGAGATGAGGTCCTAAAAACAATGGCTGGAAAAAGAGGGAGTAGGTTAAATCAGTGGTTGTACTGATCTCATACCTTCAGATTAAATGGTCTACAGTCTAAACTGGTTCTACTATGTTGTTGCTTTGACTTTTCCTGTAATACAATTAGATTATACCAAATATTAGAAATCTGCAAAAATTTTCTCCATTTGGCTCCTGAAAAAATATCTTTTCTATAATGTAGGAAAATCACCACTAGTTAAGAACAGAGCTATAGCTACTCACATAGTAGAAAACCTAAAGAACTGCCTCGATTTGCCTTAACCTAGACTTTGTGGGCCATTCACTGTCTGTTCTAACTACTTAAGTCAACTTTGTCAAAATGGCAGACAAACAACGATATATTATGCAAATGAATCACCAGGCTCTGTTCTGATCAAATTTTACTTATGGTCATTGACATCATTTTTGTGTGTTGCAAATATTCTTCTCATTTTTTCAACCATTTAAAAATGTAAAACTTGTTCTAACTAGCCTACCAGCCATAGACTGGATTTATTGTTGGCTAACATCTGATCTATGGAGAGAGAGAGAGAGAGAGAGAGAGAGAGAGAGAGAGAGAGAATGAATCAACAAAATAGATTGTGTTTGTATCATTCCAGAGTGATAAGTGAAGGAAGGCAGTCAGGGTTCTACAGTAAAATAGCACCTTCTGGTCAATTTGGAGTTGATAACAGAGTCTTCAAAGAGTTAATCATCTTTTCCAGCCCATATCACTCCTGTCCCTTGACTCATGAGCCTGCTGATAAAATTCTAGCCACTGTGTCTGTCCTTGAGCTGTACTAGAAGATATGGGACGAGCAAGACTGTTCTCCCCACTGTCAGTGAGAATGATGGGCTGTCATTACCTGATTCCAGACTAGAAAGAAAAGTATTAGTGTTTGGATACCTGCCCATCACAAAGTGAAGCAACTCATTTTCTGTAGAGAAAACAAAAGGAACTAACTTCTGCCAATGGAACGATCCCTTCATGAAATTTATTATCTATTGAGTGGCAGCAAAAATAGGCCCAACAAAATGTTAAGCTCCAAATTTGTAGCAGCAAGGCAATTACTTATCCTGGCATCTCAAATAAACTCTGCAGAAAGCTCAACCTTCTCAACAAGGTTCATTATTGTTCCTCAAGGATGAAACAGAGACCTCACATAAATGTATTTTAAATCCAACATGTTATTGAAATGCTTAATCAATTTGGCCTGGCAGGTGGTCTTTTGAAAGCTCTTTTCAAATATGTTTTTATTTAATAGTACATATGATTTGTCCTAGAAATTTGCTGATATCAACTTTATCCATGATCAGTTGTTGCTATCTCTAAAATAAAAAGCAATTATGAAATATATTATAAGTAGCTAATACATTTTTTATTTGTTTATAAGTTTTAAGTTCTGATTTTCTAAAATAATGGCTCTTTGGTGTGAAATAAAACATACTCATAAAACTCAAATAGAATTCAATTGCTAACAGGCAAAAATGGTCTTAAATGAGGTAGAACATTCCTAAGCAAACAAGTAATTCTCTCTGATAATAGTTGCAGAAATGGGGCCATAATTCACTGATACGTTAATTGTTCTTCCCTAATAAGAACATTAAGTAGCATTTGGTGTATAGAATGAGAAAATGAAATCATCTTCAAGATGACCAAGAGAAAAATCAGCAAACGAATGCAATTACAAGCATCTCCTGACTTATATCTGAAGCTGAAAACCCATATAAGAGAAAACGAATCTTGGAATACACAGTGTTTCCTCTGTAAGAAATGAATGTGTCTTTTTAAATTTACCACTTCTATTTTGTGAATTAAAAAGATAAAAATTCATTTTAATCATCGTTTTCTAAGAAAGTCACATTTCATATTTGGAAAATCAAACAGAAAGAATGCAGAGTTCAGAATATTTTGAGGCAAGGAATCCACATGTTAACATCTCTTTAATCCCAATAGCCAGTTGGTCTCCCATCCCTCCCCGCATGACAAGGGTGGCAAGTGGGGTCTTCTGGGTTTCAAGGGGTGCATCATTTGTGTAAAGACTCTGGAAAGACTGGTTTGATTGATTCTGGAGCTAACCAAACCTCTATTATTTCAAGAGCAGGATCAAAATGATAGTGGGTCTAAGGATTCCACAGAGTAATTCTCTTAGATCTGCCCTTAGACAATCTTCAAGATTTAAGTCAGATCCCAGGTTTCAACCAAGTAAACATAAGGCAAACAACATGCCCTTGGCTCTCAATCTCCACATAATTTCCTCATGTCACTCCTGCAACCATCACTCCTGGCTTGGTGCTAAGATATTCAGATAATGAACTGAACTACACTAGGAAAAAATATAGTCTACTCTTCTCCAGTTCAGAAAAGGTTAAACAAAGCACAGCATATGTGAACTTATTTCCAGATATACTCAAACCTTACCACCTTCTATGAACAAAAAGTGAGTTTTAGGGTAACATAGAGTGACATATTTTAAACATAGATCCTTCCAAGACTGTTCCTTTTTCTCTGTGAATATTCTATAAAATATAGTTTCTTAGGAACCAAAGGGAAATGAGTAAGATGGACAAAATTATATTTCATTCAGTGAAATATTAATTTAAATACTTAGAACTATTTTTTTTTGTTTTGATGTGTGTGTGTGAGAGAGATAGAGGTATTTTAAGTTCTTGAGTGAGAGGGAATAAGAGCTTGAAATAGCTATTGTCTAAAGAACTAATGCTGAGGAGACTCTGACAAAGTACCAGTTAAAGTTACACATAAAAATGGCAGTGACGCCCAGGCACGGTGGCTCAGTGATTGAACATCGACCTAAGAACCAGGAAGTCACGGATCAATTCTGGTCAGGGCACATGCCCAGGTTGCAGGCTTGATCCCCATTTGTGTGTGTGTGGGGGGGGGGGGGGGGGCGGGTGCAGGAGGCAGCCAAGCAATGATTCTCTCTCATTATTCATGTTTCTATCTTCCTTTCCATTCCTCTCAAAAATCAATAAAAAATATTTTTTTTAAATGGCAATGACAACAGCAGTAATACTCCACAGATACCGAAAAATTGCCTTCAGAGGTAACATAATAAATATATGGATAAGCAGACCAAATACCAAGATGAGGAAGGCAATCTCTTATCTCCAAACACCCCATCTCCCTGGATCCTACCTCTGGTCCAGACCACCCTTGTTTCTCTGGGCTGTTGTTCTAGCAGCCCCTGACAGTGCACTCCTCTTCCAGATACACCCTTCAACAATTGTCCACACAGCAACCTGGGTGAGCTTTTAAAGACACAAATTAGATCATACCATTCTTCAGTCACTGCAGCATTATTTATAACTATAGGCCCAGTGCATGGATTCATGCACCAGTGCGGTCCCTCAGTCTGGCCTACAGAGATCGGGTCAAAACCAGCTCTCCGACATTCCCCGAGGGGTCCCGGTTTGAAAGAGGACAGTTCTCGGGTGATGCACCCCAGAATTGGTCTCCTTCCTCTTTGGTTCTGGGTGCATCATCCGAGAACCTCAGCTGCCAAGTCATCACAGCTCGGCAGCTCCCATATTGAGCGTTTGCCCACACCCCCACAATGGTCAGTGTGTCCAATAGCTACTGGTTGGAGCGTCTGCCCCCTGGTGGTCATTGTGCACCATAGCTACCAGTCAGACAGTCAGACAGTCGGATGGTTGCTTAGGCTTTTATATAGAGAGATAGCCAAGATATGGAAACAACCTAAGTGTCTATACACGCACACACAAACATACATACACACATAATGGAATACTACTCAGCCACAAAAAAAAGATGAAATATTGCTATTTATAACAACATGGATTGATCTTGAGGATATTATGCTAAGTAAAATAAGTCAGATGGAAAAGGACAAAAACTGTACAATTTCACTCATATGGGGACTATAAAACAAAAAGTAACAAATTAACAAAACAAAAACAAACTCATAGATACAGATAATAGAATGGTGGTTCCAGAGGGGAAGGGGAGGAAAGGGTGGGAGTAAAATGGGTAAAGGGGATCAAATATATGGTAACAAATGAAAACTAGACTTTTGGTGCTAAGAACTCAGTAGAGCATACAGATATTAAATTCTAATGTTGTACACCTGGAAATTTGTTATTAACCAATGTTACCTCAATGAAAAAAAATAGTGTATGTCAATGGATTCTCACTGCTCTTAACAAAAATCCAAATTCCGTACCATGGCCTATCTAATGGCTGCTCTGGCCTCATCCTTCTACACTCTTCTCTTGACCTCTCATCCCATTTGCCTTCTATTAGTTTCATGAAAATGCTCTCCTCTGTGCAGGTGTTTCCTTTCCTGGGACAGTCTCCCCCTTCTCCTGACTGGGTTCCTCCTATTCTAGAGATTTCACCTCCTCATCCATGCCCTCTCTGGCTGCCTACTACAATGTTGGCCCCTATTATTCTCTACCAAAGCTTCATTTTTCCTTTTCAAGGTGTGAAAAATAACTGGAAATCATCTGTTTATGTCTGTTTCACTCCCTAAAAGGTAAGGTCCTGAGAGCTGGACCCATGCCTGTTTTGCTTACTGTTGGACCCCCAGAGCTGAGAGATGTGGATATTTGTGGAATGAGAGAACAAACAATGGCCGATTCCCAGTTCCTTCTCTTCTTCTCTCCTAACTCAGTAAAGGTCTCTAAGAAATATACCACCCACCAAAGAATATATTCATTTGTTGGCTCATTCATGAAACCATTCCCCCACACATGCATTCATTTACAGATTTACTCACATATAATGAATGTATTTGAGCCCCTACTATGTTCAAATCATGGAAAGAAAGGCAGTAAAAGAGGAATGGGTTGTGCTTGTACATTTTGACTAAAAACGCAGGTAAGAGGAAGTGCCCGGCTAGCTCATGCCGGTAGAGCATGAGACTCTTAAAAATGCAGATAAGAATAGCTATATTGAGTTCATTTAAATCGGAGCATGTGTTAGATTTGACAGAGAAGATTTCTGGGACATATCTAGACAGGCCTGCAGTCCCAACCACTTTATGAGAAAAACAACTTTTTGTTTCTTTTCAATTTAAGTTTACTGCATTCATTCATTCATTCACTGATTCACTTGTTTATCAAATATCTATACTTTGTCCCAAGCACTGTGCCAAATGCTGGGCATATTAATGGTAAGTCATGCAACAGGTCAGGGAGAGAAACTGCCCAGGATTTGACAGAAATTATGATGAGATATTATAGGCCCTATAATAACCTCAGGAAAGGGGAGTATTCAACCAATGGTGGACACCAAAAATATAAGGAAGCAACAAAAACCAGAACAGGAAAATTTTTATTCACCTAAAAGAACATTTTACCCACACCCATGTTCATAGCAGCATTATTCACAACAGTCAAAATATAAAAGCAACTTAACTGCCCATCAACAGATGAATGAATAAACAAAATATGGTACTGTAAACATACAGTAAAATATTATTCAACCTGAAAAAGGAAGGTAATTCTCACACATGCTACAACATGGATGAACCTTGAGGACCCTATGCTAAGTGAAATAAGCCTGTCACAAAAGACAAATACTGTATGATTCTACTTATATGAGGCACCTAGAGTAGTCACGTTCTTAGAGACAGAAAGTAGAATGATGGCTGCCAGCGGCTGGGGTAGGGGTAGGTAGAATGGGGTGTTATAGTTTAACTAGAGGCCCGATGCACAAAATTCGTGCAAGGGCCTTGGCCGCCCACCACCTCTGCAGCCTCCTCTGCCTCCCCCTGGGGCTTTGTCTAATTAGCATATTATGCTTTTATTATTATAGATGGGTAGAGAGTTTCAGTTTGCAAAATGAAAAGCTTTTTGGATTAGTTGCACAACTATGTGAATATACTTAACACTACTGAATTGTACACTTAAAAACGGTTAAGATAGTAAATTTTATGTTATGTCTATTTTACCACAATAAAAAAAAAACCAAAAAAACATTTTCTAGACTAAGGTGAAGTTAAACAGTATGGTTGAGATAGCAATCAGGTGTACTCCAAACCTCAGTTCTTTCTGCACCTACCTTCACACTCAACATCCAGAAAGGCAGGTTTACAAACTGGCTATTGATTGACTGCTTTAGAGAAAGGGCAAAAATAATAACTAAAAAGGTACCTTTGGCATAGCCATTAATCCTAGGGATCACAGACTTTGTACCTAGATCACAAGGCTGCGAGTACAGCCTTTGTGCAAAGAAGGCTGTCTCTTGGTCCCCTAATTCTGTGACAAGGGCCCCTCAGTTCATTCAAGGATGTCAAGATGTGACTGGCTAGTAATGCTGTGTGAGGGCAAACACATTAAAATAAACTGCAAGCAAAAGCCAGGTAAGGGCTCCACAGCTCACTGGCACACAGCACAGACTGCTTCTCTCCCTTATGAATGAGTAAATTAATTGTTCTTGGCATAGCAACTTATTGCCTCAAGGAAAAATTCTGCTGTAAAATAAAAAACACTTTTCACAGGCAGCCCTCAAGGAAGTCTGAGAGGTACCCCTGAAGGGTGTGCTGCTTTTATCAAGAAGCGTGTGGGGTGTTCAGACACAATAAAGGATTCACTTTCAAATTCTCCTGCAAAAAAATAAAAAATGGGCAAGGTAAATGAAACAAGATTGGCAAGATGGTAATAATTCTTGAAGCTAGATGAAGGTTACATGGGGTTCATTGTATCATTCTCCCTACGTTTTGTGTTTAGTTGAAATTTTCTGTAATAGAAGTTTATTTTTTAAATGTGCATGTGGCAGAACAATTTATGACAGGCTTGTGGATGACTTCAAGACAGACACAGAATTTAGATTATTCCCTTCCCATTAAGAGACTACAAAATTAAGCAGGAAAATTTATTGCTGATAGAATGTTACGGAGCCTTTGCCCAGTTGAGTCACAGAACACAAGTGTGCAGTCAGGGAAAGTGAGTGAGAAATAACAAAGGAGACTTCTAGCCCAGTGGATGTGGCTCAATGGTTGAGCACTGACCTATAAACCAGGAAGTCACAGTTCAATTCAGTTCAGGGCACATCCCTAGGTTGTGGGCTTGATCCCCAGTGTGGATCCTGCAAGAGGCAGCTGATCAATGATTCTCTCTCATCACTGATGTTTCTATCTCTTTCTCTCTTCTTCTCTGAAATCAATAAAAAAAATACTTAAAAAAATACAAAGGAGACTTATAGCCTCTGCCTTTTTCAGCTAAATCAATCTTTTCTAAGGGAGACATGGAAGTGAAGTCAGCTCCCTCCACCAAATTCCCCATAACCCACGGCTTCCCTAAAGATTTGGGGACCTTTTAGCGAATGTTCCAGCTTCATGCTACATCCAGTGGAATCATAAATAATAAATCCAACACCTATCAAAGTTTTGGGGGCACATTCGGTTCTCTAGAATTATACACATGAGTGTCTCCAACTTGAAAACGTACCCCACTTTGTAGTTAACTTTCAACCTGAGGAGTTCACAGAGGTGATGACCAATGAACATTTACTAAAAGTAGCAGAAGGAATTTTCCCCTGGTCAAGAAGAATGCTCAGTGTTTTGTTGAGTTAAAGAATTGAGTAAATAATTATTTAAAGCCATTTGGGGCAACTCTCCACCGACTTCTTGCTCTCTGTGTTTCCCATATTTGATATAGAAACCAGTTAAGAGTTCCTCCTTTACAAGTTCATTTTCTCCCAGTAATCAATTACATCTGTTACACACTTTAATAATATGTACCCTAATTACAAAAGCTCTAAGTGCTCACTCCAGAAAAATAAGGCATAAAATAAGGACATGGGAAATAAGACATGAAATAAAAGAACTAAAATAACCAGTTTCATTCTTTGGGTTTCTTTCATTTGTGGCTTATAAAGACGGACAAAAAAATAATAATGTTCCAAGGGGAATGTTGGTCAAAGGGCACACGCTTTCAGTTTCCCTCATCTCCTTGGAACAGACCCGTGATTCCTTTCTTCACAAGATTTAGAAGCTTCACCCTTTCTCAAGCTTCTCTGACTTGAGCTGACCTTTCTCTTGGTTTTGGGAGAGAGCCCACATGCAGGGACCTTTTGTGAGTCTATCGACTATGTAAGTTTGCAGGCAGCCTTTTAGTCACAGGCCACTGTTTTGAAATGTCAGAATCAGCCTCCTGTCTCCCTATTTTTGCAATGATAGCATATAAACTTTTGCAAGTGATTTATTCTCTTTTTTAAATTTAGTGAAGGATGACATTCATACAGTAAGGTGGCATGCAGTGCACTAGCCTTCAGTGTGTGGCTCAGCAATACTTTTACATATATAGACAGCCATGTACCACCATGCAGGTCTAGAGAACCTGTCCAGCACCTCAGAAGTTTCCTTCATGCTCCTTCCCAATCTATAATACACCGCCTTCTGAAATAACTTTTATTCCAACTCTATAAATTATCAACTAGTTATGTCAGCAATTGCTTTCTAAATAAAACGTCTCAGTATAATTTAAGCACCTAAACATCCACAGCTGCCTTTCTTTGCCAAAAGTCCCATCTCATATGCATCCCTATGTTTTCTGCAGCATTACTTACAATGGCCAAGATATATAGAGGCAACCTAAATGTTCATCGATGGACAGATGGATAAAGAAGACAGTGTGTGTGTGCGTGTGCGTGTGCATGTGCGTGTGTGTGTGTGTGTATGTGTGTGTATGTATGTAATGGAATATGACTTGGCCATAATAAAGAATAAAATCTTGCCATCTGCAACAACATGGATGGACCTAGAGGATATTAAGCTAAGTGAAATAAGACAGGCAGAGACAAATACAACATAATTTCACTTATATGTGGAATGTAAAAAATAAATGAACAAATAAAACAGAAACAAACTCATAGAGACAGAGAATATTTTGATGGTTGCCAGATGTGGGGGGGGTGTTGGGGTAAAAAAAGGGGAAGGATTAAGATGCACAAATTGCCAGATTTAATAACAGTCATGGGGATGTTAAGTACAACATAGGGAATATAGTCAATAATATTGTAATAACTATGTATGGTGTCAGATGGGTACTAGACTTACCAGGTGATCACTTTGTAAGATATATAAATGTCTAATCATTATGTTGTATCCCTAAACTAATATAATATCGTATGTCAACTATAATTGAAAAATAGAAATGTATTTAAAATAACAGCTGAAACCAGTTGGGCTCAGTGGATAGAGCGTCGGCCTGCAGAAAGGTCCCGGGTTCGATTCCGGTCAAGGGCATGTACCTGGGTTGCAGGCACATCCCCAGTGGGAGATGTGCAGGAGGCAGCTGATCGATGTTTCTCTCTCATCGATGTTTCCAACTCTCTATCTCTCTCCCTTCCTCTCTGTAAAAAATCAATAAAATATATTTAAAAAAATAAATAAATAACATTAGATTTCACCCCCATCTGAACATCGGGAGGAGAATGCTTCCATCTCAGTGAAAGGAAATTGCTGTGTCCTCAGAATCTGTATGCATCTGAAGCCATGGTCCTCATGTAAACATGGGATGCCCACAGGTTCTCCGCAATGCATGCCCACAAAGAAAGCAGCTGACTGCTTTTCCTGAGGCACTGCTACCTAACAGTCTCTGTGATTTTATAACCTAACAACCACTGGTTTCTGCCAAGAGCTCTGGCACCTGCAACCCGCTAGCTCTGCAATGATTGTTTAGACAGAAGGTAATTCACTTCCCTTCTCTCTTTCTCTGAGGCTGCCACACCAGGCAAACCTATTTCCCATAACTGTGTCATCCTTCTCACAGGCAAGGACAAGATATGGCATGGGAACCATCCCTATAGCCCCAATTATTTCTCAGGGCACACAAGAGCTTGGGACGACAGGAAAGCAAAGCAAAAACTTGACAAACTCTATGGACGCCGGGAAAACCCCAACATATAATCTGTTTCTTACAAATTAGAATTACTTCTTCCAAGATGAGTGTCTACTTTGTATGTGACAAGCACTGTATTTGTTGCTGAGGCTCCAAAGTGACATAGACTCAAACCTGAACAAGCCCAGTGGGAGAATAAACAGTAAATTTAAATACAAAACTTATCACAGTGGGTAGTTTACGGACATGGTGATGAGTGCTATGATAAAGGTAAGTGTGGCTTACAATGAGAGCCTGAGACGAGGGCCCTCAGTCCAGCTGGGGAAGCAGAGAAGGCTTCTGGGAAGTGGTGGTGCCTGGATTGAATCTTAGAAGCAGGGAGATGAGGGTACTGGGGAGGAGGGAAGGAGGCAAAAGAGGCAGTTCCAGGAATGAGAAGTGTGGAACTCGAGGAGAGCTACGTGAAGTGGCGTGGACATGGTTGGTACTGCCACTGCATAAAGGGAAAGGCCAGGACTAGCAAGAGATGAGGTGAGTGAGCTCAGCAGAGCCCAGATCAAGGAGGGTAAAGAACATCGGTAACTCTGCTCTGTGAACCCAAACAGGACACAGTCAGAGACCCCTAAACCAATGGCACAGGGAGCTAAGAGGTGCAGAGTCAATGAGCTGTTCTGGAACACACAGGCCTTTGGTCAGCTTGGTTGGGAGGCAGCACAGCAGTCAAGACTGTAAATGACATTAGCCTTCTTGACAACTTACACAGAATCAAATACTCCTCTGAATTAAGAGCAGTTATTTTCAAAGGTCAGTTTCAATGAGTCCTACTGCTAGAACCATAACAAAGAAGTATCCAGGGGGATCCTGATAGTCTAAAGTTCTGTCCTGAAACCCCCAGAAATGCAAAAACCTCGGGGAAAACCCTGAGGATGGCCATAGACTCAAATCTCTATAAAGTCTTCTCCAGTCCCCTCACTCCCCCCTCCTCCCTCCATCCTCCACCCCAGACCACATTAAATATTCTGCACTCCCATTGCTTCTACTTCTGCTCCAGGTTTGAGCTTTTGGTTTACCTGCTTCTCTCTCTTCTCAGACCCACCACCCTCTTCAGGAAACACTCTTTCAAGATATTTCCTAGGATATAGACTCCAGGAAGGTAAGGACTTACTCTCACTGACCCCTGAGTTGTGCATCTATTTATCCCTAGCAGTTAGTAAACACTCATTAAATGAATTAATTTGCTGAGAAAATACAATGTGCCAGCCCAGGGTGGTAACTTATCTCCTCCCTTATGGCTCAATCTCACCAGAAGCTGAACCTCACACTTGGCCCTGGACACTTTCTCATGAACCAGTCAAGAGGTCCAGAACATCCTAGTCTGCTTGTCACAGTGCAGCTGGTACCATCAAAGGACAGTGAAAGCAAAGACCATAGAGGTGATTTTCCAGGCGTTTCCTAGAAGCTAGGTGCTTTGCAAAAAGAAAGGCAGGGAGAACGTGGCAGGGAGAGCTAAAATAGTCTACATTGAAATCTGGTTTGTGTCTCTTTCCCCACTGTAGTCTACTCACAGGCAAATCTACATCTAGATCATCTTTACATGGCCAATTCCTAGTACAGTGAGGAGCTCATAGTAGATGGTCAGTGTTTGTTGAATTTACCAGGGATACGTTAAATGCACTAAAGGATATGTTTGGAAACTGAATCAGAACATTTGAGTCAGTCCGTTGGGAAGACAGGTGAAGTAGTCAATACCAGAGATGCATGTAGAAAGTCTCACACGTTTCTCCTTTCCTTCTGTGATGATGCATTCCTTTATGCATGTAAAATCCACAGGATGAAAGCGTATCTTCATTTCTTGGGACTCTCCCTAGGTCTTCTATTTGAAAACTGTGAAACATATTGACTTGTCAGGAATACATTAGCAAAACCAGTATCTCCTCCTAGAATGCATTTTATTTCTGCAGAGGAAGGATTCCATCTCTCTGATATTGGGTCTTACTGGTTTCAACTTCAGAAAGTGGCATATACTGGCCTTCATTTTTGATGATGTCTACTATTTGGGACATTTATCCCCAGTCTCTATATTGTACAGGGGAAAGAATAGTAGATCAGCCTCTAAGTAGTATCCAGGGAACCTCAAATAATACACCCATCTTCTCTGGCCCAATTTTCTTCACTTCTGAATAAAAACCCATTAGAGCACACAATTTCTCAAATGCCTCTGGTTCTGACACTGCTTTCTCAGGTAATTTCCTACTAGGTAGGAATTATCTAATGATAGACATTTGCTCAAACCATGGGGCCTGGGGAAAGAGGTAAGGCAATGAGAGTACTAACACATAAAGGGAAGGGGAGCCATTCACGAGAAAATGGGGAGGGAGGAGACTTGGGAAAAGAAAGCCAGAGACTCTGGTCCTGGCAGAAACAGATGGCTCACTCCCACAGAGGCACTGAGAGAAAGGTAAGACCGAGACTGTTGACAGAGTGTAGGCAAGGTATAGGGAATGCCAGGCAACAGCAGGAACCCAAGGAGTCATTACCACTACTAGGCCTGAAGGGACAGAGGGATGAACAGTTCCCAGAACCCAGCAGAGCTGTGGCCTTTGAAAGCAGACAAACTCAGTTAACCACAAGCAACTCAAAGGGTGGAGCTGGTAGAATAGGCAGACCTACCTCACTCTCCTGCAGCCCTCAACCTCCCACCAGTGTCTCCCATTGCCAGAATGGAGAGGGCCCATCAATGCATGAATCCTCCAGGGTTGCAGAGCAGAGGGAGCAGTAGGTTTGGGAAGGTAAATGGAAAATATCCAATCAAAATACTTTGTCTACTGCAGGGTTGACCTCTATGGCTCTATTTTTTAAGATAGGCAGAAGTGATGTGTTATGATCATCAGTAGACCATGGTCAGGCTTCTGCAGAAGTGATCCATCTGTGATAAGATGGGGAACAAACTGAGTCAACATTAGGAATGTGGGAGCAAGGGTGGTCTTGTTCCTGTTGTTCTAGAAAGAGACTAAACAGGGCGGCAGGGAGTGAAAATTGGAAACTCATAGAAGGTTGAGGGCAATTCCTAAGGGGTTGCCCGAAAACCAAAATTTAGAGCCACAAGCCATGATACACTTGGAAAGTTGGGTATTGCATACGGTACTTTCCAGTAAATGGGTTACTGCTTATTTCAACAGGCTTTGGAGGGCCCACCGGCCTCTAAGGCAGCAGCCCCTTATATATGTGGAGGAGTTCTAATGTCACCATGAGACATTTTACCAAAAGCCCAAGGAGCTCTTTATCAGAGATTCTGATACGTAGATACTTAGCCATTCCAAGGGGACAAATGCCTGATGTACAGTGGGAGAAAACTGGTAACACATCAAAATCTCATTGATTCATGAGTGACTACATTCGAACTTGAGGTATCCCTGACGAGGCTGAGGATAATCCAAAATGCAGGGAAATATTTAACTACTGAAGAGAACAAAGTCTATTCAATGTTTTATGGGCAATGATTTACATGTGAATATTAGGTACATAACTACAATTCATTTTTCTTTGTTTAGTCAAACCTAAAATAGGCAATGCTTTTCTTTAAAATGACAGTTCTACATTGTATGAATCTGGTAAAAGTTGTGGAAGAATATCCATACTTCTAACCTTGTTTACAATTACCATGTTATTATTTTCAGAATAAATTATAAATGTAGAAAAGTTGAATATAAACAAATAAGCAGTGATTTATTTTTTTTTCAATAGCCAACATCTGGAAGCAACCCAAGGGTCCATTGGTAGATGAGTGGATAAAAAAGCTATGGCACATTTACACCATGGAATACTACTTGGCCATAAAAAGGAAAAAATATTTTACCCTTTGTGACAGCATGAATTGATCAGGGGAGCATTATCCTAAGTGATACAAGCAGTCAGAGAAAGACAAGTACCATACGGTTTCACTCTTTTGTGGACGCTACTGGACAAAAGGAATAATAAACAAAATAGAGATAGACTCATAGATAGAGAGCAGGCAGACAGCTCTAGTGGGGTGATGTTGGGGGGGAAGGGATTGAGCAATAAATAAAAAACATAGAAAACTCATGGACATGGGCAACAGGGTGATGATTGTGGGAAATGGGTAAAGCTGGAAGAGGGTATAGGTGGGATAAATGGTGATGGCAAAAAAATATAACAAAGAAAACATTTTAAAATAATAAATAAGTATGCATAGATGTACTTTGGTTAACCTCTTCCTGTCCCCTTGCCCCCAAACTCCCCCAACTGAAATCTATTATTCTGTTCCATGCATCCACACCTCTGGACCTTTGAAGGCCTGGGATGGGGCGGGGGTTGGGTGGAGGGGGGCGAAAAGGTAGAAAATAGGAGACATATATAATACTGTCAATGATAAAATAAAAAGTTTTATACATATATATATATATATATATATATATGGTGATAAATAAATAAATGACAGATCCATAAATAAATCAATGAAGACATACCTAAAAACCTGACTCAGGAAGGTATGACACTGCACTTGGCCCTGCATTTCACACTGTTCACAGGCCCTCAAATGTAAGGGAAAGAGCACCAATTTAAAAGAAATTTTAACAGCCCGGTCTCCTTGAGACCTGAATTCTTTTCAAATTGCTCGCTGTAACTAATCGCTTTAACTAACTGAATTAACTCAATTTCTTGACCAATAAAAATAATAATATTTGGCTCCTAGATTGTTGCCAGGATTACAGAAACAACTACCTAACATTGCTACATCTCCTTCCCCACCTTCAAAAACAGGAAACTTTATAGTTTAGCATTTCTACATTATTTTACAAATATGTAGCTGTATCAGGATGACTATCTCCCTTCTAAGTAGGAAAAAAACATACTTTAAAAGCTTCCCTATATCTGTAGTCCTAACTATTACTCGGGAACCTTTATTTATCTGAGCAGTCTACAAGGTAAAGAATGGCTATAATTAGGCTCAGATTTTTTAGTATTAGAATCATTTTGGCACATTTGATGCCTTATGCATTTTTGTTCTCACTGGACTAGTCTCCAGAACAACACAACAAAAGAAAAAGTTTTAAGCAAGGTAATTTATGGCATTTTATTTCCTCTCCAGACTTTGCATTCAATGAGCAAGGACTGGATTTCAAGACTGAATAGGTGAGGTTTGGAGAAAACTCCTTTCATTTCTGAATGAAGGATTAAAACATCAGAGTGCACAGTGCAGTTCTTTAGTGATAGCTGTACATTTGGGATAACTTTAAAAAATAACTTTATTCCAACTGGAGCCTGTTTTTTCATACCCCTTCCTATCCGTAACAAAGTCGGAGCAATGTAACTTGGACTCACAGTTCTCAGCAATGTGGCCATCACATGTAGCCAGACACAGGGTCAGAGTGTCCCTGGCTTCATCTTCTACCCCATTAGATTTTAGTCCAGAGTAACTCATCTGGAAAACAGTTAGACTAGCCATGGCCCATGTGGCTCAGTAGATTGGAGTGTCATCCTGTCCAACAAAAGGTCACAGGTACATTTCTAGTCAGGGCACATACCCAAGTTTTGGGTTCAATCCCCAGTCTGGGTGCGACTGATGCTTCTCTCACATATCAATGTTTCTCTTTCTCTCTTCTCTCTCTTTTCTCTCTCTCTCTCTCTCAAATCAGTTTAAAAAAATTTTTAAAAAGGAAACAGATTACATTTTCCCTGGATGCCTTTGAATGCCATAATTTTATTATCCCTCCCAGCCATTCATCTCAAAATGCTTAAATAAATTTGTTTCGTTTCCTGATAAAGAAAAGATAAAATGTGAGGAACCATTTACACAAAAGGCATATTCCCACAATATATGATCTTATTTTTCTAAAAAGAAATAATGTAACAGTGTCATAAAACCACCCTTTGGGTAGTGTATTAGTTCCTATGGCTGCTGTAACTAGCACAAATTTAGTGGCTTACAGCACCACACATTTTTCCCTTTACAGTTCTGGAGGTAGAAACCTGAAGTGGGTTTCTCTGCGTTAAAGACCAGGTGTCAGCAGGTCTGGTTTATTAAAGGCTTTGAGGGGAGAATCTATGGCCTTTTGCAGTTACTGTGTTCCTTCCTCTGTTTTCAAAGCACATTACTTTAATCACTGCTTCTATCATCACATCTTCTGTGGTAGAAGCCTCCCACCTCAAGGACCCTTGTGATTACATGATTGGGCCCACCTGCACAATCCAAGCTCCTCTATCTCCCATCTCAAAATCCATAACTTAATCACACCTGCAAAGTCCCTGTTGCCATCTAAGAAGTATATGGCATAGTACAGTGGTTCTCAACCTTGGCTGCACATTAGAATCACCTGGGAATCTTTTTAAAATCCTGATTTCTGGGCCTCATCCTCTGGAACTTCTGTTTCTTTGTTATGGGGTGGGGCCACAACATTAGTAACAAAGAAACATAATTTCCGGAGGATGAGGCCCAGAAATCAGGATTTTAAAAAGATTCCCAGGTGATTCTAATGTGCAGCCAAGGTTGAGAACCTCTGGCATAGTAGGAAATAGAATGTGAACAATTTGGGGGGCTATTACTCAGCCTACCACAGGTAGCATGTGTGTGATTATCATTTTTAAAACATTAAGTTGGAATTTTGTATACAGTGTACTGAAGATCCAAAGACATAACTTGCTCTTTTTCTTTTCCTTCCCCAGGCACCCTCTTGAGCACAGGAGGGGGTGCAGAATAAACTGGGGAAACTGGAGGAATCAAGCTCAGCTGCAGAGGCTGGACTGTAGTGTGGTTTGGACCTGCAATAGCAAAGTCTCCAAACGCTGCCCTTGATAGGCTGACCCTCCCCTCCTGGAGCTGCCACCCTCTTCCTGCTGCTTCTCTCCAGAGCGTTTTCTTGGAGAGGACGTTTGGGTTACAACGGTCAGAAGGTCTCCACGCCACTGCACCCTTCCTCTGCACTATTTTTACATTCTCTTTTCTACTCCCAACTTGACAGTTCAGGAGCAACTAGGTGACGTGTTGGTTAGAGTTGCTGATTCAAGTAATTCACATACAGACTTCAAAGAACTTTTCATTTTCATAGAGATGTGGGCTTTTTTTTTTAAGAATAGCTTATTGATTTTTAGAGAGAGAAATGGAGAGGGAGGGAGGGAGGGAGAGAGAGAGAGAGAGAGAGAGAGAGAGAGAGAGAGAGAGAGAGAGAGAGAGAGAAACAGTGATGACAGAGATACATTGATGGGCTGCCTCCTGCATAACCCCTACTGGGGATGTGCCTGCAACCCAGGCAGGCACAGGACAATTCCAAATCAACTGAGCCACACCAGCCAAGGCTCATAGAGATGTTTTATTATCCCAAAAGAATCTAATTGGCTGGAAACTTTAAAGACTACCCTTTTAAATGTTCTTTTTATTTCAGAGGCATTCTAACTCCTTCCCAATCATGGAATCAACAGTGTGCATCTGGATATCATCAGGGACCAATTCGCTACCTCCAGATTGACCATCCAGAAAAAGCCCGCTGAAGCTTAGGTACAAAACAAAGTGCAAACTGTGTATTTGTTGGACTTCCTAAGGACAGTCTCCTTAATATGACGCATGCTCTGCCACAAACTAGTATCTGACCCTCAAATACAGAGAAGATGAAAATTTTGAAAATTTTGAAGAAAATGTAGCTCAAAACATATCAATCAATGTGTAGAGACTTCCCATCATTTTCTGTCAGTGTATACATGACAGAAAAGTTATTCTTTTCACTTAGAAACTAAATCAAATATAATTTTTTTCTGAATTTTAGAGAATATACAACCTAAATGGGTGAAGGGTAGTTAACTCAAAGGGGCTTCTCCTTCTCGGTAAGGAGCACTCTATGGACTGTGGGTGAAAATTCTTTCCTAAATCAGTGTAAAAGCCAGGGCAAGATTAATAAAGCTACATGATGGTGAGCCAAGAAATCAATCCAGACACCCATATTGGTTCTTGAAAATGAATCAAATGGCCCTTAAATCTCTTGGACAATTATGTCTTTAAAAGGGACAGCTTTATTTTAATTTACTTTATTCCTTTAGTAAGCAATTAACTTAATCTACAACTGCAGTTGCTGTATGGATGGAGATTAGCCATATTTACTTCAGAAAAACATCACTCATTTGTCTCAGACAAAATGAAAGTCTCTGACAGATGTACAACACCGCTGCCTAGTGTTCTATTGTACAGATGTTAAGGCAATCCATATACAGCAGATTCTCATTATTTGTGGTAGTTATCTACACTAATAAAAGAGAAATATGCAAATTGACGCCCACCAGCCAATCAGAAGTGAGTATGCAAATTAACCCAACAAATATGGCAGGTTGATTTGCATATGCAGGCACCGGGCAGCCGATTGCATGCGCACTGGCGCCAAGTGGCCTGGGTTCTGGGGACGGGCATCCTTGGGACCCAGGCTGCTCTGAGCCTGTAGGCCCAAGTGTAGGACTGGAGCAGCCGGGGTCCCAGTGGATATTCCCGCCCTGCAGTTGCTTGTGTGCACACCGGCACCAAGCGACCTGCGTCCCAGGGACAGGTGTCCTCGGGAGCCAGGCCGCTCTAAGCCTGTAGGCCTGTGCGTAGGCCTGGAGCAGCTGGGGTCCCAGAACGCCCCCAGCCACTCCGGGCCTACACTCGCAGGCACCAAGCAGCCGGGGCTGGGGTGGGAACATCCCAGCGTGCAAGCAGCCAGCGGCGAGACTGGAACGTCCCCCACAGAGAGCGAGCAGACAGCAGGGCCCTGCTTGCCCCTGGCCATGCAGTGAGGGGTAAGCAGTCCCCTGCAGGGCCCCCACAGAGAACAGACACCAGGACCCTGCTTTCCCCTGTGGCAGTGAGCCAGAGAGCAGACAGCAAGGCCCTGCTTGCCCCTATCCCTGGCGGCGAAGGGCAAGCAGGCCCCCACAGAGAACAGACACCAGGGCCTGCAGTGGCGTCAAGCAGGCAGGTCCTCAGAGAGCAGAGAACCATGAGGAGCAGGCCTAAGCCATCAGTAGGACATCCCCTGAGGGCTCCCAGATTGGAGAGGGTGCAGGTCGGGCTGAGGAACCCACCCCTCACCCACCCCCACCCCCATGCACGAATTTCATGCACCGGCCCCTAGTATTCTATAAAGTCTCTACAACCACTGAATTAGTAAATATTTAACCATTGCTCCTAGGGATGGACAGGGTAGCATTCTTACAAACCCATGGTCACAATATTATATATTTTTCTTTTTTCATTAACCGGTCAATACGTAACTTTATTTTGTGTTTTTGTTTAAAGAGACCTTATTGAATATATATTGTTGATTCATAAACATTGAACTCACAGCCCACAGCACTATAATCTGTGTCTGAACAAAACTTATCTAACGCATATTTTCTTCGTATGCACACCACAGCCTTCTTGCTTAGAAACACTAGGTAGCAGTTCAACACTAACATTGGGAGGTTATTGGAAACAGTGAACTCACCACCGAAAAGCACAAGAATGTGAAAAACATGGTAGTAAACAGACCATGGAAAGATACTTGTTTACAGTATGGAAAGTGAAACAAGAAGGCAGATCGTCACCTGGTGACTGCAGCTGGGAACATGCTCATCAAGAGACTTGATTTTTTTGCCACTCGCTCATGTACCAAATAACCACAAAAGTGCTGTGAGGCCTGATCTGGGTGTTACAGATAAATTTGAGTAATAGGTAAATTCTCAAATATAGAATCCACAAATAATGAGAATTGATTGTATCATGTCTTGTAAGAAACGCTTCCAACTCTCTTATCCCTTACTCACCTATAAGTCACTCCCTGATCCACTGTGAGGTCTCCCAGTTCCTAAGGTCCAGCCACACAGAGGCTGTTTTACTCCATATTTTTGCCTACCAACCATGCAGTAAAATTCCTAGCTGCCACAGAGGAAGCACTCCATTAATGTTTATTAAATTAATCAAACCAGTCAGGCTGACCCTAAAGGAAGCTTTCTTTAGTCATTTCTCCCTGCAACCAGTGTTAGAAAACAGTTCTATACTATTTCCAATACCCAGGTACCAAACAACATCATTAATCTAAAATAGTAGCTTAGAATGAAAAGATAATGTATCTCGGATAAAATACAATGATATGCCTTTAAATCTCCATTCACCCAGTATCTGGAACATTCATACAGACAACTAAGAAAGCCCCTATCATTGCCTAAGGCAAAGCCCAAGGAGGGGGAGGTATGATGTTAAAGAGGTGAGAAACCAGAACAAAACAAAAGGAGCCAAATCACTAGGTCCCAGCATTGCCCAAGTAGTGATACCCTTGCCTGAGGCAGAGTTTCTCAAAGTATGCATCTGAGAAACTTGAGTGTTTGTTAAAATGTGCAGAACCCATGTTCTACAGCAGACCAAATAAAACAGAATCTCGGGCCCACATTCTCAATGGTTAGAGCACCAACCCAGGGTCTCAGGTTCAATTCCTGGCCCCAGTTGGGGCTTATGGGGAAGGCAACCAATTGATGTGTCTCTCCCACATCAATGCTTCTCTCTCTCTCTCCTTCTCCCCTTATTCCTCCTTCCCTCCCCCTCCCCCTTCCCCTACTTCCACTCTCTTTAAAAATTAATGGGTTGAGTATTAACAAAAAAATAAGAATAAAACAGAAGGGTGATCCAACAAACTGAATTCTTATCAAGCTCCCTCTGCATGCTGATGCCAACCTATGTTTGGGAGTCACTGTTCCACCTAGAGAGTGAGAGTAGTGAGGGGGCCCAAGTTTTGGTTGCTGAGAAATATGGGTTCAAAGGCCCAATCCGCTTACTAGCCAGGTAACATGGAGCCTCTATTTTCTCGTCTGTACATATGAAGACAACATAATACTTAGTTTACAGGGTTGCTCTACCATGACACTACTGCCATTTTGGACCAGATAACTATTTTTTGTGAGGACTATCCTGTGCATGGTAGGCAGTTTGGCTGCATTCATGGATTTGGGCTACTAATGCCAAGAGCAACACCCCAATAGTGACAATCAAATTTATTTCCAGACATTGCCAAATGCCCCCTGTAGGGGAGAGAGGCAAAGTCACTGCTGGTTGAGATCCACTGGCTTAAAAGATTGTTGGCCCTAATAAATGTGACAGGGTCCAACATGTGGTAGGCTATCAATAAATGCTTATTTTCTTTTTTCTCCCACAATTCAATGAATCCTTAGAGGAGAAAGGTACAGACAGTTTTTATGAAGGTCCTCAAAGCCCTTCGTATATATAATACTTCCTTTGTTTCTCATCAGTGACACTGGCTCTGTTAGGTTACAAAATTAAATTTACTTTGTTCCTAATATTACAAACTTTCTAAAGCAATTGGTTGAGTCTTAACTTTAGAATTTATTCATGTAATATGTAGAAGTGTAAATATGGGGTGAACGCTCAGAGCCCTTATAACAGGCTTAGAATTAATTTGACAACAGGTCTTTCATAGGCCAATTCCCTAGCTCTCTCGTCATAGCACTAAAAGATTAGAGTGCATGGACCATGAATTTGTCACCCAAAGCAAGTCAAAGATTCTCTTTGAAACAAAGAGGTTGGATTAAAAATCTCAAGTTTCTCTAAATTCCACATATTTTTTAAAATTCTATGATTCCAGTTAACTACTAATAATTGGTTTATTTACCTACCTTCTAGTTCATCAATAATTTCATACTTTTAATATTGACATAACTATAATATTTTAACATTTACTCAATAAACACTTCCTCAATGTAACAGTTCTTGAGTTTCAATCTTCCCACCAACACCAAAAGGTAAGATTTGGTCTCTGATGCAAGGAGGATAGGCAGACACATAGCCCAAAAACCAAATAAAAACATGTGCTCAGTACAAAAACAATAAGCACAAATATGAGATCAGAAAAAGATGAGGCCCTGGCCAGTTAGCTCAACTGGTTATATCACTTTCTTGAATAGTTTGATCACATCAGTATTGTAGCAATTCTTTTATTTGCTTCAAAATAACACAGGGAACGGGTTGAATGATAGCCTCCAAGTATGAGTTAGAAGTTACTCCCTGTTGTTTTCCAATGCAGCATATTCTTTCTCCTTGTACCTGCCCTGTTTTCATAATAACTAGCAGTGCTGCTTTGGGAGAAATGTCAGCAATAACGTATGACAGGGGTGTGGCCCTATCTGTCAGTAGCTCCATATTTTGTGTGCTAAAATATGAGGCACAGACTCATGTCTCCCAGAAGCATAGAGTGAATTATTTGTGGTTGAGCACATGTTATGTCCAAGAAAAGAGCTCTGTTCATTTTTAGTTAACTTGACATCTATTTAGAGGAGTAAAAACAACAGCAAAAATAAGGTTCTAATAAGGGCTAGAAACCTCCTGTCAACAGTACTGCCTCATCATCCCAAGTCAAAGTCACATCACATTAGCCATGAGATAAGACCGGCTTTCGACTTCTCCACATTAAAGGGAAAGACAGCTAGAAGAGTTTTTACTACCTATATTTCTTCTGTAAAGAAGCTACCTTTAATAAATGCAGTATTAAAGACTGTATGTTTGTTATCTCCCCAAAATTCTTATTTTGAAACCTAACCCTCCAATGTGGGATGGGGCCTCAGGGAGGTAATTAGGTCAGGAGGGTAGAGCCCTCATAGATGGAATTAGTGCCCTTAGAAAAGACCCCAGAGAGCTCCCTCGCCTTTTCTGTCCTGTGAGGACACAGGGAGAAGACGACTGTCAATAAACCAGGAAGCAAGCCCTCACCAGACACTGAACCTGTTCGCACCTTAATCTTTGACTTTGCTGCCTCTGAAACTGTGAGAAATAAATTTCTGTTGTTTGTAGGATACTCAGCTTATGATACTCTGTTATACTAACCCAAACAGACGGAAATATAGACAGGACAGAGCTCTCTTTGACTATCCTTTAGGCATCCTCTAACCTATAATCCCAAATCATAAGGGGAAAAGTACACATTGAAGGCAGTAGGGCTCTTCCCCTATCATATATCGTCATCAGAGATAATATTTACTGAGCACTTACCATGTGCCAGGCATAATTTTAAGCACTCTACATGTATTAAATCATTGAAATGGTTTCTGTCGTTCCGACTTCACAGGCCTGGTCACATGTGGCACCATCATTCACCCTAATGAAGTCTTTCTTTTCTTAATAAAATAAGTGGTATCATAATTCTATAGGAGCTGGAAGTCTGGGTATCATGCCAGAGCACAGGTCTTCTTACGGATCTTTTTATAAGGGAACATGAGTTAAGGCTGAAGAAGTTAAATTGGCATTTTACAAGTACTGAATATTTCAAAATACTGATCAGTTTTACTTCATATTTTACTGATTTGTTCAGACATCAATTTGGAGAAATTGCTTTCATACTCTGTAGGCAAATGCCTACAATCATGTCCTCTTCCCAAAATTCATTTCTTTCTCATGGGAACAGATAAAAAAACAAAGCCAAGAAACTTCACTGTTACATGAAGGGGCAACCTAAGCAGGCAATCATCTCTGGAGAGATAATTACTCACAGAAGCTACAGTTATTCTTCAGCGAGGAAGCTCCCATGAGCCACTGCTCTTAAAAACTAAAATCCCCAAACTAATAGAACTCATTTGTCATTGACACTGATTTCCCACTGATAAAACTAGATTATTCTGAATGATAGTCCCAATAGGAATTTCAGATTCAACTAGAAACAATCCATCAACAAATGTGCCTACCTCTGAGTGACAGAAGGTAAGTATATTAAATACATTTTAAAAAATTGTCCTTGTTCTTAAGAAAGTTTCAATATTGTTGAAAAAAGTTAAAATACTGCAATACTGCTAAGGTATTTTATCAACAGCTTGTGTACCAGAGAGAATGGCAAGAAGTCTCCCAAGTGAATGCTAGTCTATTAATTTACTACCCTCTTTCTTTCATTTTCCTCTTTGACTGGGTTCTTCCCAAAGAAGGTTTTGAGATAAGGTCAAGGAATCAGGGAAAGATAATTCATTTGGAAGAAGTCCCAGAAAGCATGAGGGAACAGGAGGGAAGAGTGAGATAAAGACAGAGGAAAAGACCATAAGAAGGTGTGTTATAAAGATCATAGTTGATTGGGGCTGTATGCCAGTGAGACATTTAAGAGGCAAAGAGGGTGTCTCCCAGAATGTTCATCGGCAGGGCCGGAGGCTGGGCTTATTAGTTAAGAGTTGTCAGGGAGTATTATCTCTTCCATATGTGTAGGCTGTACTTGCCTGCTGGCCAACCTGACTCCAGTGATCTGAAAAGGTCCTGAGATAGAAAGTGAAAAGAGGCTGCTGCTGGTTAAGATGGGGCACTGTTAATGTGAATCTGAGCTCCCATGGAACTATCACTCATCCAACCCCCAATGCAAGACCTGAAATCAGAGGTGGGCAGAGGAAATGTGATGTGAAGCATCAAAAGCACCTGCTACGCAGCCCTGCTCTAAAAGTATTGTGTGAATTCTCTGCTCACTTGTGAATATAGTATTCAGACGAGATCGGGCGCGTTCAGGGTGGTATGGCCGTAGACAGTGAATATAGTATTCAGTCCATTCTTTACCCTCAACCTTTTCCCTTGTCTTAGTCCTCCTTCCTTGTCCAATCTTCTCTATGTACCTGAAACAAGCTACCTTTTCTAGCCCCCAAAATTGCCTTTTACACTTTAAAATTATTTCACAATGCCATGTATCATTTGAAAATTGTTTTTCAATTAATAAAATATTGATGTGCTAGGCTCCCTGGGAGAAATAAACACAATGATGATGATGGTGATGATGATGATGATGATGATGATGATGATGATGATGATTAAAACAACAACTACTAACTACTGAGGTCTTATATGCCAGTTCTTTACATGTATGAACTCATTTAATCTCCATGACAATTCTTCAAACTAACTGCCCCATTTTATAGATGTTACTTCACTTCACTGAATCATTGAGACATTTAGTAACTTGACCAAGATCACACAAATATTAAGTGAAGGAACCAGAATTTTGACCTAGACAGTATGACTTCAGAGCCAAGACTAACTTCGTAGAAAAGATGGAGTAGGAGGAGAGACAAAATAATCACAGAAAGTATTAGCATGATTATTGAGGTAAAAAAAAAAAATGAGTTGCCTGTAGAAACAAACAAAAAAAAAATCATCTAAAATATCCAGCACATAATATACCAGGAATATCACCCATATTTCTGCTCTACTTTTTCACAATCATCCTCCACCCCACTCATTGTTTTTCATACCCCTGTTCATTTCAAAAAATTTGTGCTCATTCTTGACTTCAGTCTCAAAATGTCTATTAACAACATTTTTGAAATTCCATGATTTTCAGTTAAACTCTACAGAGAAAAAGTATCTTCATCAAGCTCTAAGAATTAATGTTGAAGTTTCCCACTATCAATCCTATCTAATAAAAGAGTGATATGCAAATTAACCATCACTCCCTCACTCCGTCACTCCTGCACTCTGTCACAAAGATGGCAGCGGTCACAGAGCTGGAATGAGCAGGAGGCTTGGTTGCCCCGGCAATGGAGGAAGCCAAGCTTCCGCCTGCCCTGCCGGCCCTTGGCTCCCCTCAAGGCTACAAAGTTTCAATTATAGAAGATAAATAAATCCCAGACACCTGCTTCCAGCCAGCATGGCCTTTGCTCAAGGAGGGGCTGGGAACCTGGGTTGTCAGGGGCAACCCAGGCTTTGAGCGGGACCAAGGCTACAAAGTTTCAATTATAGAAGTTAAATAAATCCCAGATACCTGCTTCCAGCCCGTGGCCGTGGCCAGCCTCAAAACGGCCCTCAGCCCCTCACCCAGGCTGGCCACATCCCCATGGGGTGAGGGTCCCCACTGGGGGGCTTGACCAGCCTGCAAACAGCCATCAGCCCCTCACCCAGGCTGGTCAGGCACCCCAGCAGGAGTGCCCCCACCCTGAAGGGGATGTGGCCAGCCTGCAAACAGCCATCAGCCCCTCACCCAGGCTGGCCAGGCACCCCAGTGGGGAACCCTACCCTGAAGGGGGTGTGGCCAGCCTGAAAATGGCCCTCAGCCCCTCACCCAGACTGGCCAGGCACCCCAGCAGAACCCCCACCCTGGTCCAGAACACCCCTTAGGGAAAACCAGTCAGCTCCCACCCGTGTACCAGGCCTCTATCCTATATAATAAAAGGGTAAGATGCAAATTGACCCTAACAGCAGAATGACTGGGAATGACTGGTCACTATGACACACACTGACCACCAGGGGGCAGACGCTCAATGCAGGAAATGCCCCCTGGTGGTCAGTGCGCTCCCACAGTGCAGGATGTCTGACTGCAGCTTAGGCCTGCTCCTCGCTGGCAAGTGGACATCCCCCGAGGGCTCCTGGGCTACCAGAGGGATGTCTGAATGCCAGCTTAGGCCCATTCCCTCGGGGAGCGGGCCTAAACCAGCAGGTAGAAATCCCCTGAGGGGTCCCAGACTGCTAGAGGGCACTCCCCCCCCCCCCCGAGTGCACAAATTTTTGTGCACTGGGCCTCTAGTTATATGATAAATAAATCATTATCCCAAATTCTTCATATAGCTTTTCTTCTCCTCCACCATTTCTGGAAGACAGAGAATATATGAAATCTTGGAGTGAAAGCAATATGCTATCACCACCAGTAATACTATAGAATGTATGTCCACAGACACCATTAAAACAGAGTTAGAGAAACCAACTCAGGAAGAAAAGGAAATTATCTAAATTTAGCTCAGGGTTTTAACTTTGAAAACTAAGATGAAAAAATGAAAATAAAAATAAGAGTATATACAGATTATGCTAAGGTATATACTTTTTAAAATCTTTCTAACGACTTCTAATAAGGTTTTATACCAAAGACTAAGAACAATTTAACATGGGTCCTGAAAACTTTAGTTATTCATTCAATAAACATTTTGAGTTGACACTATGTTCTAGAATAGATGTTTTATTGCCTGAGATACTAGAGATACTACAATCAATAAGACATGATTTTGTTTAAATAAGAACTGGCCTTGAGATTTTAAAAAATAATAATAATAAATGATCATTTCCATTTCCACAGATTCCCCGAGACCTGGTAGGTACAGTTTTCTTTCAACATTTTTAAATATATATTTTAAGATACTTTAACCTTTTTGTGAATTTTCTAATTTATCAGATAACACTAACTCCCTTGAGTAATAAAATTTCAACCTAACAGAAGATCTCAGAAGCTAGGTGATAAGGCAGAAAATTGGTAGATAATAAATAACGAGGGAGATTCTAATGTAGTGCAATTTTAGGAAACTTCAACATGAATTATCTGTGGAAGATGATATGTGCTAAGACCTACTAAAGCTACCCAATCGTCACTGTGGATCGCCCCTAAAATTAATTTCCTTAGGCTGCCATAACCAACTAGATGTTTAAATAACAAAATTTTTTTTCTCACAGTATAAGAAGTCCAAGATTTTATAGGACACTAATCTAATCAGATTAAGTCTACCCTTATGACCACATTTAACTTTAATTACTGCTATAAAAGCTCTATCTCCAAATATAGTCACATGGGAGTTAGGGCTTCAACATTTGAATTTGGAGGAACACAATTCAGTCCACAGCATCACTTGAAGTCAACCTAGTATATTGCTACAGACCAAAAGCCCCAAAAATAATAAGTAGTTAATCAACCATTTAAATATATATTAAATAAATACTCTGTATCAGGTACTATCTTGTGTTGTGGGAGGAAGAAAGGAAGAAGAAAAGAAGGAGGGGAAGTGGGAGGGAGGAGTTAAAGGCCCTGCCCTCACAATAGTACATTCTAGCAGATGATGATAAACAATAAATTACCAAACAAGGAAATGAAGAAAAACCATCAGGGGGCAAGGCGGATGGGGGAGGAGAATTGGCACAGATAACCAATTCAGACAGCTCGGACTGGGACAGCCTCTCAGAGAAAGTGCTTTTACACAGAGATCTGAAGGAGGAGAGAGCGCCAGTCACATGAGGTTTCTGGGAACATGTTCTAAGGAGCAAGAATAGCCAATGCAAAAGCTTGGGGCAATAATGAGCTTGGCACATGAAAGGAAAAGAGGTCACAGTGGCTGGGCTGTAGTAAGTCCCGGGGCAAACAGTATGAGATGAGGTCTGGAAAGGATGCAGAAGATGCAGACCATGGTAAAGAGTTTGCACTTAGACTAACTGCAACAGAAATGCATTGGAAAACAGGGAAGGGGGCCTGATCTGGCAACACTGCTGTCAGTCGGGGTTTTCTATAGTCAGGAAACGATCTAGCTTGGCAAGAGTAAAAACAGCAAAATCAGGTTGGAAGACTAGTGCATCAGCTTAGAAAAATGGTGCATTTGGGAAATGGGTTGAGATAATAATAATGAAGTTTAGAGAGAAAAAGTTAGGGTCTATTTTATAAAGAAGAGCCATAGGACATGGTTACAGATTGGATATGGAGGGTAGAATTATAAATAACTCTGAAATATTTAGCATGTCAAAAATTATAAGAGATGGAAAGAAATTGGAAAAAGCAAATTGGAAAGGGTACATGGAGTTAGGGTTTCTCTTTTGAACTTGTGAAGTCTGTGGACCCACTAGACAGGCAAATGGAGAAGTACAATAGAGATTTGCCATCTGTGTCTGCCACAGAAAGATCATTGCTGGAGGGATGCATTTGCAAATCAGTATAGAGATGACACATCTGAACCACAGAGCTGAATGAAAACCTAGGAAGAGCCAATAGCTAGAGAGGCAGGTCTACAACAGCACACCAACTTTTAGACGAGAAAAAACCATCAAAGCCTCCTCAGGATGATAAAAACCACCTCCCTACCTTTTCTTACACTATTCTCTTACTCTGGAGAACTGAGAATATATTTCAACTTCTGTACTCCAAAAATATGAGAGAAGATTCAGAGAAATGCAAGAAAGACCATTGTAGAAATATTAAAGGAAATGATGAAGGCTGTCCAATCTGGACTGAAGGAAACCAAGAGGGAGGCTCTGACTTGTCCACTAATTCCCAACACAATTAAGTGAGAAGTGTACCTTTATCCTTTAGTATTGAAAGGTCTAACCTAAGGTCACTGAAAATGAACGTGTCCATAATTGTGCAGTTTAATGAGACATGATGTAATCATGCATGTGATCAGAGGAATCAAGGGAAGAAAAGCTTACACCAGAACTGGAAGCAGATTATGCCTACATCAAAGCAAGTCCCCAGGGACTTACTATGTCCTACAGAGTCGATGAGCCCTTGGCTCCTCTCTGGGCCTCACCTGCAATTCAGCATTAATGCTACAATGCCTCTTCACCTGGGCAGAGCTAATCAGTTAACAGCTGGAAATAAACCCACATCTGGAAGGCATGCACCTAGAGCTACTTCCCACTTGTGATGGTGCTTTTAAGACTGTCCATTCTTACTGCTGAGGAACACTTACCACATGAGGGCAGGAGGCAGAGTAATTCCAGCTGCCCATGCAGGGACTAAATTCATAACCACAGTATCAGTAACCCTTCACTGGAGCAATGCAGAAAACTCCATGGCACAGGATCCACGTGTAGTCTGGAAGTCTTAACATGTAAAACTCTTCTGTGATGGTCAGTTTGATGTGTCATCTTGGCTGGGCTGCAATCCCACTTATTCACACACTAATCAAGGTGTAACTCTGAAGACATTTTGCAGAGTCCTTAATATCCACACTCAGCTGACTGTAAGTAATGAAGATCATGCTCCATAATCTGGCTGGACCTAATCCAAATAGTTGAAAGGCCTTAAGAGTAGAGCTGAGGTTTCCCAGAGAAGCAATGCCCTGGCGGACTGCAGAGTCCAGATCTCACAGTTGTATAAGCCAATTCCTTGCAAAAGTAAGTAAGTAAATATGTGTGTATCTATACATATATGAGTGTTTGTAAAAATACATACACACACACACACACACACACACACACACACACACACACACTATACGCAGGGATATACACACAGTAGTTCCCCATCCGCAGTTTTGCTTTCCGTGGCTTCAGTTACCTTACCCAGGGTCAACAATGGTCTGAAAGTAATAAATGGAAGATTCCAGATATAAACAACTCATAAGTTTTAAATCGTGTGCCATTCTGAGTACCACGATGAAATCTCGTGCCATCCAACTTCATCCCACCTGGGACATGAGTCATTTTTTGCCCAGCGTATCCACACTGTACACCTGTTGGGTAGTCTCTTGTAGCTATCTCAAGTCCTATGGACTGTTTCAGTATTTTATTTTATTTTTTTTAAATATATTTTTATTGATTTGATTTTTTACAGAGAGGAAGGGAGAGGGATAGAGAGTTAGAAACATCCATGAGAGAGAAACATGGATCAGCTGCCTCCTGCACACCCCGCACTGGGGATGTGCCCACAACCAAGGTACATGCCCTTGACCGGAATCGAACCTGGGATTCTTCAGTCCACAGACCGACACTCTAGCCCAGCTGTGGGCAAACTACGGCCCGCGGGCCGGATCCGGCCCGTTTGAAATGAATAAAACTAAAAAAAAAAAGACCGTACCCTTTTATGTAATGATGTTTACTTTGAATTTATATTAGTTGACACAAACACTCCATCCATGCTTTTGTTCCGGCCCTCCGGTCCAGTTTAAGAACCCATTGTGGCCCTCGAGTCAAAAAGTTTGCCCACCCCTGCTCTAGCCACTGAGCCAAACTGGTCAGGGCTGTTGCAGTATTTTAGTGCTTGTGTTCAAGTAATCCTTCTTTTACTTAAGAGTACCTCCAAAGCACAACAGTAATAATGCTGGCAATTTGGATATTCAAATAGAAGCTGTAAATTGCTTCCTTTAAGTTAAAAGGTAAACATTCTCATCTTAATAAGAAAAGAAAAAAAATCACATGCTGAGGTTGCTGAGACCTACAGTTAAGAACAAATCTTTTATCAGTAAAATTGTGAAAAAAGAAAAGGAAATTTATGCTAGTTTGCTGAGAGAGACCATATTCATATAACTTTTATTATAGGACTAGAGGCCCGGTGCACAAAAATTTGTGCACTCGGGGGGGAGGGGGGTCCCTCAGCCCAGCCTGTGCCCTCTCACAGTCTGGGACCCCTCGGGAGATAACGACCTGCTGGCTTAGGCCTGCTCCTGGGTGGCAGAGGGCAGGCCCAATCCCTAGGTGCAGCCCCTGGTCGGGCTCAGAGCAGGGCCGATTGGGGAGTTGGGGCGCCGCCCCGACATGCACAGAGCAGGGCAGATTGGGAGGTTGTGATGCCACCCTCAGTCACGTTCAAGGTAGGGCCAATTGGGGGGTTGGGGCACTGCCCCCTGTCACACTCAAGGTAGGGTCCATGGGGAGGTTGCGGCGCCACCCCCTGTCATGCACAGAGCAGGGCCAATCAGGGGGTTGGGGCGCTGCCCCTGTCACACACAGAGCAGGGCCCATGAGGGGGTTGGGGCACCGCCCTCTATCACCCACAGAGCAGGGCCAATCAGGGGGTTGGGGTGCCGCCACTCTCACACTCAGGGCAGGGCCGATGGGGAGGTTATGGCTCTACCCCATCACACACAGAGCAGGGCCCGTGGGGAGTGGGGGGTTGGGGAGCTCCCCCCTATCACACACAGAGCAGGGCCGAACAGGGGGTTTGGGCGCTGCCCCCTGTCACGCTGATCCCGGTGCCAGGAGGCATATTACCCTTTTACTATATAGGGTAGAGGCCTGGTGCATGGGTGGGGCCGGCTGGTTTGCCCTGAAGGGTGTCCTGGATCAGGGTGGGGGTCCCCACTGGGGTGCCTGGCCAGTCTGGGTGAGGGGCTGAGGGCCTTTTTCAGACTGGGAGTGACTGAAGTTCCCAACTGCTCCTTTTTTTCTTTTTTTCTTTTTAATTCTGGGCCAGCTTTACCTTGAGGCTTGGCTCCAGCTCTTAGGCCTCCACGGCTGAAAGTAGGTTTCTGGCCTTTGCTTACAATGTTGCGAATCTGCTGGCTGAAGTCCGGCGGTATTTGTTACAATGTTTCTTAAACTGCCCACTCAGAGGCCTGCAGCCGCAGGCGGGGAACGTTGGTTTCCTCCAATGATCCTCCGTCACTGAGGCAAGCAAGCCTCATGTTAGTTTCAAGCTGCCTGGCTGCCGGCCGCCATCTTGGCTGACAGTTAATTTGCATATCTCACTGATTAGCAAATGAAAAGGGTAGCGGTCGTACGCCAATTACCATGTTTCTCTTTTAGTAGTGTAGATACTGTTATAATTGTTATTTTACTATTAGTTATTATAAATACATTACTGTGTCTAAATTATAAATTAAACTTTATTATAAATATGTATTCGTAAGAAAAAACATCTACACTAATAAAAGAGAAAAATGGTAATTGGCGTACGGCGCTACCCTTTTCATTGGCTAATCAGGGCTATATGCAAATTAACTGCCAACTAAGATGGCAGTTAACTGCCAACAAAGATGGCGGCTAATTTGCATATGTAGGCACAATGCAGGGAGGCGAAAGGGAAAGCAGGAAGAAGCCCCCTGCCACTGACAGTGATCGGAAACCCAGGGGGGAGCTAAGAGGTGGGGGGCAGGGCAAAGGCGGCCCTGGGACCGCCTTTGCCCTGTCCCCCAGCCATGATCGGAGAATCAGGCGCCTTTGGGGCCCTGGCCAGTGATAGCAGGAAATAGGGGTGGAGCCAGCGATGGGAGCTGGGCACTGTCGAAGCTGGCAGTCCCGGGAGCTAGGGGTCCCTTGCCTGGGCCTAAAGCGGAGCCCACGATCGCGGGGCCGCTGCAGCTGCGGGTCCCCACTGCCCGAGCCGGACGCCTCAGCCAGAGGCGTCCTGCAGGGGCAGGGGCGGAGCCTGCAACCGCGGGGAGCTGGGGGTCCCCTGCCCAGGCCTAACACCTCGGCCAGAGGCGTTAGGCCTGGGCAGGGGCGGAGCCTGCAACCCCGGGGAGCTGGGGATCCCCTGCCCAGGCCTGACACCTCTGCCAGAGGCCTCAGGCCTGGTCAAGGGCCGATCTGGTGATTGGTGATTGGAGGGTGATGAGGGTCAACTCCTCTGGCCGAGGCATCAGGCCTGGGCCGGAGGCATCAGGCCTGGGTGGGGGCAGGAGCCGGGGATTGGGGGGATATGATGGTCCCCTTGCCCAGGCCTGAAGCCTGGGTCAGAGGCGTCAGGCTTGGGCGGGGGGTGGAGCAAGCGATCAGAGGGAGATGAGGGTCCCCTGCCCAGGCATGATTCCTGGGCCAGAGGCCTCAGGCCTGGGCGGGGGTCAGAGCCAGTGATCAGGGGGAGATGGGGGTCCCCTGTCCAAGCCTGACATATCTGGCAGAGGTGTCAGGCCTGGGCAAGGGGCCGATCCTGTGATTGGAGAGTGATGGGGGTCAACGCCTGAGGGCTCCCAGTATGTGAGAGGGGGCAGGCTGGGCTGAGGGACACTCCCCCCCCACACACACACCCAGTGCACGAATTTCGTGCACCGGGCCCCTAGTAGTATATATAGGGTTTGGTATTATCATTGGTTTCAGGCATCCATTAGGGGTCTGGGAATGTATCTCCCATGGATGCGAGGGACTACTGTATATGTACATGTACATGTATATGTATATGTGCATATATTTAATCCTTCTTGCTCTGTTTTTCTGGTGGAACTCTGACTTATACACCTTCCTTTCTCTGCAGATAAAAGATACCAAGCTTATGTAAATGAGTACTACTACAATTAAAGAGTACTTGTTTCCATTGAAGGAAAATGGATAAAGTTAATCCCCTCTCTCCTGGGAGGCAAAGGGAAGCATAGCTGTTGACAGGTGACAAAGACCCAGTCAGAAAACTTGTACTTCTCATTAATCACATGCTCCATGCACTTGGCAAATCTAAACTTTAATACCAAGTTCTTAGGTCTCGTTTAATTGTACAGCCAATAGCACATCCCTGTTAAATCCAATGTAAAAAAACAGCTGTATAAAATCTAATGCTGATGCTAACTTTAAACCTTAGCTTTAGTTCCTTGAGTTTAGTCCCTTAAGCTCTCCCCAGAAACACCTGGGCAGAAAGTGGGCCATCTGGGACTGGGAACTACAAGGACAAAGTTTGATTCATTCCTTTTCTAGAGAGAAAACGGCAGTTAGCTCAGTTTTCTCCTATCACCCTTTCTCACCTTTGAAAATGAGGACTATGCATCATCCTCCTCCCCATAGGTCAGGGGTGGGGGGTCATCTCTGGATGCCCAGGTGATCTGGATAACAAGATTAGGGGTTTGCTCCCCTCTCACCATGTAGTATGTCCATTCTAGAACATTTCACTTAGTCAAAGGATTCACTTTTCTAGTAAAGGAACACTTCAAAAATCAACAAGTCATTTTGCAGCTCTGTTTGGCCCTTCAGCACCAAGAAGGGAGCTGGACTCAAGAATGTGCCCATTCCAGTTCACCTTCCATCTTTGGTGTATAGAGTTGATCACAGTTTCTCTTAAACTGCACCAACATTTTCACTTGTGCATTCATTCACTCAAAACCATTTATCAAGTGCTTTGGAAGATAATAAAATAAATCAGACCAGATTTTTAGACTCCAGGATTTGGAGAGAATGTATGTACATATATTACTATAATACATATTGACATTAAATATACATGTAAAAATCCTACAGGAGTTTAGACGTAGTTAGACATAGTGGGGTGACAGATATCAAAAGAAGGGGAAAAGAGAAAAGTAATGCCATTGATATATGAGAGCTTTTACCCACCACATTAAGATCTTGTTATTTATATATTGAGTTGCCACTAGAAAAGTAGTTAATCAGAACACAATTTTGATATGGTCTACAGGGAAATCACCAAAGAACAGAATTGCTACACAGTTTGTATAGTAATTTGTGTCACTTCGAATATTGCTGCTTTGCTCCAGCTGACAAGTTTGGGATGAAAAAATAATAACTTTCCCTTTAAAAGCTACATGCATATAAAGAATCAGGGCAAGAGCCCAAGTAGGTCCTGACCGGGCAAATGCTAATAAGCCTCATGTGATTCAAACTCAGTAGTATGCTGGCTCCAAATTAATATAGACTTCCACATAGTTCACAAGTGACAGGTTTTATGATAAATAGAGTACTTCAGTAAAAATGCTGTTAAATATATGTGAAGCCTTGAACAGATGGCATTTATAATAGATACCCCTGATAACTGATCACCATTTAGTATTCTCTGGCCCAGGCTCATACCAAGGTTTCATGATTCTAGAAGAGGAAAAAAGTCTGAGCAAGGTCTTAATCTCCCAGGCAGTCTGTCAAGCAGCTGTTTCTCACCACCCTGTAAGTCAGCCATTCATCAGAGCTATTTTTTTAAGAAAAGTTAAATTAAATTTACACATTTGACCCTAGAACAACTCAGTGTTGGAATGGTGTGGGTCCATTTATGCATAGATTTTTTCAATTGACCCTCTCAGTTCAGATGACCCATGCAGTTCAAACCCATGTTGTTCAAGGGCCAATGTATTTGAGTCTTCTGCAACTTGAATCACAGTTACTAATATCCTGACCTATTTATTTTGAAAGCCCCAAGCTTCCAATATACTGAAGATATATATATATATATAGTCTCACACATATCACCTTTTCCCATGGGCAACTGCATAATGTTCAACTTTGGGGTTAAGACCCTTTTGGAGCCATGAGAACCATGGAAAGTAATTGGGATCAGCAGGTTTATAGGACAGGGTCAGCAAAGAGGACAGCAGCTTCAAAGGGAACCACAAAAATAGGTCTAATAGAAACTGCCAAAAAATTGGGCCTTGTCTTGAAATGTGGGTCATCAGGATAGAACAAGGGAATCCAAGAATGAGGAAATGGAAATCATTAAACAGGTAAGAGTTCAAATCAAGAGTTGATGATTTTCAAGAAGTGGGCAAATCGCACTTATTTAGTAGCCTATAGTCCCAAGATGTGGTTTGTCCTGATCTGCTTCAAGAGTAGGTATTTTGAAATGTTAACCAAAGTAATGCATGTTCTAAAATTAGAACTGTGTGGTGATCAATCAATCAGCATGTAAGACGCTTGGTCACAACTTGTTGGAGCACATTTTCTAACAATTAAGAAAAGCAAATAACTTTATTAGACTAAAAGAAAAACCCAAACACTTATAAGTCTCCTCTAAAACTAACATCCTAAGGTTAAAAAACACAGACCTTTGAAGTGGAAAAAAAAACAAGAACATAGATACCCAAACATCAACTGCAAGTTTATTCAGACAGGCTAGCAACCAACTTGAAATCTATAAACTCTGGCACAAATGCACTTCGTCTAGATTCTGCAAAGCAATAATCTTGATAAATCAAGTTTACTTTAACAAAGCTTAGGCCAATAAAACAGCTACACACTATAAACCACTTCAATCAGTGACTGTTTCACCTTACCTGCACTCTGCTAAATGACCCCCAGACACACAACACCTACGTCAGGCCTGCGCAAGACTCACCAGGAGCTCCGCAGATCATGGTTAATCAACTGACATGCAGGATCAATGCTACAAGTACTAGTGTGGGCAACACATTTTAAAAAGTAACGATCCTTCTAGAGGCAACATGGTAGACAGTCCTAGGATGGAATGCCAGAGTACCATTTACCAACTGTATGATCCAAGATAATTTACTTGACCGCTGTTTGTTGAAATATACAGATGTGATGTCTTTTGCTGTCAGTTTGGCCAAGCTAAACTATAAGGGTTAGAGGGCAAAGCCATGGGTAGCACATACAGACTTTTTCCCAATTATTTAATCAAACATTAATGCAGGTGCTGATGTGAAGGGATTTTGCAAATGTAATTAAAGTCCCTAATCAGTTGACTTAAAGCTAAGGGTAAGCCAATTAATTGTAATAAGTCTTTAATATTATTTCTTATTGGTTATGTTTCTCCATTGAGCCCCAATATGATACAGCGGATAACTATCTGTACATCACAGATTTGCTATGGGAATTTAATGTGGTAGTTTATACAGTGCCTAAAGCAGTATTCCTCAAATTCTACTGTGAGCACAAATCACCTGGGGTGCAGTCCTGAGCCAGCAGGTCTGGGGTGGGGCCCAAGAGCCTGCATATCTAACCGGAGCCTCGTTGATGCTAACATCACTGGTCAGTGAACACATTCTGACTAGCAAAAGCCATCCTAGAAGATAATAGACACTAAATAAACACTAGTTTGCTTTCCCCATACCACCTTTTTGCTCTCACAATTTTCAAGTTTCTGTTGGTTTGTTTTTATTTTTAATTAATTCATGCAATTGAAATATATAATGCACTGACCACTTTCCCACAAAGCTTTGGATGGCTATAATATAAAAAAAAAAGCCACAAAGAAGAGTGAAAAAAATAGAAATAAATAAATGCTAAACAATGCCTTCCCATACCCCATACCCAGAACTAAAGACTACCCACACAGGCCTGCACTTTTACAACCCAATTGGTAGAAGACACTTTAACACCAAGACCTAAGAGATCATTTGACAGTAAAGCATGGTCACTATTTATAGGACTAAAAGTAGAACACAGTCAAATACTAACAGAGAAACAACGAAATATGTTCTCTGGGCGCAGTAAGTACATTTCTGACCAGTCTTGGACCACTCATCCACTCATCTGAATGTGGTGTGATTTCAAAACAACTCCTGCGCAGAGACTAACACCTACCTCTCTCTCTCTCTCACTCTCACTCTCGCTCTCTCACTCTCTCACCTGGGACTATTAATAGTCTATGAAAAACTTTGTTCTTGTGCTATAAGGCTCTGCTTCCTTGGGAATAAAAATAGCCTTGAGGAAAATACAAATGTGAACTTCAGACACTAGGATGCCTATGTCCATGTCCACACTCATCATTCAATCTACTGCTCTCATTGCCCATGAAACTATACCTAGTGAAGATGTCAGTGGCCTCTTTATGCCCAACCCAGTGACCAAGTAAGTCCATAGCTGGCTTGACCTCTCTGCAACCCAATCTGAGTTCTTGTTTTCCTCCATCATCCATTCCCAGATGTTTAGTTGTTGATGATGATTTCCAGGTCATCCCCACCTTGAGCTCTGGACCTATACAGTCCTCTGCCTCCTGGGCATCTTAATTTAGATGTTCACAAGTATCTTAGACTGAAAGTGGACTGACTGTCACTCTCTGTAAACCTACTTTCCTCCTGCATTCTGTTTTACTAAAATAGCATCATCATCCACTCAGGGAAAAGCAGTTGGAAACCTGAGAGGGAATCCACCCTCTTCCATGCCTGGTTACCTCTTATTCATCTTCCAACACTTAGTCAAGATCCAGGTGCTGCCTCTCCTACAGCCCTTCCTTAACTTGCCTCAGTCAGGGCAAAGTTCCACTCCTGTGTGCTTCCTACATGTACACTTCTATTGCATCACTTACCACATCATATTGTAATTGAAAAACAACAATAATTTGATTGACCCTGTTATATACTCACAGCACCCTGAGATTTTGCTTTATACATTTTCTTCTGACTATAATTCCACTAGAGGCCTGGTGCATGAAATTTGTGCACGGGGGAGGGGGCTGGTATCCCCCAGCCCAGCCTGCACCCTCTCCAATCTGGGACCCCTCAAGGGATGACTGATTGACTCTCACAATCCAGGACTGCTGGCTCCAACCGCTCTCCTGCCTGCCTGCCTGACTGCCTCAACTGCTTCTGCCTGCCAGCCTGATCACCCCCTAACCACTCCCCTGCCAGCCCGATTGCCCCTAACTTCCCTCCTCTGCCAGCCTGGTCACCCCCAACTACCCTCCCCTGCTGGCCTGATCGCCCACAACTGCCCTCCCCTGCTGGTCAGCTCACCCCTAACTGCCCTCCCCTGCCAGGCTGGTCTCCCCCAACTGCCCTTCCCTGCAGGCCCGATCCCCCCCAACTGACCTCCCTTTCAGACCTGGTTGCTCCCAACTGCCCTCCCCTGCAGGCCATCTTGAGGTGGCCATTTTGTGTCCACATGGGAGTGGCCATTTTGTGTGTTGGAGTGATGGTCAATTTGCATATTACTCATTTATTAGATAGGATAATAATTTGTACAATTATTGAATGACCTTTTGCCTGTGTATCTCTTCCATTAGACTGGGGACCCCTTAGGAATAGGAACTTTTATTTCTCTATCCCTAGTGCCTAGCATGTAGTTGTAAGTGCTTGATAAATGTTGGTTGATTGAATAAATCAACATAAATATAATGGCATCACCAGTAGTCAAAAAGTAAGCTTCATATATTATAGAGTATGTGTTAATCAAATCTCTTCAGCCACATCTATCCAAGGATGCCACCAACGGCCTCAGCATCCTCACACCAGTCCGGCCCTCTCTGGGGTGGCTACTATTTATTTACATGGCCAGCAGCAATGACAGTTGCAACCTTTTGTCTCACAAGTGACTGCCAGCTAGACACCTTAAATGCCTGGAGACATACAAAAGGTGTCTCTTAATAGCATCAGCTTTACTCCACCTTCAGATGAAAGCAAACTCCCTGATACAAGTTATTTGGATTAAATGAATATCTGGAATCACTCATTTATTTAACTTCTCTGGATTTCTGTACACACAACACACTCAAAGTTTATAGAGATGTCATTTTAAATAAATTTTCTGGAGCAGGGAAAGAATAGCTTTCCAAAGCTTCACATGACAGTTTTATGCAACTAAGATTTTTAATGAAACACTTCCCGCTCATTCAGGGGAATTCCACTCCCTTTCATCTGAAGCCTGAGGAGACTGAGCAGTGTCTCAGCATAGCATGCCCCACTACCTGCTGGCGCTTGATATTAAAAAGGAGAGGCCACCACAGGTGCTTTTCTGCGGAGAAGCAGATGTCACGAGAGGGCCCTAAGGCTGAAAAAATGAAAAGAATGCAAATGACCCAAAGGGGGCCTGAACTGCTAATGTACTTTCACACAGTGCAAACAACTGTGTGTTCCCAGCTCCATTCTGTGTCCTGACTCTAAGCTACATGCTCAAGAAGTTTTCCTTTGCTATATTCATAACTGGAAAACCTGAACAAGAATTTTTAAAAGAACACTTCCCATTTCCTACATTCCTATACACTTTACAGATGAATGAGTGGCCCCCCCCCCCCCCATTTTGGTAAACGGGAAAGTATCATGAAAATCATATCCTGGCAGTGCTTCCTCGAAATTTCTGTGGACCAGGACCTCAGAATGTGACCTCATTTGGAAATAGGGTCTTTGCAGATGAACTTAGTTACATTAAGATGAGGTCCAACTGGATTAGGGTGGACCCTAAACCCATCGACTGATGTCCTTATATGAAGGGGTGAGGGCACACAGACTCACGGAGAGAAGACAGCCATGTGACGACAGAGGCAGAGAGGAAAGTTATGCTGCCACAAACCAAGGAATGCCTGGGGCCACCAGAAGGTAGAAGGACAAGAAAGACTCCCTTACAGCCTTCAGGGAGAGCATGACTTTGCCAATACCTTGATTTCTGATTTCTGGCCTCCAAAACTGTGAGGAAATAAACTTCTGTTGTATTATGAGACCAATTTGTGGACATTTGTTATGGCAGCCCTAGGAAACTAATACAAATCCTAAACAGTAGGTAACTTTTATCGCCACTTTACTGATGCAGAAATTGAGCATAAAGGACATAGGATAACTTTCACACAGGAAGTAACAAACCAGAGTCAATCCAATAACCATCTCCATGGGGGAGGGAGGTTAAAGGGCAAGGGAGGCACCCTTCCCCCCGAAAAGTGTAAGGGATGGGGAGATGGCTGAATTTCTGGGCTTGAAGCAAGACCTCAAGCACGATTGTCAGATTCTCCCCCAACACCTGCACCTCAAACACATAGCTCACAGGTAGTAAGTCAGGAACCAGAAGCTCCCAACTGACTTCACCCATGGGAGGCTGTTTGTTCTGGCTTTAACTCTAAGAACAATTTTAACAATGAAACTAAACAGGAACATGATGAGCATGAACCAGTGTCTCAAACCACTTATTTCTAGTGGCTCATGATCTGCCATGGCCATACTCAAAGTTTATGGTTCCACCAATGGGCCATTGGCAGTGCTTACTTCTTCCTTTAATAAATTTTGAAGTATTTGAAAAGTATGTAGAATAATATAAATACCCATGGACCACCCCTGAGCTTCAACAACTTTTAACATTTGGCACATTTATTTCGGTTTCTCATTTTTAATTTTAAACCATGTCCCCTCTTTTGATGAATATAAAAAATTTCATCTTGTCTCTCCCTCCCCTTTGAAGTTTTAACCTTCGTATTCCATGGAGGTGTGTAGCCTTCTGAGTGACAACTGTTGGAACAAACTTGATGACAAAGGTCCCCCAGGATGTCTAGATGGGGTAGATAAGATGGCCAGAGCTAAGGCAGGTTGAATGTCAGTTAACTGATAGATCTCTATCTGGAGATGGCTCTTCACTAGCATGCCAAAGAGCCTTCTGCTAATTCCTGTCCTGTGTAACGTTTTAACCCACAACTTGCATGAAGACTTAGAAGTATGTGAGTTAAACTTCTACTGAACATGTTTCCTTCTGTCTTGTATTGTGGTGTTTATATTCCTCTTCTTCACTAGATTGTAAGCTTTGTAGCTATACACTCCTGGAACCCGGACCGAGCGCATATACTGGAACCCCAAGTACTGGGGGTTCAATAAAGTCTAATGAATTAAACTCTATCATATAAGGACAGGTTGCAGAAACTGGGAATGTGCAGCTTGGAAATGAGAAGGTGTCAGGGAGAAATGATGGCTGTCTTCACATATTTGAAGGATGATGAGATTTAAGCTATGTAGCTCTGGAGGGGGAAAAATCCAACAACTGGTGAAAGAAATAGTGAATTGATTTCTGTCCAGTGTAGGGAAGCTCTTTCTAACAATTACATTTGATGGCAAAGGACTAGGGCGAGTTTTGAGTCCTCCCATTGATGATTACTGAGGGCACATATGGAAGGATTCTTGATCTAAGTAAAAGAATAATTGGATACTCTCTTCCAAGTCCAAGACACAATGACATTTTAGGCTTTTTAGCTTTCAGGCCTTTTTCTTAAATTACCAATTTTCCTAGAGTTTATACATGAAGTATTGACATCTCCCATATAATAGAAAAATATCTATAAAAGAAAAATTATTTTGTTTCTGAACTGGGTACAACTGGGTATAACTACAGTTGTTACTCATAAATGGTTAGAGTCAATATAAAATTTTCCACTGCAGCATTTGATATTCAGTTTACTAATATCTGAGTAGATGAAATCTTAATCCTATTGATTTGCAAAATTACATCCAGCAAAATGACAATAATCTAGCATCACTCAGGGGTGTAATTGTGTCACATGTTTGAGAGCCGATGTGCTGATATCGTCCATTTAGGCCTACTCTTGGCCAAGGCAGGCAGTCCATCTGAACCACATCAGCAGGATCAAGTGTCTCCTGGCTTCCAGTAGGATTTGGCCAAAAGTGAGGGCTGGCAAAAGATTAGAGAAAGGGTAGAGCGTGAGGTTATTTACTCTCCTGCCTCCTTCTCTGCTGAATACCAAAGGTCTGGACACATCCTTCATGTGAAGGTCCCAGCTCCATTAAGGCGACCCTCTCCACAGGCTGGCTCTGCCTCAGGTTTCCGTAACTACTCCCTCCCTGGCCCCCTCAGACATAGGATTAATATTAACTTTGCTGCAACTAACCCTGAGGTGCTGCACCATCCTGTGGTTTCCTTATACAATGCTCTGTTCTCCACTTTGAAAGAGTCCCTCCTCAAATTACCTAATTGAGGTGAGTTGTGGGTTGTCTGTTTCCTGCTGGAGTCCTGATTAACACAGCTGGACACCAGTCAAGATCCACTCACTGAAGTGTGGTTCCTAAGGCCGAGCAAGTGTGTGCCTCCTCCCCAGGGACACAGGCAGGAGTGCTGCCACCCCACACAGGCCAGCAGCCTGTGGGAGTCTCTCCAGCACTACTAGTCCAACCTTGGAGCAAACAGCAGCAGCAACCAGTTACAGTGAAGATGATAGTCAATCCATGAGAAAATACAAGTTTTATAAAAAATGAACTGAGAGACAAAAGTTAGTCTTTATTTCAAATTCAGAGGAAAATAATCTTCATTCCCTCTGATAAGATTTGGACAAGAATCCATGTGGCATGAAAAGAAGGATGTAACTATTTTCTGATTGATATCACAAATGCCTCCGTCTTTCAGAACTTCAAACTTGACTACTTAAGCTTTAACTGATAGATACCTGCCTCCTAGTTTGATATGTCCAATATCCAATCTGCCATTTCTTCTTAGTCCCTATTTGGCCTAAAATTCTTTTTTATGAGCACCTAAGGCTGGTGTGGCCTCTAGAAGCTAATATTGCACTATTTTAATGCTGAAAGGAAACAAAGAAGGGAAAGGTACCAAAGAGGATAGAGTGGAGAGCATACCTTTCTCTCTCTCTCCTCTCTCTCTCTCTCTCTCTCTCTCTCTCTCTCTCTCTCTCTCTCTCTCTCCCTCTCTCCCTCCCCCCTCCCCCCTCCCCCCACCCCCCACCCCTGCGGCTCTTTTTCTCTCATTATCACTCTCTTAGAACATCAGGCAACCCTGAACTCAAATCCTAGTTCTAGCACTTACCAGCCAATGATCTGGGAGATATCACTTAACCTCTCAGTTTCCTCATTTATAAGACAGAGATAATTATTCCTACCATGAGAGGTTGTTGTAAAGGTTAAAGGAGAATGTTTAGCACAGGATCTGGCACAGGATTTGTGTTTAATGAATGTTAAGTATTATCATACACTAATGTATTGGCTTCGTTTCCCCCAGGTTCTAAGAACTTTAATTTGTGGAAATGTGGCTGGTACCTGAGTAGTACATATGTCCATGTGAGGGATGTCATAGGAGAGAGGAGAAATGGTGTGATACCAAGGAAGGCAGAACATGGGAAGGCAGAGTCCAAGAGAAGAACAATGGAGAGAGAGCTGCTCTCCCCCATGGGTGCAAATACTAGAGACAGAATGTATGTAGAGCATCTCACCCAATGGCAGGCACACAGTAGGAGCCCAAAGGGAGATTCTGCCCTCCCCAACAACAAAATATCCCCTAGACAAAGAGCCTACTGTGTCAGTTTGGACCAATGGAAGGAGCTGTCCTGCATTTGCAGGAGGTAAAAAAAACAACAACAACAACTGGATTTCACCCATTTCATCTTTCTGCTTAGAACCAAGCCTGCTGAAACCCAATAATGAAAATCTTCACAGCACATTACTGAATACAGTAATGCCTTTCTGCCTCAATAACACCACAGCCTCTGCATGACTGTAGCGCATTATTCGCATGCGAGTAGGAGAACATTCAGTGATTTACATTTAGGACTTATGTTTTGTTTCCAAATGAAAATATTCATCCTGACAACAACTCCTACATCGGTAATCCCACTTCAAGCAAATACCTCAAGAGTTAGATTGCATTCTCTTGCCTGAGACTTCTGACCTAATTCAGCCTTTCATTTTACTAGATTTAAAAGAGCTTGGTTAAAGATTTACAATCCTGTCATTTTACTGCCAAGATAAATTATGATGCAGGCTACTTTAATGCCTGGAGACGACCAGTACTAGTCAGCCAAATATCTGGCTCATCTTAATTGTTAGACAACTTGTATGCTCAGCATTTTTGAGACAGATGAGTGAACACACCCCCTCTATCTTTTCCTTCCCCTCTGTATTGGTTCTATCCAAAACAGATAATCATTCCTGGTTTCAGGAAAACAAAAGCTCTTGTGGGTGGGATAAAGTGGGCATGGGGCCTGGAATTTTGCTGCCATTACTGGTAGAAAACATCACTATCTATCAAGCTATCTCTTCATTATCTTCTCTTCAGACAATAATCCTCCTATATACTCAAATGATATTCAAACCTTTGTTAAGCAGGTCCCATGGCCATACCAAATATGGAAGAGATGCATTGACACAGGTATATTTGCCAGGCCCTAAATTAACAATAAGGTATTTTATGTGACCTAAGTGGACCATGATTTCTTGTAGTTGAGACCATGAGCCAACAAATTTCCAAGTGGAAGCAGTGAATGCAGCAAAATTCAATTTACAGTTAGCTCCTGGGACACACAAGGCACATTCAGAGAGGCCAAGTATCAGAGATTCATCCTAAAAATAAAAGAGACTACTATTCTGACCTCACAGATGCAGTTGTGTGTTCCGTTGAAACACGGGAGATGCAGTAGACACCAAGGGACATGGTAACCAAGAGTTAGTCACGTAGCACCTAGTTATGCCATCTGTACCATGAAGCTGAGTGTACACAGTAATTGGTGATAAGCCCCATTAAAAATTACTAAGCATGTTGACAATAACAGCCTAATGCAAATAGAAATGCTTTCTATTACTTCAACCAGCATGCCATTTTTATCCATGATGGTTCTGCAAAGCGATGCTTTAAGTGAGGAACACTTTTTTCCAGAGCTTCCCAATAAGAAACGAAAATGGTCTTTAAAAAACTAATAGTTTCCCCAATTAGAATTTGTTGGATCTCATCACTAATCAGTAAGCACAGCACCAATTTTTTGCAGTTTACGTAAACAATGAGTAGCAATAAAGTATCCAACTAGAGTCGAAATACCCTTACTAAAGGTGTAACTGTAAGAGCTATATTACTTTTCAGTTTTAATTCTAAGATGCCTACTGTGTTCAAATGACATGGTAGCTCTTGGGGATGGGAGTGTGGGAGTTTCCCGGTGATTATACGGAATGGCAGAAATCAAGGGTAAGAAGCCTGAAAGAGAAGGAGGAGTCCTGGGAATAAAGAGAGTTTGGAACCCACTTGCCCACAGCACCTCTGTGAGGTGACGAGACTCCTCCAGAAATGAATGGCTTTGTGTTCATGGTGCCCCAAGAAGAAGGGACCATGGACTGTCCCAGGATAGATGCCCAGGCTTCCAGGGTAGAGCAGAAGCAGCACGGGCTCCTAAACCCAAAGAGGTTGGGGAGCAGTGAAGATGGGTTGGAGATATCTCCTGGCAACTAGTTTGGACTCACGACAGAGATGAACCACCTCCTTGACAACTGGCAGTGTGTCAGACCTCAGACTCTGACAAAATCCCAGGAAGACAAAGGGACGCAGCAGAAAGACTTAAGATAGTGCTCTGCCCACCTGACAACATAGAGACTCAATGTCAGAAATTGATTAGAGTTGCATACAGTGTTTCTAGCACTCCTGAGTTGTGGACCAAGATTTGCACCCATCTCCTGAATTAACCTTTCCCAATGTACTTCTCTTTATTGGGTGTCATGGATAAAACAATGCTGCCAACACAGAGACCACAAAGGCAGTATTTTTATCATATGGTCACCTCTAAATTCAATCCAAAATGGTGACACTCTGAGGAAAAGTACAGTTTTAAATATAGAGGGGCCCCAAAGAATTTTTCAGTCAAGGACTTCACAGAAGATACTCAATAGCCTAATGATCTTCAGACTAATAACATGAATGAAAATAGGAGACTTTTAATGGGGGTGATAAATATAACAACTTTTCTGGGATGATTCTATTCAATGAAAACAAATAACTACATGTCAAATTCTTACACTATCCATGCACTGAGCCAGGAAATAACAGCCGTAAAGAGAAGGGCAAGGAGTGTGCAGACTGGATGGGCCTAATGCACATGAACAGATGAAGCCACTGTAGAAAAACGTCAGGTGTAGAATGCAATGGAGGATGAGGGGCGGCGGGGAGAAGGAGGAAGGGCATAAGAGAGCACCTAAATGAGGAGCAGCTTTTAAGATTGAAGGGTGAGTAAGGTTTTAACAGGTAAAGATGGAAGGCACTAGTCTTGTCTCAGGAAATGACGTGAAAAGGAAACGGCTATGGGAAAGCATAGAAAATTTTGCAGGTTGCATATAGATACCACTGGAAAGATGAGTGAAGCTGCATTACAGAGCTCTTTAAGGGCCAGGTCAAGGAGCCACTATTTCCTCTGGGAGGAAACAGCGATAGAAGTACTTGAGGAGGGAAGAAGTAAGGTGCAAGTTAGATCTAAGAAGACATAAAGGCTATGGTGATGTGCTGGAGAGAGCAACCAGTAGCAGACAGGAGGTATCTTTTCTTTTTTTTCCTTTTTTTTCCCTAGCCCAGAAGGTGACATTGATACCCTAGGCAAAATGGCTTGAGTGCAGAGGTGATCCTGGGCATAGTTAGAATGCCAACAGAAACTACAAAGGGAGTCCTTGAGGATTTAATGTGGCAAAAATGTGGGGAAGTTAAGAAACACTTCAACTCCAAAATATTTTGTTGACTGAAAAAGAGCAAGTTGCCTTTTCTAAGTATAGTATATTATATCCATGTAAAAGAAAATCATTAAAACATCTATCATATGTTACATGGGATGTATGGGTACGTATAAAAAGCTTATGGAAAGCAGAGAGGTGAAGTTGTATAGGGATTTTTAAAAAATTACTAACATATTGTTTGCCAATAGTGAGTGTCTAGGTGAAGTTAGATTTCATAGTTTTCAAGGTACGAAAATCAGAGCAGCAAGAGGGCCAAGTAGGTTTAAACTGATGAAAAGCAATAAAGGCCCACAGGAAGATTCCTAATCCCTAAAGTGGTAGCTGGTTCACGCTGAACTTGAATATGACTAAGGCAGAAAAGTAAAGACAGATGCTAAAAATGAAAAAGAGAACTGAGAGAAAGAGAGTGGGCTGGGGTGCCGGAAGCCAAAAGGAAGACAAAGAGCAGTTCAGCAGGAGAGAGGGAGGGAGAGGACCTGAGAGAGGAATTCAAAAGCAGCGCAGTTTCAACCGATGATGCTGTGTGGCCATGGAACGGGACCACCAGTGAATGAGGAAAGAGTCATGGGGATGAGCATATAAAGAACCGTTAGGACAGTGTCATAGAGTTAGTTGAGCATATGCCTTGCTTCTCATCTCTAAACATCAATTATCAGTATTATAATACAATAGACAGAAGCACTAGAGAAAAAGGCTGAATGCAAACTGACCTCATGACATTTCCCAGAAGTTCAACCTTTGGTGAAATATGCAGACTGAGTTTTTCCTTTCCTTTTTTGCTGCATCTGTCTGACAAATAATTACTGTGCAAAGCACTGTACTACCTTGGGGGGATGGAGACCTAATCTATGGCTCCAACCCTTAAGGGGTTTGCAACTTTTCAGAAAGTCTAAGAAAATAATTAACAATTTTTCAAGAGCTAATTAACAAGGCAACAGGCAATGTGACAAGGCAATATGAAATGAAGTGACAAATTAATGCTATGTGCTTACAGAGGAGAAACATCTCTGTTAGTTGTTGACTCTCCTTTCATCCAGTCATTTAACAAAGATTGATTGAGCACTAACTCTCTGTCAGGTACTGTGCTAGCCATATAATGGTGAAAATGCAGATACACACGCAGTTCTCAGCCCAGGAAAAGAAGAAATAGTGAACAAACATATGAATAAATGGAGAAATAACACATTGTGATTAAGAATTTCGAAGGAAAAGAATAGGATGCTTTAAAACAGGAAAACAGAGAACACAACGGATGGTCTTGGAAGCTCATCATGGCATTAGAAACCACCTTAAGAGAGCACATGGCAACATTTAGTTGTTCTATTGATCAATCACATGGCAATGCGCAAGACTTTAACTCTTCGTTAATGATCTCCAAGCCTCAAAACGATTCTTGTTTAAATCAAAATTATCATCTCATCTCCATCTTATGGACAAGTAAACCACAGCTTAGAGAAGTGAATTAACTTTTACAAGGTTACAGGTAGTAAAGTGGTAGTGACACAATTCAAGGCGAGATCTGTGCCACTCCTGCATCTCCTGCTTTTTCCACTATGCCCCCTTGACTCTCAACTCACATGGGCTCCAAAGTTACTCTTTTATATGTGAAAATAAGTCTCGGGAAAAACTCTTTAATAGTAATATAATAATTAGTAAGGCATTGAAAAATCGTGCCTTCATGTAGCAAAAGGCATAAACTTTTCATAAAGGACATTCCTTGCACCTCTGTTGATATTTTGCCAGCATCTCATTTAATTTGAGAACTTGATAAAAGCTAATAATAATAATTAAATATAACAACTAAAATTTAATGAGCACCTACTATGTGACATTTGTGCTTGGTAGTATCCAGGCACAGCCTTATTTCATCCTTATAACAACCCGTGAGGTGGATATTACTTTCCCCATTTGAGAAATGGCATCTAAAGTTGAGAGATTAGCCCTGGCTGGGTAGCTCAGTTGGCTAGAGTGTTGTCCCAGTACACCAAGGTTATGGGTTCAATCTCTGGTCAGGGCACATACAAGAAGCAACCAATGAATGCATAAATAGATGGAATAGCAGATCAATGTTTCTCTCTCAAAAAAATAATAATCAATCAAATAAATAAATTTAAAGTTGAGAGATTAAGCAACATGACAATGTTACACTATGTGACATTGGACAGAGACAAACTCCAATACAGTACACTCACAATGTCATTCCCTTCACCAGCTCATGAATTCCATGAGCCACAACTAGCTTTGCTACAGAGAGAAAGAAAAGAGGTAAAACAATTGGTCAAAGGTAACTTGGCTAGTGAAAATAGGAATTCCTGGCTTCCCATTCACTTCCTGACTTCAGTAACATAACTTGGGCAAAGATGATGAATGCATGATTATTGAAGAAAAAAAAACTTAATTCATTCCTGAATGGCTCAAGTCTATTGTATTCTAGGAATAAAAGGGCAGCCTGCAGTTTACAAGTCCCTTGTTAGACCTGTTGGACTTTGAAAACCCTTCTTGTAGTACATGCAGCAGCCCCAACCTGGATCATAATTTACATCTAGATTTCCCAGTGAAGAGCTGCCAACTTTAGTAAATGGACACTGCCAGTTCCTTCTTTTATTCTGTCTTGCCAGACGTCTAGCACACAAAGCACCCTCACACAATCCAACAAGGTTCAGAATTAGCCGGACACAATGGCCCCAGAAAAAAAGCATTTCTACGAATCCTTTAGCACCTGTATAGCCTCTTTCTCAGGAGCTGGCTCAATCACCAGAGGACTTCAGCATGTAACAGATGGGATGCTCAGAAAACACTTCTATCCAGCATCCCCTACAAGAGAAAATGATCACAAGTGAACAAAAAAAGTAGGACAGCAGTCACAATCATTTAAGGAAAACTGAAATTATCCCCACTAGAGAGCTGATATAGTATAATTCTCAGAAAAAGTCCAACACTCTCACAAAATGAAAAAATGTAGTGGACAGTAATATAAATGGCACTTTGCACATTTTGACTGTGCCTACTCAAGGAAAAGAGAATTTAGGTTTCAGATGAGGTTTATATTTGCCAAAGCATCTTGTGTAAATATTGCAATGGGAAAAAGCAAAAGTGCTATGTAAAAGCAATTTGCATCCTGTCTAGAAACCCAGCCTTCCTTGAGGAGTGTCTCAGGGAAAGGAAGGATCAGACATTGTCCTATGAATTAGCGCTACAGGGAAAATGCAGTAGACAATGATGGGGGGAAAGACCTGTATGGTATGATCCTGTTAAGAGTCTGAGAGATAAATCTACTCAGTGTATTATTATATACTAGAGGCCCAATGCATGAAATTCATGCAAGACTAGGCCTTCCTTCCCCCGGTTGCCAGCACTGGCTTCCCTCTGGCACCTAGGACCTGGGCTTCCCTCTGACCGCCAACACCTGGGACCCAGGCTTCCCTCGCAGCCCTGGCTTCATCCAGAAGATCATCTGGAAGGACGTCCGGAAGGATGTCTGGTCTAGTTAGCATATTACGTTTTTATTATTATAGGTTTGCTCAGCAAGAAGCCACTCAACAGGTACTCAGTGTGGGTGAAAGTCGGTATTTTATATTCTAAATAAGTTGGAGACCCTTTAAAAAGTCAGCTTGGGAAGATAACACTTGCAAATAGTCATCACTAACTATTTTGAACTGGTGCAATCTTAAGTGGCTACATAAGAAAACAGAAACCCACAAAAATTAAGATAATTGCCTCAAAAAATCATGACATATTTAGAACACAAAACACATAGGAACCATGTAATGCAGCAAAACCATGAACACCAAGTACACTTTTACAACCTGAGCTTGTAAGTGCTAAAAAGTTCAAAGGCATCGGTCAAATGTCCACTCAGATCAGTGGATGTTCCTATACTTCAATGACTACCAACTGCATCAACTTGCTTATCTAAGCACTAGAGGCCTGATACATAAAATTCGTGCAAGAGTAGGCCTTCCTTCCCCTGGCTGTCAGCACCGGTTTTCCTCCGGCACCTGGGACCCGGGCTTCCCTTGCAGCCCCAGCTTCATCCAGAAGGTCGTCCAGAAGGATGTCCAGTCTAATTAGCATATTATGCTTTTATTATTATAGGTAGCCTGGTGGTTAAAAGCATAGGCTCAGATTGCCTGGCTAAAAGCCCAGCTAAGTCACTTCCTACCTATGTGACCTTGGGTAAATTACTTAAGCAATTTGTGCGTTGGTTTTTCTTATCTGTAAAATGGGGAAATAAACAACACCTAATGCATGTGGGTTTTATAACAACCAAAGTAGTTATTCATTACACCTAAGAACCTGGAAAAGATCCTAAAGCACAGTATGTGCAATTATAATAATAATTGATAATAATGATGATGATCATTATTACAGAAAAAAAGAATTTTCTATCTTGTTCTAGTCACTAAATACAGGGGTCTCTATGATTCATTAATTCAGTCTGTACCACAAAATAGGTTTACTACACTGTTAATAATCATTCTATCCTATGAGACTATGTGCTCCCTGAAGCTGAATAGTCTCATTCAGTTCTTGGTACAGCAATGAGCTCAGCCTTTTGCAGATGGAAGAGAGTCAATTAGTATTTATTGAACTCAACTTTGTATCAAGATTTAGGTCTTGGATAGAGAAAATAAGCTACAATACTCTTTAATTATGCTTTAGCTACCTTGATTTTATAAGTAGAGGTATTATTAGTTGTATTTGTTGGAATAGATCCACTGTGTTATTGTGCTGAACACAATAGAATTTCATGTGTTGCTCAGTTAATAACCTAGGGAAGATGCCCCTGTTTGAAAGAGGGGTTCTACTGCAGGCAATCATTGCGAACACAGACGACAGCAGCTTTTCAAACACCTATCTATGGCTTCCAAAGTCGCCCTGGGTGGTGCCACCCACACAGCCGGACAAGAGAGACTGTATGGAGAAGCACCTGTTGGCGGTTTTATGGAACAAGCAGGAAGTGGCGCAAGTTTTTCCACTCACATACTGTGAGCTAGAACTTAGTCTAGTGATACACCTACCTGCAAGAGATGCTGCAAGAGATGTAGAAAGGGGAAATGAATTTTAGTGAACAGCCTGTAACCTCTGCCAGTGGTAGAAATTAATCCCTTTGCTTTATTCAAAGGAATCACTGCCTAAACTCATTTGGTGAATATTGATAAAATTAAACATTCTTTGGAAAATAACTTTTTTATTATTATTATTAGTTAAGGTATTACAAATGTGTCCTCATCCCCCCCCCCATTAACCCCCAACCTCCCCTCCCCCCGCCCCGCACACTCATGTTCCCATCCCCCTGTTGTCCATGTCCATTGGTTTGGCTTATATACATGTATACAAGTCCTTCAGTTGATCTCTTCCCCTGACCCCCGCCCTCCCCTACTTTCCTTCTGGGGATTGATAGCCTGATCGCTGTTTCTCAGTCTTTAGGTCTATCCCTTTTCATCAGTCTATGTTGTTCTCTATAATCCACAAATGAGTGAGATCATGTGGTATTTATCTTTCTCTGACTGGCTTATTTCACTTAGCATAATGCTCTCCAGTTCCATCCATGCTGTTGCAAAAGGCAAGAGTTCCTTTTTTTTTTTTAACCACAGCATAGTATGGAAAATAGCTTTTATTTACCAAAAATCTATAGTCAAAATGTAACTTCTTCCTTAAATTAGCAAGAAATAGGGTTTGAGACTGACTGTCCACCAGCAAATTGTTCGTTTTCCTTGCCTAATTAAAACACAGTTTTCTCTTTGTGTGTATAAATATACTAGTAAGGGGATGATCAAAAGGAGAAAAGTCTAATTAGTCTGGATCTAACCAATGACACTTCATCTTTCAAGGCTTAGTACACAATTCCAGCCCACATTTGCTTCTTGCTTTTCTGTGTTCTGCAGCCCTTACCAATGAAATGTTTATGTTTTAACATATGAGCCTTATTTGCTTAACCACACTGCCAGCTCCTCAAGGGTATCTGTTACCTTATGTTTCTCTGAAAGTGAAAATGGTTTTATAAAATGCCTTCAGTATAGTGGAGTGCTATTTTTTTAATTTGCATTTGTTTCAGTACCTAAGCACAATAGTAGGTATTTAAATAACCAATTAGATTACTTACAGGCTTAACAAAAAGTTAAGGCTCGAAGGGGCCTATAGTCAATGACAAAATGGACTATAATTCTCCCCCACTCCCTGTTTCCATGCCCTTTCAATGAGATTTTGGAGTCAATTTCCCCACCTCCAGAATCTGGGCTGGCCCTGGGACTTGCCTCAGCCAACAGAACGTGGTGGGGTTACTGATCCTCACGAGGCCTTAGACGTGTCTGCTCACACTCTCGGGGAACATGCTTTGGCCCAGGGAACATGCCCAGGCTAGCCTGATGAGAAATAGATGGCGCGCTCAGCCTGCTGCCCAGTCATTAACCAGCTGTGGGCGAGAGGCCATTCCAGAGGGCCCAGGCCCTGGCCAGCCCTCTAGCCAACTTGCAGAACCATGAGCAAGTCTAATCCAAACCAAGCAAGCCTGACCCATGTGAGCAGGACTGCCCAGCTGACCCACAGATGCCTCCAGAGTGATAATGCATAGCTACTGTTTTGACACAGACGTTTCGGGGTGGTCTATTACACCAACTACCTACTATAGACCTTTACTTTTTACCTGACACAGCCCTTCCTTTTCCTGATGAGTGAACAGAAGATCTGAGAAGGAAAGCAATAAAAGCAACGCCAGTAAAGCAAGGATTAGAACTCAGGTCTTCTAATTTAGCAGTTTGATGTGCTTTCCGTGAAGTTATCTTATTTTACTTCTTAGATCTTTGGAGTTCCTCAAGTCAAAATAAAAATTAGGATCCAATAAGAGCTGGACACTGAGGAAGACCACATGCAGGAATGGTGGGCCTTCTCATAAGAGGAAATCATGTGAAACACACTGTAAAGTACTACAAAAGGCAAAATATCCTACTATATGCCAGAGACATGGATGACAGTGTTTTATAAGCCTTTTCTTTGTCAAAAAGAAAGGTCACTGGGTCAGCTTTATCATGTTTTTAGCTCAGAAAGCTCTGATTTTTACCTAGACATTAACCATTCTCAAAAAAAAAAAAAAAAAAAAAAATGAGGGGAAAAAATTTCAGCATAATTGCTCATTAGTTTTTAGAGTATCAAGAGAATTACTCTAGAATTTGCCTTTCTAACATGTATTCTGACATAAGGGACTAAAGGCTAGAAGGGCAGAAACCTTGACTTCTTAATTAGTATATTACCATAGCCTAGCAATAGACCTGAATGAGTGAATAAATGCTAGTAAACAGATTCCAAGCAGAGTCTGATCTTCAGGGAAGCTTTAGATATAGATTCAAGAAGATAGGAGTTTTGAAAAAGAACTTTAGGCTGGCTATAGGCTGATGAAGCTGGAAAATAATGTTACTTTTTAAAAGACCTACATAGCTGTAACCGGTTTGGCTCAGTGGATAGAGTGTCGGCCTGCAGACTGAAAGGCCCCAGGTTCGATTCCGGTCAAGGGTATGTACCTTGGTTGCGGACACATCTCCAGTAGGAAGTGTACAGGAGGCAGCTGATCGATGTTTCTCTCTCATTGATGTTTCTAACTCTCTATCTCTCTCCCTTCCTCTCTGTAAAAAATCAATAAAATATATTTTTTTAAAAAAAAAGACATACATAAAAAAGAGGACAAAGAATGGGAAAAACATTAGAACACGTTTTAAAAAGAAAAAGATATTAACTCTGTTGTGCCCAAGTTTAAATACAACCTCCTTAAAATACTCAACTTCCTCATAATAAAAATTGAGATTTTAAATAGCCTTTAGATTCCTTCTGCAGAAAAGTTGTTATATAGTAATCATTTCCATTTATGTAAGGCATTACCTCAGGTAAGATATTTTTTCCTTTTTGAACAATTTTAGTGCCTTTAATAAGTACTAAATTTACATTAGCATTTTTACAAAATCAAAATCTTTCTAAATCTCTTCTTACATCTTTCTTAACATTTCATAGGATTTATAAGGATTAATTTTATTAACTGGTTATAAATATGGTTTCCATTGCTTGTGTTATATTTCTTAATCTGTACTGATTCAAAAATTATATTGCTCTAAAGCAGCGGTTCTCAACTTGTGGGTCGCGACCCCTTTGGGGGTCGAACGACCCTTTCACAGGGGTCGCCTAAGACCATCAAAAAACACATATATAATTACACATTGTTTTTGTGATTAACCACTATGCTTTAATTATGTTCAATTTGTAACAATGAAATTGGGGGTCACCACAACATGAAGAACTGTATTAAAGGGTCGCGGCATTAGGAAGGTTGAGAACCACTGCTCTAAAGCATTATGAATGGCTTGAAGTTACAAACACACTACTTTAAAAATATTCCTTATTTATTTATTATTTATTTTATTGTTGACAGAATTACAGATGTCCCTGATTCACCACCACCACCACCACCCTCCCCAGGCCTTCACCATACTATTGTCTGTGTCCATATATGCATATATGCTTTTGGTTACTCTCTTCCTGTCCCCCGACCCCTTCCCCTCTGAGACCTGTCAGTCTGTTCCATGCTTCAAGTATCACATACTGCCCCACTCTCTCCAATGGAAAACACTGAACATACCATACAAAGGTGTTTCTGGCTGCCCATCCTTGGACCCCATTTCTGCATAAAATCATTTCTGTCTGCTCTGCAACATCCTATCACAGACCACTGATTTAATGTCTGTGTTTAGGAACTCTGACTTGAATTGTCCTCCTTGCCCCTTCCACTTTCTATGCCCAATGCCTCTGGGAACACATCCCTTGTACCAATCAGTGGCCAATGCAATCCCCACCATCCAGACAGAGAGCATGGAGTTGGGCAAGCAGAGCAAAAACCTCTTCCTGTTGCCATCCTCATCAGATGGGACCCCATCCAACTCCTTTCAGAACCCTGCACCGAAAGGAGGAAAATGAACAGAACTCTTCACACTGCTCAAGTCAGAGTGGAAGGAGAGAAAAAAACTCTAACAGTCCAAGTACAAAGGGAAAGGCAGACTATGACTTTCGTCAATACTGGAGTTATGGAAGTCATATGTAACACTGGGACTTGGGACTAATTTTTCCAAAGAAGCAATAAGAAACTGTAACTCTAGAGATCAGCCCCAGGGTAGAGTACACAGATTTCTGGGTTACAGTGGAAATCTAATCTTCATTTATTATAATTTAGGATATTGTTCCCTTGGCAGGGGTGGGAGGCAGAGGAGGATGGTTTGAAATCTGAGCACCCAATAACTTTTAGAAAGATCCCACAACTTAGACACCAGGTCTAAATTATGATCTCTGCTAACAACACCATTATAAATATAACTCGCTCTTAGAATAATTAAGTAACTCAATTAACTGGTCTCAGGAATGTGAAACACCTTTGACCATAAAAGTTAATTAAAATAGAGGTGGTTTTTTAATAGTGAGAAATACTATATAGATTTTTATAACAACAGGGAGAAAAAGACCAAATTTTCAAAGAATGAGAAATAAAATATGTAATTTATTTACAATGAATTATATATGTTAAGGAGTACAATTATATAAACAAGGGTCTATGCACTTAAATTTACTCATAAAAAGATGAATAAAACGGAATGGCGAAATGTGAATAAAATGCGCCTTATAAGATCTGGGCAATGTTCCAAGAGTCTCCACTAAAAGAGTGGTATTTTTACCATCTTTTCTACCATCTGAGGTTTGGGTGTGTTCTTCTATAGGCAAGCAGGCAGTGGAATGGTGACAGTTGTGCGTCATCTGCCTGTTGCTTCTTGCCTAATTCCACTTCAAGTATGGGGCCTCATCGCTCACATGCTCAGTGCTAGGGAAGGTTGGAGAGGGGGACAAGGCCTCATCCCACAAATTGTTTTCTAGCAGTTAGCTATAAAAACAACAGCACTGCTTCTTGGATTTTTCCTTTCGTAGGTTATTCCACTTTATTGTTTTCCCCAATTCAGGATGGTTTACACTGACACAGCAAGGGACCAAAACCATATCTAATAATACACCTTCCCTTTAGGAAAAGCAGCTTCGTACTTCAGAATCAACCAGCTCCTGAGAGACTCTTCTGCCGGTCGCCTCAGGAGAAATACCTTGGGTTTCCCAAGTTATCAGATAAAAGCAAAACATTCACCTAACAGGCAGTGACAGAAATGGAATAAATGTAACCACAACGGCAATGGCAGCCAGACAAAATTTACAAGATCCTCTGCACTGAAAACCCTACAGCTGAGATAGATTTGTGTCTCTGCAATCATTTACGGGGACATTTTCCTCTATTGTAACCCATCACACTCAATCTTCATTTACAACCGTGAAACACGCCCTCTGTTTCCTCAGGAAGGACAGTGATGCTCAACAATGTAGGCTTCCTCAGGGGCCAGAAAACAGCTATTTTGAATCAAAAAAATAGTTTTTGTGGCACCATTTCTATCTTGTCCCACTTAAAACCCTTTTTTTTTTCTGGGAGAGTGAACAACAAGATGGAAGGACACGATCGTACACTTCTCTGGATGCAGATCATTGTCCCAAGTTAGTGCTATATCCCACATAGGCTGATTAAAAAACATTTTTCTTACAGATTCCTTTTAGGCAGAGGCGTAAAACCTGCTTTTCCTCCTTCTAGCAAAAATTCAAAGTCAACATCAAGAAATAAAATTACAAGGCCGCAGACATGAAGGACAAAGTTTATTTCCATATCAATAAATTAGTAGTTTGCATATCTATTGGACACAACATGATACTGATGCTTTTCTATATTCGATTACCAAGGCTTGAAAAAAGCGTGGAAGTGGAATATGAAATTCATATTCAAATTCATTTATGGCAGACAAAATCTTTCCAGCATTTTGTACTAACAGCCTCAATTATCAGTACAATTTCCTGCTTTGTTTTATCCTACAAGGTAGATGACAAAGAGATGTCCTTATTTTACAGATGAAGATCTATGGTACTAGATGAAATTGTGAAAATTGAGAACATTTTTTTAGAGTAGAAATTTGCAACCATACTTCTGACAGATGATATAGACATGTCCAACATACACCCAATATTGACCCCAATGTTTTCCCAGGCAAAAAAAAAAAAAAAAAAAAAGGAATAAAGTAAATAAGATAACACAAAATCTTTTATCTAAAAGTAGTAATAATAGGTAACATTTATTCAATTTTTATTCTGAGCCAACTGCTCTGTCTAGATCATTTAATTTAATTAAAATAAATCATCTGAGGTAAATCCTATAATGATTCCCATATGACAGGTGAGAAGATCAAGGCATAGAGAAGCTCTGGCTTATCCAGGTTATACAGCTTATATATGTGACAGAGTCAGAATTCAAACCCACAAAATCTAGAGTGTGGATAGTAATGCAAAATAATAAAGTGGAGTTTATTTATGTATACTGGCTCCCTTACTAGTTTAATCTGTGGATTAGAGAGCTGAAAAAGATAAGTTCTCATAAAAAAAAAAACTGTGATTAGTTCTTTGGATTAGAATAATCATATTTCTTGAATTATAAAACATCTTTTTATATCTTTAAACTTTGGCTTATGCTTTCCTCTGGATAATAAAATAAGACATTGAAAGAACATTGGAAATGTTCCTATATAAAAAATAAAATATTTGCCTAGCTCACTGGTTGAGTGTGAACCTATGAACCAGAAAGTAACGGTTCAACTCCCAGTAAAGGCACATGCCCCGGTTGCAGGCTTAATCCTCAGTAGGGGGCATCAGGAGGCAGCCAAACGATGATTGTCTCTCATCATGGATGTTTCTATCTCTCTCTCCCTCTCCCTTCATCTCTGAAATCAATAAACATATATTTTAAAAAATAAAATATTCTAATTAAAAGAAGTAAACCCTACTTTATAGTTTTATATTATAATACACAGGTATTTAACATTATCAATATTACTAGAATTACTACAAACTTTTAAAACGTCATCATTTTGCCTAGCTTGGAGTTAGTGATCAGCTAGGACTAGCATACTCCGGTGCCTGCATAAGCAAAGGAAGCAGCCAGTGCCTCAGGAAACAGCATGTGGACAACAGCAAACTGAAGTGCGTGTGCCCCACCAATTGAGCAAGACTTCTTAAACACATCCAGATAGTTTTGCCATGGGAATATGAGCCCAATGTTCCCAAGTCTTTCAATTGTTCAAGAGAAGTAAGAAAGTCAGATTTTCCTATTTAAATCTCCTTATTTGATATTTTGGCAACAGACTCAACTTTTTTAAAAAAATGTTTTTATTGATTTCAGAGAAAGGAAGGCAGAGGAAGAGAGCGATAAAAACATAGCTGACAGAGAAACATCGATCAGCTGCCTCTTGCACACCCCCACTAGGGATCTAGACACCAACCCGGGCATGTGCCCTGACCAGAATTGAATCAGTGATTTCTCGGTGCATGGGTCTACATTCAACCACTGAACCACACTGGCTGGTCTAGGCTCAACTTTTTTAAAACACCAAAGAGACAAATAAAACATATATGTAGACTGTATGTGATGTATTTGACCTACAGTCCTTCGCTTATGACCCATGGAACTATTGGGTTCTTACCAAAGGAAACATTTAAAACGTATTTCTTTTTCATGTTCAGCAGAGATACAAACACATTTCTCAGGCTTTCTTCATCTATCCTTGCCTTCTTCCTTATTAAAAATTTACCCATGGGTAAATGAAAAGCTATAAAATAACAAATCACAAGCATTATAAATAAGTGGTAATCCCCACACTAATTAATAGCAATAGATACCTGCTCTGAACTGTAACGGGGATAAGATAGGTAAGAGAGTATGTATAATCCCTAGAGCATCCTTTCTCTCCCAAGGTGAGGGGAATGCTTTCAATGATTATGAGAGAGAGAGTAATAATATAGGAATAATCATGAATTAGTCTTAAATTATTTTTAAAGGTAAATTATACAAAAAATTCAGAATAGTAACCGTTACTGCAAACATAAAGCCATGATCCACACGGTCCAGAACAATGTCACAATTAAAACTCATAGCCCAAATAAGACTTTCCAATTTCTCTTGCAGCTCTCACAGTCATTTAAAGGAGTTCCAGAATAGAGTCCAGTGCCACATGAAAGCTCTGTCTTATACTATTCTCAAACAACACACAACTCCCAGGAGCCACTCACTGGCTCACTCCACAGAACTGTCACTTATCCACCATCACACCTTTTCTATCTGCTTTTCTAGGTCACTTCTCTCTGAACTTTTCCAGCCCAGCCTTCAAGTTCCCCTCCAATGAAGCTTGCAAGGACTTAGTTGGTATTCCAACTTGATTGTTTTTCCTCTCAAAATTCATTCACTGAGTTTAATGCTTTCTTTCTCAGAAAGTAGGCACCCTGAGAATCTCTGAACACCCACATACTGGTTAGGTTTTGCCCCATCACACTAGCATCCAATGTGTGTGACACACTGCACTGCTGACCAAATACTATGACATCTGATTGAGAGGCGCTGCCCTAGATGTCAAAGAGCTCCTGCTACTGTCTGGCTCAAGGGCTGTAGTTACACTATCCCAGCCACAGTTTACAGATCCCAATCACCATTTGTGGTTACTCTTCATCTACTGGATACGCAAAGCCAAAACACAGTGATCCTAACATTAACACCATATCAACACAACAGCCATTCTTCAGTAAGAGATTTCAAACAATGAAACAGTCATGGCATAGCTACATGAACAAGAGAGTTCAACAACCAACCATCCTAATATGGAAAATGGGGTCATGTAAGGTACAATAAACAAAAACTTAGTTTCGCTACAAAGAACCAAGATCAAAGAACCCAAGTGCATTTGCCTTGAACACATTATACATTGCAGCAAGGCTAAAAACATAACACGTGATATATTTTCAAGGTGAAACAAAAATATTTTGGTTGTTGACTACAATGTACACATGGGAATTGAATTCATTGCATGTGGCTGGAGCACCATAGGTGGTAATCACTCTTTGCACTCAGCAGGGTTGAAAGGAGAACTTCCACAGAGCAATCAGAGCAGAGAGCCACTGGAAAGGCCAATCTAGAAGGGGCTGCTGGTATTCAGAGGTTAGAAGAGAGAGAGAGTGGGCGTCGTGAACTCCTGGCAGCAGCAGAACTGAGCAGGCGCAGGAAGGAGATGAACACTGCATTGCTGGAAACTGGCGGTGTGTCTTCCATGCCATCCTTCAGGAACGGAAGCAGTGGGAGAGAGTCGCCACTAGGGAAACAGGTGAGCTAAATCCACTTTTGTCCACCCAATTTTGGGCCACAGAATTGATTGTTAGACATTTCTCACTGTGGTGCTACATTTAGAATTAGTTAATTCAATTCGATCATCTGAAAGGCCTCCTTTGAGACAGAGGTCATTTTCATTCAGACTGCCAAAGCTACCTGAGACCACGTCTTATTTAGGTAAGGGAAAATAACTGCTTCTTTACAGAATGTTACACATAAGCCAAATTCAAGTACTCACCATTAAAATAAAATCACCCCCCACCCACTGGGTGGGCATCACTGTTTCCTCTGGTCAGGGGAGCTTGGCTGTGGCCACCAGAGGCATTCACGAAACAAAGCAGATGGAAGCAAATTAAGTCAATTGGCTTTTTCCATACCAGCCCTGCTGAAGATCCAGAAAGAAAATAAAATATATCTGTTTTAAGCTACCACTACAGAGTCCTTCAAAGAGATAAACAGCGATATCAAAAAAAGATGAAGACTTTAGGTTCAAAGAACACACAAGGTCAGATATGAACATGAATGCTTTGTAGATGTTTTACACCTGCTGAGCACACCAAAGTAAACCTGAGAAATCGTTCATGAATTTTTATCATTTTTCAATTAGGTCCCAGCCCACAAAAAGAGTCTTCCACTTCCACCCAAAGTCAATTATCTGCTGCCAGATAGTCAAGGACTGAGTGCATTTAATCTCCCAGATAAAGCACACATTCTTAGTCTATGGAACTGTGAATGAGAAGATCAAGAGAAATTGTGGGTGAAATTATTGTCCATGCGTTTCCATGAAGCACAACTCAACATACCAACCCCAATGGTAAGTGGCTTCATCTCTGAATATAAAGGGCATGCCACATATTAACTACACACATATGTAGGCGTCCCTTAGCCTCATGAAATGGGAGTAAGGATAGATACATTTCTACTGGACAAAAGACTAAAAATTTTGCAGAGATTTCTTAAGTAAATAATTTGAAGCGGAGCTTGAGTCTGGCGCCTTAGACCACTTGGTCATCCCATTATGCTAAGTGAAATAAGCCAGTCAGTGAAAGATAAATACCACATGATCTCACTCATTTATGAAATAAAAAGAACATTATAAACTGTTGAACAAAAATAGATAGAGGCAAAGCAGCATCGAACAGACTGTCAAACTACAGGAGGAAGATAGGGGAGAGGTGGGGAGGGGTGGTAAGAGATCAACTGAAGGACTTGTATGCATGCATATAAGCATAGCCAATGGACACAAGACACTGGGGGTTGGGGTAAGGGCAAGTGCCGGGGCGGGGTGGGGGGGGGGGTGCGTAGGGAAGGCTAGGGGGGAGGTCAATGGGGAAAAATAAAAAGACATATGTACTACTATTTGTAATACCTTAAACAATAAATAAATAAATAACTTTTTTTAAAAAAGTAAATAATTTGATTTAGTTGGGTCAGAGAGAACATTGAAAAAAAAATCTGGAATCAAGCTGTAACTAAGATTCCAAGAGCCCAGAAACTGTCGAAGGCAAAGGAACCGTGGACTCTGCTTTAGAACTGGTCAGTCAGCAACAGCATAATGAGCACAAGGGAAGAGAGCGCCACATGAAAGAATTACGTTGTTTGCTGTTTTGTATGTGTGTGTTTTTAAACTCTAGCTGCTTGGCAATTCTCCTAAATCACAGCTTTGGGAAAGAAATGTATCTCCCTGATGAAAAATGAGCTAACAGAGATCCCATTGATGGGCCACTCACCAGCTCTGCACCAGTCCATGGGTTTCGTCCTACACAAGAAACTTAACCAAAATGATTTCCTGAACAGAGAAAGCAGAGAGGAGGAAGCTGGGGAAAGTAAGCCAGGTATGTTTGCTCAGATATAAGAGATACCATAGTACAAGCAGAATAACATTTCATCCTCACCACACGAAGCACGGTGTTTAAAATGGGCAGCTGAGCTTTCTTCTTTACCGTTTGCTCTTCCCAGTGGGTTATAAATAAGCTCCTAGAATGCCATGTGTTTCTCTATTAGAAAAAGCAAGGGACTGTATCATCAGTTAACTTGAAAAAAGGTCACAGCAGAAACAATAGTTTTGAAAAATAACTTTGCTTTCTAACTATAATCTCTGCCTCAGATGTTGTGTTCTTTCCATTTCAGCACAGTTTACTATTTACTTTACTCTTGGTCACGTGCTCAGAGTAAAATTAGATCAGTTTAATTTTCTCATTTTTCAGTTTGTTTTCAACAACACAATCTTTTTCTTATATTAAACACATGCCAAAACGTTTTTGTTCAGGGTCTAGCGATCCAGTTTGAAAATAAAGCAATCCACATAGAGGTTTTTAACCAATGTCTTACCATCTCAGGGTGGTTCTCCTCCAGCCTAGGACCCAGCACCAAGGACCTATCAGAAATCAAACCCTCTCCTAAGTAATATGGATACAAGATGAATGGGCCATGGACTCAAGTTTTTATAGTTCAATGCAACTACCTGAATCCATGTTTTATTAAGTGAGTGAAGATCATAGATAAGCGATATGAACACTCAAAGCAATCCAATGCCTCATCCAAAAATAATGGAAATCATAAATAGACAATCACACATGGTCACCTCGCTGGGCCAGGAAGATGGCAAAAGGAAGCACATCAGACCACAATGTGGAGAAAACCCAAGACAAAGTCAATTATCTGCTGCCAGATATTCAAGGACTGAGTGCATTTAATCTCCCAGATAAAGCACACATCCTTAGTCTGTGGAACTGTGATTAAACTCTGGGGATAATTCTGCTTTGTTTGCTTTTAATTACCCATCTGCTAAGATTTTTCACTTTGCTTACTTTTGCATTTTTCCCCTCCAGGGATTAAATATGGATTTTCTTAGTTTTGTGAGTTTTCAAATATTAACAATGAGAATGATTTTAAATGGTGATGAGCATAATTACCTAAATGCAATTAAAACAGGCCTAAAAAGAAATGTAATACTTCCAGATCGTCCCAGTGAACTGAATTTCTTTAAACCAATGTCAGTGGTGGAACAAGCACAATGGTACTAAAGACTGGGCTCCCAAACTGGTAGATGTTGCCAGCTTTTAAAGCTGAGTGATGGGTACAGGAGAATTCCTTACAATGTTCTTTTTTCTTTTCAGAATTTTCATAAAACTGCATGATAAAAAATATTTTAAGTGGGTTTTAGGCAAACAGACCAGTTAAGCAAGTTACTTAACTCTACTAAGTCTGAATTGACTCTTCTTTACACAAAAATCATAATATTCCCTCTAATGTATACATCATTAGTTCCGAAAAAATGTGGGGATCAAGAGAAATTGTGGGTGAAATTTTTGTCCATGTGTTTCCATGAGGCACAGCTCAAGATACCAACCCAATGGTAAGTGGCTTCATCTCTGAATATAAAGGGCATGCCACATATTAACTATATGCATATGTATGAGTCTCTTAGCCTCATGAAATGGGAGTAAGAAAACAAATCCCATAAATTAAAAGTGGCTATGAAGAAGGCAAATCCCAGTGAATGATCTTCAATTCAAAGTTTTAAGTACAGATAAATTTCTACTGAACAAAGACTAAAGAATTTGCAGAGACTTCTTAAGTAAATAATTTGATCTAGTTGAGCCAGAAAGATCTTGAAATAACACTAAATCCATAAACTTTGATCGAACATCACTGGGTAAATGTAGAATCAATGTTATAAAGAAAATTTGTTTGCAGAATATGAAAAGGGAAGAATTATGAAATGCAAAGCAGATTTAAAAATACTGAGAAATCAATGAAATTTTTGCATGTTCGCTTCTCAAGATAACCAAAAAGCAAAAGATACTTGGAAGAACATAGTACGAGTCCCTTGCATTTCTTTACTCCTCCTTTTCTATTATTTTAGAAATTAATACCACCTCCTCATATCAGAGGAGAAGAAGGACAATCAGATGAAATGCACATAGTCTTCTGCAATAGAAAAGTGCTAAATGTTCTAAATAAATTTTTGTGTTTTGTTGAGCAGTGAGAGGAAAGAGCCATCTATTTTTCATTTCACAAAGTGCTTTGGCAAACAGTGCTGAATTCATCCAATAAGAATTTAAAGGATTAGACAGAAGGCAATGTAATCTGCTTTGCTAACAAGCGTAAATCTTGTTAATTTCAGAGAGTACCTGATTCAGTTCAACTCTACAAAATCTTATAGAACCCCACTCTATTCTGGGCACCATTCTGGGTCCCAGAAATTCAGAGAGGAACATGCAGACATGGACCCAATTCTCTCAGAATTTTCAATCTAGGAGACATTGACACTGGGCATTCCTAGAACACAAAGTGTGGACAAGGAGGCATAGCTGGAATTAAGGCTGGAAGGCTAGCAAAAGGTCTTACATGCCACTGACAAAACCTTCTAGGGATATGACCAGTCTTCAGGTTAGAAAGATCCTTGTAGCATCAGTGTGGAAGAACTGAGAAGATGGATATGAGGGAGGCAAGAACACAAATGAAACAGGGAAAACTGTTGAGCAACAACAACAATCCAGGCAAGCAATAATGAAGGCTCAAGTTTATGCTGGGTCATTGACGATAGAAAGAAAGGAGTGCTCTGTGCTATATTTAGGCAATAAAGCGAGTAGCACTAGTAGGCTGATGGAACATGGCTACGAGTACTGAGATCAAGTTCCCTGGAAAATGCCTCATCAATTTATAATCATGTCTAATACAACGCATTACCACTGAGAACCAGATTCATAACCAACCAAAAAGTAAGTTATTTATTCCCACTAGTCCTTCAGCACGTCAACAAATATCTGTTGAGTGAGTCAATAAATTCTCCGAAACTGAATCAGTCACTATCTGCGAGATACTGACCCTGGGCCACTCTTGACCAATCAACAAATATTAACAAAAGGTTTATATGCTAAGAATAAGTCTGTATGACATTAGGGGCATGCAAACAAAAGTGCAAGAGAAGAGTCTTGAATTCAACATGCTTGCCACTGGTTGGGGAGAAAATGCATGTACATGACTTTATACAACAATTAGGCCTGAATTAAAGTATATTCTCATTTTAAAATCAGCAAGTTCTTGACTGTCCCTTGGAGCCTGGTATAAGCAACCCAGAGCCCTAAACGAAGGCATGCAGGTAAGAAGCACAACCTGACCCCCAGGTGTTCAGTTACCTTAAGCCATTCAGTCTCCTTCCTGCACCTTAATCTTCCTGTGAAGGGGGTGGGGGAGGTGCCTTGAGCAGTACCCTGCCGCCCCAGAAGCCACGCAAGGGGTAGCATCACTCCATGCACACACAGATCCATAAGGAAAGATAACAATTCAAATGTGTACAGAAATTTCAACCTTTCTCAATGGCAACACCAACATTCATTTCTCTAAAATATAGCATCATAGTACAATGAATTAAAATGTGATATGACCAATGCAAATATTGATTTAGTTTCTGGGCTCTCACTTAGAATCAGTCCTTTTCAGAACAGTAGTTCACCAAGTATGATTTCTTCCATCTCCAGATGAAGAATATTATTTAAAAAAAAGCTAAGGCAGTATCTTAAAAATTCATATATCTTCCCAACGAAGAGTAAGAATTCTTGAAACTTCTGGTCAGCTGTTAGGTCTTTGAACTCTCCTGGTTAAAAAAAAAAAAAAAAAAAAAAAAAAAACTGATACGGAGCATGAAAGCTTTAGAAATCCCTAGCTCTAGGGAACCAAGAAAAGCCTTTCTCTCTTAGCTATTCTTCAGCTCTCTTGATGCTCCCTATTAGAAGAGAATTGCAACCGAATGCTTTTTAAGTCCGCACTACACCTTGAGGAATGTGTGTTTTTAAGAAAATGTCTTACTCTTCCACATGTAAGTAGATAATAGCACATTTTGAGAAACTGCGTGTTATTTATCTTCTGTACTCAGGACAAGTCCATGATCATCTTCCATTAGCCTACCTTGAGTGCACAGAAAGTTCCCTACCAAAATAACAGGTTTCACTACCCTGAAGCTCACTGTCTTCCTCAAATAACGCCTTTGGCAGGAGGTGAGGCAGATGACTTTTCAGATTTTTAATGACTAGCTAGGAGAACAAATGTGAGGGGTGGAATTTTGTCTGTTCTGTTCACTGTTGTATCCCGATGATCTAGAACCCTGACTGACACATAGTAGGTTCTCAATTAATACTTTTGAATGAAGCATGCTATTCAATATGGGGAAATAGGAATGTTTCATCCATAATAAAACTTCAAGGCATAAGAGGTGTTAAAAAGAAGGTTCCATAAAAGTTGGCTCTGGCTTGAACATACATCTCATCTTTTAAATCCCAAGTAATTATAGTATGAGTCAATGTCTGTGAGCACTGTGCTTCTTTAGTTACAAAAAGCCTTGTTAGCAACAGTGGAAATTTTCAGAGCACTACACTTTATAAATGGTTTGAAGCGTGCTTTTCTCCCACACACTCAGTGCCCCCTAGAAAGCCCTGAACAACCAAATTCAGTAAATACTACAAGGCTGGCCTTGGCCTTTGGCATAAGATGACAAAATACAAAAGAAAATAATGCTCTAAGCAGTGGGTGCCCCCAAGATAAACAATGTTTAAAAGGCTCCAACAAGAACCCAATGGTCATATGCAAACATCCTTTCTGCATTCACAGCATAAATCACTTCTCAGGAGGCTCGGTTTCAGGGTTCTAGTTAATCATTTGGCTGCAGTAAACACTGAAAGCAATCAATCTCAGAGGCTTTGGAGTTTGTATAGAGACTTACTGCCTTTACAAACTAGTTTCTCCAGTCCGGATACTTTTATTTAACTTTTCCTTTAGTAGCTAAAAGTTAACTGAAGTGATATATCAACTAGCAGGCTGCCTTTCAATGCAGCAAAGTAAAAACAGGCCCTTTAAAAAAAAGACAAAAAAATGTTTGCTCTTCAAAATTATATGCAAGGCAGATAATTACTTCTTCATACTATTAGAAACCCTGTCTAAATAATATTCTAAAAATGAAGAAAGATAAAATCATAACATCTTGGTTTTTTGAAATGCTATCTAGTGCATTGTTTTTCAGTGTGTGTTCTGCAAAATTGCCAGGCAATGAAAATTGTTGGGGGGAAATCAACAGATCCCCAACCCAACCCAAAACCCTGCAGCTGCACTTTTATCTCTCTTATACACTGGGAATTGTAAAAGATATTTCATTTGAAAAATTGGTTCCCTTTCTAAAAAAAGTTTGAAAACTACTTATCTTGTCCAAAGTTTAGCACTCTTGCTTGAAGGCAGGCTAAAACCGATAGTTCCATTTCCTTTGGGAATCTGCAGGCTCTTCCTGAGATGGGCTTTACAAGTGCTGAGACTTTCCTCCCGTCTGGGAAAGCAGACAAAGCTACTGGACTTGAAGAGACTGAGCAGCATTATTGACCCTGAAAGTTCTGACAGCACAATACCTTGATTTTCTGCTTCATTATATCCAATCTAAGGCTTTGCCACTGATGTACCCAACTTCCCACTCGCTTGTCCTCACTCCGATGCCCTTGGAGCCACATGGTAGCTCTGACTTTGGCTGGCAAACACACGCCATTCCTCATATACCAGAAGGTGAAAGGGAAGCACAGGTGCTGACAGCTAATGGTAGTCCCAGGCTGCCACCAGCCCACTTTCTTGAGGTTGGAAATTGAGCCCCCTCTAGGTGACACATGCCTTGAGTGGAGATTGACTCAAGGCCTGTCTTGAGGTATGTTGTCTGAGGAAAAGAGAAAAGGATATGAGAAAAATCTAATAAGTAATGGAATATCTCTAACATGAGAACTACCTAGCAATTTAAAAGAATGAGTTCACCCTATGTGGTGATGCAAAAAGATCTCCAAACTATATTAAGTGAAAAGGCAAGGTAGAGAATTATATGTATGCCATACTCCCATTCAAGAAAAATATATATGTATATGTATGTGGGTATGTTCACATAGAAAATCCTGTATAATAAAAGGCTAATTTGCAAATTGTCCCCTCAACCAGGAGTTCGACTGGGAGTTCAACCAGGGGGCGGGACCAGCCAGCCAACCACTGCCTGCAGCCCCTCCCCCTGGCTGACCTGGCCCAATTGGCCCCGATTGCGGCAGGCCAGCCAGACCTCTAGTGTCTAGAACAGCCGTGGGCAAACTACGGCCCGCGGGCTGGATCCGGCCCGTTTGAAATGAATAAAACTAAAAAAAAAAAAAGACCGTACCCTTTTATGTAATGATGTTTACTTTGAATTTATATTAGTTCACACAAACACTCCATCCATGCTTTTGTTCCGGCCCTCCGGTCCAGTTTAAGAACCCATTGTGGCCCTCCCGTCAAAAAGTTTGCCCACCCCTGGAGAAGAAAACCCCAAATCAACAGATTGTGTTTCCTGTAAACAATGAGACTGGGGGGGGTCTATAGTGCATTGTATAATCTTTTGGTTCTGTTTGAATTTTTTACTACAAGCATATATTGGCCTCATAATTTTTTAATATATACAAAGATGACGAAGCTTGAGAAAACAAAATTTTGTTTCTCAGAAACAAAATTTAAGGAGGAGAAAGAATCAATAACACAAATCCAAAGCCATATATTCAAAAGCCAACTGTCAAGAATGCTTAGGCCCTTAGGTCAATTAACCAAAATAAGACACTCGCTGCCTCCAGATTGAACTATCTCCATAGAACATGTCACTCCACCAGCACTGCCCCAACTCGGACATTTCCAGGATCATGGTGTTCCCAGCTACTGCCTCCTCAAAGGATTTCAGGGGAAGCCAAAATACAATCTATATATATAAAAGGCTATTATGCAAAGTATCCCCTCAGGAATTCAACCAGGAGACCAGGAGTTCGATTGCTCACTATGACGTGCGCTGACCACTAGGGGGCAGCGTGGAACATAGCAGACGATCAGTGGTGGCAGTGGGGCTCTGAGGGAGCGAGGGGAGGAGGAGGCACAGAGGTAGGGAGGTGGGGAACCTGATTGGCCCTGATCACCGGCCAGGCCTAGGGACCCTACCTGTGCACAAATTTCATGCATGGAGCCTCTAGTAGGGTAATAAATTCCAAATCTGGAGCTTTTCTCAGCACATAAAGAAACAGCAACATCAGAATGGCTCTCCCCAAAGAAAGAGCGTGATTTACATTCTTTGAGAGTTTTAAAAGAAGACTATTTCTGCAGCCTGTATTTCAAACTAAGACAGTATTATTCACAGGAGAGTTGGGCCACTTCTACTGCCAATCATGAAAAAGCCTCATTTTCACTTGATAAAACACAAATCACATGGACTTTGCTTGTAAATGTCTTCCTACAATTTCAAGGTCCTCAAAAACACTGTGTATTCATGGTCACTGTAACTTGCAACAATAAACACAACTGAGAACAAAAGAATGGATCAATGTAAAGATGAATACAAAAGAGGTTGAGTATCTGGTCAAATTACTGAGTATCAGTGACTATGGTTCACAAATAAGAAGTGATGATCACCAGAAATCTTAACACAGGGGAACTTGATGCTTTAGATACATTTTGAAATAAACAATTAGGAACACAAATAAAACTAATAGCTATGTTGTATATGAAAATCGAAGGGTTAACTGAGAAACTCAAAAATGCTTACTAAATCTCTATTCACTTATGAAGATTTTTGTTTTAATTTTCTTACAACAAAATTGTTTCGAAAACCCTTTGGGAGTCCATCTCTTCTATTCTAGGCTGAGACTGGTGAGATAGCATTAAAGCATTCAATTATAATACATTGAGCTATTTTATTACAATGTTGTTTTAGCTGAAATTTAAGTGGAGCTCTATTTTCTTGAGCTTCACTAGTTGGTAGCTTTGTGGTCTTGGACAAGTAACAGGCTTTCTAAAGCTTAATTTCTTCATCAATAAAAAATTGAACATTCTAATCAGGTGGTCTCTAACCTACTTTTCATCTCTGAAAGTTTATGAGTCCCCATTAGCATACTGCTCATCATTTCTTTACTCTTAAAGAAACAACCCCCACATCCCAAACAACTTAATTTCTAGAAGCTGTTCATATGTTTTGTAAAAGAGAAGGTCTTGGAATTTAAAGTGAGGCAATGACATTTTCATCATACACACCCAAGGTAGCTCCTTCTACTTTTTTATTATTTCCAAGGTCACCTCCAGATTGAGCTACCTCCACAGAACATGTCAAGGAAATTCTCACTATGGACAATTAGATTTAAATTAAGTTTTCAGAATAGTACTATAAAGATCAGGATACCAAACAGAGTAGCAGGCCAATTCTCAATCAAATGCTTGGCTTTCCTAAGACACAACCTCACAGTGCAATCTAACACCCCAGGATCCCTAACATTTTAATAATAAAACTTACAATAGCACTTATACATGACCCAGAGTGGCTTGTATTATCCCATTTAACACTATCCATATAACAACTCTGCAAGGCAGACACCCTATCCCAATTTCAAACATAAGAAAACTGAAGCCCAGAGACATTATTTTACCAAATATCACATAACTAGAAAGGGGCAAACCTGGAACATGAGCTCAAAATCTTTGTCTGACATTCTCTGCTGTCCTTCTAAAGCTCCTACTTGCCATTAATAGACTCTTTCCTCAGAGCCAGGTCTAAGGCTTTTACCTGTGTTACCACATTTAAACCAACATGTGAAAAGTGGTATTATTCTCCCCATTTTGTAGATGGGGAAACTGGGACTCAGAGGAGACATGACATAATGCCCAGTCTGGAATGAAAGCTGAGTCTAACTGATTCCAAGCTTATGTGGTTTCCCATTATGGAATATGGTCTCCCTGCTAGGAACTGTGTTCCAAAACTGTTCATTCATCGTACGTGCAAAATTACTATGCCGACTCACAGTACACTTATTTCTTTAGAATGGGGGTCAGATTTTTACAAGGCTGTAATCTCTGCAGGCTGACAAAAAAAAAAATCATGCCTTGTTCAACTTTGGTCCTAAGGACCCAAAACAATGCCACATAATAGTGGTCAATTAATCTGTGTTTAAATATTTAACAATGAACACAGACCTGCAAACCTTAAGCCCTATGTCACAGTGTCTAGTAAAAAAAATTACTCTGCTCTGGGCATTAAAAGAAAGAAAGAATAAGTGAATAAATGAACTATTTTATGGAACCCAAATTTTAGCTGGTGATTGATCAGAAACTTATATCAGAATAAACCATAATGGAAATGGAAATACTTCCATTCCCCTCCCCACGGGAATCAAAAGAAATCTAATCCCCTATTTGATAAAATAAAATGAGAAGATGAAATTAATTCTGGCTAAAAGGTGGAAAAGACTTTGGGGAACCGGTTTGTAATAAATAAAAGCTGTATTGAGCCAAAGACCACCGGTATCTTTTTGGCAAATATCAATGTCTTTCTTCAGATGGAGCCCCACCTATGACCACACATCATCCTAGGAATCATACTCCAGCCCTGACCCAGTCCTGGCTTTGTTCCCCATGATGGGGAATCTAAGGCACAAGGATCAGCAGCACTCCTTCCACATATCCACACCCTCTCCTTTCTCCCCTCTCTTCCTTTCTGCCCCTTTCTTATTTTGCTTCCTTGTAGTATATCGAGTACATTAGAAAGATCACCTACAGAAATAAAAATCTTTGTACTAAAAACACTTTCACTGAAACACACTGGATGGAACAAGTGTCCATCTCCACTTTTCCTTAAAGCCCCACTAAAATGAAAGAAAGGGATAAAAGTATACAAATACATAACATCAAAGAGAAGAGGAGACAATGACAGTGAATGATAGAGATCACAATTATTTAAAGAAAGCAGAGAGACAAACAGTGGCTGGCATTTCAGGTTTCTCTGCTTTAAGTGCTTTTAAGGGCAAAAAGGCTGAGAATGAGGGCTATGTAGATACCCCTGACCCCCTCCCACAACCCTGGTAGAAGAGAGATTTACCCTGTGAAGAGGCTAAACCAGAAATGTTCTGAACCAAGGATTACCAAGAATGGCTGAGTGCAGCATCTTACAGAAAGGGGAGAGAGAAGTGTATACCGAGAGGACCACCAGCCCCCATCCCCACTTGTGTCCCAGAAATACTGACTTCTAGGCTCCCTTTGTAGGAAGATCCAAAATTAAATGACAGAGGGAGGGAGAGGGGAGGAGAGGGGAGGGAAGGAGAGGGAAGGAGAGGGGAAGGGAGGAGAGGAAGTAAATGTGTTCTGGCTGAGGCACAGTACAGAATGGAAGGGAGAAGGAAGGCTTCAATGCAACAATTTACAAATATTTTCCAGAACTGAAGGGTATGAATTCGCATAGTAAAGCAAGTACTGTGTGTGTTTAGCACAAAGATACAAAAACCAAAACACACCATAGTATATCATCATGAAATTTCAGAACACAAGAGACAAAAAGAAGATCCTAAAGTATTCTAGACGGGAATAAAACCGATGATTGAGAATCACAATGGCTTAAGTCTTCCCAGTAACACTGGAAGACAGAAGATAATGGAATAATAACTTCAAAATTCTGAGAGAAACCATTTACAACCTAGAATTCTATAGCCAACCTTATTATTAATTGAGAACAAAGGCATTTTCAGATACACAAAGTGTCAAAAGCTTTGTAAACTTTGAAGTACTTTATAAGTGGAGGTTTGAGCTCATTGAGGCTGCGGACTTACAGAACAGACCTGCACGTAGCCACGGTGTGACTTTGGGACTTCACATAGCTCAGTGAGGTTCTCTAATCCTCCCTTCACCCCACTGCACCTACATCAAGTGAGCCGGTTTTTGGTATCTATGTGAACATAATTTTAAAAAATAACAAAAATAAAATACTAATACTATTAACTATGGAAATAAAGGTAGAGAATAAAAAACAGCCATGCTTTCACTTCTCTTGGTTTGTATATGGCGCCTGGCTGCTGAAAGCCTCTTAGAAATGAACTGTGGCAATCACTGAGCAGGAACGACCTTACTCCATCACTGTCCCTCCCATGAGCTATCCACAGAGTAAGGCATATTGCAAAGTTCTCCCGCCTCGATGCCCACAGCTGTCATCCTTTCGGAAACTCTGACTCGGCACTTTCAGAATAGGTTAAGATAATTAGGTGAAGCTCACTTAAAAAGTTTATGCCTTAATGTTGGAGACAGTATTGGAAATGGATCCTCTCATACACCACTGATGTTGATGAGATTATAACTTGGCACATCTTTCTGGAAGGCAATTGTACAAAAAATATAGGAAGCCTTAAAAATGAATTTTTCCCCTCTCATCAATTTCACTTTCAGGTGAAAATGATCAGTGATTTGCATAACAATTTAGTTAGAAGTATGTTTATCATAGCACTCTTTATAATAGCAAAAATACTGCAAACAAGCTAAATGTCCAAATATAGTCAGTTGGTACACTTGAATAAATTAAGTCATGTGGTCATTAAAATAATTAAGTGGAAAGACATTTAATGGCATGGAAAATAGTCATTATACAGAATTGGGGAAAAGTATAGAACAGATACACAGTGAGCACATTTTTTAAAATACATGTGAATCTAAAAGCAAAGAAATGAGTTTCCACCCAGCAGGTGTGGCTCAGTGGTTGAGCGTTGACCTATGAACCAGGAGGTCAGTATTTGATTCCCGGTCAGGGTACATGTCCAGATTTCAGCTCGATCCCCAGTGAGGGGCATACAAGAGGAACTGATCTATGATTCTCTCTCATATTGTTTATATCTCTTTCTCTCTCTTTTACTTCCTCTCTCTGAAATCAATAAAACATATTTTTTAAAAAATAAATGAGTTTCAAAGACTGTATATCAAAAGCAATTATGTGAGCTTTAAAATTTCTCAGTAAATCTTTTTTAATATTTGCATTTTGTTCAGTGAACATATATCACTTTATAATAAAAAGTTGTTTCTTTTTAAAACTGATTAAGCAAAGAACATACAGGTGGGCTACAAAAATACTGGTATTTTTAACATTATGTATACACTAATTTTTTAGAATAAGAAAGGAGTAGGAGGAAAAAGAAAAGATGATGATCAAGCAATAATGTTGATTTTGGAATATATTTCTTGGCCCAAACAATAATTCTCCAAAATCTGGGAATATAGTCTCATCAGAGTTTCATCAATTTTTCTAGTCTTTTCAAACACACCAGTTTTGACACTGTTCATTCTCTTTATTGTATGTTTGTTATGATTTCAATAATATCTGCTCCTATATTATTTTCTTCCTCCTATTATTGCTTTTACATTTCATTTATTATTCTCTTCTCCAACTTCTTTAGATTTTTTAGCCTCTCTTTTTAAATTTTTATTTACATATTTTTAAGGTTATGAATTTCTCACTATTCAATTCTTAGCTGTAATTTATAGTATCTTTATCATTCTGTTCAAAATGCTTTCTAATTTCTCTTGTGATTTCTTTTTGACTTATTATTTAGAGAAATATTGACTTTTTCCAAAATATTCAGGAATTTTCTAAGTAGTTCTGTTAGTAATTTCTAGCTTAATTTCTCAGCAATCAGGAGTACTTTTTAGAATTTATTTTTTTTTTTTTTTGGAATTAAGACTTGCTTTTTGCCTTGCATAGGTTCTTTTTTGGGAAATGTACAATGTGCACTTGAAGGAAATGTGTATTTTGCAGTTGTTGTGAACACTATACTATTAACTATCAATTAGGTCAGGTTGATTAATTTGTTCAAATAGTCATATATCCTCTGATATTTTTTGTTGTTGTTGTTGTTCACTTACAAAATTCTGAACCTTTCACCAGATCTTTTTTGTTTCTTACATTGTTTTCAGTATTTTCCTTTCTTTTTGTTCTCTGTGCTTCAAACTGAATAGTTTCTTCTGCTCTATCAGTTCACCACTTCACTCTAATTGTATCAAATCCGCTAAAGCCATTCACTTAGTCCTTAATTTCAGTTGCATTTTGTTAACTATATAATTTTGTCATTTTTTTCTTAGTTTCCAGTTATCTACTGAATTCTCAGTCTTTTTCTTGATCATATTAATTATAGTTGTAAAGACTCTGATAATTCCATTTTCTGAGAGACTCTGGTGGAGCTTTTCCTGTCATCTTTCCTTCTTCTTTTTTTAAGTTTTCAGTTACATTTTTGTTTTCTCAAATGCTTGGTAATTCTATTTAAGTACAGAACATTTTGAATTAAAAAGTACAATTATTTGCAAGGTCTCGGTGATGCTTCCAGAGAGGAATAATTTCACTATTGGCAGGCAACTAGTCTAAGGGCACCAATAATTCTAAAATCATTTTAATCTTACCAGGGATTGAACTGATTCAGACCACAGCTTCAGTTCTTGTGAGACTACCCTATTTCCTGCTCACTCTTAATTCTAGGATGCAGCCCTTCAAGTTCTTAAATGAAAGGCTAAGGTTTTAGCAGCCCCACTCCCAGGAAGGCTCCAGTCCCATTTGATCCTCTATCAGCCTGACAATTGTATTAAAAGCTGTCCTTAGTTTCTTAGCCTCTCAATCACGGCTTTCAGACACTTCCTCTCCTGTATCTTGGTCCTATAATTTCTTTCTATCCTAATAGGCTCTCCTATTCCTTTAAGCAAAGGTTTTTAATATTTTTACATATTTTTCAGTTCTTTAAGTGGGAGAGTAGATTTAAAATAACATAGTCTACCATTGCCAATAGAAAACTCGCCCGCCTAATAAGTTTTTCAAATTATATCCCAAATAAGTTTGTTTTCATAACCCATTTCAATTCATCCCTGGACCATGCTCGGTTAAATAAGGGTGATAGGGATAGACTGTGTACTCTAAGGGTAATAAGCCAAATAACAATTATATGAGAGTATAATTTCTTTCAAAAAGAATCTCCCAGCCCATAACCTAACATTTTATCCATGGCTCTGACTTATGACTTTTCTAAAAGGCATTTACCCTCATAAAAGAAAAAAAGAAAGTTCAAATATCCCTTTTTTCTATTGGTTTATGTCATTACAAAATATAAGAACTGTAGATGACTTTAAAGGTCTCTAGCTCAACACTATAATTTTACATATTATAAAACTGAAGCTCTAAGGGATGAGGTAATTTACTCATGGTCATACAAGTTCCTGAAAGAACTAAGAAACTAATCCAGTTCACACTGAGGGCATCTGCACTAGATATTTAAAATAAAATAAAAAGCACAACTTCAAAAAATGTTTATTAAGTAAACAAACAAAATGAAACATAACCACTCGTGATATCTGAACTTAATATGGATCCTTACAAACAAACCAAGGAAAAACCAGAAGTAATTATAAATTTAAGCAAGACTAAATATCTGAGTTTATTAAGAAACAATTATTTTGTTAGACATGATAATGTTATTTTGGTTACATTTTTAAAAGAGTCACTATCATTTACACATACATATTAAATATTTGTTGATGAAATATAATTAGGATTTACTTCAAAATAATATAAGATATGAAGAAGAGAGTATATAGATTAAACAACGGCCAGGAATTGAGAGATGGTGATAATACATAGTTGTTCATTACAGTGTTCTTTCATAGTTATGTAAAATTTTCCATAATAAAAAGTAAAAATAAAATAAAAAGGAAGTAAAACATTTATTTGTTACTTATTTCTTCTTTTTAAAAAGTTGCCAAATGAATGAATGGGGACTAAAAGCCAAATCCAATTATAATAATTCAGTTCAACAAATATCTCTAGATATAAAATCTCAGCCAATGACACAAATGCTTTAAATAATAACTTCTATAAACTATGTAAGCTAAGCGAGAGGCAAAAGAATGCATTGTTTAGTATAATATAAAACCCTTTTTTATATTTCATCATATAAATACTAATAAAAATACTAATAATATTGTTCCCAGAATCTTTTTTAATTTCAGCTTTATTGAAGATTAATTGTCAAGTGAAGCAGTAAAATACTTAGTGTCCATCCTGGTGATTTATATACATAGTAATTTATAAAAAGGATTCCTCCCATCTAATTAATTAACACATCCATCACCCCACATATTTATCTTTTTTTTGTGTGTAAGAACATTTAAGTTCTACTCTCTTAGTAAATTTCAATTATACACTGCAGTGTTATCAACTATAATCTGTTTTAAAATCTAAAAGAAATAATTTTATTTATGCTAATGCAACATTCTGTGGTTAGCACATTCTTAATATTTTATAACCCAGATTCTTTCCTACTAACAAAGCACACCACTGTGGAATGTTAGCTATATTTAAGGTATTTCAGAATCCAAGTTAGACTTATTAGAGAGAAAAGAACAAATTTGTGGAAATAGGAGTTGGAAGGTGAAATGTAATATCAAAGATAAAAACCAATTAATGTCCCAGGTCCCCTGCAAATTGCTTTTTGTGCCTAAATATACCTAAAAAGTCATAACTTGAAGAATGGGGGCTAGTCCCAATAAAAATAGGAAAAAAACTTTGGAAAATGATTTTATCATACCCTCCATCAAATGTTCCCTGCTCAATGAACAGTCTGCCTAGTGTTTGTTTTGGTTATGTCCCAATTTCTTTCTTTATTCCCCTGCATCCTGCTGTCATATCCAGAGGCCCAGGTCTTCAGCCGCTGGGGTCAGTATCTGCCCGCCTCTCTGCCTTGTATGAGACCGGTACTCTGGCATTGTGCTACCCCTCACCAATGACTGCTTGCAGAAAGCAGCATATTGTTTTGGTGGGGGATGGGAAGAGGTTCTAATTCCCCTCCAAAAACACTACAGGACTTTCTCAAACTAGGCAAGTCCCTTAATCCCAAAATGTGAACTCTCAGTGAACTAGTTCATCCTAATTTAAATATGCAGATATGCAGAGCGTGCGTACACACACACACACACACACACACACACACACGCAGGTACCAGAAACTAGAAAAATCCTCAGTATTCAGTCAGCGTTTACATATTAAAACAAAGGAAGATCACACTTATTTTCCCCAGTTTTTAACTACAGTTCAACAGCAACTTAAATAATAGCAGCTAACATTTATCAAATGTTTACTCTGATAAGGCAGCCCCTATGCTGCGTTTATGATCTCACACTACCTCACACACATTCATTTGCTCACACACTTATTCATCTCAATTAATTTTCAGAACAAACCTAGGAGATACGTACTAAAAATATCTTCCTCCCCACCCCCACCCCCACCCCCCACACACATACCCATAGAATACCAAGAGAAACTGAAGCTCAGAGAGATTAAGTCACTTGGTCAGGGACACACAGTGCTAGGTGACATGGAATTATGTAATAGTTGTGAACTTCTTATCAAGGCTGAAAAACCAATCTGATTATGAAAGCAGGCAGTTAAGAACATACAGTTAAATCGCATAACCCTTTGGATGAATTCCTCTACACACATCTAGGATGACCATTTGGACTTATCTATAATCCTGCTGATCCCTGGCTTAATTTTCCCTGAACTTCTGACCACATCCTCACCAGATATTATTAGCCTAGGGCCCTCTAGAAACAAAACAACTCAGTTCTTGGCCCTGGAGCCATTCTATGATCGTCCTTACACTTCTTAGCTAAGCTCTACATTTGGATAAAATAAAAACATGAACCAGAGTAGTATTTATTCAATGCAGTGATCACTCTTCTACTCAAAATGAAAGCAACCACAAGGTTTTCAAGTAATGGGCAGTTTCACACCAGACCCTCCACAGAAACTGGAAGTGAGGCTCTCCACAGGCAAGAGCCTGAGGCCAACTGCGAAGGCAGACAAGTGCTGGGGGGGAGTCCAGGGTTGGAAGCTCCCACCTTAGATTAAACCAGTGCACACTGAGTGTACATGGCCACTACTACTACCAAAAAGTACCATTTATCCACCTTCTCTATGCGAAATTACACTGAGCATTTTATACAATTTCCTATAATAATTCTTAAAACAATTCAGTGAGGTTCATGTTATTATCACCACTTAATAGATAAGAATCTGGAAGCATAGTCAGTCTTTGTAATGTGTCCAAGATGACATGGAGATAAGATTAGAACCCAGATCAACCTAACTCCAAAGCACATGCTATTAACCACTCGTCACACTGCCACACATGTCCCCAAATCCAGATCTGAAATTCATCTCTCCTTGAGAGAGTGAGTGAAGAGACACCTGCCAATGCCAAAATGGTACCCACCAGACGTGGAACACCTTCTCTGGGGGCGCAGTCCAGCCTCCCCAGACAGTACTTGAAGTTTCCCTTGTCAATCATCTCCATTTCTAAGAAGATACAGTTATCACACGTAGTTGAATAATCGATATATATATAAAACCCTAATATGCAAATAGACCGAAGGGTGGAACAACCGAAAAACTGTCGCTATGATGTGTGCTGACCACCAGGGGGCGCATGCAGAACATGGCAGGTGTTGGCTGCAGCGAGATGGTGGAGCAGGTGAGTGGGGGTGCCAGACCAGGGCGGGGCACCAGTCGCTGTCATCGTGGTGATCCTCTGGTGGTTACCAAAAATTCTTTGCTCCAGCGCGCCGCAGTCCCACCTGGTGCTCGCACCTGCTGCCAGCACCAGAGCTGCCACTCACACCCACTGCCAGCCCCGATCACCCCTCAGGGTTTCTCCACCTCCCCCTGCTCGAAAGGGGTGATCAGGGCAGCAGCTGCTGCTTGCACCCACTGCTGCCGCCAGCCTCAATCACTCTGTGCCATCAGCGGGTCCGAGTGGGGCTGGCGCCATCAGCGCATGGGAGCAGTGGTGACAGAAGTGGGGCTGCTGGCAAACAGAGGGCTGGGGGCCACAGCGGGAGGGGCCGTGCAGGGGCATGGAGGATGGGCCAAGACCCGCTGCTGTGTCCACTGCAGCCTCGTGGCCCATAGTGCCTTTCAAGGTGCACGAATTCATGCACTGGGCCCCTAGTCTTAAATAGAAGAGAATATCATCTTATGCAATGTTGAGTAAAACAGCTTCTTTAACTATATGTGTGTATCTGTGTATACAGATACAAAGTGACATTTAGTAAGTACAAATTACTGATTCAAATAATTCCCTAGAACCAGCAGGGCCTATAAAGAGCCTTTGGACCATTTACTATGGTCATATAAGGAGGAGGCCAAACTCTGTCATAGGCTTCACATCTTTCTTAAGCTGAGGGGAGTGGAGGAGGGGGAGTAATCCAAAGGACTATAAAAGTAATTTAAGTATACAGATGACCCTTGAATAATGCAGGGGTTAGGGGCGCCTATTCCCCACACAGTAGAAAACGCACATATAACTTCTGATTCCCCAAAACTTAACTACTAATAGCCTATTGTTGACCAGAAGCCTTACCAATAAAATAGTCAAGTAACATATTTTGTTTTATGTATTATATACTGTATTCTTGCCATAAAGCTAGAGAAATAGAATGTTATTAAGGAAATCATTGCCTAACCGGTTTGGCTCAGAGGATAGAGCTTTGGCCTGCGGACTGAAGGGTCCCAGGTTCGATTCCAGTCAAGGGCATGTACCTTGGTTGCGGTCATAACCCCAGTGGGGGGTGTGCAGGAGGCAGCTGATCAATGTTTCTCTCTCATCGAAGTTTCTAACTCTCTATCCTTCTCCCTTCCTCTCTGTAAAAAAAAAAAAAAAAAAAAAAAAAAATCAATAAAATATATATTTTACAAAAAAGAAAATCATTAAGGAAGAGAAAATACATTTAAAGTATTTATTTTTTTTTAAATCCACATATAAGTGGACCCTCACAGTTCAAATCCATGTTGCTCAAGGGTCACCTGTAATCTGGCCCTGTCTAGGTGCAAAAAAAACCATAGCCAAGTGGGTGACATGAGAGGCTTCTAGGAGGGATTTTGAGAAGTGGCATTAAGCTTGGTTCCTTTGGAGAGCTTTCCTTGCTGGGAAAGGGATTTTTCTTCTAGACATCTCGGTGCCAGCAGCCTCAAGCCTCATGGTGCTGGGGCCCACTCCTCCTGCAAAGGCTTCACAGGAGTCTGTTAGCTTCTTGTGAGGTCCCATTCCTCCCAGTATCCCAGCACCTAGCCTTGTACTGGCACACGGTAAGAATAAAAACAAAAAACAAACAAACAAAAAAACAATTCTTGAATGAAGAATTAAACTAATGGGTAGGAAGCTGCTACACACTGAATGCTTATGCCCCCTCCCCCCAAAAAAATGTATACGTTGAAACCTAATCTCCAATATGATAGAGTCCCTGGTCCCTTCACCATATGAGGTTACAGTAAGAGGAATGTCATCTATGAACTAGGAAGTGGACACTTCCCAGACACCATATCTGCTTGTGACTTGATCTTGAACTTCCCAGCCTTCAGAACTATAAAAAATAAATTTCTGTTGTTTGTAAACCACTGTCTACAGCATTCTGTCACAGCAGCCTAACCAGACTGAGACAGAAGCCAACGCTTGTAAGAGCTACTTAGTGATAACATGCCCTTGCCCATTCCTTTCAACAGAGAGCTCTGGAAAGTCCTGTGAGGGCTTTTACCCCAGCACACATAGAGGGTAGGGCATCAATGCGGTTATGTCAAGACTTGGGTTCCCGTGAACTACTACTCCGGCTCAAATGTTGGCTCCACTATTCATCAGCTACCAGGCCTTCAGCAAGTCACATAATGTCTTTGAGCCTCTTCCTCATCTGAAAATGGAAGAGATTAAGCTGGGTGCTGTGTAACTCTGTTATAATCTTACTTCTCTTAAAATCATTCTCAGCCCAACATCTCCTTTGGGTTTCCTCAGTTCTTGGTTAAAAGAATATATAGTTGATCCTCATTACTCAAGGAGTCCATATTTGGGGATTCACTTACTGGCTAAAATTTATTTGTAACCCCCAAATCAACACTTACAGTGCTTTCATGGTCATCTGAGAACGCGCACAGAGCAACAAAATATTTGAGTAAATATTGACATGCACATTCCCAGCTGAAGTCAAATAAGCTGACCCTCTGCCTTCTTGTTTCAGCTCCCATCGTGTCCTTCTTTGCATTCTATTTAGCATTGAGTTTTTCAAATTTTTGCACATTTTTCTTGATAATTTTGCTCTTTAAAATGATCCCTAAGTACAGTGTTGAAGTGCTGTCTGGTGTTCCTGAGCTCAAGAAGATTGTGATGATCCTTATGGAGAAAATATGTGTGTTAGATAAGCTTCATTAAGGCATGAGTTACAATGCTGTTAGCCGTGATTTCAGTGTTAATAAATCAGCAATAGATATTAAATAAGGTGTCTTTAAACAGAAACACACATAAAACAAGGTTATGTATTGATCAGTTGATGAAAATGCGGTGATTAGAGGCTCCTGCGGGAAATACATATTTCCCCTGGGAGCAATGGTTCAGTATTTGTTAATTCAGTGTTTGTGGTAACTTTATAGAACATAGCTATTGTGAATAATGAGAATTGACTGTACACTCTAAGTCTGGGCTTCATCTACAACAGTGCAAATGGCATCCCCTCGAGTTGCACAGTGTGCAACCGGCCCAACCATGTGTAGTAGCACTGCCCTGGAGATATGATCTAGTTAGAATGAACATGACTGAGAAAACGAAAATGGAAACTTCTTGCCCAGCTGGTGTGGTTCAGTGGTTAAGCATCGACTTATAAACCTGAAGGTCACGGTTCTATTCCAAGTCAGGGCACATGCCCAGGTTGCAGGCTCAATTCCCAGTGTGAGGCATGCAGGAGATAGTTAGTTGATCAATGATTCTCTCTCATCATTGATGTTTCTATCTCTCCCTCTCCCTTCCTCTCACTGAAATCAATAAAAATGGATTTTTTAAAAAATGAAAACTTCTAACATACCCCAAAAGAAAACTTCTCTAGAACCTTTAGTCTGTGCTCATGATGAAATTATTGCACATGACCCAGGCTGCTCGCGTGGGAATGGCCATCTTCGAACCTGGGTGTCTCCTGAAATGCATTTCCTCCATCCCTCTTATGCTAATATAGGCTTTCTAAATTTTGCAAGAAAAAAATCCAAGTGTTCCTAAGCTCCCTCTTCGGATCAGTTTGTAACTGTCATTAATTGCAGATGGTGACCCATGAGAAGGTTCTCCACAAATCCACTGCAGAAACACAGGACAGTAACAATGAATAATTCATGCACCCACCTGAAATCCTACTGGGAAGATACAATGGGAGATTTCTTTTGAAAGGAGAGGAAACACAAGAGGAAAAAAAAAAAAAGGCAAGAAAAACCCAGGAAGAAAGAGAAGCTTTAGAAATAAATGCCACTTGAGAAAGGCTTATTATCAGCAAGGTGGATCAAAATTTGTTTCCTTTTACAAGTTGGGGGAACTTTTAGTGGGCTTTTTTCTTTTATAATTAGAGGCCCAGTGCACGAATTCATGCACCAATGGGGTCCGTCAGCCTGGCCTGCGGGATTGGGCTAAAACTGGCTCTCCAACACCTCCCAAGGGGTCCCGGATTATGAGAGGGTGCAGGCCAGGCCGAGGGAGGTTGGCCAGCTGGGGAGGGGCCACGGGACGGCTCCAGGACGTGTCTGCCTGTCTCATTCAGTCCTGATTGGCCGGACACCAGCAGCAAGCTAACCCACCAGTCAGAGCGTCTGCCCCCAGGTGGTCAGTGCACATTATAGGGACTGGTCGACCAGTCGACTGTCTGCCCCCTGGTGGTCAGTGCATGTCATAGCGAGCAGTTGGGCGGCCTTAGCATATCATCAGCATATTATGCTTTGATTGGTTGAACGACAGAAGACCAGACACTTAGCATATTAGGCTTTTATTATATAGGATATGACTTGTAACTACATGTCTCAAATATATAGTCAGCCGAACCACATCACAATTTTATACAATTAAACCCTGCCAGCATGCAACTGTCCTTTGAGGCTGTCAAAATTAGGATAAAAGAGCGTACTCCCTAGACTCTGAACTCCAATGTGAAGCTCACATCCCACCAATAGCACTTAGCCACACAGCTGTGAGTAAGTGGTTTATCTTTTAAACTTCAGATTTCTCATTTGTAAAGTGGGGATACTAACAGCACCTACTGAATAAGGTTTTGATAATTAAATGAAATATTGAATATAAAACACCTAATACCATACCTGGAATTTGAAAAATGTCATTTATTAATATATTATAACTGGTAAATTGCATACAGACCTAGGCCATATGGGGGCGTTAAATTAGTAGATAAAACCACAGAATGGAACCCATCTCATAGAAACACCTTTGGAGTTACCTATCATGAAAGGATTGATGCCAGCAGGAGGAAGAGGAGAGAACAGCAATTTCCTTTTGAGTTCTTCAGGTTTTCTGCTTTTCTTCTCTTATATAAGTAATGGATCAGTGACTTCCCAGAGACCAAAACTAATCCTACAAGTGAAAATGATGTGATCACAGGCCCAACACTTGGAAGCCACAATGATATCCACTTGACATGAAAAGGAGGGACAAATGACACGAAAATAAACTTGGGGAAATGAGTAGCAGACAAAGGGAAAAAACCTCTAAGGCCAAAGTCTCCATCATAAGCAGCTAAGAGGAGGAGGAGAAATAAAGAATTCTGAGGCTCAAAGAAAGGGAAGAGTCTAGCAGCTTTGCATGCCTTCCATAGTAATAAAATAGTCTTGGTTATGTTCTATAGGAAACTTTCCAACAGCCCTCACTGCAGGAATACTTATAATGGAATCTTGTGAATAAAATCACTTCTGAGGAAAGGAATTATAAAATATGTCATTTAAAAAAGGAAAAGAAAAAAAACTAAATACTGGCATCAGCGTATCAGAGGACACCTCCCAGAGGCACAGTTCAGGAATCCTCCGGGTCAAATATTAAAAATTCATGTACAAGACAAACAAGGCTAAAAAAAGAAAACAGGCCAACATAGGGCTAAAGACACATTGTCTTCCAGTCATCATAACTAATCATTGATCAGTGAGTTATTTAATTGATCTCTTTCTTTCTTCATGTAGAACATAATGGAATCATGGGCTTTGGAAAGATCTTTCGGTTCATCTAATACAATCTGCTAACATGACTATGAATCCTCAATATAGACCTATGGTTTTGAGAAAGGTGAGAGGGTTGAGATGGGATATAAGAGTAGTCTATAAAAACATAAAATGGGTACAAGAATCCCAGTCCCTCCCTCCCACTGTTTTGGGCCATACCAGGATTGGTCATCTGACACCTCCTCTGCTCTCAACCTATCAGCCCATCTATTGCTGGTATCTCTTCAACCCCATTATGGACCCCAAGGAATGCTAGTCCAGTGACATTCCTGCCAGCACCCTTATCTTTTTCATCCTTGTACTTTATCACATAGCTCCCGGCAAGCCACTAACTCTGGATCAAACCTAAAATCTGTTCTCTTGGGACTACTGCATACAATTACATTGGACTTGCATACTCGTACATTGGACTCTACTTCAGAATTGTGATTTCACTTCACAGCTGGACCAATGACTGGGTCATAATCCTTTTAGTTGTCCTTCGTCTGATCCCTCTGTCTGAGTCCAACCCATAAGCTAGAACAGTGAGGGTTTCCTGTTTAAAGCTTGGAAAGAAGAGAAAGGTTTGAGGGCTGGGTCCTGCCATGAATTTCTTATCCAGAAATCCATTTGCAAAATTGCTGAGCTGTGGGAAGACAGAAACTACAGTTAGGAAGTAGAGTTGAAGTTAAAGAGGCAGAGAAGCTGATTATATGCCTAACTGGAGGTGTTTAAGTTGACTTACAAATGGAGAGAGGACTGAGAAATCAAAAACTGAGGCACTAGAAACAACAAAGTGAAGTATAAAGCGAGCAGCCAGCTCCAAATCTAAACTTGTAAACATGTGACCATTTAGCAGGGTCATTCCTTCTGTGCAGGCCCCAGCACCTGCCCTGCATGCCTTGGGCAGGCCAAACCAAGCTAGGATCCCTCCCATTCCACCAGTGGTTCTTCCAACTTTGATCACTCTTTACAAACCCTTTGTCATCACATGCAAGCCACCCCAAATATCCCAAACCACTCTCCCACCCACCCACCACAAACCTTCTCAACCTGTCATCCCTTCTGAACCTTCTTCTAAACCTGTCATCTCTTTTTTTATACATATGTGTATATACATATATATGTATATACATATATACACATATATGTATATACATATATATACACACATACATATATATACACACATACATACATTTTAATTGATTTCAGAGAGGAAATGAGAGGGAGAGATAGAAACATCAATGATGAGAGAAAACCATCATTGTCTGCCTCCTGCAGGCTCCACAATGGAGACCGAGCCCACAACTCGGGTATGTGCCCAGACTGGGAATCGAACCATGACCTTCTGGTTCATAGGTCGATGCTCAACCACTGAGCCACACCAGCTGGCTGTCATCCCTTCTTTTTCGCTGCTCAGTGGGAGAGATATCTCTTCTTCTGTCCCAGGCAAATCTCTGTCTACTCTCTATCTACCCTCTTCTGATGCCTAATTACACAAGTGATTCTATAAATGCTCCTCTCTCCTGCATCTCCAGCCACTGCTTCCTGTTCCTCTAGATGTCTCCTTATCTTAGTCCAAAAGAGTGCCTACAATTCTGCAATACTTGAACTGAGATTGTTATTCATGCATTCATTCCACAAGACTGAGAGTGCTGCACTCCTGGACTGACAGCTCTGAATACCCCAATGCAGATCATGGCTAGTGCTACTGCTCATATTGCCAGAGACACTTTTTTTTTTTTGCTTTGTTTTGTTTTAAGAAAGGGTCCATTATGGATCACCAAACCAAGACCTGATTGCTTACATAAACACTAAAATAATTCTCCAAGAAAACAGGAATGGGATTGTTTTCCCAGTCAAACCTGAAGTAAAAGTCAAGAGCTTTTGGCTGCCCCTCCTGGCTCCCTACATCCTGTCCATGGGGCCTCTGCTCTATACAAGGTAGACCAGAGGGAAAACCACCAAGAAACACAAGTCAGCATTGGTAGGGCACCAACTTTATAGACTTGAACCATACACAGTAAGACAGGCTAAGTCTGGGACCACACTGAACTAACACAGAGCTTTAATAGCCTGTTTAGTGCGTTCATTTAATAAAACAAGCAATGCCCCTGGAGATGGTTCCAGATACCTATTTATCAGCAACTACTTAAATCCGTGCTGAAGTTATTGCTTAGTGCTTGATTTAAAGCTCTAGCTAGTGCTGGCAAAATAATTTCAGATTTTCCCATTCTTGTAGGCTACATACCTGAATAAGTAATTAATAGCTAACTTTTTTTCTTCCCACTTAAATCTATGCTACTAGTCACTTAACACCACTGGGCTCCCTGGCACGATGCTCAAGGCTCCAATGTTGTTTGCACTGCAAAGCAGCCCAGAGGCAAACACGCCTTCCTAACACCGACACATCATCTTCTCCAAGTGGCACAATTTGGCTTCTGCTTACACTGCTTTTGTTATGAAGACTTAGCACAGACATTTTTAACATAACAGTCATTCCTCTCACCAGACAACATAATTCCTCTATGATCATAAAGACACCAAGAAGTCCCTCACTTTATACCAAAAGGATTAGCATAGCAACTCTCTAGGCATGGGTGGGAAAAGTAGGGGAAGGATAAAGAAAAATAATCTAGATGGGATGGAGGAGTGGCAAGAAAAGCTGAGCTGAGACAAAAAGTCTGGTGAGGCAGTGCCGGGCTTGATCAAAAAGATCTAATCCAGAAGTTCTCTATAAATTTAAGTCTCTGTTTCAAATCCTATGTGATTACATAGCAGTATCAGAATTTTAATTCTGAAAAGAATTACTCCCCTGGATTAAAAAACATATACATCCAAGGCGCAATGAAAGTGAGTGTGAACCATATCCTCAGTGCTTGGACCCAGGGTAGACACTCCGTAATTGTCTACGAATAAATGGGGCTATTGAATGACTGAATATTAAGTTGAACAAGCTCTAGGGGTTGGTTACAATTGTCACAATTTTAATTTTTTGAGACAGAAGAATGGAAGTAAAACTGAAGTTTGAACCCAAATGATTCTGGAGACAACGGAGCCCCAAAACTGTGTAAGTGCTGACTGGGCTGGACTTGATTACTGCCATTATCACGAGCAATAAGTATGCAGCACTGAGTTTGTAATCAGTGCTAGTAAAGCTATTAAATACAAAAAATCTAGTCAATAGATTCCTCTACATAGGTCCTATATTCTGGTAATCTACCTTAGATTTTTATACCTGAATCATCCCAGTTCAGAATTTATTGAGCATCTTGTTTAGGCCAAACACCCTGCTAGATAGTACTGGGTATCTAATAGGGGGAAAAAACTGGTCACTGTTAATAAGGATCTTAAAAGTCTGGAATGGGTGATAGAAATAAAACAAAAGCAAAAAAAGCACTATATATTCTATATATATAAAAACCCAGTGACTGGAATGCCGGAATGACCAGAACGACCAGTTGCTATGACACCCATTGCAGCCAGCAAACTGGCCAACCGCCCGAGGCCCACCCCCCTTGGCCGGCCCGCCCCTGATAGGCTTCTCCCACCCCAATCGAGGGCAGGGCAGCCGGCCAACCACCCTAGTCTGCTGGCCCCCGATCGACCCCTCCCACCCCATTCGGGGGCGGGGCCTACCAGCCAATTGCCTGCGGCCCCTCCCCCCAGCTGGCCTGGCCCTGATTAGGCCCTGATTGGGGCAGGTTGGATGGCCAAACTCCCGCCATCTCCACCCAACAGGCCCGGCCCGGACCCGCCAATTGGGGCCGGGCCGGCCAGATGCCACCCATGCACAAATTCGTGCACTGGGCCTCTAGTATAATAATAAAAGGATGTACAAGGGAGAGAAATATGCAGGAGGAATTGATGTTATATTTAGGGGTGAGAGAAAGCATTGTGAGGAGAACAACCCAGGCAGACCTCTACTGGAAGGATTGATTAGAGTTGCCAGTAGACAAGGTCTAGAAGAGCAGGCCAGAATCCAGTGAGGAAGCATCATGGCAGAGACACAGAAGTGAGAAGCAGCTTTATGCTCGGGAAAATCAATAGGTAGGTGCCAAAATGGAAAATGAAAGGAGAAAAAGAATGGAAGGTGAAGAGTTAAGTGGTGGGGAAAAACTTAGGTTAGGATAGGCCTTGGCAACCAAACTAAGGAATTTGGAACTCATTCTAAAATCAATGAGGGACCACTGATGGTTTTAGGCAGGGGGATGTGAACTTTAGAAAGATTTCACTGGCTTCAAAGCACCCTTGATTATCCCAGGCTATTGAACCTTTCCTTCTCCAGACTCTGGGAGTATTCACTATGTCACTCAGGTTACCACTGAGCCATCTTGTACTGGCACTCTTATTCTGTGTATGCAAGTCTTAATTCCCAAATTTAACTTCACATACCAGGAGGCCATGGGCCATTAATCAGATTGTTTCTTCATTTCCCAGAGATTACCACAGACTCTCAATTCAGCATCCACATCCAAGACCTCCCACCCTTGGCTTTTTCATAGATGTCACAAAGTGAATTTGCCCAAAACTTACTTCATCATTTTCCTCTAAACCCTCCCCACTTCCTGTGTTCCTTCTCCCAGTGAATGGTATCACTGTTCACCCAGTTGGCCTGAGCCTTGACACCTGGAAATCATCCTTGATCCTCTTCAATTACCAAGTCTTACAGACCTTGCTTCCTAAGTATCTCTTAAAACCCTTCTCCTCTCCACCTGAGCTACAACCTTGGTCAGCATCACTGTCATTCACTCTTGCCCCATCCAATCTGTTCTCCAGGCCCCATCCAGAACAATGATATCTTTATGACACTGCAAATCTGATCACATCTCTCTAGCTCTAAATCCTAATTCCTGTTGCCTTAAGGTAAAGTCCAAACTCCTTAAAAGGGCTGAAACCCTTCATTAGGAAGTCCAGGATTATCTCTTTAACCTCACCTCTCACCACTCTCCTCCTCCTCCTCTACATTCACGCCGTACTAAATCCTTTTATTTCCTCCAATATGCTACTTCTCTCTTTCTTTCTTCTCTCTCTCTCTCTCTCTCTCTCTCTCTCTCTCTCTCTCTCTCTCTCTCCCCCTTCAAGTCTATTGTTTCCCATGATCTATCTCTTGCCCATTCTCCTTAATAATTGTTTGTGTAATCACATCTCCATTAAGACTCTTGGATCCATGAATACAGAATTGCATCTGTGTAATCCACTGTATCCTAGGGCCTACTACAACGTTGGACACATACTGGGAGACTAAGTGTTTTTCTGAATTAATAAATGAATACATACTGGGGTTCAGTATGAGTCACTTTTAATTATTCTCAGGTTATAATTTGAAGGAGCTAGTAATTTGCTTATAAATGGAACAAAAGCTTTGACTAATACAAAATAATTATATTTTAGAGGTCTCCATGAATGCATGGGAAGTTGCTGAATGTTACACCATGTCAATACACTATCCTCCTTGATCTTTTTACTTATTCACTATTCTGTAATCTATGTCTAGACATAGATCATGGAATAATTATATGATTAAAATATGAATTAATACTTAAATTGTACAATGTGCTGGATTCAAAAATAGTAAAGAATAGAATGAGATTTGAGGAAGAGAAGGTGGGCTGTTCTAGTACAGGGCAGATAGATTAAAACCAAGGATTTTCAATACAAAGAGAATCAAGGGTTTTCTGTATCATATACCTATTGTGCTCCTGAGGCAGATGCTATAAATAGACACAGGTCTTATCTTTCAGAATCTAGACTCTAGATGCTAGAGTCTAAGAAAGGAACACATGTCCAGGCCACATCAACATCTTTAACTTTTGGCATCCCAAGGCTCATCATCCAAGAGCTATTCATATTCCTACTGCCATCCGTGGCTACTCTGAATGAAATCCGCCACATGTGCTGTGATACAAAAGGACACAGCCAAATCTACTGTGCTGCTTTTAAAGAAGCACAACATAGCTGTTTCACTGCAAAACATACACAGTCAAATCTGAAACAGAGCTCAAGTATAACCAAAGAAGTCTTTGTTTATGCAATAAATCTAAAGCGTGGCAGAGAGTCTGATAAAACACCCCTTGCCTACTATGCAGCAAGGGAATAAATCTCCCAGGCAGGGCTGGCTAATTCCTGCACTATATTAAGTGCTTTCACATTGTATGCCAAGAGGCACATAAGGCAGAGTTTGCTTGATTACATTACTTGTTGACGAGGGCCCTGTGGATGCAGGAAAGGAAGAAAAGCAGGCCAACACTGTGCCAAAAACCCTCACCCTAACCAGGGTTCCCACTTTGTTGCAGAGGCCCCCAGAATGCTCCCAGTATGTGTGGGGCTTGCTTTAAGAAATTTAAACCTAGGAATGGATTTAAAAGCATCTACAATTGGTGAGGCACTGGACCAAAATGTTCACAGGAACTTGTTTTACTGTAGCCCACCCTATTGAGCAGGAATCCTAACCAGACTCTTCCTATTCTTGAACTTATATGCATATATGTGCATGCTACTATTGCTCCAAGGAGAAAGGTCATACCAGGCTGTACCAAGGATCACTCAGGTTCCAGAGAAGGCAAATTTGCTGGCTGAGAGGTTTCAGAATTTTCACGGCATCCTCTAAAAAACCTGGTGGCCCAGAAAAGTACCAAAGCACCCAAGGCTGTACTATTTAAGGATCCCTGGCTGCCCTCCTGAATGCCTTCCTTGATTTGTTTTGGGCTTAAGAAGCCACATTTCAATTTCCCACAAAGTAGCAAAGGCCATCAAGCCAACACCAGAACCACCATCACTTCATCCAGCTCATGTGTATAGATCTAGATTTATATAGATCTCATGTGTATTGCCCTAGCTGGTTGGCTCAGTTGGTTGGAGCATTGTCCTGAACACCAGAAGGTTGTGGATTCCATGTCTGGTCAGGGCACAGACCCAGGTTGCAGGCCTCAACCCTGATCAGGGTGCCTACAGGAAGCAACTAATGGATGTTTCTCTCTCTCTAAAAATCAATAAAGGATGTGTCCTTGGGTGAGGATTAAAAACAAAAGTATTACTAAAAAATAGATTTGATCCAAACCTAACTTCTGACCCCACTTTTAGCAAGATTTTAATTTAGTTGAGACTATAGCAGAGAAAGTCTAGGAACTAAGGCTAAGTATCCTAAGATTCAAAGACTCACAGGCCATAAATCACTGTGGAATAGACCCCTAAAGTCGGCAGCCCACAGAGTATGCTCAATCCTGCACCAAAAAAATCCCAACTTCAACTTTGAGGTCAGACATGTACAAAATGGTCTCCTCCGAACAAGACGGATCCAAGTTGCAGCTCCGCACAGAGCCCTTTTCCCCCTAGAAATGGTTGCTATGGACCCAATGCAGAGCAAGTCAGAGCTCTCACACTGTCTCCCCACAGGACCATCAGGCCTGCACAGAGAACTGATGGGAATCAGAGAAACATGAAAGATATTTTGATAATCTCAGAAATAAGTCTTACTGAAAACACATAGCACTTCCTGGACCACTCTAAATTAAAACTTAGAGAGGCACCATATAGAGAGCAGTGCCCTGCTGCCACCGTACCAGAGGACAGTTACTTTGTTATCTGAAATCACATATAATTTGTTGTTGTTTTGTTATTTATAAGAAAAATTATTTGTTCAGATGTAAGCTATTTGGCATACATATTGCTCATAAGAAATCTGTGTCATTTTAAAGAAACCAAAATGCTGTCAACTCCCAAACGAGAAGGCTATAAGAAACTCAACACTATACTTACCTTTTGTTCTAATATGTCATGGGCAGTAGTGAATAGGTAGGAGTCTGAGATACATCCATTTGTAACTTTAAAAAAAGTCTCTCCATTGACCTGGTTAAGGTCAAAGGGCAAGAGTTAAACAGGAAAAAAAAGACATAGTTTACAATTCTGCTTCACTTCAGCAGACAAAGTAAAGAGAAGAAAGGAGCTCTTCCTCTCTCATCATTGTAGTGGTTTCGGTGGCTCGTGCGGAGCTTAGTCTGAACCACCCATCACAATGCCAGCTATCAGTCAAGAGGTTTCGAGGTTTTGCTTGTTCGTTACCTGACAGCGAGGTTCTTGACAGCAGCATTTCCCATCCATTGGCCCATAGACCAGTCATTAAATTGCCTGGGAAACAACGTGTTAGACATCAAGACTCAGGACAGCACTGCTGTCCTACTGAGTTAGCATTCCCAGAACTTAGGTGTCCGTGTTTTCACTGACTAACTCCGAAGTCAGGTTTAGGAACTAATATGCTAAAAAGTCTGACCTCAACTTGCTGGTATAGCTTTTGGGGAATTAGTAGAAATATAATAAACATGTTAAAAGAAAAAAATATTGAGTATAGCCCTTTGATTGTTCTGGTTGGACCATTTCATAACTGTATTAACTGACAAATAAGTAGCGATGCATAGAATCTATTTGGTTAGGACATTACATATTACTACTCTCATAGTACTTTCACAAGCCATTTCTAGAGGACAAGATATTAATGATTTGACTCTTACTTATCTGTATTGCACATTAATGTGTTCAAAGCCCTTTCACAAGCAATAGGCCTAAAGAAATAGCTATCAGGAAAGAGAGTCACCTAATGGAAAAGCTCACAGAATGCTCAGGTGTAAAATATAATAAAATAAATTGTAGATCCAGGATCTCCAGATCTATGGATCCCAGAGTAGAAATTAGATTTGTAAATATGTACATGAAGTGACTGTATGATTCCCTTAAACGCAATAGTAAAGGCCAGATTCTTAATATATATTTGTTGATCGATTATTCATTAGTTTCATTTAGCCAGTTTTCTACTTGGCTTTTCTACATATTATAAGACTAGAAGCCCGGTGCACAAAAATTTGTGCACTCGGGGAGGGGGAGTCCCTCAGCCCGGCCTGGGCCCTCTCGCAGTCTGGGACCCCTCGGGAGATAACGACCTGCTGGCTTAGGCCTGCTCCCGGGTGGCAGAGGGCAGGCCCAATCCCTAGGTGCAGCCCCTGGTCAGGCTCAGAGCAGGGCCGATTGGGGAGCTGGGGCACCGCCCCCTGTCATGCACAGAGCAGGGCGATCGGGAGGTTGTGATTCCACCCTCAGTCACGCTCAGGGTAGGGCCAATTGGGGGGTTGGGGCACCGCCCCATCACACTCAAGGCAGGGTCGATGGGGAGGTTGCGGCGCCACCCCCTGTCACGCACAGAGCAGGGCCAATCAGGGGGTTGGGGCGCTGCCCCCTGTCACTTACAGAGCAGGGCCCATCAGGGGGAGTGGGGCTCCGTACCCTGTCACACACAGAGCAGGGCGGATCAGGGGGTTGGGGCGCTGCACCCTGTCACACTCAGGGCAGGGCCGATGGGGAGGTTATGGCTCTACCCCATCACACACAGAGCAGGGCCTGTGGGGTGGGGGGGTTGGGGTGCCGCACCCTGTCACACACAGAGCCGCAGGGTGATCAGGGGGTTGGGGAGCTCCTCCTATCAGGCACAAAGCAGGGCTGATCAGGAGGTTGGGGCACCTTCCCCTGTCACGAACAGAGCAGGGCCGATAGGGAGGTTGTGGCCCCACCCCCCACACACAGAGCCGCAGGGTGATCAGGGGGTTTGGGCGCTGCCCCCTGTCATGCTGATCCCGGTGCCGGGAGACATATTACCCTTTTACTATATAGGATAGAGGCCTGGTGCATGGGTGGGTGCCTGCTGGTTTGCCCTGAAGGGTGTCCTGGATCAGGGTGGGGGTCCCCACTGGGGTACCTGGCCAGCCTGGATGAGGGGATGATGGCTGTTTGCAGCTGGTTACACACCCTTCAGAGTGGGGGTCCCCCACTGGGGTGCCTGGCCAGTCTAGGTGAGGGGCTGAGGGCTGTTTTCAGGCTGGCGGGTGACTAAGCTCCCAACCGCTCCTTTTTTTCTTTTTCTTTTTTATTCTGGGCCAGCTTTATCGCTGAGGCTTGGCTCCAGCTCTTAGGCCTCCGCTGCTGAAAGCAGGTTTCTGGCCTTTGTTTACCTTCTGTATTTGAAACAATGTTGCAATCCTGCTGGCTGAAGCCCGGGGACTAAAGCAGGTTTCTGGGGTTTTGTTTAGCTTCTATATTTGTTACATAGTTGCTTAGAGTTGCAGCTCAGAGGCCGGCAGCAGCAGGCGGAGAACATTGGAGTCCTCCGTCACTGAAGCAAGCAAGCCTCATGTTAGTTTCAAGCTGCATGGATGCCGGCCGCCATCTTGGCTGGCAGTTAATTTGCATATCTCGCTGATTAGCCAATGGGAAGGGTAGCGGTCGTACACTAATTACCATGTTTCTCTTTTATTAGATAGGATAATATTACAGTTTTTAATCAAGCATCAGAAATATGCTGACCACATACAATTAGATATTTTCCTTACTACTTTGAAGAATGCTTAATAAAACTAAAATTTAGATTTTTTATGTGAAAAACATAGAAAGAAGGGCAATATACTCACTAAAGTGAAGGAAATTATCAAAGAAATTCTAATATAGTGTAAAATCTGGATGTCAAGAATTCCAAAAATTGCTTTTAGAAACACACATTCTTAAAATGTTATCTGATTCAGAATCCTTTCTTATCACCCAAGAACAACTTCGTGTGGGGATGAAAATGGGACAGCAGTAGGTCTTCTCCCTCCCTTATTACTCTCTTAGTTTTTAGTGTGTCTAGTTTCTACCTTAATTAACTATTCAAGACTTCTACATTGTTGTAAAACTGAACCTCATCTTACATTTCACAATTTATGCACCAATTTCATGTATTATTGTGTTTCATATTTCATCCTATTTCCAACAGTTGCAATTTCCCTCTGTGATGTCAGACCAAGGTGTTCAAAAACAATGGTGAGGAATGTGCATCCTCTCCTGCACCATCTGGGCCTTTATAAGTACCAAGCGCTCTCTCGCCCCATCCCCTTTCCTCATTTCCTCCTTCGCCCTCTGAGAGGAGCAATTAGAGAGTTCTCCTATCACTAAGCCTTCCATTATGTTGAGAGAGAGAACAGAAAAGCACATTTAGGGTGCTTTGAATAAGCAAATTTCTATAACTTCATGGTGCCTGTCAACCACCCCATCCTTCTCCCCTCTTCCAAAATAAGGATTATGAGTGAATGTTATATAATCATTAAAAACATACCAGGCAAGTAAAACCAACAGTCCCGAGCAGATGTAGAAGGCAACTATTCCCATGAAACATTTTCTCTTCTGAGGATCATGCCAAGCCAAGCCTGAATTCTGGCTTCCTAACAAGATAAAGACTCTTTCAGGCAGGCGAGGGCTATCCACACAGAGCCACCTGATGCCAGGAGGAGAAACCAGGGAACAGCAGGGTTTTTTAAAGAATCTGGATCTAAAGTAAAGAAAGACTGGAAAGGAAATCCACCCACTGCTGAGAAAACAAATCTGATCAATTAAATGAGAAGAACAATCAAGGAAAGCAGGCAAGATGCAGCAAGGTTCGGCTGAACACCCTGTCTGATAGGCACGATTAGTTCAATTCTGTTACAAAATATGACAATATAAAACACTCTATAATATTAGCAGAACATGTTGTAGGATATGAAACACAGGATAAAAGGTCTGATTTCAAAATAAGGCTTATTTTCTTTAATATATTCTCAAAGGGTATATTAAGGATTTGCTTTCAGTTAAAAGGTCCTCTTATATGACTGTAGGTTCCTGGAAGACAGGCATTTGGCCCTCCATCTCTATACCACCAGCACCGAGCATGGTAGACATATTAGCTGTGCAATAAAGTTCTGCTGAATGGATGAGTCAGTTTCTATCTCATCCTCTCTTTTTCTGAAAGCATATATACTAGAGTAAATTAACAAACAAATAAGAAAGTGAGCAAAAATGCACATGGTGAATCATTTAATCTTGCTAGAAAGATCCGACCTATTTATATGAATAAATAAAAGATGATGGTCTGCATCGGATACAGATAAAACCTGGTGGGCAGCACCAAATCTCTCTTCTCTTCATGTTTGCCAAGATTGTGTTTCCAGACTTCTCATTATCTCCTAAAATTATTTTCCACACTATGGAGAAATATATTAAAGTTAGAGTGATCAAGAAAACTGCAGTGCATCTGATGTTAGCTTGGCTCGCGTGCAATGCAAAAACCTCTCAAGGGGCTTCTGTACAGATTGATTCCTAAACATCTTATTTTCACCTGGTGTTTCATCTCCAAGTTGCCACAACCACTCCTGGAAGAAGCAGGAGTAAAATGTTGAATACAAACACTGTCACGGTTCCATAGCAAAACAGGAGACTCTAGCTGAGAGCGCTGAGCTAAATGAGCTTTAAGTATGGAGGAGGCTACTTGCTACAAGTGGGGTTCCAGCTAGCTGATCCCATGACATGCTGGGTGCAGGAAGGTGCTGTTAGCTGGCTGGCTGTGCACAAGCCTAGCCTCCCAGCAGTATTACTGATCTGCAACCCTAAGGTGAAGAATAACACACTGCTCTTCATAAATGTATATCCCTCACTACGCCCACCTCTCTATTCTGTCCCCAAACCCCTCCTTCACTGCATCCCCTTATTCTAGGGACTAAAAAAAAAAAAAAAAAAAAAAAAAAAAAAAAAAAAAAAAAAAAAAACTATGAGAAATGGTTGTTGTCTACACAAGAAAACCTAAAAGGTCACATGCCAAACATAACCTCTTAGAAGGCAAGAGAAAATGAGAATAACTTGCAGTTTTTGAGACTCCAGGTATGTTAAACATATTTTTAAAGTACTAAAAATGCTCCATTTAACAATTAAAATTATTTGATGAATGTCTTCTTCTAATACATCCTTATATCCACTACTTCGTGGCTACTGGAGATAACATAAAAAGTCTAAATACTGGTCCCTTCATGGTTTCAAGGCTGGCTTTGCTCAGAGCTCCCATAAAGCCACTGCCATAGGCCCTGAACCCAAGATACTATATTTGCCTTTCTGTCTTAAAGGAAGAGGCAGAGAAAGCAGTTCATTGGGAAGCAGGTTGCTGCTTCCTCCACCTCTTTGTGCTCCAGGATGAGCACAGGTAGGTAGGTACCGGTCTATTCCAGATGTAGAAGATAAAGCCGCGCACACTGCACCATTTCCAAAAGCATTTTGTTATTCTACAAATAGGATGCAAGTCCAGATTATGTTTCGCTTGGTTTAAAGAATAGGAGAGCTGCCCAATGTCCAACTTCTGCATTTATTTCAACTCTGGATGAAGCTATTTTACTATTTTGTCCCCTTCTCTCAGATCTTAAAATGGGGTGAGTGCACTCATTATATGGCAATAAATTTAGATATGGCTGACTGAGAGGAATCTATAGTAATGTGGTAACTTCAATCTTAAGGTAATAAAATCTTTATAGTAGTCTTCAGTACTTTATATATTTGGTTTATACAGCTTATTTCTATCAGGGTTTTTTTTTTTTAACCTCTTTCTCATTCTTTAAGCCTTTTCTCCAAATTTGAGCTTTTACTTTAACTACACTGTCAAGCTGGAAGTCAAAATATCTTTATGAAGGTGATACCCAATGCCATCCTAACTTGGAGAATTAAGGGGAAATTGCAGAGTCATTCAGTAAAGTTCATGCTCAGTGTGATAATGACCACAGCCAACATGTATGGAATAAATCCAATTAGCATATGGGTACTTAGAGTTCATTCATTTAATATGAAGTGACATTTTGATAACTAAAGAATTAAGCCATTAGCACTCTCTGGTTACAACCTGTCTGACAGATTCTGGGCATGAACTTCACTAATTGAGTTTTCAAGGATTTAGGTGAAGATTAGTCATGGGTATGCGCCATGGAAGTGCGTCTGGTGGTCCTTTGGAAATGGCTTCTTTTCTGAGAAGTCTCTAAGGAAGTACTTTCAACAGTTTAGATAAAGACGGAAATTGTTCCAACTTTTTGTTCTCATTTTTTCCTTTTGAAAAATCACCAGATTTGAACTTGATCAAAGTTCAATTGGATAGAGCACTTTGGAAGTGTGCCATTCAGATTAAAGGATGGTATTGATATAAAGCTGCAATTTTAGGTCTTGATGGGCCACTGCAGTCTAATTTGGTATATTAAAGGGTATTAAAGGTTTGGTATTTTGACAGTCATTCATACTTGCTGAATGACTAAAGCAGACCAATGGACACTAGGAGAATGAAAAACTGTACTCCTGAATCCTGTGAAGCACCCTGCCTCTGTGTCCACTTGCTTTGCTCTTGTTATGAAACCCTCATTTAGTGTCTTCATGTTCTGTCAGAATATCAGGTCAATATTCTTGCTTTCCTCCATTCTGTGGTCTTATTCCTCCTTCCTATCACAAACATGAAAACACATTACAGACTAAAAGCTCTATACAAATACAAAATATTACTATAACATGAGCCATATGTTGTCCAAGAATACTAGAACCAGAAACTCTCAGTTCTTAAAAACTTTCTCGAGATAGAAACTCCCCATTTCTACCTAGGCAACTATTTAAAACTTCACTAATATTTTGGATGAAAAAAATGTGAAAAATTATACTCTCACTTTGAAATTATGTGGGTGGAGGAGAGAAAGCTAAACATAAAGTTTTAGGTTCTTATAGGTGTGAACACGGAATATCAAGTAATTGTACATTCTACCCCTACAATGTTCATCATAGAAACAACTCTGAAACCATGACTAAATTTAAAAAATAAGGAAAAATATGAAGTGAATGTTGAAACAAAAGCAAGCACAATACGGCTCTAATCCTAAACCTGCCACCAAGGCACAGCTTGAATTAAAATGTTCTTTTTACAAATATTTCTCAGCTGCTCCTATGCAAAGAAAACAAAATCACACTTGTTGAGTTAGCCACCAGATTAGTGGTGTAAAGGTCCTATGCAAATTAGTCTCATAACAAACTACCCTTTCTTTAAAATTGAGTCAATTACCTTAAAAAATTAAAGAATGTTTACATATATTGAGTGCTTTTACATATATTCAGCAGCTTTTACATTGCCTAACTGGCCCCCATGTCCCCTGAAAAATAAAGATTTACCATTAGCTTTTTTTCCCTTCTCCAGCACACTCTTACTTTAGATTCACACTGGCCTGAGGTAGAAAGACAGTGGCTTTTAAGCCAACATTTCTTCACTACATTTCCCTTTACAACACCTATGATCTCCAGGAAATTCTCTTAGTCTCAAAGTCCTTGATTGTACAATAGGGGTAATAATATTCACACCTTGTAGATAATTGTGAATTTTAAATGAGACAAGATATATATAAACACCAGGAGCCAGGGTTATAATTTGTGGGGCCCAATATAAAAAGGAACCACAGGCACCTTGTTCAAACACTACTAAGAATTTCAACACGGCAACAGCGGAGCATGAAGCCAAGAGCAGGACCCTCTGAGCGTGGGACTACGCAACTGCTCGGGCCACACACTCGTGCAGCTGCCTCTGTCCAAGAGCGCGAGAATTATCCAGTAAGTGGTAGGCATTATTGAAGCAAACATGCTGGCTTTGAGCTGAACTTTTAACTTTTGAGAGTATTTTCACAAGGAGGTGGTTTTCCCAGTGGAGACAAACCCTCAGAGAGTGGAAATATCGAACAACCGCAGGAAAGCCACTGAATGTCTCAAGGCCTACATTTCTTCATATTCAGAACAGCGGTGGACTCAGACCATGCTTTGAAACTATGCTCTGAAGGATCCATGGAGTGCCCTCAAGGGCAGAAAGGGCGGGTGAAGAGGGCCAAGCGGAGTAAGCTACTCTTCATTGAAACAGTGACTCTGTTTGACATTCTTACCTTCATTTGAAAAAATGAGTTACATGAAAGTAAGTGAAAATTATTAGATTTGTTGAGCTTGCAGTCTTTCCAATTTTAAGTTCCATGCTCTATTTTTATTATAGCTTCACAACAACCTTGCAAGTACAGTTATGGGTTGCTTAACAACTGGGAAACATTCTGAGAAATGTGTCATTAGGCAATTCTGTCATTGTGCAAACATCATAGAGTGTACCTACACAGGCCTAGATGGTACAGGCTGCTATACACCTCGGCTATTGGTTATATCCTACTGCTCCTAGGCTGCAAGCCTATACAGCAGGGTGCTGTGCTCTGTACTGTAGGCAACTGTACTGTACTGTGCTATGATGACACGACGGCTACAACATCACTCGGTGATAGGAATTTTTCAGCTGTGTTATATTATGGGACCAATGTCATATATGCAGTCTGTCATCACTCAAAATGTCGTTGTGTGGCACGTTACTATATAAGGATAGAAATTATCATCTCTAGTTGTAAAGAAACTAACAGAGAGGGTCAACACCTTATCCAAGAATGTGTTACTAACCAAACCCTGCCTTCCCCACCCCAACAGCAGTTTCTTTCCTGGGCTATGTCTCTCCTCCAGTCTCCAGAAAATACTTCCTTCTAAGGATATTACCTCTAAGTAACTGCAGTGTTAATGAGACCACAATAGAAAAGGGCTATAAAACATGATGAATATGTACTCCTATGTTCATAGCAGCACTATCTACGAATAGCTAAGATCTAGAAACAGCCTAAGTGCCTGTCAATAGCCGAAACCGGTTTGGCTCAGTGGATAGAGCGTCGGCCTGCGGACTGAAGGGTCCCAGGTTCGATTCCGGTCAAGGGCATGTACCTGGGTTGTGGGCACATCCCCAGTAGGAGATGTGCAGGAGGCAGCTGATCGATGTTTCTCTCTCATCGATGTTTCTAATTCTCTATCTCTCTCCCTTCCTCTCTGTAAAAACTCAATAAAATATATAAAAAAAAATTTAAAAAAAAAATAGATGAGCGGAAAAAAGCTGTGGTACATTTACACCATGGAATACTATACAGCAATAAAAAAGAAGGATCTCTTACCCTTTGAGACAGCATGGAGGGACCTGGAGAGTATTATGCTAAGCAAAGTAAGCCAGAGAAGGACAAATATCGTATTATCTCACTTATATGTGAAATCTAAGGAACAAAATAAATTGATGAACAAGATAGGATCACAGACATGGAAGCATAAAACAGACTGACAGACTTCAGAGGAAAGGGGCAGGTTGGGAGTGGGAAGAGACTAACCAAAGAACTTATAAGCATACTAGAGGCCCAGTGCACAAAATTCGTGCATTGGGGTGGGGAGGGGGACGGGAAGGTCCCCTCAGCCCAGCCTGCACCCTCTCGCAATCCTGGACCCCTCAGGGGATGTCCGCCTGATGGCTTAGGCCCCATCCCCCCAGCAGTCAGACATCCCTCTCACAGTCAGGGGCTCTCACAGTTGGGGATCCCTTGCTTCTTATCGCCTGCCTGCAGCGGAGTCAGGAAAGGCTCTTGCCACTGCCGCTGTGCTCATAAGCCATAAGCCCGGCTTCTGGGTTATCATCGCTCCCCCTGTGGGAGTGCACTGACCACCAGGGGGCAGTTCCTTCATTGAGTGTCTTCCCCCTGGTAGTCAGTGCACGTCATAGCGACCAGTCATTCTGCTGTTCGGTCAATTTGCATATTAGGGTATTATTATATAAGATATGCACAGACCATGGACACAGACAATAAACTAGTGAAAGCCTGGGTTGGGGTGGGAGATGGGTAGAGAGGGACAAGAGGGGGAGAGTGGGGGACATCTGTAATACTTTCAACAATAAAATAAATTTAAAATAAGTTAATTTTGAAGAAAAACAAGATGAATTAGAGATCAATTCAATATGATAATAAGCTTATTCTGTTTGTACCCAAATTGTGCCTCATGTGTATCCAATATCTCACTCCCAAATCTGGAATTCCCTTCTTTTTAATCCCACTCCACAAAGCACTGACTTGTATCAGTTCTTTCATGTGGGGGTTCACACTCTGGAATCACACTCCCTGGGCCTAAGCCCCCACTCTCACATCTTCTCACTGTGTAACCTGCAGCAAGAACCTCTCTGGCCAGAGTTTTCTCACAGGGTCATTATAAAGATTAAACGAATGAATATGTATAAAACACTTGGAACAGTGCCCAGAACATAGTAAGTGCTATATAAGTGTTTACTGAATGAATAAATTAAGTACACAAATTTTTATTTACTTCCTATCTCATGTGCCCCTTCACCTCCATCTTTTTAAAGGTTGGCCGAGAAGGTTCCACAGGTGGAGGGGACAGCTGAAATTGGGGACAAGGACAAGAGAAGTGCTCAGAGCCTGCCGGCACTCTAACAACACACCTCCCCTCACAGCTATTATTTCTGTCTGGAAAGGGACAAGTAAGAAGCAATCCAAATTTACTTGTTCCTACTCCCACATTTCACACCATCCCCTTCCAGTACTGCATACGCATGTGGTAAGGTTAAAATAACTTACAAATGACCCTGATGCACAAAGGCCTCCCTCTCCTACCCAATCGCCTAAATCTCTCCCTACTGCCCAAAGCTGAGACCTGTTTGCAATGCCAGGAGAGCCCTTATGAACTAAAGCAATGAGGAGACTTTTTAAATCTGTGGGTGCAAAATTGGAAAGATAAAGGAAAGTGTACAAAGGAGACCAGGCTGGTCCTAGGAGCAGGCTCTTAGTTCAGACTCCACTGTTACTGCTCACACCCCAACAACCACCACTATAAAAAATGGAGCACATTCCCAAGTGCTGGAAATGTTTTCCTCTACTGGCTTGTGCTGCCTACAATTCCTACAGTAAGAGAGTTGCTCGAGTTCAACTCTGGCTTTTAAAATAAAAACATTCACTCAAGGATATTAATTGAAGTAATTACCACATGTCAGACTCGATTCTTGGCTCTGGGAATATGCTGACCAGCAAACAAAATCCATGCCCAGGGGAAGTCATATTTAAGGAATTAAGGGGCCATGGGCACTCATATTTTAGGATGTACTAGTATGAGCAAAGCCACTCACATTACATATTTTCTAACTTTATCTGGAGCAAGAGGAGCAGGGAGCACTTTGGAGAGAATCCAGATCCATCCTAACTCAACACATTAAAGAAGGGGGTTAGAGTGGAACTCGGAGCGGCAAGAAGTTAATGGGGGAAAGGAGAGAAAGGCAGCAAAGGATAAAAGAGGACTAAAGACAAACTTCTGCTTTTGCATTTTAGCCTACAGCCAGGCCTACTCTTCCAACACCACATGGTCCTTGTATAAGTTTGTTAGGGCTGCCATCAGAGATCACAGACTCTGTGGCTAAAACGACAGAACGTTATTTTCTCACAATTCTGGAGTTAGAAGTCCAAGATCAAGGCTGGCTGCTTCTAAGGCAGTGGTTCTCAACCTTCCAATGCTGTGACCCTTTAATACAGTTCCTCATGTTGTGGTGACCCCCAACCATAAAAATATTTTCGTTGCTACTTCATAACTGTATGAATTTTGCTACTGTTATGAATCGTAATGTAAATATCTAATATGCAGGATGTATTTAGGCGACCCCTGGGAAAGGGTCGTTCGACCCCCAAAGGAGTCATGACCCACAGGTTGAGAACCGCTGTAAGGCCTCTCTCCTTGACTTGTAGACGGCTGTCTTCTTCCAGAGTCTTCTCACGGCCTTCCCACTCTGTGCATCTGTGTCCAATTTCCTCTTCTTAAATGACACCAGTCATTTTGGATTAGGGCCCAACCTAATGATCTCATTTTAACTTAATTACTTCTCTAAAGCCCTATCTCCCAATATAGTCACAGTCTAAGGTACTGGGAGTTAAAAACTTTGAGATATAATCTAGGGAGGACACAGTTCAGCCCAGAATAGTCTTCTACTTTCAAGATCAAAACCAAGATAATATAATGGGAAACTTCACCAAGCATTAAATAGATCCACCCAGCTTTTATGAACTATTTTGTGGGGGAAATATGTTCCAATTTCCAAATAAACAAATTAAAAATAAACTCTTAGAGCTATCAATTTAATAGACCATCTGGACATAGCCTCTTTTCCCCTCTACAGCGAGGCTTTCGCTGTTTAAATGAAATCTAACCAAGCAGGATCTAACTACTTGAGGATAGACTTTCTTCTCCCGGAAAAGTTTTGACATTTTTACTTTTAAAATAAAGGTCTTTCAGATCAATTAGATGGATTTTAATCATTTCTTTATTTACATCTATTACATTGCTTTTAAGATTGTGATTTTTAAAATGTTTCCTGGTGAAGGGAGAGCATTGTTCCTGCTGAACACAGGCTGTGTTAACTTCATTTTTTCTGGCTTCCCAGGTTAACTTGGCACATCATTAACTAAAAATGAAACCAAGCAACATTCCTAAATCCAGAAATAACTTTAATACAAATTATTTCATATGACAACTGAAAAGTTCTGGCCAGTCATCACAGATGGACAATGGCATTAATGGGACAGCAAGTATTATCCTAAAGTTAAGATTCTATTATAGATAAAAGTCAGGAAAAAAATCCAATTTGAGAACTTTTTAAGTTGAAGATTCAAAAATATATTTGATACAATATAGGGGGAGAAAAGAATTTTGCATGTGGCTTTAACACAGTTTGCCTCAAGAAAAAGCTATGCTACCTCAATCAAAATAAGAGCATTTGCTATCATGTTTTCCCTTTTTTCATTGAATTTATTGGGGTGACACTGGTTAATAAAATTATATAGGTTTCAGGTGTATAATTCAATAATACATCATCTGTATATTGTTTGGTGTTCACAACTCAAGTAAAGTCTCCTTCCATCACCATTATCTCCCATTTAGCCTCTTCTACCTTCTCCTCCCCCGCTTTCCCTCTGACAATGACCATACTGTTATCTATGTCTATGAGGATTTTTGGGGGGGTTTTTAACAGCCATGTAGTATTCCGTTGTGTAAATGTACCACAGCTTCTTATCCACTCATCTACTGACGGTACCTCAGCTGCTTCCAAATCTTGGTTATTGTAAATAATGCTACAATGAATATAGGAATGCATATATCCTTTTGAATTGGTGTTTCAGGTTTCTTTGGCAATATTCTCAGAAATGGAAATACTGGGTCAAAAGGCAGTTCCATTTTTAATTTTTTGAAAATTATCTAAAATCCACTGATCTCACTTTTTATATTTTCCTTAATATGAGAGATGCCGTGTGATCCAAGTTCTTGGGAAATATATAGCTAATATAAAACTGGAACACGACATACTTTCCTAATTCCACTTTCACAGTTGCAAAAAAAAACTACTTGGTCATCCACAAATAATTTTAACTGTTCCTTCCACCCTGATGTTATGTTTCTAACTGCACAGTGATTTCCAGGTAACCTGTTGTGATATTCCAGACTGGTCATCAAGACTTGGGGTAGGGGGTGAGGACAGCAGAGTTCATGCCATAAACAGATGAGCTGTGATCCAGAGTTCATTCTCATTAAATGCAACATAATACAGTATCTATTTTTAAAAAAACTTCTGAAATTGCTGCAAATAGTAACCTTAAAAGAAATAACTGAAAATATATGCTTTGCAAACAGAATTGCTCTAAATAGAACACTTTTTAATTGGTCTTTGGGGTGCCAGAGGATTTTTTAATTTTGTCTTCATAACTGTGTTTTTTCACAATTCACTGGCTGTGTCTTCAGAAGCTAATTTCTTTCTTTTTTTTTTTTTTTTTTTTTACTAGAAAAGTTAATAGGCACCTCTACTTACAGCAGATGGTTCCTTATAAAAAAAAGAGTAAAAATAAAAAATTGGAGAGCATCTGGCCAGATATATCAGATCTGATCGTTCACATTTTAAATACCTGTTATTCCTGATCAGATAAAAATAATTTTAATCCTGGTAACTTAATTTTCTTCTCTTCTGAAATCCTCATAAGGTTTTTATGGGAGTAGATATTAAATATAATTAGTTGTCATGGTGGTATGAATACCGTTTTTCTTTTTCAATATAAGCAACATGCCTTAGTCATAACAGCTGCAAAAATAAAGATGCACTTCGATTTATACGTAGCACTTTCTATCTTAGCATCTAGAAACCCTGATTAACGCCCATCCATTACTACAATGTTTATTTTTTCATGGCTCCTGCACAGGCATTTGAGTTTTAGGCTGGTACTTGTGGTATTTTTCCATTTGGGAATAATTTTATCATATCTTGGATGCCTCTCAATGCATAGCTAATTATTCTGGTTTGAGAGCAGCCCCTTCCTTTTGGATGCTCCTGACTTAAGACAGGAACGTGAACACAGGCTCGGACTCCAAATGTTCATGGGTGAACCAGTGTTGTCAAAAAGGTGGCTTTGAGTGAAAATTACACCAATCTCATTGCGATTTTTGTTGGACACCTGGCTATACAAAAAGCAAATGTTGAGCCAAGCGAGTTTTTCTCAAATAGTCACTCATAATAAACTACCCCCTGTGACTGGCAGCCTCTACTCTGTGCATGAAAACCACTGGGTTGTATGTATATCAAAGAAAGGGCATCTGCCCTAACCAGTTTGGCTCAGTGAATAGAGCGTTGGCCTGCAGACTGAGGAGTCCCAGGTTTGATCCCGGTCAAGGGCATGTACCTTGGCTGTGGGCACATCCCCAGTAGGGGGTGCGCAAGAGGCAGCTGGTCAATGTTTTTCTCACATCGATGTTTCTAACTCTCTCTCCCTTCCCCTCTGGAAAAAAAAAAATCAATAAAATATATTTAAAAAAAGAAAGAAAGAGCATCTGCAGGAGTGTAGACCTGCAGGAGTTACTCTGAAGTCTTCTGATATCTTTTTTATTGTTATTGTTTAATTTTTAATTTTCTTTTATTTTTCCATCACCTTTTATCCCTTTATGTCCTCTTCTACCTCCACCCCCCACCCTGCAAGCACCACACTGTTGTCCACATCCATGACATCCATGAGTGTTCTCTCTTTTTTCTTTTTCTTTTCTTTTTTTTTTTTTTTTGCTCAATCCCTCCACCTTCTCCTCCCCCCCCCCCACCCCCACCATAGCTGTTCACTTGCTCTCTATCTATGAGTCTGTCTCTATTTTGCTTGGTAGTTCAGTTTGTTCATTAAATTCCACACATGAGTGAAATCACATGGCACACTTTAACCGGTGATCTATGCATGCATCTAAGGGTAACAAAAGTGCCAAGCTTTACTTCAAAGAAGAACCCATTTCTACTGCGAGGTCCTTGAAACCCACCTCCCCAGGTCCACTGTAAACCTCAAGCCCACTGCCATTGATGAAGTGCCTACCGCATGCCAGTCCTCACAATAACGCATCCTACGGAGCAGGGACCGGAGGTGTGCACGGGGTAAATAACGTGTAAAATCACTCCATACGAGAGCAGCAGAGCAGAATGTGAACTCAGGTCCACCCACAGCCCCTTTTTCCTACCACCCTATGCTTTTTCTCACCAACAAAACACTGAAGGAATGAGAAAAACCTGAAGCTCCAGAAGTGTCAGCCAAGGAAGTCCTCACCTCTGAGCCATTCAAACTTCAGGATCCCAAAATCGAAGCATGTGTGATTTTTAAAAATATATTTGTTTAAAAAGAAATGCCCCGCCAGACCAGCATGGCTCAGTACCAGGCGGTGGTGGTTTTGATTCCGGGTTGTGGGCTCGATCCCCATGGGGGAGACATACAGGAAGCGGCCGATCAATGATTTTCTCTCATCATTGATGGTTTCTAACTCTCTCTCCCTCTCCCTTTCTCTCTGAAATCAATAAAAATATGTTTTAAAAAGAAAAAAAACTGCTTATCCTTTTAAATAAATTAATTAAATAAATAAAAATAAACATCCCTTTGAAAATCAGTAACGATCAAGACCCACTGAAAAAGTTCAGCATGACTCAACGGTAAAATATATTTGGGCCCATTCACTCCACCTAAAGCAACCAGGGCCCTTCAGAGCACAGCACATTCCATTTCTGTAGCTACTGAGGTGGCATCAAGAAGTTGCAAGCAAAGGGATAATGTGAGATTCATATATTAACTAGATTTCTCTTGATGCTACATAATACAGATTTGCGGGACACACGACTGGAGGCTGGGGGACATGTTGCAGGCCCCTGCAGAAATCAATATAGTGTCAGTAGTAACAGCAGGAAAGGAGTGATTCACATATATATGCAAAGTTAAATAACCAAGCATTTGTGACAGATTAGAGGCAGAGGGACAGGGAGTAGGAATGAGAAATACAATCAAAGCGAATTTAAATGTATGCCACTGTCTTGAAGAGCAATGGAAAAAGCCCCACCAAAATGCAAATTTAAACCCCAAATGCCCAGAAGCCCTCCTCACAAAAATAATCTTTAATGGCTAAAATTTCCACTAAAACTGAAATTCAATTATTTTTAACAATGTCGTTATTTCAAGTTTTGCTGTGAATTAGGCTTCTGCTGAATATTAATATCCGTGATTTATAAACTGCAAATTTATCCTTTCTACTGCACGTAATTATAATCTTGCCATTTCCAGAATTATGCTCCTCTTTGAGGTTCTACAGTTGAAAATTATGCGCAGTTAATGCACAGAAGGATAAGACAGGCAGGCCATTCTATGCAATGACAACTTTTATATCGACTGGAGGAAAAATGCCTTTCTTCAGTTGTCAACTTACAGGAAAAAACGTCCCATGGCATGTGTGCTCTTAATGATGATGGGAAAATCATTTTTTTTGCAGCACACAGCTGCACTGTAGGAATATCATGGATTTATAGCCTTAGTGATCCTGAGCATAAATGAGTTCATGGTTTGAGGGCCACGGGAACAGCACTAGCCAAACTCAAAGATGAAGTGACACCGTCCAGAGAGGCCTCTTTTGGCCCTCGGAGCCCCATTTTGCACTTAACCAGATCCGACTTCCTACCACGGTAGTTTGTAAGTCAAATTCGGAAAACAAGGGGAAATTTTTTTCAAATAGCTTCCAATTTGGTATAATTTTGAGTCTATGATTTTACCTCCCTTGTAGTTTTGAACCATCAGTTGGCTCTCAGATTCCAGAGGTGTTCAAAACCTTCTACATCAGCATATTATTGTCCAGTATTAGCAACTGTTTGGTACATTTAAAAGCGTCTCTTAACCAAGTGAATTCACTTTCTTCCAACTTGGAAATAAAGGCTTATGCCTTTAGCCGGTCATAAAGTGCACTATGTTTTGCTAGAGAAGGATGTTGCTCTTATGTCCAGTCTATTTCCAGGCACTACCATTGGACTGTGGGAGCACAGCTCCAGGGTCAGTTGGTTCTGAACCACAAGTGTGCCATGCCATGATCACTGCCATTTGGTACACATTGTCAACAGGGCTGATTGCAAGTACACTTTGAAAATGTGAAGCCTGAAGATCTAGATCGAATTTATATTTCCTCCTATTTATTTCTATTCCTTTATAAGGAGCCCAGACAATGGGCTGATTTTGTATTATGTGTTCTCTAAGCAGACAAAGTGAGAGGTCAAATGACCTGGAGTTTGTATTGCAGAGTCAGAGAAAAATTAAAAATTTGGGATTCACAAAAAGGAAAACAACTAAAAGTCAAAATAGGGGATTGGTATGTAACCCAAAGGTGTCGTACAAAGGCAAGGCCCCTTCAGCTCCGCCAATGTGGGAGTTTTGTTAACAAACTGTTACCAACCCCACTGAATCAACACTTACAACCTGACTCCTTCCAGCTGAGTCTCCTTTCCCCTTCTCATGTCTAAGCGTCCCCAGAAGGCAGGGGTAGGGGACACAGGGAAGAAGGGCTTCCAAACATTCGAGACCCTGCTGCCTGCAGCTCTGCCTCCGCCATCACTCTGGTTACTGCTCTCTGACTTTTGCTGCTGCTACTGATCCTCAGGCCTGCACGTTGCTGGTTTTGACTTATTGGCAGGATGTCTTCAGGTGTAACTCACAAAAGTAAAAGTGGTTGAAATTTTTCTAAAATAGAGAATTAAATTACCAACACTGATAGGCAGGAGGTATGAACAGAAAGTGCATAAAAGAAACATAAATGACCCTTCAATATATAGAAACAGAAATGCAATTAAAACTATGCTGAGATACCCTTTCTTACCAAATCCAAAAAGTCTGAACACATACATGATCATGCAGAGAATTATTTCAAGTGACTTTAAAACACAGAAATTGGATTATCCTTAGCAGAATACATTCTAAAGACCACAAAAAGCTTAAACTTTTTGCAGTAATTAATTACAGTGATAAATTCAATATGTAGCATCACTGTATATAGTGTATCTGTGCAATTATATTAACGTCAATGGGAAATTGAAAGTTTTTCAAAATAAGAAATACTGTAAGGACAAATATTCCTAAATATGAAATGGAATAAGTATAAATTCATGCTTTATTTTTCCCTTTACAAGGAAATATGTATTTCCTAACTCTCTCTTCTGAAAGGGCCAGAAAACAATGATCAATCCAGTAATAGTAAGCACCTTTACGCACCTACATATTGGTCCCAGAATATTATTTCCAATTAAAAGGAGCCAGAGCTCACTGAAAAACTGGCTGGCTCTAGGACTGGGGCAGGAAAGGACTGTCAGTGTACTGGAGCCATATCTAAAGGTGAAGAGGTTCTCGCTACCCAAAGATGGGACAAACTGCACAGCAGAAGAAATAGTGACTGCAATGAATTGATACACTTCACACATGTTAAACATCCATGAATCCACAATAGTACCGTTTAACAAAATAAAAAAGAACCTCATTGACTCCTTTTGGTGGATACCAGAGAACCACATCAATACTCTGAAAACTGGTAAATAAAAAGGAAAAAAACAACCAAGAATTTACCCTGCTTTTCCTCTCTGAACTGTGCCATAGACTAACCAAATACATTATACAGGAAAGTTTTATTTTTTTAGATGGATTAGAGCTCATAAAGTGAACAATATTAGTGAAGTGTCAGCATTTTACTAAAACCTGATGAAATTAGGAATCCAAGTTATGCTAATTGATGACTGCTAACATTACTAGGTGAAAAGCTGATGGGTAACTTGACAACGTACAGTCAGAGTGATAACATTTGACCCTTCTTACCACGCTTAACATCACAAAGAAGAAATAACCGTGTACCTCCTGATCGAAGTAGTTTTGTGGTCTGTGTTGAATTCTTGACAAACAAATGGAACCTGAATGAGACAGTGGTCTAACTTCCAATAGACAGAAAATATTGAGGGGTAAAAAAAAAAAAAAAAAAAATGTTAAACGATACCACAAAAATCTGTCATGTGGGAAACTCTCTGTAACAAATGAACAAGCGTCTTCAACAAATAAATTGCAGAGCAAAAAATGGAGAAACTTAAAGATTAAATGAAATGTGTAGACTATATTTGTAATGATTTAAATAATCCAGATGGAAATATAATCCATGGGAAAATTTGATAGCCAAAAGCAATATGGTCAAATTCTAAGCCATAATAACAGTGTTGTGTTATGCTCTTTAAGCCATTGTCATATATACTTTAAATATATGTATCATTAGTGATTTAAACTAACATAATTTCTGAGATCCACGGTGAGTGAACAGAAGGGAAAGTAAATAAGACAAGTTTGATCATAAACAGAAAAGTATTAATGACAGCCAATGGGTATATGGGGGCTTATAATACTAGTCCCTCTTCCTTTTGCATGTTTGAAATTTTCTGAAGTTAAAAATTTTTTTGTAATAATGTAATATCCAAAAAGATATATAAATGGCCAGTTAAGCACATAAAATGATGTCCCATATCATTAGCTGTCAGGGAAATGCAAATCAAAACCACAATGAAAATCCAATTTATACCCTGTAAAATAGCTACAAAAACTCAGAAAATAGCAAGTGTTCCGAGGATGTGGAGAAATTTAAGCCTTCATACATTGCAGGTGGGACTACAAATGGTGTAGCCACTATGGCAAGCACTCTCCTCAAATGATTAAACATCAAGTGACAATATGACTAGAAATTCTACTCCTAAGTGTATGCCCAAGAGAATTAAAAACACAGGCTCACACACAAGCTTGTACACAAGTGTTTGTAGCAACAGTATTCACAATAGCCCAAAAAAAGTGGAAACAGTACTAATTGCATCAACTGATGAATGCATAAATTAAATGTGGTATACATAATGACATATTATTTGACAATATAAAAGAATGAAATACTGATACTTGCTACAGCATGAACTTTGAAAAGATTATACTAAGTGAAAGAAGCCAGTCATTAAAAAAAAGAAAGAAATCCACAGAGTGAATTATTTCATTTATATGAAATATCCAGAATAGGCAAATCTATACAGACAGAAAGCAGAGCAGTGATTAGCTGAGGCTGGGGTATAGGGGGTGGGGGGAAAGGGTGATTACCAAAAGGTATGGATTTCTTCTTTGGGATGAAGAAAATGTTCCAAAATTGATTGTGGTGATAGTTGCACAATTCTGATATACTAAAAACCATTGAACTGTATAGTTTAAATGAGTTGATTGTATGGTATGTGAATTCTATCATGATAAAGCTGTTAATAGTAATAATAATAATAATAATAATAATAATAATAATATAATACAATGGTGGCCAAAAACATATGGTTTAAACAATAAGAAAAAAAATTCTTTTTTTTTTATTTATTGCTTAAAGTATTACAAAGGGTATTACATATGTGTCCATTTTATCCCCCCGCCCTAGACAGTCCCCTAGCCTCCCCTATTCCCCAGTGTCTTATGTCCATTGGTTATGCTTATATGCATGCATACAAGTCCTTTAGTTGATCTCTTACCCCCCTACCTCCTGCCCCCCAACCCTCCCTGGCCTTCCCGCTGCGGTTTGACAATCTGTTTGAGGCAGCTCTGCCTCTGTATCTATTATTGTTCAAAAGTTTATAATGGTCTCTATTATCCATGAATGAGTGAGATCATGTGGTATTTTTCCTTCATTGACTGGCTTATTTCACTTAGCATAATGCTCTCCAGTTCCATCCATGACGTTGCAAATGGTAAGAGTTCCTTCCTTTTTAGAGCAGCATAGTATTCCATCGTGTAGATGTACCACAGTTTTCTAATCCATTCATCTACTGATGGGCACTTAGGCTGTTTCCAGATCTTAGCTATGGTGAATTGTGCTGCTATGAACATAGGGGTGCATATATCCTTTCTGATTGGTGTTTCTGGTTTCTTGGGATATATTCCTAGAAGTGGGATCACAGGGTCAAATGGGAGTTCCATTTTCAGTTTTTTAAGGAAACTCCATACTGTCTTCCATAGTGGCTGCACCAGTCTGCATTCCCACCAGCAGTGCACAAGTGTTCCTTTTTCTCCACATCCTCTCCAGCACTTGTCGTTTGTTGATTTGTTGATGATAGCCAGTCTGACAGGTGTGAGATGGTACCTCATTGTTGTTTTGATTTGCATCTCTCGGATGATTAGTGACTTTGAGCATGTTTTCATATGTCCCTTGGCTTTCTGAATGTCTTCTTTTGAAAGGTGTCTATTTAGGTCCTTTGCCCATTTTTTGATTGGATTATTTATCTTCCTTTTGTTAAGTTGTATGAGTTCCCTATAAATTTTGGAGATTAGGCCCTTATCAGATATGACATTGGCAAATATGTTTTCCCACACAGTGGGTTTTCTCGTTGTTTTGTTGATGGTTTCTTTTGCTGTGCAGAAGCTTTTTATTTTGATGTAGTCCCATTTGTTCATTTTCTCTTTAGTTTCAAGTGCCCTAGGAGCTGTATCAGTGAAGAAATTGCTGCGGCATATGTCTGAGATTTTGTTGCCTTTGGAGTCTTCTAGAATTTTTATGGTTTCCTGTCGTACATTTAAGTCCTTTATCCATTTTGAGTTTATTTTTGTGTATGGTGTAAGTTGGTGGTCTAGTTTCATTTTCTTGCATATATCCGTCCAATTTTCCCAACACCATTTATTGAAGAGACTATCTTGGCTCCATTGTATGTTCTTTCCTCCTTTGTCAAATATTAATTGAGCATATTGGTTCGGGCCGATTTCTGGGCTCTCTATTCTATTCCATTGATCTATATGCCTATTCTTGTGCCAGTACCAGGCAGTTTTGAGAACAGTGGCTTTGTAATACAACTTGATATCTGGTATTGAGATCCCACCTACTTTGTTCTTTTTCAGGATTGCTGCAGCTATTCGGGGTCTTTTTTTATTCCAGATGAATTTTTGGAGAGTACGTTCTAGATCTCTAAAATGCCATTGGTATTTTAATGGGAAGTGCGTTGAATTTATAGATTGCTTTGGGTAGTATGGACATTTTAATGATGTTGATTCTAACAATCCATGAACACGGTATGTTCTTCCAAGTTCAAAGGTAGGGTGTATATCTAGGCTTGGTTAATTGACTGGTTCAAGAGTAACATTAAGGACCCTAATTCTGCTATTTCTTCCTGTTCTGATATGCTTGATGGTCCTTAAGCTAGTCCCCTTGGTGATCAAAATATTTCTGCAGCTGTTCCACTCAACCAGACACAACCACATGCAAAGGAAAAAGAGACGGATTATCCCCTTGATCTCTTTTTGTAAACAAGGAAACATTTCCCAGAATCCTGCAGGGTATTTCCCCTCGCCTCTCCATGTCCAGAATTGCATCCTATGCCATGGCTTGACCAATCACAGGCCAAGGAAAGGGAACCATGGAAACGCGTAGATCCTGGGCCTTCAAACTAAGGGCATTAGAGCACTGTAGTCATGAAGTCTCCTCAAGGGTACAATGAGAATAGATCACTTAGTACTTTCCAGATCCCCATACCTATTTGTTTCCTTTCCTAAGAATAAGCTAAGCCTTTCACTAGCTTCCTTTCCACTCTATAAAAGAAAGGTGTACCTCTCACCTATCCTGCATTTGTTATGTAGTGTGCTGCTCTGGTATATTAAAATATCAGGGTAACCAAGCACGGGCCATTTTGAAACATCAATGTATAAGTTAAGAAAGTAAATTACTGTGATAACTCACAACCAATCCTTCTGCAAATCAGGCAGTTGCCAATCCTTTTCTTTTAACAAAATTGAAGAGGGACTTAATCAAGTTGTCAGCTGATCATTAAAAATAATTTTTAATGATAGATCACAATTTACTTTTTTGGCCTATAACTCAGAATGAATTCAGAGATGATAAAAAACAAATTCCTGACTTTTCTATCTGTTTATTATAGGAACAAGATTTCACAGAGTTTACGTCTAGACAAGTGAAAAATACAAATAGAATTGATGCTGAACCCTGTATCATCCAGCAATAAATAATATGCATCCTGCAAAAACTAATTGGAGGAAGAAAAGTCCCATCCGTCTCATTAAGAGATGCATTTTCAATGAAACTGTACTTTCTAATGTTTAACAAGTATTTATCAAAATTTGCAATGTATTTGTGTTGTTTTGCTCAGCCATGATAACTCAATCCAAAAGAAACTACTTACACTTATGGGCCTTATGTTCACACCAAAAAAAAAATTACAAGTGTTTTAAAATAAAATTTATATACACATTTTGTTGCAGAGAAGTATAATAAGGTTATCAATAAAAGACTTTCAAGCATAAAAATAAATTACATGAGGATAAACTCTGTGGGAAATTTGGATCAGAAATGAAAGTTTAAGGAGAAAAAAACAATGCACATTTCCTGTAAAGATGAGTTTGTGTATTTTTTATGGGAGACGGTGGAAATCAAATTGCTATAGTATTCAGATTCTGTCAGATACACTAAGGTTTTAGGATAGAGCTGTAAGATCTAAAATGTCAATGTTTTCCATATGCAAATAATTACATACATTCCAACTCATGCATCTTATGATAAAAAGTTTAGATATAAAATTGCAAATGTGGAAAGAGGTACATGGTTTTCAAAACTATTTTGAGGAGATATGAGTAAAAATGAAAAATAGCAGAAGAGCACAATTCAGACCATAGAAAGCACATCATTAAGCCTGAGAAAGAGGCCCCCCTCTTCTAAAGGATATCGCCCTGAGAAAGAAAAATGCCTGAAAATAACCAGGGCTATTTGAGGAAGGAACCAAGGGGTAAGAGAAATGAAGGCTTCTTAAGTAACCAGAGTTTCTGTTCATCTATCATTGACCCACAAGGCCCTCAGTCAGCTGCTAAGGTATGGCGCTCCCTCCCTGTCCTCTGTCTCCTGACTCTGGGCACCCATCTATTTCTAGTTGACATGAGCAGGTGAGTAGGAGTCCAAACCAGTGGGGTTGGGAAAGCTAGTGAAGGTTCTTATCAATTTGTCTCCCAGGTATCTAAGAGTTTGAATCCCAAGTAATAGGATTCTTTCCATTTTACCCCTCCTCCCCAACCCCACAGCCATCTTCTTTCCAGGTACAAAATTGCTCTGAGAGGCTGGGTGGCATGAGTTTATGTGTTGCCCCAAACTATACCTGGAATCATTGCTTTCTTCGGTCATTACTCTACCCATGCTGTCCATTATGGTAGCTAGTAGCCACATGTGGCTATTTAAATGTAATTAGAAATAAGATTTATAATCTACTTCCTCCTCTTTCACGGTAGCCACATGTCAAATGCTCGATGGCCACCAGCACAGTTACAGAACATTTCCATTGTCGTGAAAGGTCTCTTAGAAGGTCCCACCATGCCAAACGCCATGCTCATTTGTGAGGATTCTCCTCTCAAGAAACCAGTTGTCCCTCTTTACGGCCTAGCGTTCTTATCCTTGGCCTCACACTATCTCATCTTCAGAGTCTATTTTTTAAATAATGCAATAAATGTCTATTTTTCATTCAACTAATATTTAATGGTGGGCTTCTACATGATTCAGACATCCCAGCACCTTCCATTTTTGCCTCTTCCGTCTTCCCCAACTTTGCACAAGAGCCTTCTTTCTCCTCCACATTCAGTGTCCATGTGGCTTCTTCTGTAAATCCCTGGTTATAAGGCTGCTGTTCAGTTAGTCTTGGGTTGAGTATTCAGGTTGTTTGCTCTGTATTTTAGTTGCAATTCCAGTTTGGTCCTGGAAGGAGGTGAGTTTAACTTCCACCGGCTCTGCCACCATCTTGATCCCATCATCAGAGCCTTTAAGATATAGCATCCGGTGTCTGAATTCCATCTGTTTAAGCTCTTTCCCAGGAGGGTACCAGACCCGAAACCAGGCACTGCAGCTAAACACCAGTTTAATATCCCAACATATTCAATGTTACTTGAGGAGGTTTTGTTTTCCCAGCACAGGGAAGGGGGACAGGTCTTAGAGAGGCATACCCCAACTCCACCCACCTGCATTTCCCATTTTCCAATCTGATCCAGCAAGACATCCTATGGCAGATTTGAAAGGCAATGTAACTATGAAGAATTTAAAAGAAAAGGAAAAACAGCCCTGCCACACAAGTGGAAGATTAGAAAGTGAACTGAAAATAAATATTCCATAACTACAAAAGAATTTCAGGCAGGAAAGTGTTTGTGAGCCCAAAATGAATGCATCCTACAATGCATCTCATGGAATGCTTACAAGAATGTGCTTGCATAATGAGTTTGTGGAGTTTAAACTATGTATTCATAGCAAGAACAGAACTGCACATAGAATACAACATTTCCCAAAGCACATCTATCACCAGCAGTTCATGTGTACAAACTCTGGACAACTGAATGTATGTTATTAAGATAAAACCTATTCCACTGAGTGAAGATTTGATTTTTTTTATTGACATCCTAACAATGATGGGAGAAAAAAAAACTATTTTAAGTGCATATCATGACAAAGAAACAAGACTCAAAATATTTGCCCAGTGCACTCACTTACGCATTCCACTCTTTCTCCTCAACGCCTGAGTGCATCAACCTCTTCTCTAAGCAACACTGCTGAACACTGCAATTATGCTTCCTCCTCCAACCCACAGCTGCTGGACTGATCTCAACAGTCCCAAGGGAATAAATCAATCAGCCTTTCTGGACATATACATCGTTGTATCTAGTCTGACACTTCACAGACCTTTGTTGTTAGTTCCTGTTTCTTAGCTGAGTTTGCCAAAAGCTGAGTTACCAAAGGAGAGATGCCATTCCATCTGTGTGGTGTCAGTTGTATATAATATCACATGTATTAATACTTGGGCCCACTCAGGGATCCAGAAGACAGCAGGTTTCAAGACAGAACTAATGGCAGAATAGTTTTCATAGCTACACACACACACACACACACACACACACACCATCATCATCATCATCATCACCACCATATACAATAAGGAGATGATTGTAAATATTGAAAATAACAACTCTTAGTTCTGGCTCCTGATTTACTTCCATGTTTTATTACATCATCAGTTTGAGGTAAAAATTGAGATGTTAGTAGAGGGGTGTAGAGGGAAAAAGCTGGGGAATATACAAAAAAAGAAGGTGGAGAAGGAGAGAGAGAGGGAAGGGAAGGGAAAAGGAAGAGAAAGAGGGAGGGGAGAAGAGGGGAGTAGGATGAGGAGAAATAATACAAAATTTATAGAACATGCCAAAAGACAGAGACATAGAATAATCTCGATATTAACACTCAAGCTACTTCTGACATACACACACAAATATTTACAGTGAGATAAAAGAATAAGATATAAACAATGTAGTAAGCCATGTTTTCTAAGAACAGTTCTAGCTATTCAAAAACCATGCTATGGTAGTGTCACCCAAAGTTCTTTTCAAAAAGATCCTTTCAACTCACATTTCTGTTTCCTTGTTCTTTCTCTCCAGCATATCACCAAAGTTTTTATAATATTCTCTGCATAAATACTCATAAATATTTCTGACTCACACCAACAAAAAATTACATGGGGCATTCTACCCAGGATATTGTCAAGACTCTATTCTTTCCTGCTCAGTCCTTACCTATGCTCTCTGCCTAAACTACCCAAACTCATCCAGTTTCTCTTTGCTTTGTATCAGTTGTATCTATAACCCTTGAGCCATAAGAACTCTCTTCAACTATACAAAACCCATGTTGAGAAATATTAGCACCAGAGTGAAATGCAAGTTACCTCACATGTAAACATTGAGTCACTAACCTTCTATTTTTGATTAAAGACAAATAGGCCAAGTCTTGATTTTCTTTCCCTAAAAGTACTTTTTGGGGGTCTCAGTGAATACAAGAATTTAAGCTAAATATACCAAAGAAAGCTTCCTTACACTAAAAAAGGAAAGCTTAATTTACAGCCAATATAAGGTATTAAATTAAGTCAAGGGAAATAATCAAACTTCTTGACTTCCAATATCACAAAGCTATCATTCTTCCACACTTAGGAGTTAAAGGGGAAGGGAGGGGATAGGGGAGGAGGACATTGTAACTCTCAAAAGGCTAGAAATGCTAACACTTTCAGATAATAGTCTGAAATTCCCAAACACATGAAGTACCATGGTTTAACCTACTCTACTCTCATTCCTCATGGCAGGACAATGATTTTGCCATGGAAGTTGTACATCAAATCATTGACTCATTTCAGAGGACTGGAAAAATGTTTGGCCCCATACACTTTGGACTCCATCCTTCTAGTCAATAAATTTTCAGTCTCCATTTCAGACAGTTTTTTCTTTCTACAAGTCATTTATCACAGGGAAATAAATGAAACAAAAAACTAAGTACCAAAAAGTGTTCCAAGCAAGCAATAAAACATTTCATTTCAAAATGCACTAATAGCTAACCTACTACCCACTTACTTCACCACTGCCCCCTCTAAATTACCAAAAAGACATCAACTTGGCCCTAATTCATCAAATATGTCTAAGTTTTTGCTGAGTATTCTGTTCAAACAAGTAAAAGTTTATTATAGAGTAAAAGAGGCCCAAGAAATTTTCTCCACTTTAGATAAAAGCAATCACACTCCAATCATAGAAAGGAAACATGGATGTTAGTCTAGGGCTGACGACAATGGGGTAGGCAAGAGATAGGGGTCCTGGTCCCAATGATGCTTTCTCCAGCCTCATTGATTAAGCCAATCAAGCAGATGGTAGCGCTCACTTAAGACTTATTGAATGAGCCACTCTGCCTCCAAGTGTCTATTCATTTTTGTAGAGAACATCTGCTCTGTCTCTTTAGCCAGTGTGCTTTTATTGTTAGAACTGCCCTCCTCTACTTGGTGGTCTGATAAATCATAAGGTTTCTTCTTCCCAGTGAGGGTGTGATTACACCTGGGGGTATGATGCTTGGCTCAAGCCTAGAACTTTGACTGGAATATCACCAAAAGAGAGTTCTCTGTGAATATGAGCTATTTGAACTATGTAGGCCAACATCGCCACCACAAAGAGGCTGCCTAAGAAGGATGTCAACCCAGAGTAAAGCACAGCCAAGAGAGATGTCATGTGAACACAGGATGCAGCTGCATCTGGAGCTAAGCCTTTGGACTTCAGGTTATGGGAGTAATAAATTACAGGCTTTGCTTATTCCAGTTTGAGGTGAGTTTCTATCACTCATACTAAAAGTCCTAAATGATTTAATTTTCATATACCTTCTGGGGCTTAGTTTCTGTTTTTGAAAAAGAACCTTGTGTAGGTTATCCCTGACATTTATGGTTTGATCCACCTCTATCCATCTTGTCTTCTCTCAATTTCTCCATCGTCTTTTTATTCTCATAGCTTCTCTTCTTTCTCTCCTCTACTTCCATATCCTCTACTTACAAGCTTTCTCCTTCCTTTTGATATAAAATGGGTTTTTTCCCCTTACCAGACTCCAATCACAAAAAGGCACATTTTTTAAAATAGTTTCAATCACGGGGTTTGAAGTAGGTGCTCTGCCTTTTACTTAACATGACCTCAAATTGCATCTATGCAGCTAGATGCTCTTCACATCTATTATGTTAATGGCTATATGATGTCCTGTGTCAACATAGTCCATGATGATTTACTGAACCACTCCTCTAATATAGACATCAAGAGAACTTCTTAAGTTTATATTATAAATAATGCTGGAAAGAACACTTCTTTAGGTATAATTTTTCTTTCTTCTAAATTAATTCCTTTGGGTAAATTCCCAGAAGTTTCATCAAAACTGAATCTGATCATTTAAATTTTTTTTCTAATAGGTGCAAGGTGATATCCCATGATTGGTTTAGTTTTTACCTATTAACAATTTATAATATATATATATATATATTAGCCTAGGATATGTTTATTGATTTGAGAGAAAGAGAAGAAGAGATAAAGAGAGAAAGAGAAACATCAAAGTAAGAGAGAAACATCAATTGGTTGCCTCCCATAAGAACCCCGACTGGGAATTGAACCTGCAACCTAGGTATGTACCCTGACCAGAAATGAAACCTGCAACTTTTTAGTGTACAGGACAACACTCCAACCAACTGAGCCACCCAGCTAGTGCTTAATATATTTTGCTACTTGTATTTTCTCTTATGTGAACTCTCTACTCCTATTTTTAGTCAGTTTAATTCCAAAAGTTTCATGGTATTCTTAAATATTTGCATGAATTCTTTATGAATGCTAAGTAAATTTTTATAACATGAATTATTTGAAATTGTATACTTTAGTTTTTTTCATTTTACAATTACAAAATTTTAGAATTTTATCATATTTGTCAATGCTCGCATCTATTCCATCAACCTTTAAAAATCAATCGTTCAAAAACCAACTGTTGGTTTTACCCTTACATCAGAATTCTCTATTAATACAAGCCAATAGCAGTGAAAATTTGTATGACTTCCCTGAAGGGCAATTTGGTAATATGCATTAAACATGTACACAAATATACTTTTAAAACTTATATATAATGTGACTCAAAAAGTATATATTTAAGGAATTTACCTGCATAAAATAATTGAAATTTGCCCTCAGGAAATAACTAAAAAGTATGCAAGAATGTTCATCACAGTGTTGTTTATAATATCAAAATATTGGGATATGAATACTAATCAATAGGATTGGTTAAAGTAACTTACAGTTTATCCATGATCAATTTATGATATAAATCAATATGTATTAACATAGAAAGATATTCATTATGCAGTATTAAAGAAAAAATACAAGTGGCCAAGCATTATGCATATTGTGATGCCTGTTTTTGTTTAGCATACACACACACACACACACACACACACACACACATACACACACACACATTTATAGAAAAAGTTCTGCAATAAATTCATCTAATGTTTAGCAGTAATTATTTTTGTTTGTGGAATTACTGGAATTAATGGAGATTTCCCTTTTTATATTTTAAATTTGGTTCTTTTAGAACAAACTTGAATTCTTTTTAATATAATAAATAAAATAATATTGTCATTTTCATTTAGGAAATGAAAACAACAAAAAAGAAAGCTATCATTCTCAAAAACTGGGATGAGTTTTGTGGTTTGGTTTTTAAAACACTATTGTTTACCCTTTTTAATTGTTTTCTTCTCAATTCAATAATTTATTTATAGTACATAAAAAACTGAATTCTTAATTTTAAAGATACACTCTCCCTTACTGAGCAAGTATCATTGACCTTAATTTGCATAAAAGCATCTCAAAGGAATACACATCTTGATGCTCACAAAATTTCTTTTATTATGTTTTATATTTATCTCCTGACTGTTATTATTGAAGTTTTTTCTTCCAAGTCAGCAGTGAAACAGTAAGAAATATAAACAGGTTTTTTCAACAGCTTAATTTTCTCTGCTAAAGTAGTAACCAAAGCAGCTGTTTAAATGAGTTTCTCTTCTTTTCATATGCACTTGAGTTATCTTATGCCCATAAAATCTTCCTCTCCTCTCCTAAATCCTCAAGCTATTAAGAATCTTTTCAGCAGTTCATGTTTTTCAAGAGGTCCTAGTGTTCCTTAAAGTATCCTACCACACTTGATCTTTCTTTTAAAAAACTTTTTGCTTATAATCTCCCATCCATACAAAAATAACTTTAACTTAAAAATACATTTAAAAATGTTCAGTTTTTTAATGTTTATCAATTTGCAATAATAAGTGATTTTGATGAAAGTGAAATAAAATAAAATAAACTCATTAGGGCTCATTTGGTTGGGCGTTATCCCATGTACCAAAAGGTTGCAGGCTCGATTCCCAGTCAGGGCACATGCCTGGGTTGCAGGCTGGATCCCCTGGCAGGGATGGGCATGCAGGAGGCAGCCGATCAATGTTTCACTCTCACATGGATGTTTCTCTCCCTCTCTTTTCCTCTCTCTCTAAAAAATCATAAAAAATCTTTTTTAAAATCAACTTATTAGGCTGCCATTGTAATAACCTGGTTATTATTTAACAGGAAAGGAGGAAAGAGAAGATCAGATAATATAAGCATGCCATTTATACAGCTTGGTCAAAAAGCTGCATTTAACACTCTCCAAGTTTGTTCCCTGTTGATGGGGAAAGAGACTGGACAAAGGCAGGTTAGACACAGTCTGAGTGAGGTGGGAAGGCACTTTCCCATCAATCACACCTGGGCGTGAGTCAGTGGCCAGAATAGATGTGGCCATTGCAAGTGCACAAAACCTAAGTATTTAAACTTCTAAACAAAGAAGCGGGAGCTCTTGGTTCTCTCTCTCTCTCTCTCTCTCTCTCTCTCTCTCCCTCGCTCGCTCTCTTCTCTTCTCTTCTCTTCCCTTCCCTTCCCTTCCCTTCCCTTCCCGCCCCCCCCCTCTTTCTCTCTCTTCTCCTGTGGCAGGGTGCACTCCTTTGCGCCCATGTGGCTCACGGCCATGTGGGACTCCAAAATGGACTAATGGGCTTTACTATGAATTAGCTTGAATGCTGAACTACACCCAGCTGCAACATGAACAGAAGCTCTGAAGCTCTGTCCACTGGCCTTGCTTTGGGCTGTCCTGGAACCCCAGCTGTACCTCTTTCAGGACTGGGACTTTAGAACCTGAGGAATATAACTTCACACAAATAAAGCCTTTTTTCACATCTCATTCTTCCATGTAAACCTTAGAAAATTCATTTTCTAAAGATATCGCAAGAACCTTAGCCCCACTCCCATGAGTGAGAGAGGAATTTGATTCTCCAGTAACAATTACACATTTTTAATAGTCATGGGAATGTGAGGAATAGCACAGGGAATATAGCCAATAATATTGTAATAACTACATATGGTATCACCTGGGTACTAGATTTAGCCAGATAATCACAAGTTATAGAGATGTCTAATTACTATATTGTACACCTGGAACTAATATAATATTGTATATCAACTGTAATTGAAACTAAATTTTTAAAAATCATTTTTAAAAGTTAGAAAACATTTTCAATGTAGGAATTGATAACTCTGATAAAATTCTAGAAAGAAAAAAAAACAATACCAAGTTGTATTGTCCAGCATGGGAGAAAAACCATACTCCTCAAAATCTAGGGTAGTATATGTCAAATAATTAGGTTTTCATGAAAAAAATATTTTTTTATTTTTTTTAACACTGTCTAAGTCTATATAACGGCTTGTCTCATAGAGGAGAGCTCCAGAATAGATTAGACTTTGTTGCCGTAGCAATGAAAAAAATATTTTTAACACAATAAAATGTATTTTATCTTAATACTATCCAGAACATAATTTAACCTTTGCAAATTGTGAAGGAGAAATAAGAAATGCCAACTAGGTTAAATAGGAAAGAAAAGAATTATACCACCACCTCAAGGGGCGTCATTATGAACATCAGTATTAAAGGAGTGGATTCGTGCCTATGAATAGGGAGCTTCAGTTGACATAATGCCAGATGGACCACTGTAGGAACATGTCTGCAAACTGATTTTTTTTCCAGCAGTAATGATCAGTTACATGGAGCCACCCACACTTTCTCCAAAGCTTAACAGAGCAACTACATCTGGACCCTGGTGAAATGAGAAGAGGGAGGGAGGAGGGTGCCATGATATCTCACTTCCAACAACTCTCTAGTAACTGAGTTAGAATTCAAGAGCATATGATCTCCATTTCAAAGGATCCCCACTGCCTACAGAATGTAATTCAAATGCCTTATTGCAGGGCCTATGTGATCTGGACTTTAAAAATCTCTTCTTAGTGTTTCATCGCATCACTTCTCACACTTCAATCAAATTGGACTATCTTTGCCATGTACGTTTTTAGTCATACAGATCCTCTACCTTAAGAGTCTTTCCCTCACATGTTCCAATTCTAAACTAATTTCAAGGCCAATCTCAAAAGTGGTTTCCTTTGTGAATAACAGTATTCTCAAATGCTAGCACGTACTCACTACCCACTATATCCCAGGTACTTTAATATATTAATTCATTTATCTTTGTAACCACTCTGTAATATAGGCATGGCTATTATCTCCATTTTAAAGATGATGTAAGTAGCCTTACCCAAGGTCAAACAATAGTGAAGAACTCAGGTTCAAGTTCTGGAAGTCTGAAACTGGAACTTGTGCCCTTAACCTGCTATTATACTCCTATACTGACATTTATCCCAAAGTGCTTTGAATTGAGTTCATTACCTGATTGTAGGGCATTGGTCAGAATTTTTTTTGGCTACAGTAACATAAAATCCTATTTATATTGATTTAAACAGTGAGGGTATTGTTTTGGTCATACATCAATTCCCCAGAAAGGTCTGTTCCTGTGCTGGTCGTTAAGTAAGCAGAACAACAACCAAACTGCTTGAGGAACCGAACTCTTTTCATCTTTCTCCTCCATCAACCTCTGTGTGTTAGTTAGTTATTCAAATAGTTGCAAAATGGTTGCAATAGCTCCAGGGACCACATATCCACATGCCAATGCTCAAAGAATAAGTTTTATTATTTCCCATTAGCGGAGAATTCTTCTTTCTCTTGCAGTTCCTTCTTGTGAAGAGATATCAACACATCAACCAGACCTTCCTTACCCCTGGGAAGGTGGCTTGATTTGATGTAACTGGTAAATTTAAAAGAGCAATTGGGAATGCTTAACTCAGTTTTGTCTTCCTTCCTCTTCTAGGAAGCAAACCTATCAACCAAGGGTATAAGCTTTCCTCTACTTCTCCAAACCGTCATTCTTCCCTGAGCAGCCCTGCTATATGAAAAAAGTTTCCTTAGTAAAGCTCTGCCTGTGAATGTGTGAGGGTGCCCAAGTCTGGGGGTCCAAAATCAGTAAGCCCATTTGGTTAAGAAAATTCAAGCTATATCCTCCACCTTAGCTTTACTGATTAAAAAATAAAAAGTGATATTTTACTTCTGTATTTACTCTTTGTTTACTTCTCAACTTGTTCAGAACTGGGGGGAGAGAGGTGTTCTTTATGGGGGTCTTTTCAAACACCTCAATACTTGGAGGACATCCATGTATATCTCATGGCCATACAGGTCATATACTCACTCCTGAACCAATCTTGGCCAGGGAATAGAAACTTCCTAATTAGCATGTAGTTAGAATGTACACACATCATGTGGAAAAGGGGTGGGGACTGGAAAAAGATTAAGACTTTGCCAGGAAAGAAAAGTAGAAGAGGAGCTATTAGGGAGGCAGCTTAGGGTCTGCTACTATATGACCTGGGGGTATAATTGCTATCATCTAGTACCTGGATGTTGATCAATAAATATATCTGGAATGTGGTAGGATCTCTACTACTACCATATACCTATGGCAAATATGAGAGAGAGAGAGAGAGAGAGAGAGAGAGAGAGAGAGAGAGAGAGAGAGAGAGAGAGAGAGGTTTCTTCTTAACCACTAATTCCAGGTTAGGTTTCCTTCTGTTCCTATTTTCTGATCTCTTAGACCAAGTTCCTCCTGGATTATAGGGAAATTCAGCACAGGAAAAGCACCAAAGAATAAGTATCCGTTTCTGTTAATAATTCTCTCCTACTCACTATTACAAAACCATTTCAAGAATGTAAGGTAGGAGAACTGTGAAATCTGCTCTCCAAAGTAGATGCCTTCCTCTCCCCAGCACCTCCTCCACTCATTCAGTTTCTCTTTAGAAGAAAGAAATGACATAAATTTAATAAATAACCAATCTTGGAAGCTATCAGAAAAGAACTCACAGGTCATGACCCAAACTCAATGACCTCCTGGCTACTAACAATAAACCGTTTCTTACTAGGATAGCTTTTCTCTCCTTTCCTCCTTCCTTTCATTTAGATTATGAACTCTGGAAGCCTAAGAAATCATTGCTGAAAGGGACTTAGCTGGGATACCAGAGGCTATGCACTTATTTTACATAAAACTGCTCAGATTTTAAAATATGTATTTTGTGCCAATTTTATATTTAAGTGTCCCTTCACATCACAGAAGCAAAATGCCATCCACATGAAATTTTCAAAGCCAACTTTTTAAGATATTTGTCATTCAAATTCCCATAAAAACATAAGCTTAACTCATAATTGTCATTTGATATTTATATATTATCTTTTCCCTCAGAACACATGGCTTTAAAAAGTAAGTAAACTGTGACAAGATTATACCATAAATTGTCATAAATGAGTGACAGTTTTTTCTAGGAGATCTATACACATGCATATATAAATGTACTATGTATAAAATAAACACATGTAGTTATAAACAGACAAGTGGTAAACAAAAATGAGGTACTAGGTTGTAAGACAATTTGGAGCAAAAATGACACAATTTTTTTTTAAAGTATGAGGAATGTATGTTCTGACTAAAAAATTGAGATATATGATCATGCCTACCATAATTTGAACAAATTAATATGGCTACCAAGCTCACTTGCATCTTCTAAATTCAAAACAAAGCATAAGATATGTGTTTGTTAACTTAAACATCTGTTCCTACCACAAGAATATGAATAAGAATGAAAGTGCATACGGATTATTCATCAATAAAAGCACAAAATCTCTTACGTTATTCCTCTCACACAAGCATTCTAAGATATAAATTCCCAAAAGAAAGCTAGCACATCTGATTATGATGAACAATTTTAGAAACGCAGCAAGGGAAAAAGAATAATCTGAATCACCTAGAGACCAATTCTCACCACCTGGCCTCCAGGGGTACAAAATTGCTGCCTTTGAAGAGATGCAGGGGAGAAACTAGTCATTGTACAGTCTGGAGATTCCCTCATCCTCTATATGGGCTTCCTGGGGCAGAAACACACAGCTCTAACCTTCAGTGCACACAAGTAAGAACCCAAATCAGAAGGCATCTTGGAAGTCATCTGCCATTTCTCGTACTTGACTGTCCCATCTCCACTTTCATCCCTCTGGTTAAAGGAAGCTTATAACTTCCCAAGATTTATTCCAGCATCTAGCACAATGAGGATGTGCTACTGGTTTTCCATAAATATATATAAATATATCTATATCTATATCTATATCTATATCTATATCTATATCTATATCTATATCTATATATCCCCAGAATAAGTACATTTAAATTAAGAGTAGGCTTCCCCACTTAAAAGCATATTATTCAGTACTTAAAAATAAATGAAGGATCAGAGGTATTAAAAAGTGATGAATTCTTGTTAAGCTATAACAAAAAAGAGCAATATCCTACAATACCCAATAGTGCTCTTAAAGGAAATTAAGAAATGGCTGGTTTTATTGCTTCCCCTGTGAGTATATCCACAGGATATCAAGTAATCCCCTACTGCTGAGAAGTTTAGGGTGTTTAATAGTAGCCACTGACCGAGATTCGCTACATGTTTAGCAGACCTTTGAGCACTTAATAGAGAAAGCTTCCAAATTTTTGTCATTTCTCTTCATCATAAAACCTCTTGAGCATGTTGGTAAATGCCAGCACAAATGCAAGTCAGGCATTTTCACTTCTGTGGGCTCTTTTGTGTTAGTTTCAATAAAAGAAAATAATGCTATAGCACAACAATTTTTTAAAAGAACACTAGTACTGAAGAACTCTGTCTTCCTTAATCTTCCTTAAACAAGGCTTACAGATTAGACTAGAGGTTCTCAACATTTTTATGCAACCACATAAGCAGTGGATAACACTCCCTCAAAATATCAGACTTTGACAAAACACCAAAAGTATTTGGTAAAAATTATAATGGTGCAAATCAAAAATTATAATGGATGCAAATGAGATATCGCCTCATATCTGTTGTCTATTATTAAAGACAAAAGATAGCAAACAGGTGATGGTGAGGATGGTGAGGATGGTACAAGGGGAAAAGGGAACCCTTGTACACTGTTGGTGAGAATAGAAATTAGTAAACTATATTGGAAAACAGTATGGACATTCCTTAAAAAAATTAAAAATAGAACTACCATATGATCTAGCAATCCCACTTCTAGATATATTTTCAAAGGAAATTAAATCAAGATCTTGAAGAGATAACTGCACTTCCATGGTAATTTCAGCATTATTCACAGCAGTCAACATACAGAAACAACCTAAATACCCATTAACAAATGAATGGATAAAGAAACATGGTGTATATAAAATATATATAATGGAATATTACTCGGCCTTACAAAAGAACAAAATCCTGCCATTTACAATGACATGCATTGTGTTATGTGAAATAAGCCAGATGCAGAAAAACAAATACTGCATGATCTCACTTATATATGGAATCTAAAATAGTTATAGAGCAGAGAATAGAATGCTAGTTTTTAGGGCCTAGGGCAGTGATGGCGAACCTTTTGAGCTCGGCATGTCAGCATTTTGAAAAACCCTAACTTAATTCTGATGCTGTGTCATATATAGAATTTTTTTGATATTTACAATCATAGTAAAACAAAGATGTATATTTTTGATATTTATTTTATATATTTAAATGCCATTTAACAAAGAAAAATGAGTTCCCGTGTCACCTCTGACACGCATGTCATAGGTTCACCATCACTGGCCTAGGGGGAAGATAAAAGAGAGAGCTGTTAGTTAAAGAGTACAAAGTTTCATTCATGCAAGATGAACAAGTTCTGGAGATCTAATGTACAATATCACTATAGTTAATAACACAATATCACTATAATAATGTATTGTATGCTTGTACTTTGCTGAGAGGGTAGATCTTAAGTGTTCCTCCCACAATAAAGGAAGGAAGGAAGGAAGGAAGGAAGGAAGGAAGGAAGGAAGGAAGGAAGGAAGGAAGGAAGGAAGGAAGGAAGGAAAGAAGGAAGGAAGGAAGGAAGGAAGGAAATGGTAACTTAGTGAAGTGATGTAGATGTTTATTAGCTTCATTGTGGTGATTATTTCAAAATGTATATATATATATATATCAAAACATCAAGTTGTACATCTTAAATATATACAGTTTTTGTCAATTACCTACACTAATAAAAGAGAAAAATGGTAATTGGCATACGGCACTACGCTTTTCATTGGCTAATCAGGGCTATATGCAAATTAACTGCCAATCTGCCAACAAGATGGCGGTTAATTTGCATATGTAGGCACAATGCAGGGAGGCGAAAGGGAAAGCAGGAAGAAGCCCCCTGCCACTGACAGTGATCGGAAACCCAGGGGGGAGCTAAGAGCTGGGGGGCAGGGCAAAGGCGGCCGCCCAGCCATGATCGGAGAATCAGGCGCCTTTGCCGCCCTGGCCAGTGATAGCAGGAAGTAGGGGTGGAGCCAGAGATGGGAGCTGGGCACGGTCGAAGCTGGCAGTCCCAGGAGCTAGGGGTCCCTTGCCTGGGCCTAAAGCGGAGCTCACGATCATGGGGCCGCTGCAGCTGCGGGTCCCCGCTGCCGGGGCCGGACGCCTAGGCCAGAGGCGTTAGGCCTGGGCAGGGGCGGAGCCTGCAACCCGGGGAGCTGGGGGTCCCCTGCCCAGGCCTGACACCTCTGCCGGAGGCCTCAGGCCTGGTGAAGGAGCCGATCCGGTGATTGGTGATCGGAGGGTGATAAGGGTCAACTCCTCTGGCCGAGGCATCAGGCCTGGGCGGCGGGCGGAGCCGGGGATTGGGGGGATATGATGGTCCCCTTGCCCAGGCCTGAAGCCTGGGTCAGAGGTGTCAGGCTTGGGCGGGGGGTGGAGCAAGCGATCAGAGGGAGATGGGGGTCCCCTGCCCAGGCATGATTCCTGGGCCAGAGGCCTCAGGCCTGGGCGGGGGCCAGAGCCAGTGATCAGGGGGAGATGGGGGTCCCCTGTCCAAGCCTGACACCTCTGGCGGAGGCATCAGGCCTGGGCAAGGGGCCGATCAGGCGATCGGAGGGTGATGGGCGTCTACGCCTCGGCCGAGGCATCAGGCCTGGGCAAGGGGCAGAGCCAGCAATCGGAGGGGTCTGGGGGTCCCCTGCCCAGGCCTGATGCCTGGGCCAGAGGCATCAGGCCTGGGCTGGGGGCAGAACCAGTGATGGGGGGAAATGAGCGTCCCCTGCCCAGGCCTGACGCCTCTGTCAGAGGCGTCAGGCCTGGGCAAGGGGCCGATCCTGCGATTGGAGGGTGATGGGGGTCAATGCCTGAGGGCTCCCAGTATGTGAGAGGGGGCAGGCTGGGCTGAGGGACACTCCCCCCACACACACACCCAGTGCACGAATTTTATATATATATAAAAGCCAAGTGACCGGAACGACTGGAACAACCGGAACAACTGGTCACTATGACATGCACTGCAGCCAGCCAACTGGCCCAATCAGAGGTGGGGCTGGCCAGCCAACCTTCTGCAGCCCCTCCCCCAGGCCGGCCCCACCCCCAATCGGCCCCCCCATCTGGGGCAGGGCCAGCCAGCCAACCTCCTGCGGCCCCTACCCCCGGCCAGCCCCGACCCCGACCGGCCTCCGCCCATCTTGGATGGGGCCAGCCAACCTTCCGCACCCCCCCGCCGGTCCCTCCCCCTAGCCGGCCGGACCCCGCCCATGCACAAATTCATGCACTGGGCCTCTAGTACCTCAATAAAGCTGGAAAAAATTTAATGAAATATGTAAAATTGTTTGCTGGTGAGAGCTCAGGTATAACTCCACCCCTTTTCTTTTTAATATATTTTTATTGATTTCAGAGAGGAAGGGAGAGAGAGAGAAACATCAATGATGTGAGAGAATCACTGGCCGGCTGCCTCACACATGCCCCCTACTAGGGATTGAGCCCACAACCCAGGCATGTGCCCTGACTGGAATTGAACCATGACCTCCTGATTCATAGGTCAATGCTCAACCACTGTGCCACAGCAGCTGGGCTTCTTTTCTTTTCTTTTATTGATTTTATTTTTTTTTTATTTTTTTTTATTGCTTAAAGTATTACAAAGGGTATTACATATGTGTCCATTTTATCCCCCCACCCTAGACAGTCCCCTAGCCTCCCCTATCCCCCAATGTCTTATGTCCACTGGTTATGCTTATATGCATGCATACAAGTCCTTTAGTTGGACCTAATCACTCTCTCATCTTACAAATTTAGAAACTGAGACCTCATTTCATCCAAGCAATTTACTCAGTGCGACACAGCTGGCAATTACAGAGCCAGGATCCAAACCAAGACAGGACCTGGGCTCTGTCACTCAGTCGTTGCCACGCTGACATTGAGTTGCCAACTAGATGATATGAGCGCTGGTTCCTTGCCAAGCCCAGTCCTGGAGTTCTTTCACGCCCCTACTTTCAGTTACTCCTCACATCAGCAGTATGAGGAACATAGCTCTCTGCATTAAATATCACATCTGAGGACTCACAGCAAGGATGCAGCATCACCGAGATTCCAACTCCGAAGTCTGCATCTTTCCCCTGTTATACCATATATAGTAGACCCTCCATGTGTTTAATTATCCTTCACATTTTTTTTCAAGTGTGCTATAATTTAGTGCCTCATGATTCACGTTGCCAGCATTTGTGAGTAAAGGTATTCCAAGCAGGAAAATCCAAACACTTGACACTTTTGGTCTAGGGAAGAAGTGTCGTTTTGTCCAAACTTTCTAATCATAACGACTTTATAGCAACAGTAACAGCAGCTACCCCTTTCTGAGCGTTGCAGATCACTTAGCATTGGGCTAAGGGCTTCCTATTTATCTCCTTTAATCTTCACAACAACCCTGTGAAGTAAGCAGTTCACCTCCATTTTACAGATGTAAAGACGGAGGTGGAAAGTCCATCCACCCCCAGGAAGAACCTAACAAAGACCTGTTTGCTTGTGGTGATGCCAAAATAAAGTGAAATTCTTTTACTCGGAGAATTGGAAAAGACCAGAAGATAGGTGAAAACTTTGATATACAACATGTATTTTCCTCTTCACATTCAATGCCCCAGTGACAACTGAACATATTAAGTAGTTTTCCTCTGATGGATTTCTGATTTAACACAGTCACACTCTCTCTTCCATAAGGGCTGACTTTAAAGAAAGTCCTGAGAGCCCAGAGGTGCAGGGATATTGTGGGGTAGGAAAAACACCCCCAAATAGAGTAGCCAGTGTTCCTCAAGGTATAGGACTTCCTGGGTATTTTGAATACCTTCAGGTAATTTCTTCAGGTAATTTCTGACCTGAGGCATGGAAAGAAAGGTAGTGAAGGTAGTGTTAAAGAAGGGAGAAGAGAGACAGCTGAAGTCAGTACATACGTGAGATAGTTTTAGGTGGCTTAGAACCAAATAATCCAGAATGTCACCGCTAGTCCACTGAGCTGTCAAAAGTTGATAAACACAATATATTGTTGGGAATGTGTGAGAGAGTGTGTGAGTGTGTGTGTGTGAGTGTGTGTGTGTGTGTGTGTGTGTGTGTGTGTGTGTGTGATCATACATATTTTTAAGATGAAGTGACCCCCTGTGTTTCTGCATGGTATGTGAATTTCATGCACACTAGCTCAGTCGAGCCTCCGCGAAGTGAAAAAGGGGTTAGCCAGGGACAGCTGGCCTTTGCAGGTCAGGACAGAGACTGGCAGAGACAACTGCATGACAGGTGCAGCAGGGAGGGGGTGGGCACACAGGACTGAAGGTGAAATAAGCTAGTTATGTTCAGAGACAACAAGCAGGCTGGCTTGGCAGTGAGAAACGGTATGCTCAGTGAAATGGCGTCAGAGCCAGAACTGAGTTTGAACCCTCGCTTCCCCCAGCACTGACTAGCTGTGTCATTTTGGGTGTTTCAGACTTCCTGAGCCTCCGTTTCCTCATCTGTAAAGTAAAGGCAAAATCTATCTCCTGAGACTGTGGAGAGTATGAAGTGCATAGTACATGCTTAATCACTATCCCTGACTCTTCTCCTTATTCTTGGTTGGTAAAGAGGAATGTGTCAGGGTGGAAAAGCACATGCGAGGTGCTGCATCTGGGCGTCCTCCTCATCATCGTCTTACTCTACAAAAACACTCTAGGAAAGGCCTTATGTATCCTCATTTCAGAGAGGAGGCGAAAGAGATTCGGGAAGGTCATGTAGCTTGCTCAAGGTCACTGAGCTGGTCTTTAGCAGAGAAGGAAGAATTGAAACAAGGGTCATGAATGTTCCGCTATATATAGCAGCTTTCTAGGCAACTGAAAAGGTATCAGTGGAAGGAAGCCACACAAGACAGGTTGAGAGCTGGCAACCAGCAGCCGGTGCCTAGATCAGTGTACTGATTTGCCTGATGTATTTTATGGAATTCTTCCAGGTAAAGCTGATGCTTTGCCATTTTCACAGACCTACTCTCCATTCTGGTTATTCACCTGAGAAATGAATGAAGCTAAAACAATTCACATTCTTGCCACCCTTTCATCACCTATAAGATAGAAAGTTTGGACTACATGCTCTCTGTAGTCATTCCTAGCTCTAAAATGCACGTGGGAGAAATTACAAGGCTTGGAACAAGGACCCCACATCACCATCTCAGAGCCAGCTCCCAATTGTGAAGCCTCTCACAGTAGAAATCCTCTCACTCACCAAGATGTTTAACCAGAGAATCCTGAAATAGTATATAAATGCTCTTAAATTCTTTATTTTAATTCAAAAATGTAAATGTGCCTTCACTCCATTTCATTGACATATGCCTTTCTTCAAGACCAGGTCATGTGGAGAGAGAGCAGCAATGAATTATGCAGACAATTAACTATCTCCAAAATGCATCATCTCCATTTCCAGTGTGAAGTTCCTTAAAATGGAAAAAAAAAAAAAAAAAAAACTTGAAATGGTTGCAAATAAATCCAAAAGCAGAATCTCTCTGGGTTTTTGTGTTTTTCCCCAATCTTTTGCTGTTGTTTCTCTCACACTTAATTTGACAGCAAACTTTTAGTGACTCACCTCTATGGAGTCTTTTTAAAGTATTCAATATAGTTTCCCTAGAAACAAGAATGCTATTCCTTTTCACATTCACATTTCAGCAGTTTAACTAAACTGTAAGTCAGATTTTGTCATTCTAGACAAGCTCCTCTGATGACTCACCCACTTACTGAAATGACAGGTGCTCTGCCCACCTCTCCAACTTCATCTCCTGCCATCCTCCCTCTTGGTCATGTGCTCCCGTCACTCTGACCTCCACACACTTCTTCAAATGGACAAGCATACTGCATATTTGCTATTCTCCCATTCTCTGGAATTCTCTTCCCTTGGATAGCTAGGGAGCTAGCCCTTATAATCAGGTCTTGGTTCAAAAGTCACCTTCTTAGCGAGGACTTTCCTATCACCCTATTTCAAGTAGCCATCCTTGCCTCCATTCAGCCTTTTCTACCCTATATTGTTTTTCTCCATAGCACTTATCTGGCATAGTATATATTTTACTCATTAGAATTTGAGCTTCTTGAGGGCAAGGATTTTGTTTGTTCACTGATGCATTCTTAATGCCTAGAATAGCAGGCACAGTTGTTACTCAATAAATGTTTGTTTAATAATAATCTTCAATATACTAACGAAAATGAGAATAATTTACAGGGAGTCAACAGTAGAGTAGATAAAGCCAAGAATCAAATCAGTGAGTTAGAATATAAGGAAGCAAAAAATACCCAATCAGAACAGGAAAAAAAAAATGAGGATAGTGTAAGGAGCCTCTAAGACAGTGATGGCAAACCTATGACACGCGTGTCAGAGGTGACACACGAGCTCATTTTTTTGGTTGATTTTTCTTTGTTAACTGGCATTTAATATATGAAATAAATATCAAAAATATAAATCTTTGTTTTGCTATGGTTGCAAATATCAAAAAAATTCTATATGTGACACAGCATCAGAGTTAAGTTAGAGTTTTCAAAATGCTGACACGCCGAGCTCAAAAGGTTCACCATCACTGCTCTAGGACAACTTCAACAGTACCAACATTTGCATCATGGGGGTGCCAGAAGAAGAAAAAGAGCAAGAAATTGAAAGCCCATTTGAAAAAAAAATAATGACAAAAACTTCCTTAATTTGGTGACAAGTCCAGGAAGCACAGAGAGTCCCAAATAAGGTGAGTGCAAAGAGATCCACACCAAGGCACATCATAATTAAAATGGCAAAGGTTAAAGACAAAGAGAGAATCTTAAAAGCATCAAGAGAAAAGCAGTTAGTTAGCAATAAGGGAGTTCCCATAAGACTGCCAGCTGATTTCTCAACAGAAACTTTGCAAGCCAGAGGGATTGGCAAAAAATATTCGAAGTGATGAAAAGCAAGGACCTACAACCAAGATTACTTTACCCAACAAAGCTATCATTTAGAATCAAAGGACAGATAAAGAGCTTCCCAGATAAGAAAAAGCTAAAGGCATTAACCACCAACAAACCAGTATTATATGAAATGCTAAAGGGTATTCTTTAAGAAGAAGAAACAGATAAAAAATATCAACAATAAAATGGCAATAAATACATATCTAGCAACAACTGAATCTAAAAAACAAAATAAACCGGACAGCATCATCGACTTCTTCCCGGAAGTTGAGTTTCGCCAGCCGTGGGAGAGGCCGTTACCAGAGTAAACGCAGTTCTGAGGTTTTTTTTAGGAGAGAAACCAAGATGGCGGCATAGGTTAATGCCGGAGATTGCTGCCTCGAACAACCACTTCAGAGATATAACTAAAGGACAGAACGGACATCATCTAGAACCACAGGAAGGCTGGCTGAGTGGAAATTCTATAACTAGGAGGAAAGAGAATATCATACCCAGACTCAGAGGAGGCGCAGTGCTGAAATGAAATACTCAGGTGCGGAGTGCGCGCGCGGAGCAGGCTGGCAGCGGAGGGCACGGTTGTTGTTTTCAATCGGGAGGGAGTTTCAGACTCTGAGCTCCAGATCCGGGCAAGTCTCTGGGGACCTAGACTCAAACGGGAGAAGCGGGACTGTCTGGCTTCGGTCGGAACTCGAAAGCAGCTTTCTCTCCAAGGTTTGCAGCGGTTGCTGGGACTCTGAGAGGCAGAGCCCCTAGGGACGGAACTGAGAGCCGCCATAACTGCTTGCTCCGGCCCGCCCTGTAGATCCCCGGGAACCTGCCCCACCCAAGCCCTGCGCAGAGCCATTTGCCGGATAGCCTCAGGCAAAGGCTAGATTAGCACCGCCCTAGAGATCCAGCACAGAAGCTCTCCCACTGCAGACACAGCTGACTCTCATAGCCAGTTAGCCTGGAGGTCAAATCACCCCTGGTATTACCGACAACAATGAAGGCTTAACTACAAGACTGCACACAAAGATCACTAGGGGGTGCACCAAGAAAAGATATAAAAATGCGGAGACAAAGAAACAGGACGCAAATGTCAGAAATGGAAGATATAGAGCTCAAAACCACACTTTTAAGGTCTCTCAAGAACTGTCTAGAAGCTGCCGATAAACTTAGTAAGGCCCTCGAAAAGACTGGTGAGACCGCAGATAAATGTAGTGAGATCCTCAAGAAATCTAATGAGACCCTCGATGTTGTGATAAAGAACCAACTAGAAATTAAGCATACACTGACTGAAATAAAGAATATTATACAGACACCCAACAGCAGACCAGAGGAGTGCAAGAATCAAGTCAAAGATTCGAAACGCGAAGAAGCAAAAAACACCCAACTGGAAAAGCAAAATGAAAAAAGAATCCGAAAATACGAAGATAGTGTAAGGAGCCTCTGGGACAGCTTCAAGCGTACCAACATCAGAATTATAGGGGTGCCAGAAGAAGAGAGAGAGCAAGATATTGAAAACCTATTTGAAGAAATAATGACAGAAAACTTCCCCCACCTGGTGAAAGAAATAGACTTACAGGTCCAGGAAGCGCAGAGAACCCCAAACAAAAGGAATCCAAAGAGGACCACACCAAGACACATCATAATTAAAATGCCAAGAGCAAAAGACAAAGAGAGAATCTTAAGAGCAGCAAGAGAAAGAAACTCAGTTACCTACAAGGGAATACCCATACGACTGTCAGCTGATTTCTCAACAGAAACTTTGCAGGCCAGAAGGGAGTGGCAAGAAATATTCAAAGTGATGAATACCAAGAACCTACAACCAAGATTACTTTATCCAGCAAAGCTATCATTCAGAATTGAAGGTCAGATAAAGAGCTTCACAGATAAGGAAAAGCTAAAGGAGTTCATCACCACCAAACCAGGATTATATGAAATGCTGAAAGGTATCCTTTAAGAAGAGGAAGAAGAAGAAAAAGGTAAAGGCCGAAACTGGTTTGGCTCAGTGGATAGAGCGTCGGCCTGCAGACTGAAGGGTCCCAGGTTCGATTCCGGTCAAGGGCATGTACCTGGGTTGCGGGCACATCCCCAGTGGGAGATGTGCCGGAGGCAGCTGATCGATGTTTCTCTCCCATCGATGTTTCTGACTCTCTATCTCTCTCCCTTCCTCTCTGTAAAAAATCAATAAAATATATAAAAAAAAGAAAAGAAAAAGAAAAAGGTAAAGATACAAATTATGAACAACAAATATGCATCTATCAACAAGTGAGTCTAAGAATCAAGTGAATAAATAATCTGGTGATCATAATAGAATCAGGGACATAGAAAGGGAATGGACTGACTATTCTTGGGGGGGAAAGGGGTGTGGGAGATGCGGAAAGAGACTGGACAAAAATTGTGCACCTATGGAAGAGGACAGTGGGTGGGGAGTGAGGGCGGAGGGTGGGGCGGGAACTGGGAAGAGGGGAGTTATGGGGGGGGGGAAGAGGAACAAATGTAATAATCTGAACAATAAAGATTTAATTAAATAAATAAATAAATAAAAAACAAAATAAAAAAACAAAATAAACCAACAAACAGAACAGAAGCAGACTCATAGGTATAGAGAACATTTTGAAAGTTGTCAGATGGAAGTGGGATTGAGAGAATGGATAAAAAAATGTGAAGGGATCAAGAAGTACAAATGGGTTGTTACAGAACAGTCATGGGGATGCGAAGTACAGCATAGGGAATACAGTCAATAATATTCTAATAACTACATATGGTGACAGATGGGTGCAAGATTTATCAGGATGATCACTTAGTAAGTTATGTAATGTCTAATTACTGGAGTTTACACCCGAAATTAATCTAATATGGTATATCAACTATAATTAAAAATGATTAAAAAATAACTTTTGTGATTGCAGTAAGTGTATTGCCTTTCTGACTGAATTGCATAACTACAATAATAAGTACATCAGGCTTGAGGAGGTTTAGGAACATACATAGCAGAGTCTTGGTAAACCAAGAAGCCAACTGGAAGGGTCAAGATTGTGCTGATGCACTAGAGCACAGACTACTAGACCTGGGCAGCCATGAACCTTGGGATCAGCCAGGGCATAAAACAGAGAGGAGCAAGATCATCTGTTAAATACAAATGGACTAGACAGCCTCTACTTTAACTTGATTAAATTGACCTCTCCAAGTACTTGATGCTTTCATGTTCAAATGCACAGTAACACACAACAACGTCAAATATACAAGACAGTCTAGCCACTTTTCTTCAGATAAAAGCAGAACGACAGAAAAAAGATGGGTTGTTTTTAATAGTCAATTACCTTTAGCAAATTTCTTAATCTTTCATCCTTTGTTCTTTATTAAAAAGGGGAAAGGTGTAAACTAATGCATGGCTTGCTTATTTCATTGGTCTATTGTAAGTATCAGGTGGATCAATAGCTATGAAAATATATTGAAAAATTATGACACACTCTATACAATAAGCAATTTTCTTTGTATTAACATGGATAACTGACTTGTCTATAATAGCTACTATAGCTCCCCAAAACTGATGATGTACTTTAAAGCACATTGATTTTAAAATGAGTCCTAAAATGTATTAAAGAACAAACAGAAGGAAAAGTAGGTTTTTAAGGGTATGAAATGAGAAAGACAGGAAAATGGCTTTCTCCTGATTCTTTAATACAGAAATATAAGGAAGAAAAAAAATCCCATAAATCTCCAGTTACTATATTACATAAAGTTCAGATTCAAGAATATTACTGTAAACACCCATAATTATCTAGACTCCTAGATATTTCAGAAATTTCTCATCTATTTCAACACCACAAGGATAATCCAAGATGACTTATTAATATCACACATGTCAACAGCAAGTTGTGATGGAAATGAGCAAACCCGTTCCAACCATTTCAGTTCTGTTTTTATTACAGCATTTATTAAACCAGAATAAAAAAGTGGTGAAGAATGACTTGTCACACCATTTATTAGAGTTGATGGAGCATAGACAGTTTTTTCAATAAGACTTTAACACACTGTTATGCACCATAGTACATTATTAATGAAAAGAAATGCATGAGACTTGCCTCAGCTTTTCCCCCAAGTCATCCTGACTTTAAATTCAAAATCAATTCTACTCTACATGGCAAAGTTTCAGCAATAAAATGTTAATTTGTTGTTTGTTGTTTACCAAATCTTACATTTATAATTCAAAGCAACAGTCAAGGATCCTCCACATTGCACTCAATTTAATAATCATACCTTTTTTTGGAGGGGTTCAAGAGAAGAGGCAAATGCAACAGGAAGATAAACAAATTGTGCCCTGGTGCATATCTGACAAGAGAACGGGATCTAATTTTCTCTCTGATTGAAAAAACACAAACGACAGCCACGGAATGCAAATTGTGCAGCGTGTTTGTACTTCTCCTCCAATACCCGAGTATCCAAATGGAACTAACTCACTCTGAAAAAGGTATTAGGTAATTGAGTATGATTGTGCCAGGATGAGGGATAATCCTCAAACTGAGAAGGAAAATAAACATATTTCAGATTGACAGGGTCACCTCACTCACTCAATAACCTCAGTCAAGCATTTTACATTCAAAAGAAATAAACCAAAAATATTAAGAATGACCTACCGCCAACAAGGAACCCTGATAGACGCAAGCACCTGTGGAGAAAAACAAAATAAGAATTAAAAGGGATGCATAGCAAGCCAACTGGCACTGCCTCGGCAGACTTACGGGAATATTGCATCTATATGCATCATAATCAGCAAACTGCACTTCCCAAAATCTTAAAAACTTGAGCATCCTGCCTCTGGGGGAATAACCTCATACACCAAAATAAGATTTCTTGTATATACATGAGAAAAAGCATCATTAATATTTAGTATCTGAGTTTTAAAATAAATGCATTTATAATGACATGCTATAATTACAGTGTCTATTTTCATTTGTGACAAATCAGCAAAGCCTCCATAATCCAGTCCCAATTGACTTATCCAGGCTTCTCTGCCACTCTTTGCTAAGACAAGTTCTCCAGTCCAACTCAAGAGGCCAACTTAGGACCCTGTGATAAAGCTTTCATATTTCAACACCTTTACTCATCTGTGTTATCTGCAGGAGATGCATTTGGTCTACTCAAGTTCAATGAACGTGATCCCATCTCCTTCATGAAGCTCTCCAGTCCATAGGATTATGCCCTTTCTCCTTTGAGCTCTTAGCACTTTGTGCCTACATCAACGGTTTGTAAATTCATTCTTGTGTACTTCCTTGTGACAGCCTTGCTAAGGGTGTGGAAGTGTTGTATCTACCCCCACAGATTTGCTTCTGTTAGAAAAGAAGACTGAATTTTATTGGGACAGCCTATATATTCTGAATAACTAGTGTATCATAAAATAAATCTTTTCTAAGTTTTAAATTTGAAAGCAATGTGAAATTACAACATTAACAAAAATATACACACATTCCCAACCAATTTTTGATCAGCACAATAGGTGTTGATTTAACCTAGAAACATGTGGGTAGTGTGCTAACAGCTACTCTCTCAGAAACTGGGGCTGCAAAGAGATTGCACTAGCAGAAGCACAGCTTGACACCATGCCACACTTGGTGTCCAAAGAGGAAAGGAAACATTTTAATTTTACTTCAGTGTTTGACCTCCAACAGATCATTCAAAAATATTAATCAGGAAAGGACTAATCTATCTTACCCACTAATAATGGAATTAAGAACAATCTTCAAAAAAAAAATGAGATGGCTATTTGCACTTAGCGTTTGAATCAAAGATGTCTGTGGGAAAGAAAAAAAAACAAAAAAACAACAACAAAAAAAGATCTCTGTGGGTAAATTTACTGAAATAATTTTTGTGCCCTTGACATTCAAATAACTCGAGATAAAAAAAAAAAAAACCTTGAGTCCAACTGACTTATTTTTCTTTAAGAAACCCTGTTCCTAAGACTTTCATTGAAAAGGATATATATTCATGTCTGACATATATATATGTATACACAGAGTGGGGCAAAAGTAGGTTTGCAGTTGTTCGTATGAAAAATAATACAATAATCAATAAGTAATAATACAAGAATAAACTCTGTTTTGCATACTCACAACTGTAAATCTACTTTTGCCCTACCCGATATATAAAATAATCATATATAACTCAAATAAATATATATCAAGACAATTCCATTTCTAAATTAAATGGATATATTTAATTACTTCTGATGTTTAAAAATAAACATAAAGATCCTCACTTAGGCACAATTTAACAAAATTTAACCTTTAGAATAAACAACAAAATTTAACCATTAGAATGAGACTATCAAATAATTTCATTGCCCTCCTCCATAACATTACTTTACAAAAGCCAATATCTTTTCAAGGCTCCAAAAGAAATCAAGTATCTGAAGAAGTATCCAAGTACCCACATCAAAGTCCACTTCTGGAAGTTTTAGGTGGCTGCTATAAACTCACTCTAACTTAAAAAAATAAAGCAGCATTGAGCGTGTGCCACCACATACACATCTGGTTAAGCCAAACACCTGCTAGAGACTCAGGTCAAAAAATGGTGTGTATGTGCTGGTAAATTCCATCACCAGGAAAGGGAAATAACTCAGTGTGGGTCGCTCCATGATGTACAATTCCAAAAGAATAAGCTTTGCCCTCTGAGGGCTTTCCTAAACCAGAACAGCTTTACCCGGAAGGCAGCTGCACAAATGAGTCTCGATTAACACAGCTTCCAAAACCTCATTTCTACTCTCCAGAGAAAATAAAGCATTCCAGTGATGCCCAGTCCTATCAAACATTTATCACCACCCATGGCCAGATGCAGTCCTCCAAGCAAGCATATTTCTCCCACACTAGCACATGCTTCACACCCAGCGGCAGATGAAGTTGGGAGGCTTGCTGGCGTTGGCTGCTGGGGGCAGCTTCGGGTTCTGACCTAGCGCACAGGCCTTTTCCATCATCGATCAACTCGTATAATATGGAAAACAAAATTACTCACTCCACTCATCACTTTCTTTCTTAAGGAGTACTGGAAAGACTGCAGCTCTATCTGAGGTTTACAGTTATGACTTTATTTGAACTTGAAAGGAAACTCCTCAAGGTGACTTCCGACAGATAGTGTTCTAGAAGGAGAAACAGACCTTCTTCAAGGGAAAACACGAAAAATCAGACAGCAGGAGCTGGAGTTCTCTGACCAAGAACTTTGCCAGTTTCAGGGCATCGGATACAGCTGAGATGCTAGCTGATTTAACTTCTAACACCTTGTGAGAAAGTGCATCAAGTTTTGCTGGGTGAAGTGATCAGATGCACCAAGAAGGCAGCTGAGCTCCTGGGGCCTTCCTCCCAGGTGGTTGGCTCCTTCCTTGCAAGTTACATAGGCAAAAGGTTACTTCATACCATTTAAATAAGTAAATGTCTGCCCTTTTGCACATTATAATGTACTCCTATATAGAATCTAAAGTGTACAGATAAAATCTGAGGTATAATTTGCACCAGTATTATTCACTATAGAAACTGAACCTGGTAAACTAAGTAAATTAGAGAAGTCAAATCCAAACACACGTCAGACCCATTAGTTCAAAGATCAGATATGACCATAAGATATGAAGAGATTTGGAGAGCATGGTATCACAAAAAATATGACTCCTGAGGATCAAGCAGCCACAAGTTGCCATTGAAATGTTCGAGCTTTATGCTGTGTAAAATCCACATCTGGCTTGTACACTGTGGAAGAGTGAAAGCAGATCCATTTTCTGTACTGACAGGACTATCCACATCCTGTTTCTTTAGATCAATTAATAAAGTAGTTAAAATGAAAATGGGCCAACTGTTCTTGAACTATTCTAAGATTTGGCACAGGGCTCTAACTTTGCCAGTGCAAGTCCCCTCCCCTCTCCTGGAAGCTTCATGATTACTTGTGCCTGGGCAACACTGAGTGATATTGCCACTCAAGTCCACAACAGTAAATGCAGACGGCTGAGCCCTCACTAAGTAAGGTACATGCGGTGCGTAACACCCAGAATCCAATCCCCAGAGAGAAAATGTCATATGATGCAATCAAGACCCTATGACAATTCAACACCTCTCTATTTCCACTAGCAGGTGGCTGCCAAAGCCAAAAGATGCAAAGTTGCAATTATTCAATATTGGGAAACCCACCAAGGACCAATGTTCACATACCCCTCCTCTTAACTTTATGGAATTGATGATTTCTGGGTATTTAAATTCCTAAGGGCAGGTTTATTATTTTATGTTTATATCCCCCTCACAGAAATAACCTCTCACATAAGCTCTCAATAAAGATTTGTAGAATTAAAAAGAAAAATGAAGAGAGGCTATTTTTCCCAGCCAATGTCTTCTCTTCCTTAATACTGAGTTTTAAGCATTGAATCTTACACAGAAGAAACTCTCCAGCCAAGAGTAGAAGCAAACATGCTGGTATACCCTTGGATAAAACACACTATCAACTGATCCTTCTCACTGCATTCTGTTAATGACATTTAAGGGAAAAGCCTGGAAGATTATAGGATTGATGGAAGTCACATGGTGCGTGATGGGACACAGGCTAGAATTCAGTTCTCTTAACTGCCAATTAAGGAGTCTTTTCCTATCCCCAAGCCAACATGTTCTATCATGTAAGTTCACAGGACTTTCCCATCAATACCACTCAAGATGCACTTCTCCAGAAAATTCCATGGCAGAACTTGTCAGATTCAAAAAGCAGCCATGTTTGCTGGAAGTGTCTCTGTAACATCTTAATTTTATATAGTTCTCAAACCATAGTAATTTGTCAGGTGGCAATATAAGACAGTGTAAATTATCTGTGCCAATAATTCATTTTTCTCTTAATAATTAAAAGAAAATTCAGATTGAGAAAGTTACAACTGACCACAGAATAAGGCAACAAATATTGATTTTCCCCCCTATGCTGGATGATTAGCAAAAGTATTTTAGAACTATCACTTGTCCAACTCTGCATTTGGTAAATGATGTAACCACAACCCAAAGAAGTTAGGTGATTCATTCAAAGTCATAGGGCAGCTTATTGGGGAAGCCAGTCCATCTTAGTTCAAAAGAATGTGATTTGGCAATACTTGTTCATCTAACCAATATTTGAAGCGCATACTGTATAGTAAGAGCTGAGTTGGAGATATAAGAATAACTAGGGCCCTGGCCGGCTTGGCTCAGTGGATAGAGTGTCAACCTGCGGACTGAAGGGTCCCAGGTTCGATTCTGGTCAAGGGCACATGCCTGGGTTGCGGGCTCGATCCCCAGGAGGGGGTGTGCAGGAGGCAGTCGATCAATGATTCTCTCTCATCATTGATGTTTCTATCTCTCTCTCCTTCTCCCTTTCTCTCTGAAATCAATAAAGAAATATATTTAAAAATAAAAAGAAGAATAACTAGGACCCATCCTAAGCCCTCAGTTAAGTGAGGGAGATTGAGACCAGGCCTTTATCAATACCTAGAGGCCTGGTGCACAAAATTCATACACTGAGGGGGGGGGGTGTCCCTGCCTGTCCTCTGGCAGTTGGGGTCCCCTCAGGGGATATCTGCCTGTAGGCTTTGGAAGAATAGCCCCCTTGCGCCCTCCACTCCTCCTTCCTCTTCTAAAGTTTCTTAAACTTTGCCCAATATATCAACCAGTCTTCCAAAGAGTGAACCCTGCAGGCTCTTAATAATAATGGCTTTTGTAATTCAAAAGATTTGGTTTTGTAAAACTGACTCATTCCAACTGCCCCCTGGTGAGCTATCTGGGAAAGATAGCACGATTTTCTGCGCTGCTGGGATGTGATTCTGAATAAGAAACTGCCACCACCAAATGAAAACGTAATTTTTCTAAGTCCCAAGTTGCGATTTGGGTGGCCTGGATCGATTCTCCCATCTGGTTTTATTATCATAATTAAGCCCTATAAGTGTTATTTTTTAAAGTGTGCACATACACCCGCACATATGTAATACAGACATGTTTCTACAGGTTTGCCCTGTTTGAAGGGAGGCTGCACAGGCCTCAGACGTGCTTTCCGCGGGGAAAGAGCGCATTGGACATACTTTCTGGGAGGGTGCGGGCAGGTAGTACCTTTCTCCATGGGAAAGTCCTCGCAGCTCTGCATGGACTTCCAAGGCTATGCCACTTTGTCCCGGGAAACTAGCGAGGAAAAGGCAACTGCCCAAGGCAGGGCTTTGTCCTCCCCGCGGCCAGCCGCCGTTCCCGGGCTGCGCCGGGGCTCAGCACCCTAGAGCCGCCCCCCACGCGCCACCAGGACTGAGAAGGCGCCCCGTCCCGCCCCGCCCCGCCCCGCGCACGCCGCCGCCCAGGCTGCGGCTCTGATTCGCGGCGGGGCAGGTGAACTCTTCCTCCCGCAGCTGGATGAATAATGAATGGAGCCGAGAGGGGAAGCCCCGCGCTGAGGAACAAGCCGTCTTGCTTCCAGCCCGCCGCCCCTTCCGCCTCCCGGCGCCGTAGCTAGGCGGCTTGCCCGGCTCCTCGGAGCAGGTGGGAGCTGGGGACGCCTCGGGTCCCCGGGCCCGCCAGCCCACGACCCCCAAGATCTTGATGTACTTATTGATTCATTTCTTTCCCTGCGCCCAGATTGCTTTTGCTATCATGGCGACAACAATGCCCACCGTCTCCTTTCTCTCCCCCGGCTCCGGGGTGTTCTGGAAGAACTGACTTTAGCTAAGTCAGAGAATTAGGCTAAACTTATTAGCCACTGGTTCTCCAGGCGGGAAGCCTCCTGCTTCTCTGTACTGGGAAGATTTCCTTTCGTGCCATGGAATTGCCTGCGTCCGGAAACGCTCTAACCAGCGAGTTATAAAATCTTCACTGGACTTTAAAGGGAGACGTACTGGGATGGGGAGGGCTGGAGAGCAATGGGGGCTTTAGGTGCCAATGGTACGTTTCATAGGAGCAGAGAAAAAAAACGTATTTTACACAGGTAAGAGCACTTGCTCTCTCGGCACCTAACGCTCCATGTAGTTGCTTTCCATTGGGGGCCGCGGGGAAGTGGGAAAATAGAGAATCCAGTTTCAGAGACTCCACCTCAACCCGGCACCCACCCACCCACCCAAATGCACTTCGGGCAGAGAGCGAGGCGGGAGACCGGCTGGTGATCCGAAGGCAAAGCCATCAGGAGTGGAAGTCTCAGAAAAAGCCCACTCCGGTTCTATTCCCACCCACCCATCCCCCAAAAAAAACTTTCATCTGGCCCACCATACCATAAACCCGCCGGGTTTGTTAAACAGCACGGACACACACACACACACACACACACACCGCCGCTCCTCACCTGCAGAGCGAGGAGGCAATACTGCAAATTCCGCCAGTGCTAGGGCCACCCCGAGCCACACTTGAAAGACACCCATCGCCGCCTGGGCTCCCGCGCTGGAGGAGCCCAGCCTTCAGCATCCAAGAACCCGCTCTCGGCCAAAACGCGGGCTTCAGGCGGGGGGCGGCGGGCGGCCACCTCCTGGAAAATGAGGCGGTGAAGAGCTCTCTCGCCGGCCCCGGAGGCGCCGGGAGGGCGGGGGATCCGATCCGCTCTCTGCCCAGCTCTCCAGCAAAGCAGGGCGCCAACGCAGGCTGAGCTCGGGAAGAGGCAAAGCGCCGTTCTCCCGGGCGGTCTCACCGGAAAGTTGCGGGTCACCGGCTGATGGGCTCACCCAGCATTTCCCGGAGGCCGGAGCCTTCCGCTCCCGGGTGCCCCACCGTGGAGATCCCCGCGCCGGTGCGTCTGCAGCAGCTTTTGAAAGTTCGCTAGACACCTTACGTCGGCGCTGCGTCGGCAGAGGGGGTCGTCAGGAGCCCGGAAGGGCCCACCCACCCACCCTTCTGCGGGCCACTGGGCTCGGCGGACCTCGGCCGCGGGGGGCCGCTCGCAAGAAACTTTGGGCTGCGCTGCGGGCAGCTCCGGGGACTCGCGGGCGCTGCAGCCGCGCGGCGCCGCCTCGGGCTGCGCTCCCTGCAGCAGAAGGTCCTGGAGCTTCCGAGGAAAGACCCGGGCGGCGGCGCGGGGGGCGCTGCAGCTACTTTGCTCGCCCCCGACCCCCACCGCCGCGGCTCGCTCCACGCCCACAGCTACCTCCGCACTGAACGCCGCGGAGCTGGTCTGCGGGGTCGAGGTGTGCTCATGGCAGTGGAGGAGGAGCCATAATTGTCAATGCGCGGAGGAAAGAGCTACAGGGGCTGGAAAGAACCCCCGAACTCAATGCCACTCACACCCGAGAGCCCGGAGACGCACAAAATAAGGCCCCCTTTGGATGCCCGCGTGTAAGAGACACGCTCCGCCTCCCTCCCCTCCCTCCTCTCTCCCGTGCTGGGCGTGAAAATGGACCCAGGGACACGGAGCTTTGGCAAAGATTCCAGAGAGTCACGTGGGGAAGGGGGGACGCGGGGAGGGGTGGTGGTGAGGGGAAACCTAGAGAGCAACCTGATCCCCTCATTCGTTCTGCCGGAGTTCAGATTGCCTTTGTCTGGAGCGGGATCGAAAGTGGTCACACCAGGGAAGGGTAGGAGGGGAGATGGCGGGGTCCTTGCTCAGGCACAGCTGAGGACTGTGCGAACCGGGTCCACACCCCTCACGCAGGGAGAGACCCTCTCCGGAGTAGGGGACACCTCCATTCAAAGGCCCTGGCGCTACCCTCACCCCACACCCTGCCACTCCTTCTGGACTAAGTGCGAGAGGCGGACCTGATCCTTCTTCCTCGCTCTGGGACCCTCCGTCGCCGCATCGTGGGTTTACCCAGCAGCCTGGGAGGATCCTGGCGTGTGTGTCCTAGCGGGGCCTCCCACCGCGAAGGCACCTCTACCTCTCCCGGCTGCGGTCTCTGCGCGGTGGCTGCAGCCGCGCCCCCAAACGCCCCTGACTGGGAAGTAAATGTCAGGGCAAGGCAGACTCCAGCGCACACTCACAGAGCAGAGGCCTTGATTCCTGGTCAGCACTGAGTAAGGGCAGCTATTTTTTCTTTTTTTTTTCTTTTTTTTTTTTTTACCAAATAAAAATAGCTGGTCTAAGGTTAAATAAGCATTCCATAAGATGAGAATGGCTGCATCTAGGAGATGCTGGCTGGCTGGCTTCTGATTGGCCCAGAGAAGAGACATCCTGGGCCCCTCCGCTGACCTGCGATGGACGAGCCTGTTGGAGGGGAGTTTGTCCAAGCACTGAATGCCAAGAGGGGTCCCTCTGTTTAACTCACTAAGTGGTAACTGGCAGATCCCTGGGACTACTCTTTAGCCAGAACTAAGAGGAAACCTCTGACAACTGATTTCTGAGTGCTGAGAGGCCCCAGGTATTGTGCAACTGGCTCTCTGGCTCTCCTGGGTTGTGGTGGTCTCAGGGATAGAGACTTTTTCAGTTTGTGTATTTGCAGCACATTGTAGGTGCTCATTAAAAGTCTGCTGAGGGAATGAACTGAGAAAACCAGTAAATCCCTGAGAGCAGTGACCATATCAAGTGAAGTTGGGTGTCTTAAACCCCCCCCCAAAAAAGTATCCCCTCCCTCTTTTCTTTAGAAAGTTGATGTTTTCTCACTCCCTTGTAAAGGGCTGTGAAAACTCTGCTTCAAAAAGTGTTACTACCCCTACCCCGCCTTATAGAGGTTTTGTAGTCACCACTGACTAAGAGTAACTTAGACAATTTGCTCTTTCAAGAGTCAATTTGATTTTATAAAAAAAAAAATCATACAATCATGGCACTCGAATTAGTCTCGATAAGACATCTGTTATTTTTATGCTAAATGCAAATGTGCTACTTTTTAAAAAGGGAAAGGAAATGAAAGAAGGAGGGAAGGGAGGGGGGAGAATCGCATCACCAAGTTTCCCCAAATTCATCATATGCTATATTTATAAATAGCTTCCCCTTCCACCACCAGCCTAGCGCAGGGGCACACACTGGCTCACTGGACTCATCCTCCCTTTACCCTGATTACATAGAGAGCTAGTTGGTAGCCCCAGAGTCCCTATACCAAGATCCTTGGATGACCAAATGGTTAAAAGGCTCAACCAATAATTTAGTAATATTAGGCATATCGGGTGCCCTTCATGTCCATTTCAATTGAGATATTGGAAAAGGAATTCTTTTAGCACAACCTGTTCCATTATGATGGGAGTTTAGTAAGCACTTTTATAGATATGCAGCTACTCTGAACTAGCCCATCTCTATAAGCTAACCTCTACCTATGAGTGCTCTCTTTCAGCAGCCAGTGCTTCCAGTGACGGGGAGTTGGCAGTTCACTAGCCAGATACTTGGGTCTATAGCTTCAATGCTCTTCATTCACACGTCTGTATTCCACAACTTCTGTTAGTATGACCCACAATATCTCCTTGGCTCAGCCCTGCTGTCATCGACTGACATTTCCCTGGCCTTTTGCTGCCCGCCTTGAGGGACTGACTTATCAATTCCTGCTGTAAATGATAGTGATAACAGCAAGAACAGCTAACACCTATTGAATACTTTGTTCCTAACACTGTATCCTTTCCCACTTGATCCTCCTGTAGCCTTGTGAGACAGGTACTATTATTTTTTCCATTTATAGGAGAAATCATTAATGTTCAGAGGGTAAAATAATCTGTCGGAATTTAGACAGCTAATAAATGACAAAGCATATTAGAGCAGGCAACTCTAGCTGCAATAACAGACAACCCCCACATTGCAGTGTCTTAAAACAACCAAAGTTTATTTCTCAATTACATTCTGGCCACTGCCCATAGGTGGCCACTGATATTGATGTCTTCTTATTGTGAGGCCATCATGGAACACAGGCAACTATTTCTGCATCCAGGCAAGAGGGCGATAGAGGCATTGCAGTACCTAAGTCTTTCTCTCAAGCATCCGGTGACAAGAATAAGTCACATGACCCCAACCTGACGGCAAGAAGGGCTGGGGCCCACAGGGAACACATGGATGTGTAGTGACCACTAACTGTACTGCTCCACTCCAGAGCCCACGCTCTAACCATCTTAACTCTCCGCAGCTGCACTAGCTCGTTCTCACCAAAGCCCCAGGTTGAACCTTCTCACCTAACGCTCAGGCTTTGCTGACCTTCACTGCAGATGCTCCACTGTTTCTCCAACCTGTCCTTACTCCGCTTTGCTGCTCTTCCACTTCGCTCTCCTTTCCCCTTCTCCCTCCCGTCCGCCTTTCCTCTGCCTCTCACGGTCTTTGTTCTGTACAACCCCACTCTAAGTATTAAGTCTTGTATCTTTCTCCTATATGTGCCTTCTCTGAATTCCTTTCACCTGCTCCGGCAGTGTTCCTGCAGTATTTGTGCATTTGTTCTGGCTTGTCACTTTCAGCATGTGACAATATTTATTGCTTTGTGTGTGTGTGCTTCAAATAGTTACATCAAAAAAGAATAGTCAAATAATGCAGAGTATAAACTGATGGGCTCTGCTATAATCTAAAACCCTTCTCCTCCCGCCTCCGTTCACACACACACACACCATGTCCACAGAAAATACATTCTGGCACTTTTCTGTGCTAAACAAATATAATTATTTTTTTATAAAAATAGAGTCAGGGTTTACATGCTATTTTGTAACCTGCCTTTTTTCTCCCACTGAACAAAATAGCTAGGCCACACGTTTCTAAGCCAAATCATATTGATCTGCCTCATTCTTAAGTGCTGCTTGGGTTTACACTGTATGGATACGTCTTTACCTATTTAGCCAAACTCTTTTGAAGAACATTAAGGTTGTTTCCAATTTTTTGCTGTTATAAATAATACAGCACTAAAACATCTTTATAAAAGTTCTTTGTGCACTTACCTAATTATCTCCCTAGAATAAATTTTGTAGTGAAATTGCTGGGTGAAAAGCAGGCATATTTTTCGTTTTCATACAATCATTTAATCTTTGCAAATTCAAAAAGTAAAATAGCATTTTGCTTAATACCACTTATTCGCTTTGTTACCTCAGGCATATTAACCTCCCTCAACCTCCGATTCCCTGTCTATGAAATGGACATTGTAATAGTGCCGACCCTACAGGACTTTTTTTTTTTTTTTGCATTAAATAAGATAGAAGGACCATACCTGACACAAGTTAGCCACTTCACAGATGTTAGACAAGTGGAATACAGGTATTTTTTAAATTTGCATTTCTTTGCTCTTTAGTAAGGTAAAACTTTTTCTTATACTTACTGTATTTCTTGGTGTGTGTGTAAATAGGGTTTTTTATTTTATGTAGAATTATAAGTTTTTTTTTATATATTCAGGATGCTAATCCTTTTTTATGAATGTGGACATTGCTATGCAGAAAGGGAGTGATCACCGGCCATTTATTTTTGTGGAAAATGATAGTTCCCCCAGTAGTGTTACTGGAAGGACATGTAAGACCAAAACCAAGAGAGAAAAAAAGGCTTTTTATCTAGAACTTTTTTCCTGAGATAAAATAAACAAAAACCCCATTTGGAACAGCCCCCCAATCCTTACACACTGGTTCAGTCTTTTCTCACTGGTCAATACCCCTGCTTCATCAGTGGTTAATCATTTTAATATACCCCTTGCCTACCACAGCAACATAGCAGAAAGCCAAATATCAGAGGCCACTGAAAATGCCAAATGGTCACAGCAGCCAATAAAGGAAAGTTGCTAGGTCATCTCAGCACATTTAATCTTTTTTTTTTTTTTTTCAGCACAGATTGCACAGGCTTTGTTTTACAAATAAAAGTCTTAGAGTTCTGGGCCTGATTCATCCTGCACTTCACCATTGCATACTAACTTCTAAATTTTTTTTTAAACTTTGTTGTTCTCTGTATCACCAAATATCTTCTAGTTACACCTCAACCACCTTGAATAACCTAACTAGCTAATCAATGCAGGTAATAAATGCAACATAGCCATGGCAATTAGAAAAAATACTGAGCCCAGCCAACATGGATTAGTGGTTGAGTGTTGACCTATGAACCAGGACGTCACAGTTCAATTCTCGGTCAGGGCATATGCCCAGGTTGTGGGCTCGATCCCCAGTGTGGGGCGTGCAGGAGGTGGACGATCAGTGATTCTCTCTCATCATTGACGTTTCTATTTCTCTCTCTCTCTCTCTCTCTCTCTCTTTCTCTCTCTCTCTCTCTCTCTCTCTCTCCCTTCCTCTCTGAAATCAAACATAGATAGATAGATAGATAGATAGATAGATAGATAGATAGATAGAGATAGAGATATAGATATAGATATAGATATAGATATAGATATAGATATAGATATATGACCGATAATATCAAGCACAGACAAGGATGTAGAACAACTGGAACTCTCATGTTTTGTTGGTGTTAATGCAAAATAGCACAGACACATTAGAAAAGTTTGGCAGTTTCTTATGAAGTTACCATATGGCATAGCCATCCCACTCCTAAATATTTACCCAAGGGAAATGAAGACTCATGTTCCCACAAAAACCTGTATATGAATGTTTACTTTGGCGTTATTAGTCACCAAAACCTAGGAACAACCCAAATGCCCCTCATCTGGGAAATGAATAAAGCAATGGTGGTACACTTATACAATGGAATACTACTCCGCAACAAAAAGGAACAAACTACTGATACACACCACAGCATGGATGAGTCTCAAGTACATTATGATACGTGAAAGAAGCCAGACTCAAAAAACTGTGTACTCTGATTCCATTTATGTGACATCCTTGAATGGTAAAACCATAGGGTCAGAAAACAGGTCCGAGGTTCCCAGAGGCAGAGGGTAAGGGGGGAGTTGACTAAAAGGGCAGGGTGATTTGGAGGAGAGATGGAACTGTTCAAAAACTTGCTTGAAGTGGCAATTACGTGACTGTATGTTTGTTGAAGCCCACAGAACTGTACACGAAAGAGGGTAAACTTTACTGTCTATAAATTATACCCTAATGTAAAGCATGTAAAACAAACAAATCTTAGCAAACAAGCATTACCTCCAAATTTGGTAAAAAGAACAACAATAATAAAGTTAGTCGAAATTCTTACACATATGGGTCACATTTTATTTTTATTAGAGAGCACTGTTTTATGTAATGGGCTATGGCACTGTGAGGCCAAAACAATTACAGCAAAGCTCCCTTCCCCTGCCTCAGTGAAGTCCAAAACTTATGATGGCAGCATCGTAAGATGGTGAACCCTCAATAAGCTCAAGTCCCTGAGTGACTATTTGAAAAAAGGCCCCTGCCCAACATTCATTGGACAGATAATGTGAGAAATAAACTTTATTTTGTTAAGTAAAAGATTTGGGGGTTGTGTGTTACTTCAGCATGCCCAAACCCAGTGGTCGGCAAACTCATTAGTCAACAGAGTCAAATATGAACAGTACAACGATTGAAATTTCTTTTGAGAGCCAAATTTTTTAAACTTAAACTATATATGTAGGTACATTGTTATTAACTTAATTAGGGTACTCCTAAGGCTTAGGAAGAGCCACACTCAAGGGGCCAAAGAGCCGCATGTGGCTCGCGAGCCGCAGTTTGCCAACCACTGCTAACCCATCTGAAGAATGCTGCCTTTTGCTGTGTCAGCTCCATCTTCCACTGGGATCCCCCTTAGGCCTGAGGAGGATGCTGGGCAGGGGTGAGGTGGAGGAGGGTCAATGTGGGAAAAATTGGCACATCTGTAATACTTTCAACAATAAAGATAAATTTTTAAAAATAAATTTAAAAAATAAATATAAAAAACGGCCAGCAATTTGCATGCATTTATTTGAGCAATCTATAGAGGTTGATGCTGAGTTATCTAAGAAAAGCAAGGAATCTATTTTCTTGTGCACCTGCAGCAAACACATCTTTGTTTCATTGGCCCACATTCTTTCCCATGCTCATCCCTGATTCTGCACGTTGGACAGAGTATGAAATTTCATGAACTAGCTAAGACCTGAGTCATCAAAAATGCCCCACCCCTACAGTCAGAAGTAGAATTAACTTCCCCCCACATTAAGGTGCCTAGTGAGCCAAACCAAGATGCTTAGAAAGTAATAGATAATCCTATATAATAAAAGGGTGGTATGCAAATTGCTGGGAACAACCAGTCGCTATGATGCACACTGACCACCAGGGGGCAGACGCTCAACCCAGGAGCGTCTGCCCCCTGGTGGTCAGTGTGCTCCCCCACAGCAGGAGCTCCACTCAGCCACAAGCTGGGCTGAAGGCTGTCAGCACAGCAGCGCTGGCCAGAGCCTCTCCACCTCCGCAGCAGTGCTAAGGATGTACACGGGGAGTGGGCCTAAGCCATCAGTCGGACATCCCCTGAGGGCTCCTGGACTGGGAGAGGATGCAGACCAGGCTGAGGGATCCCCCAGAGTGCACGAATTAATACACTAGAAGCCTGTACACTGAGCCTCTAGTGTATTAATAACCACACTAGCAAACCAGGGCTACCAAAGTATATGGCTTCCTAAGGAAAATGTGGATACCTGAATGAAAAGTTGGTAGCTAGTAAGAAAAAGTGGAATGGATATTGGGGAGATAATCACAATGGCCATTTCAAAAATTATTTTAAATTATATCCATACCTACCTGTCTTAGTCCATTCAGGCTGCTATACTGAAATACTGTAGACTGGATGGCTTATAAACAACAGAAATTGTTCTCAGTTCTGGAGGCTGAGAAGTCCGAGATGAAGACATGGGCAGATTCAGTATCTGGTGAGAGCATGCTTCCTATGCACAGATGGCTGCCTTTTTGCTATGTTCTCACAAGGCCAAAGGGGTGAGGGAGGGCTCTGGGGTCTCTTTTATAAGGGCACTAATCCCTTTCATGAGGGCTTCAACCTCATGATTTAATTACCTCTGAAAGGCTTCACCTCGAAATGCTATTACATTGGGGATTAGGTTTAAACATGAATTTTTTGGGGGATGAGGAGGATATAAGCATTCAGTCTATACTACCTACAAAGAAAACAAAGAGTCCCTGAGGTCATAATTACCATATACTCTCTACGAGGGAAACTCATTAAACTGCAAAGCTTGCTTCTGAATCCAGCCTGTTTTCCAGATACTCTTTCCAAGGTAACATAAGGAAATCCACATTAGTGAGCTCAAGCCTGCTGATGTGCCCTGGGCTCCCTGTCCACAGCCCACGCCCCCCAAGACTTCTTAAAGACCTCAGTGTAGAAACGACAAACAACACCACCTTCTCAGAAGTAAGAATCATGGCTTTGAGATTATTTTCACTGCAACCCAACGATATTGGCCTCCACAAATCAAGGAAGGAGAGACTGGATCATCTCACTGAGCCCAACAAGTGACACCTATGATGCAGTCTAAGCTCTAAGACTAACTGGTTGACTGACTTTAGACCAGGCCTTAATAGATGAGATGGCCTCCTAAGTCCTCATCTGTAGAAGGGAGATAATAATGCTTGGAACCCACTTATTCAACTAGGTTGTTTTTGAGGCTCAAATTAAGAAAATGGATATGAAAATCTTTTGAAATATTAAGAGCACTACACAGTGTAAAGTATTATTATTAAGAACTTTCAGTTAGGTCAGGCATTTTTATGTGCAAGGCAGTTTTAAGGCTATGAATAATCATTCTGTGGTAATTGGATATGTAAATGCTCTCAGAGGTCTATTTCAGCAGGCTATTCAGATAAATCAAAACTGATGATGATGATGTTGATGATGACATGATGATATTTCTCTAATCGTGAATGAGAAGCAGAGAGCAAAGATAATGATCTCACACCTTAATCCATGGAAAAAGACTAAGTGCCTTTTAGCATCTTTACTTTTTAATAGATTTTCAGTAATGATATAATCAGAGCTGCAACTTTTACTAGCAATGGGAGTCTGATATGTTTCCTCATACTAATCCATTAGCTTTTAATTTTGCTGTTTTTCTCCTTAATCCTATGAGTACCTAGTAACAGCTGAGCTGCAATATGTCTGGCTTTGATGCCTCTGGAGTGATTCAATCTTAAAATGATGGCGGATTTGAAAAGACCAGGAAGAACTGGCCATGGGTTCTCAGGGGAGTCCCCTGGCAGACAGGCAGTCCTGAACCTGCTGTCATTTTTAGGAGGTTACAGAGTTGAGAAATATTTCCCTTGTGGGTACAGGACAAAAAGAAGGTGGGAAAGCAAATAGTGAAGAGCCATGTCCCTGTGTCCCTTCACACCTTGCTTAGAACCAAAAAGTATACAGAATTTGAAAGTGCCTCGCAGATGGGAGAAATATTTGTATCTCCCGTGGATGGCCCCTTCTTATCAACTCCATCATGATCCTCAAAACCATCAGTATGCTATTTCTCACCAAATCGTTTCAACATGGATCTGAATCAATGATGCATCAAAATAGTGTCAGCATGGAAAATCTAACTTGCAATGAATATGGCCAAAGCTTTTTATTAAAATGTAAAGATATATACTGTCTTACTTTACATAAGATGTTATAAAGAGATGCCACTCTAATAAGTAAAAGAGAAGAATTGCAAACAATGCAATTAATTTCCTATATATCCGAGAACAGAACAAAGTTTATACCTATACTAGAGGCCCTGTACACAAAAATTTGTGCACTCTGGGGGTAGCGGAGTGCCCCTCAGCCCGGCCTGTGCCCTCTCGCAGTCTGAGACCCCTCTGAGGATGACCACCTGCTGGCTTAGGCCTGCTCCCCAGGGGATTGGGCCTAAGCTGGCAGTCAGACACCCCTCTGGCAGCCCGGCAGCCCTAGGGAGATGTCCACTTACCAGCAGGGAACAGACCTAAGCTGCAGTCAAATATCCTTAGCGCTGCTGAGGAGGCAGGAGAGGATACCACCACCACCGCTATACTGGCAGCCATCAGCCTGGCTTGTGGCTGAGCAGAGCTCCCCCATGTGGGAGCACACTGACCACCAGAGGGCAGCTCCTGCATTGAACGTCTGCCCCCTGGTGGTCAGTGTGTGTCATAGTGACCACTCATTCCCAGTCTTTCTGCTGTTAGGGTCAGTTTGCATATTACTCTTTTACTATATAGGATATAGGGAGGCCTGGTGCATGGGTGGGGGCCGGCTGGTTTGCCCTGAAGGGTGTCCTGGATCAGGGTGGGGGTCCCCACTGGGGTGCCTGGCCAGCCTGGATGAGGGGCTGATGGCTGTTTTCAGGCTGGCCACACTCCCTTTAGGGTAGGGGTTCCCACTGGGGTGCCTGGCCAGTCTGGATGAGGGGCTGAGGGCCGTTTTCAGGCTGGCCTGCAACTGAAGCTCCCAACCACTCCTTTTTTTCTTTTTTTTTTATTCTTGGATTTATTTACCTTCTATAATTGAAACTTTGTTACCAGCCCTCTCGCTCCAGCTCTGAGGCCACGGCCTGCTGAAAGCAGGTATTTAGGGTTTGTTTAGCTTCTATAATTGAAACTTTGTTGCTTTTGGAGCTCAGAGCCGGGCCGCGGCAGGCGGGGAACCTTGGCTTCCTCCATCACTGGAGCAAGCAAGCCTCCTGCTCGCTTCAGCTGCATGGCTGCCAGCGGCCATCTTGGTTGGCAGTTAATTTGCATATCGCCCTGATTAGCCAATGGGAAGCATAGTGAAGGTATGGTTAATTACCCTTTTTGTCTTTTATTAGATAGGATGTGCTTAGGTGATCTATCATGGCCAGATTATCATGATTTTTTTGTGTGTTCTTCCCTTCATAGAAAAAAAATTACAAATAAAAGCTTTCTACTCTGATTTTCTCAAATTTATTTGAAGAGTAGGGCAATTGTTTTCATCCACAATTGTCCTTATAAATCCTCTTTTAATCTGAATATATTAAAAGACTTACAATAAGCTTTGAATTGAACTGGAAAGTTGTTAACATGGTGCTATTTTACATACATCATCAAAAATAACCTCAGTCATTTTAATTTTCATTATAAATGTGGGGATTCCATAAGCGTCTACCTACATCAGTTAGAAATAAAATGACACTTGGATGAATAGACAAATCAATTAGTATTATTCATGGCATAGAGTCCACCCAGAATAATGCCTCTCAATGGGAACAGTTAGAGGTTCCCAGCTAGCCTGCCTGCCTGGGGGCTATGTGATTGGAAGGAATCTTACCTGTGGGCAATTATCCACAGAGCTCCTTGGCTAACCTACCTTCTGGCATCCCCAAACATGCATGCTCATTCAGGAGGAAGCAACTAAAGTCTGCTGAAGAAATACATGTCAGCTACCTGTGCTAGTCAACCTAGTCCTGCCATAAATAGAAACAGACAACCAAAATCAAAACACCTCTGAGAAAGGAGCCACAGCTTGAAGTAGAAACATAAAAATGAACAACAACAAAATAACTGATCCCTGAGTAAAAAGACATGCAAGAGGCACAAGAAAACTTTTTTTAAAAAATGAATTTATATCCTCAGAGTTATTGGAAAGACAGTATTTCTATAAAACAAGCACTAGCCACTTTGCAAAATAACACAAAAGAGTTTTTGGAAAACAAAGATAAAATTTCCCAAATAAGAACAACTTAATATAAGTTCTATATAATAAAACATACATAGCTGCAAACTTTAATCAGCCTGAAGGATTAAAACAGGATATTTTCAAAACTTAGAGCAATAAAACATAATATAGCTTCAGGAGGCACTGTATCTATCTAATAAGAGTTCTCAGTGGAGGAAACAGAGAAAACGTAAGGAAACCAGTAGGTAAAGAAACAATAGTTATTCATGCAGAGACAATGGAAGGCTGAACACATATCCCACTCTCTCCTGACCAATGGTGAGGTAAACAGCTGATGTGGAGAGGGCATTGGGCCTTGGAAGATAGTGTGGCCCTCTTAGGATTGAATGTCTCTATCAGAATCCAGTGGTTCAGCTGGGGTTGTTTTTCAAAAACACCATTATCTGTCACGAGGACATAATCTAGCTATAGAATACTGAGGGCCTAGAGTAGTTGGTCATGAACACCATGCAGCATCATTCCCACCACTTACACTTCAATATAATGGTCTGCTGGGTCCTTTGGGCCATGCAGATGGGCTGCTTACATTACCACAGGTCCTGCTGTAGAACTCTTTCTTGCTCCGCACTCTACTTTATGCTGGCAGTCTTCTGTGTTGCCCAGTATAGAGGTTGGAACAGTATTCCCAGGTGCAGAATATGCTGCCTCCAAACCCCAAAGAGGCCTACCAGGCATTGTATTTCCTTCTTCATGGTGGAGTTACAAGATGCAATAATTAGTCTTTCATTTTAAAGGGATATATTGGCACACCTATGACTCTTGAATCTTTGTAGGGTTTATCTTCCACCATCAGGCACAGAGGTGACTTTCCAAGGCCTCTAGTGTGCTCACCACTTTTTGCATCTCTGACCCTATTAGAATAATATCTTTGATGTAGCGGATCAGTTTCTGGGGGGTGTCCACATGGTTCAGACTACATTATGATAAAAGATAGATTTAACATAGCCCTGGGGGAAACCACAAATATGTCTTCTTGCCCATTCCATGTGAATGTTTTTTCTGATTGGAATAGAAAAGAATGCGTTTGCCAACTCAGGGACTACATTCCATGTACCTGAGGCCATGTTAATATTCAAGCAAATTTACATTTGACACAGCAGCTGCAACTGGGGCTATGGCTTGGTTGAGTTTTTTGTCTGTGGGGATTTTCTATGATTCATTGGGCTCCTTTTGTGACCAGACTTGTAAATAAAATGGATGAGTATTCGTGTATGTATTATATTGCTTGTGTGCTTCCTATTGCTTCTGTAACAAGTTACTACAAACTTGGTGGCTTAAACAACAAAAACTTATTATCATGCATTTCTGGAAGTTGAAATCTAAAATGAATCTCACTGGGCTAAAATCTAGGTTAGCATTTCTCCTGAAATCCATTTCTTTGTCTTTTCCAGCTTATAAGGGCTGCCCATACTCTTCTGGCTCTTCTCTCCCTCCATCTTCAAAGCTAGCAGTAGCAGGCTCAGGCCTTCTCACGTTGCATCACCCACCCCTACGCCCTGTCTCTTCTCACTCTTCCACATTTGAAGTGAAAGGATTAGCACCCTCATTCCATCTGCAACCTTAATTCTCCCTGGCACGTTACATACCACAGTCACAGGTTCCAGGGATTAGGACCTGGACATCCTTGGGGAGACTATAATTATGACCACAAGAACTCTTTCCAGAGAGTGCAGTGACTAGAATAATTGGCCACATCCTTTGGAGAAGAACTGGGAGAATTATTACATGTGATAACTATGAATGGTGTTGCCAGGTTCTTCTTCCCATGGATCCAGCCTCCTCTTTAGTCAATATGCTCCAGGTTTAGATCTGGATTCAGGCAAAGTATCATGGCTTTTTATTGTGCCAATTGCTCTCAGCCTTCTGGTCATTTGTCCTCAATTTGTTATGATGATACACACTGAGTAGTACCTTGTTGGCTCTAATCTATTTTGCCCCTAGGGCCACTCGTTTGATTAATCATCTACTAGTATACAACCCTCTTCTGGTCATATCCCTTTGGCTATCATTCCTGAGGATTATTATAATAATTGCATCCAGCTGACTTCTATTGTTTGGGGTTCCTATCAGCCTAGTTTTATAATAGTCTCCTCCTATCAGTCCTGGGAAACAGCACTGAACATTTTTAGTGAAACTGGTACTCTGTCTCCAGAACATTCTCTATGACCTTGGTGGGTGGTATATCCCCTGAGTGTACCTGTGGCATATGATATTCCAATGGGTCTTTGCATGTTACACCTACTTCAGCATGCCCACTTCCTTGGGTCTTTTGAGTACTTCCTCTATTGTCGCCCACAGAAATTCTGGCACTTCAAATTCATATGTATTAGCCATCATTTTTTTCCAGGCTTCTAGAAGCATCCTAGTGGCAAGTCCATACCATCTCCTGGGGACTGTGCCAGGGCATGAAATTCTGTATCTTAGGTGCATGCTCTCAGTACAATAAACTCTCTACCATTTAATCTTATGTCCCTGCCCTCTAATCAAGCACCTGCAATTCAGACCCCGTCTCAGACTACCAGCTTCTGGCTAGATTTACAGCTCCTCTGGGATATATTCTCTTTCCTCCCTTATCAGGCCCAACTGTGGATGATGTATGTCACTCAGGATACAGACCTAGTGTCTAAGGAAGGATGTGGAAGTAGATTCTGAGGGAACTGCATGTTGTCTTGACTAGAAGAGGCATCTGAATTTTCTTCAGGCAAGGGAGAAATGCTACCTTTTAATATGGTGGGGTAATCGGCTGCAAAATCAGATCATTCTAGGGCAGTGGTTCTCAACCTGTGGGTCGAGACCCCTTTGGGGGTTGAACGACCCTTTCACAGGGGTTGCCTAAGACCATCGGAAAACACATATATAATTACATATTGTTTTTGTGATTAATCACTATGCTTTAATTATGTTCAATTTGTAACAATGAAAATACATCCTGCATATCAGATATTTACATTACGATTCATAACAGTAGCAAAATTACAGTTATGAATAGCAATGAAAATAATTTTATGGTTGGGGGTCACCACAGCATGAGGAACTGTATTAAAGGGTCGCAGCATTTGGAAGGTTGAGAACCACTGTTCTAGGGGCTCAAAATCTGTTCAGATGTCCCATCCCAAGGCCCTAGCCTTGGCATAATAGACCTGCCTTAGTTGGCCAATGCTATTGGAACTTCTGCAGAATACTGACTTCCAGACATGACAAATCACACTGGGCAGGCATTGCTGGGCCCTTATACCCCTGACTTAACAACTCATTGAATGTGAGTCATCTTAGGAAGTCACCCTCTCTGCCACTGAGCCAAACCTCGAGGCAAGAGGCTGCTTGTTGACCACTTGGACAAGAAGCTCTTCCTGAGGGGGGATAAGGGTGGCACATATCCAGATAACCACAGGGAAAGTAAAGGGGTTATGAAGGACTTTTACTCTGTGTACTACTATAACTGAGCACATTCAGCCTGCATTCACATGTAATTTGAATTATTTTAAAACAGTTTCTAAAATAATATTAAAAGAAACTTTCTTTGAGTCAGGGAGAAACAGAATATTTAGATTTAGTCCCAAGCAGGAATACTGAAAAAGGGAACGCATAAGATCATTCAAGTAAGACTTCTCAGCTTTAGGAATAAACTTATTTTTTGAAAAATAAGTCCCTCACCCCGGCCTGGGCTCTCTCACAGTCCAGGATCCCTCACTCCTTATCGCCCGCCTGCTCGCTGCTCTTTACCTCTCAGCTCACTGCTCCTTAGCACTGCCACGGATGTCAGAGAGGCTCCGCCACCACTGCTGTGCTCACCAGACATGAGCCCGCCTTCTGTCTGAGCAGCACTCCCCCTGTGGGAGCACACTGACCACCAGGGGACAGCTCCTGCGTGAAGCGTCTGCCCCCTGATGGTCAGTGCGTGTCATAACAAAGCGACCAGTCATTCCGCCGGTCGTCCACAGTTCAGTCGATTTGCATATTAGGCTTTTATTATATAGGATAGGGGCAGAAATAGAATATTGGAGTCCAACTATAATTGTAAGAAATATTAATCATGCTCTGTTAACCATGATTGTTCTATTCTGATTAAAGGAGGCACATTTTAACCTGGCTGGCAGTTGCACCAGGACCTGGGAGCCCACATGGAAATGCAGCCCATCCTCACCATTAGAGAACTACCCATTATCATGGAAAGAGTAACAATCTTGTTTCAGACACCAGAGCCAGAAATCAGAGCCCCCAGCCCTTTGAAGACCCTGGCCTTTGCACATTGCTAGCCCTTTGAAGACCTCCAGCCTTTGCATACCCGCAGGCCCATTGCAAATCTCCAGTCCCCATTACCTGTAAACTGCCTATTTGGCATACCCTTCCCCATGTAATCTTTGTCCTTCTACCCAAGATAAGTAGCTGGCTTATGACGGGGGGGGCGGAGGGGGCGGGACGGGAGGGAACAGAGCAGATTTTTGTGCATGATCTGCTACTCTCCCATGCTGCCAGCAGTATTGGAATAAATATTCATATATGATTCAACCCTGTCTCTGTTTAATTGTCTCAAGTAGTGACAGGCAGCATGGACTCAATAGTGACAGATCTAGAAGCTATTTTAAAACCATAAAACACTTTAGCAGAATGTTATAAAAATATATTCTGTATTTCAAGTAGTATTGACATCATGAGTATTATGAATTCACAGACCAAATAACAAAGAATTGAATTATGCTTTGCTATTTCTTTATGGCAGTCTGATCAAGGGTACCTTAACAACAGTTTACTATTCCATCATAGCAGTGGACTTGCAATCTAACCTTCTCCCATATGAATGACCCCTTTCACAGACTGTTCAAAGTCAGCATCCTGCTGCTTAGCAGCAAAACACGAAATGATACAGAAGCAGGAGTTCCTCTTCAGAAAGTCACCTTACAAACATAACACCAAGCTTTGTTCCTATTTCACAGATGAGGGGTTTGATACAATGAGGGATAAGTGATTTGCCCTGACCAGACAAGGCAGTAGATAGGTAAAAACGAGATTTTGTCAGAAGCAATTCACAGCACAGAAACCAAGTGTGGCAGGAAGGAGGGAACTAGACAATACCTCAAATAGATAAGAATGTAATGATGAAACTACGCATGGAAATTCTAGCGATGCCCATTGCGCACATACTAAAATACATTTGAATGAACGTTTAGAAAACCTTTTTCTTAAACCAGCAATATAATTTCTCTTTATTTACAGTTATTGGGTATAATCTACACTAATAAAAGAGAAAAATGGTAATTGGCATACGGCGCTACCCTTTTCATTGGCTAATCAGGGCTATATGCAAATTAACTGCCAACTAAGATGGCAGTTAACTGCCAACAAAGATGGCGGCTAATTTGCATATGTAGGCACAATGCAGGGAGGCGAAAGGGAAAGCAGGAAGAAGCCCCCTGCCACTGACAGTGATCGGAAACCCCAGGGCCTCCTTTGCCCTGCCCCCCACCTATGATCGGAGAATCAGGCGCCTTTGCCACCCCGGCCAGTGATAGCAGGAAGTAGGGGTGGAGCCAGCGATGGGAGCTGGGCACTGTCGAAGCTGGCAGTCCCGGGAGCTAGGGGTCCCTTGCCTGGGCCTAAAGCGGAGCCCACGATTGTGGGGCCACTGCAGCTGCGGGTCCCCGCTGCCTGAGCCAGACGCCTCAGCCAGAGGCGTCCTGCAGGGGCAGGGGCGGAGCCCGCGGGATCGCGGTACCACCCACTACCACTGCGGGTCCCCACTGCCTGGGCCGGACGCCTAGGCCAGAGGCGTTAGGCCTGGGCAGGGGCAGAGCGGGAGATCGCGGGGAGCTGGGAGTCCCCTGCCCAGGCCTGACACCTCCGCTGGAGGCCTCAGGCCTGGTCAAGGGGCCGATCCGGTGATTGGTGATCGGAGGGTGATAAGGGTCAACTCCTCTGGCCGAGGCATCAGGCCTGGGCGGCGGGCGGAGCCGGGGATTGGGGGTATATGATGGTCCCCTTGCCCAGGCCTGAAGCCTGGGTCAGAGGCGTCAGGCTTGGGCGGGGGGTGGAGCAAGCGATCAGAGGGAGATGGGGGTCCCCTGCCCAGGCATGATTCCTGGGCCAGAGGCCTCAGGCCTGGGCGGGGGTCAGAGCCAGTGATCGGGGGGAGATGGGGGTCCCCTGTCCAAGCCTGACACCTCTGGCGGAGGCGTCAGGCCTGGGCAAGGGGCCGATCAGGCGATCGGAGGGTGATGGGGGTCTACGCCTCTGGCCGAGGCATCAGGCCTGGGCAAGGGGCAGAGCCAGCAATCGGAGGGGTCTGGGGTCCCCTGCCCAGGCCTGACGCCTGGGCCAGAGGCATCAGGCCTGGGCTGGGGGCAGAACCAGTGATGGGGGGAAATGAGGGTCCCCTGCCCAGGCCTGACACCTCTGTCAGAGGCGTCAGGCCTGGGCAAGGGGCCGATCCTGCGATTGGAGGGTGATGGGGGTCAATGCCTGAGGGCTCCCAGTATGTGAGAGGGGGCAGGCTGGGCTGAGGGACACTCCCCACACACACACACCCAGTGCACGAATTTCGTGCACTGGGCCCCTAGTATTCTATAAGTGTTAATCAGATCAAATTAGTTGTCAAATTTTTCTATATTCTTACTGAATTTTTCTAAAAATCCTATCAATTACTAAGAATTAAGTGTTAAAATCTCCAAATATTGTGGATTAAACATGATTGTTGATTTGTCTATTTCTACTTTTATTTCTTTTCCCCCCTTTTATTTCTTATAGTCTTTGCATCATATATTTAGAATGATGGCTGCATACATATTTAAATTTTTATTATTTTCTAATGAATTGACCCTTTTATGATTACAAAATGCCCCCTTTGTCTCCAGTTATAATCTTTGTTTTAAAATCTAGCTTTCTGATATAAATATAGTTACACAAATTTTCTAGTATGAGGGCTTACATAGTAGGCTTTTCCATCCTTTTTCTTTCAACCAATCTTTGTCTTTGTATTTAAAGTGTGTTTCTTGTACATATCAAATAATTGTGTATTGTCAATACCTGTCTCTTAATTGCTGTGTTTGATTCATTTACATTTACAGTAATTACTGATATGGCTGCATTTAGGTCTACCATCTTATTTTGTTTTTTTATTTTCCCCATTTTTTGTTTCTATATTCTTTCTTTCCTACCCACTTTTGGATTAAAAATATTCTTATTCTACCATTAATTATATTTATACTTGCTTTGTACAGTTAATAGTCTTTTAAAGATATTTTAAAAATAGTTTTTAAGTATATACTTACATACATCTCTCCTGTCTAGAGCTCTTCATTTCTTCCTATATATCTGAGTTTCCCTCTTAGGATGATTTCCTCTCAACTAAAGAATCTCCTAGTGTTATTCTGCTGTTAAATCCTTAATTCTATTTGTTTGGAAATGTCTCATCTTTTTTTTTTTTTGTCAAGAATAATTTCACTGAGCATAGAATTCTAGGTTGGCAGTTTTTCTTTTAACACTTTAAAGATATCTAATTGTCTTCATATTTTCATCGTTTTGATGGGAAGTCTGATGTCATTCTGACTATGTTACTCTGCATGTAATATGTTTTCCCCTCTTACTGCTAAGATTTTCTCTTTATCATTGGTTTCTAGCAGTGAGACTGGTATCTCTTTTCTTTTTATGTACATTTCTTCTGTGTGTGTGTCACTGAGTTTCTTGAATCTTTGAGTTGATGTCATTTAGCAATTTTTGAAAATTCTTGGCTTGCATTATCTCTGATGAGACCTCTATATGGCTATCTTACTTTCCCCTTGTATGTAATGTGCCTTTTTTTTCTCTAGCTGCTTTTAAAATTTTATCCTATCTTTGGCTATTCAGCAATCCTATATAATAAAAGCCTAATATGCAAATCAACCAAACAGCAGAATGACTGGTGGAACAACCGGTCACTATGACACGCACTGACCACCAGGGGGCAGATGGTCAACGCAGGAGCTTCCCCTAACCTGCAGGCCCCAGGCCAGTCAAGGTGGGTGCCAGTGCAGGCCACCGATCACCCCACAGATCGGGACTGATCACCAGCCAGGCCTAGGGACCCATGCAAGAATTTCATGCACCAGGCCTCTAGTTTGATTATAGCATCCCTTGGTGTTATCAACATTTTCATCTCTTAGGGGGGCTCCTTGTGTTTACTGTATATGTAGATTTTTAGATTACTTCAAAAGTGGGAAAATTTTGGACATTATTTCTTGAAATAATTTTTTTTTCTTTCCTCCTACTGCTGGGACTCAAATTAGATATTTGTTAGACTTCTTGTTTCAGCCTTCTTTCAATGAGACTTTGTTAATTTTTTACCTTCCAGATTTCCATTTAATCTTTATATATATATTCAACTTCCTTCCTCATTATATTTATGCTTTCCTTTAAATCCTTGAATGTATTGTTAATGCTTGTGTTAAAGCTCTTATCTGTGAATTCCATTATCTCTATCACTTTTTCTCCTATTACTATTGATTGATTTTTCTTTTGGTTATATTACATTTCATTGTTTCCTTGTATGTGTAACTACTTTTATTGGATTTGGGACTCTGAATATTACATTAATTATCTCAAGTTTTTCATCTAGTGTTGAAATTTGTTATGTCATTTCATTAAGTTACTGCAAATTAAGTTACTTGAAGACCAACTAGATCATTTTGAGGCTTCTCTTTAAACTTTGTTAGGATAGGTCTAGAGTAATCTTAATCTAGAGCTGGCTTAGCCATACTACTAATGCATGATCCTCTGGATTCTCTATGAATGTCCCAGGAATTCAAAGTCTCTTCATTCTGGCTGATGAGAATTAAAATTTCTTCTCCCAATGTTAATTCTGGAAATTGTTGCATTTACAGCACCCTTCTTGTTCTTTACTTGAACTCAGGAGGGTTTACCAAAATGCATAGTCTAGTATTCAGCAACTAATCCAATGGGGGTCCTCTTCATATTTGTTGGAGTTTTTTTGTTAGATACTTTCTTCTACTATTCTCCCCACAAGCCCCAGCCACCTCAGTGTTCTCCAAACTCCAAACTCTATCCCTTCAATTCAGTGGGAGCCTCATGCATGCTCCACTTGGGTTCTCCCTCCCTACATCATGGTCTAGAAAATGCTTGCAAGTGAAACTCGGGGTGATTTGGGGGCTCAGTTTGTTTGTCCCTTCTCTCAGGGATCATATTCTTACACTGCCTGTTGCCCAATAGATAACAGCTGTTCCATTTGTTTTGTTGAGATTTTTAGCTATTCTTAGTAGGAAGAAAAATCTGGTACCAGTTCCTCCACCAAGTCCAGAAATGGAAGTCCATATTAGTTTTTATAAAGGAACATTTCCAGTGTTTAAAAGTAATATAAATACATTTTTCTGTAAAATTTTGTTAATAATTCTTTGGGATCTGGATTCTGAATTTTTATTTTTTTGCTTGCTTTTCTTGCTAAGTTACTTTGTTTAATTATCAAGATTTTTATAATCACTGAGAATCCACTGTTTCTTATCTCTGGTCTGAAATATCTCTATTTATTTCACTTCTATTTATCTTAAAATCTTCTGGGTAGAATTAGGCCATTTAAAAAAACTATAACATTGATTTACAGTGATAGGTTCATGATCATCTCTTGGAAAATTGTCCACTAGAGATGATGGCTTTGTTTATCTTAGAACACCAAATGATGGGGTTATAAGAGGCCTTTCAGAACGTCTGTCCCAATATTCTAGTTTTACTCATAAGGAAATTGTGTTCTAGGAAAGCTCAGTAACTAACCCAAAATTTCCTAGCTTGTGGTTGGCAACATTAGGGCCAGAACTCATATTTCCCTGTCTTGATTCAGTGTTTATTTTGTGTGTGTTTATGTGTATTTTTCTTTTACACTGCCTTCCTCACCAGAAGTGGAATTTGTGTAATAAAGTTTCCCATTCAATTCATTTGCTTAATAAGATTAATGTCAATAAAAGCAAAATTGCTTTCTCCGATTTTTTTTATCATTTACAACTTCTGACATCATTTTATTGTTGTTAAAGTCCCTTTTGTGTTTACTACGTCAAAGAAGGAAGCCTGATACCAGCTTAATCATCATACTCCTCCTGCTGGAAAGAATAACTAACTACAGGCAGTGAGAAGGCATTCAGTCAAGACGTGGACAGGAAAGGTTGTGCTAGCTGGACGCTCAGGTGGCAGAGAGGTAGGTACTAGAGAGACTGGAAAGGTAACACTACATATAGAAGCTCTACTCTTCATCTCTGAAGCCAGAAATCTTTGCTGCTATCCTGTAGTATGTGTAAGGTATGTGATTCTGAAACAAAAAATATTAGTGGAATATTAGTGAAGATGAGAACTCTGTGTTGAAGACAGAGTTCACCTAGATATGCAAACAATGTTTTCCTCCTACAGATGAAGAAATGAGAGCAATTGTGCTGACTGCCACATTACAGCGAGTGATATCTGACAACACCTTTGTGGAAGTTCCCCTCTGAGTGAGGCTTCCTACTGTGCGTATTGTTAACAGACTACCCAGTTCCTTCTACTGGTTATTACACCAAGTCCATCTGCAACTATGTGGATTTTTTTCTTAATTTTCTGTGCAGATTGCGTTAGCTATTTTCAAGTCTCTTATAAAGAGAAAAAAAAAATCCTTAAGAATTCAAAGTGCACTAATTTCCATTATGTTGATAATTAGGGTGGTTTTTTTTTTAAATCAATAACTTTCTAGAAATGATTAAAGGCCTCCCCATATACAAATTTATCATCTTCAGTGCAACATAGCTATTAACAAGACTTAAAAATTGAGGGTTTTTTCCCCCCACTAGTTTACAACGTTGGAAGGCAAAGAGTAAATATTTTATTAAATTTTCCAATTACTTATTGACAACATTTCCTCCCTTCCCTCACAATACATGGCATTTCTTATAAAATAAATAAAATAATATCTATTTATTTCTAGTAATATGTCCCAGACTTCCTTAGCTCAACCCAAAGGCAAAAATATAGCCCCTTATTTTGTGTGGTTACGATGTAACTAGACTTTAAGAGGCAGGGTAAAAGGAACGCTTTAGAGCAGCAGATCTCATGTGCTAATATTATTGAGGATGTACTGTAAGCCAGACACTGTGCTAAACACTTCTTTTTACATTATTTTATTTCATCCTCACAACAACCCCACGACTTAGGTGCCACTATCACCCCCATTTCTTTAATGAGGAAACTGAGGCTTGGAGAGGGTGAGTAAAGGCCTGATATCGCGGAGGTGCTAAGTGCTGGGGGCTGGGCCAGCCCTGCAGCCTGTGCTTTTACCCACCCAGCTCCTTACTCCGTGCTTTCAGCAAGAACTTACTGCACTTGCCACATGTGATGAAAGGCTTGTGTCAGGCCCTTTAGGTGGCAGAAAGTCTTCACCCAGCTTTCAAAGGACCGAGATAGGAAATGGATAAAGCAGCACAATGGATAACAGACAGGGTTATGTTTAGTTTCCTGAATATTGATGCAATTACACACATTTCTCTCATATAAAAGGAAATATAGTTGAATGCAAACAGTAGCAGATGATGGTATTCAAGAGAAATCCTTGAATGTTCTCTAGTTTACAAAGAGAAAGGTCAACTATTTGCAAATTTTAGTATTTTATCTATTTTGATTATAAGTTACCCAGAATGTTTGAAAATTACAATACATCACAATGTCAAGATACTTGAAAACACCAAATTATCAAATTATGAACAATTCCTGAATTTTGATGTCAGGAGTCATAGGTTCTACTCTCTGTTCTACCAATAAGTTGTGAATGACCTTAACCTTATTTGTAATATGATGATGATAATGACAATAGCACTAAACTCATAGATGTGTTGATTAATAAGATAATCTATGCAAAATGCCTCAGACCTGGAAAGGACTCAGAGTTGGAGATTGTTAACAGTGCTGCAGCCCACTATGTAGACAAACGCAAACGGATGTGTGCATGTAACTAATCCCACTGGAGTTCCAAGTACCAGGGTTAAAAGTGATATGTGTGCTTGATTTGACTTCGATGATAATGAAGATGCTTTGGAGTTCTCACCCTGATTTGTCTCTTTCCCTCCCACCAGTTAGAGAGCATGGCACTAAAGAACTTGTGAATATTCAGTAGATTCAGTCTGCTGCAAAGAAAGAACATTTGCTTCCAAGTGACACTGTCAAGGAAAACCACTCCAACTATTAATTCTGAAGGAAAAGCAGCATAAAAATTGGAGAGATGGTGATTGCGACGTAATTTGTTTTTTGGAGCCAAAGAAGCTCCTACTAGAATTTTGAAGTCCACCATGGATCCATTTGTAATCCTTGGGCAAATTACTTATACTCTATTTCCTCAAGTATTAAATGAGGCTAACAATACTTATTTACTTTGCAGGATGATTGTAAGAAATAGAGATTTTTAAATAGGCCCAAAACAGTGCCTCAGACATAACAGTAACTAAATAAAATAGGCAGAAACTCTATATAATATATAAATAACTCTGATTTTGCCAATATTAATGACAATAGTTATAATGATATGATTTACAATTTCTGAAACAGTTTCCATAACTATGAAATGATCCTGATAAGCATTTATGAAACATTTTTATTAGACTTACACAGTATGAAAATTTCACTGACAGAGGGATTATAATCCACCTGATAGTAAAATAAGCTATCTTCTATATTCTTGGTTATAAGCCTTAAGAATATATCCGTGACTGGGAGAACTGGCTGCTAACAAGGAAAGTTTTTCGTTAAATCTACCCATCCCAACTGTTATTCAAACCCAAGTTATAGTCTTTCTGCCTTATTTGGTTTTTCTTAGAACACAGGAGTCTCCTATTTGCCATCTGACTTCCTGTTGCATCATTGTTCTTTCTTTAGCTAAGTGAGATGGTCTGTCTCCAAGTTTAATATAACGGAATGGACTGTGGCTATCAAGTAAGCACATTAAAAATATAGCCAAGGCCTTTGGGAATATCTGAGGCTGGTCATTAAATAACCATCCTGCAGCTCACAGTGCCCAGAAATAGCACTTTGTATCCTATTACCTGAAGGGATTAAAAGAAAATCATATATCAGAACACAGTTCTGAGTTACAAAGACAGAAGTTTTCTGCAGTTTTAAATGACCTAAAACTCCCTCAGACCAAACTGAAGGAGATCAAAGTTTTGGCTTAGCAACTTTGAATATCAGATGAAATGCCCCACCTGGGTTAGTCTGATTATTCTTCTTTAGCCTAATTGTTTCTCTCTATCACCTTGTGCCATTAATGGAGAAAATTAATCTTTGAAGTTTTAATGGATCAGCATTTTCAATTATTCATTCCAGCTGAGGAATTTTTTTAAGAAGAGCTCAGTGCTCTCAGTTACGATAAGCCTAGCAGCAGACACTGATATCCCACCTGAACTCTTACCCCCCAGAAAGGCGTCTCTTCCATAGACATTTTTCTGAGGATTTAAAAAATCCATCCTGTTTTTTCCTTTTTAAAAGTCCAAACTCATAATCAGCTTAAAGCATAAAAATTGTTTAATAAGCATTTTAACAATTTTTTTTCCTAAAGAGTATTTTCAGAAAAGAGAGGAGCAGCAACGGGGGAGGAATGTGGAAGAACAAATACTACAGTCTTTTTAGGACGGATTCTCTTATGAGCACTATCATCTAAAATAGGCTGTTAACACTCTGGTCCTAATTTATTACCAGGCTAGACCTTAGGAACATATCAACCTCTTCTAATCTAAAAACAAAACAAAAAACCCTTTTGTTCCCAGCGTCTCCTTCCCTGCTCCAGTGTGGCCCTTCTGTGTTTCATATTGAATAATGTCTTTTGCTAATTATCACCCACCTTGATGAGAAGCCAGGGAGGTGCTGTAACCCCTTGTCACTGTTTAAAAATCAGGCTCTCAAGGTTTAAGAAGAGTTTTGATGAAGACATAGCTTCTGATGACCCCAGAGAAGCTCTGCTGACTTTGGCAAGACTGGAGTGTTTTGTTTTTTTCCCCCCTAGAAACTTGATCGCTCAGTCTTCATTGTAAGGGATGTACATTTGCTAAATGAAGAAAGGGAGATTGCAGCTTCTTTTATGCTCTTCTTCAGTCATTCAAGATTTGTAATGCTTCTAAACAGTATCATGCTAAAATGAGATCACTCAAACACATGAACATTTTTTTCAAAAACCCTTATTTTGGTGAATAATTATACATGCAAGGTGTTTTATTACTGCTTCACCTATTTAGGAAAAAAGTCTCTGAAAACTGAGGTTTCATCAATTTCCCCTTAAAAAAGTCTCCTTTTTTGCAAACTTGCCCAGTTTCTTCCGGACTCCAAAAATGTGAACGTACTCTAGGTTATCATTCATGTGAGTTGGGAGCATGATGCCAAGGAATTCCAGAGATGGGGTGTCTTAATTTCAGGTCTGGGAAGAAATAAATTGCCAGAAATTTTTTCTTTCTGCCATGGTTTAGTTTTACACTTGAATTAATAATGTTTATAATGGCACTTCTCATTCAGTTCCAAATCAAATGTCACCAATCTACAGAGGCCTTCCCTAACCCTCCTCTCTAGAGTATTGCCATCCCATTGCTCTCTATTACATCACCCTGGTTCTTTTTTCCCAGGATTCATCACAATGTGTAAGTATTGTCATTGTTTACTGAACGCCTGAGCCCACTAGAGTGTAAATTCCTGAGAGCAGGTGACTTGTCACCATCTCCATTCCTGTCTCCCCAGAGCCTAGCATTGGATTGAATGAATGAGAAAATGAAATAATAGCTCCTGCTACTTGTTTTCAATCCTTTTGATCTGGGTCATTTTATTGGATGCTTCTCCTCTATTCCCGATCTCTTCTCAACCAAAATACAGCCAACATACTTCTTCTTCTTCTCCCAAGAATTTATCTATTTTTCCTGATGACCCAGTTAATAGATGTTCATTTTAGAAAATTTGACAGGAAAACCTAAGTCATATAAAAAGATAATTAAAATCACTAAGATTGACCTATCATTCTAGTTTGTCCAAGAAGAGAAGAAATTCCCAGGACATGGGAAAAAACAGAAAAGCAAGGATGAGTTGGTTACCCCACACCTCACCTCTCACTCAGTAGTCACTATTAATAATGTATGCTATTTTCACCCATTATACTGTATGCACAGTATAATTAATTGAAATTTCATTATGTAGCTAATTTAGAATTTCACTCTTTGCAATTAATTTTATATCATATGCATTTTCCCACATGACTAAAATTTTTTTCTTAACATCATTTTTAAAACTATTTACTATTGCACGCTAGACTTAAAAGGCAGTGTAATATAAGACCAAGACCAAAGACTCTGGAGCAGTGGTTCTCAACCTTCCTAATGCCGCGACCCTTTAATACAGTTCCTCATGTTGTGGTGACCCCCATTTCATGGTTACAAATTGAACATAATTAAAGCATAGTGATTCATCACAAAAACAATATGTAATTATATATGTGTTTTCCGATGGTCTTAGGAGACCCCTGTGAAAGGGTCGTTCGACCCCCAAAGGGATCGCGACCCACAGGTTGAGAACCACTGCTCTGGAGCCAGATTTCTTGGGTTCAAGTTCCAACTCTGCCCTGAGCATTTTACTTATCCTCTCTGTGCATTAGCTTCTTTATCTCTAATATACTAGTCGGGATGCAAAAAGGGCGTGCCTTGGAGAGTACATTCAAGTGAATATTGAATGGATTTATATTTGAGTGTTTTTAGCACTAATTGCCTCTATTTTTCTTGATAGATCATCAAGTAGTCTGATGGAATATTTCTACTCCATAAATGTCAGACCCTGCTTCCTCCCACTTCTGTCTTTCAGAGGACTGACTCACAAACAAACCTTTGTATTCCTAACCCCACCTTGCATCTGCTTCCCAGAGGGCCCAACCATACAGAAACTTTGCTAATTGATAGGAGCATAAAAGACATTTCATTAGTTTAGTTGCATTTCTTTGATTACAGATTTGAGTGAATATTTATCTTTATCAGGCTCTGACATTGCCTCTTTTGTGAACTTACTATTCATGTTCTTTGTCCATTTTTCCTCTTGGGATCTAAGCGTTTTTCTTGAGAAAAGATATTAGCCCTTTGTGTCATAATTGGTTTTTGCTGTACAGAAGTTCTACATTGTCATCTAGTCAAATGATTATAAATTACTTTATAATATTTATCTTTGCTCTAATGCCAAGAGAACACGTTCCCTTCCAGACATCAGTCTCTTATAGTTTGTATTTAGTCCATCTGGAATAAATTATGACACACAGTGTAAAGTGAAATCTAAATTGATCTTTTTTTCTGACTATCAAACCTTGTCCTTCAAGATCATTTAATGGACAATTTTACCCTTTTTGATTGATTTGTCATGCCTTCCAATATCATTTATTTTGATTTTATACATGCTGGTCCTTTTCCTATTACCTACATTTATTTGCCTCTTTTTAAATACATCACACTTGCTAAATTACTGCCGTTTTATGTTTTGATATCTGCTATGTTGAATATAAACGAACAAACCTTCTAGGCTTCTGTACTTGCTCCAGAGTGCAATTATGGCACTTCAGTGGCTGGACAGGGTCACTTTCTCTTTCTCCTACTGGCCCAACATTGGAAAATGTGCCATTGCTGAGGCCAGTGGAAATGATGGCAATAATACTGAAAATATTAGAAAGCCTCTGCATAAAGGGAAAAACTAATCTGTGAAGCAGAGATGTTTAAAAAATAATACCAGTGGGACGGGAATCCCCTCTTTAGCTTGTGTAGGAGCCTGTCAGCTTCATCCTGTTTCCCAGTGCAAAGCAATCTAAGAGCCTGAAGTCCAGAATGTGACCGGGACATCACAGGACCTACCTAAGAGAAGTGTGTTCCTATGGTGACATGAAGCAACGTTCAGAGGAACGTGTTTGCCCAACTGAGTAACCAGCAGTGTCTCCTCTTCCGTGGATGCAGGAGGTGGCCAGTAACTACAAACAGAAAGCAAACGGAAAGAGGGGATCATAAACAAGACCCGTGAGTCGCTTGTTGCCTCTACCACCATCTTTTCAACAATCCTGGCCAACTGAGTTCAGAGGAGGGAAGGAAATCACAGGGAAGCAGTGGGCAGTGGCAGGCCAGCCAGCAGCAGCTAGAGGATTTTCTCTCATCGTTGATGTTTCTATCTCTCTCTCCCTCTCCCTTCCTCTCTGAAATCAATAAATATGCATATATTTTAAAAATGGATATAACTTGAAAGGACTACAGAATTCCTTTGTAACAGCAATCACCTGATGGCTAGCTGCAATGGTGTGAATATGTTTTAATTGTCATGATTTCACCTAGGGTGTAATTATGCTTTTGTGTTACTGTAGGGATCTGCTGCAACCAGATTTCTCTTTACCTCCATGCAAGAGAGAAAAGACATTTTATCTTTCATTCTCTTCCTTTCCCTTTCCTTCCCTCCCCTTCCCGTCCTTTCCTTCTTTCTTTCCTTCCTTCCTTCCTTCCTTCCTTCCTTCCTTCCTTCCTTCCTTCCTTCCTTCCTTCCTTCCTTCCTTTGTCTTCCTAATGTTCTTGTGTCTTTCAAGTGGTTTTAAATAAGTGTGTACCTTTCAATTCACTCAGATATATACGTAGGAAAAGGACAAACAATTCTTTAATGAACAATAAAGCCAACAAGAGCAAGAATAAACATGTAACTGAGGTTTGTAAAGTTCAATAGACTCCATCTGAAGAGTCTGTGGGACGAAGGTTTTTCTTTAACCAGCAATCTTTTACCCTACATGAGGCAGCCACACTTGAAAAGACGAATGGGAAGCGTGTCCTCACCAGGAAGAAATGCTCACCTGCTCTGGTTGGCAATCTGCCAGCTCTCCCCGGCCTGTTAAGGGTTGGCAGGCTGTCCTGGGGGTGGGGCAGGAAGCCATTTCCTGAACCAGTCCATTCAGGGTAGCAGCTAAGCTCCACACTGGAGGAGGAGTTTTGCTCATCTTCTATGTAGATAGTGAAAAGTAATCTGCCTTTGAAAGACAGCTTGCAGGTGGCACATTTTCATAAGACTGGAAAACTAGTTCAAGTCCCAGAAATAAGGAGGCATCATTGCACTCTGACAGGATGGTAAAATGCAGAACAAAGAACAAATCCCCTAAAAACAACTACAATTACAAATCTTACTTAGAACAACGAAGGCATAGTGGGTGGTCCTCAGGAAAGGCATTGTTTTGAAAATGTAAATCATGGTATCCTAGAAGAGAGAAATTAGTGTGGCAATTAAAAGCAAGGTTCTCATGGTGGAACAGACCCAGATCCTAATCTGTGTTACGTTAGGGATCTGGGACAATGACTTCTTCATCTGTGAAGTGGAAATATTACTCTTTCCCACCTCACAGGCTTATTGTAGAAATTCAATGAGATTGGCAGGTGAAGTTCTTAGCAGAGAAGTTGGCATATTGTAAGCACTCAATAAATGGCAGCTGTCATCATTTTTATTATTTCTCAGCATCATCCTAGCAGGAGAAGGATCTAGATAAGTCTTCTAGTCCATCCCTTTATTTCTAATTTGGATCACATTTAAATACTTACAGAAAACAAAATGAGTCCCTCTCCTATTTTTAAGGGTAGTTAAGAAAAAGAAAGTATATGATTTCCCTGCAGAAACTCTTGTTCACTCATAAATGTTTTCTAGGGTTCCTGAAAACCTCTCATGTTGCAACTTCAGCCTGTTTTTTCTTGCTATCTTTACTGTGGATGGAGAACAGTTTACCACCCTATTGAGTGATCTTGTAGATGCTGTGCTTGAAGAAAATTATGACTTGGCCTTCCTCTTCCTTTCTCACACCTCTGGGTCCTACCCCCAAACACACAGCTGTTTACTCCAACACTTTCACTTCTCTGAAAGGAAATACAGGAGATAATAATCTTTCTACACTTGGGTTATAATTCACAGTATGAAAATCAGTAGTCTTCAACATTAGACAGTGATTCTCAGACCTGTTTTGTAATATATCAAGGAAATTCTCTGTACCAAGAAGAATAATGAGCAATTAAGTCAAGACAATGGATCATGTGAAGCCAAATCATGTGATCTGAAGAAAGATGAGGTAAAGATAAGGATCTGGCAGAGCAACTGCAGACAGTGTCAGATGAAGAGCTTGATTTGTTAGAGGGTCAATATGGTGAAACAATCACATACATTTATCTCCTCTGTCTCTTGAGGTGCCACTGAAATGACAGAAACAGACTATAAAAGGAATAATTTTTAATGCCCCCCCCCCAAAAAAAAAAAAAAACAGAGGAAGGGCTCCATTGGTGAACAATAGTTTAGACCGATTTCTGGAAGAAAGAGGGCTGACAGAGAAGTGCTTACTGGTGAAGCAGGAGGAAGAAGCCTCAATCTAAAGAAAGAGGAGAGGGTGTGTACATGCAGGTATTGGGGATGGGGCAGGGAACACAAATAAGGAGAAGAATAATCTGAAGAATACAAGAGGGGCATAGGACACAGATGTACCAGGTACAACAAATGGTGGCATTGAGTTATAGGGGTAAAAACAGAGGGATTAATTAAAGTGTGTTTTCAGAAAAGTTCACCTCTCCAACTCTCAAATTCTTTTGTAGTGTCTATCTTAAAGAAAATATAGAGTGTTCTTTTCTAAAGAAATTGAACACGATCAATACAAGAGATTCAACATCAATTAATAGGAGTTATAGGAAGGAAAAACAAAAAAATACAGAAATAAGGGCATTTTCAAATAAATAAGAAAATTTGCTAGAGAAAAAGAATGTAAGTCTGCATATTAAAGAAGCCCTCACCTGCCCAGCACAATGAATGAAAAAAGAACCATATCCAATTACCTAATTGTGAATACAAAGAATAAAGACAAGATCATAAAATTTTCCCTAAAATAAATCTGCTTATCTACAAAGGAGTGTTACTCAGAGTAGTGTTCAGCTTCTCAATGACAATGAGGGTTGCATGAAAATAGTGGAATAATATTTTTATAATTCTAGTGGAAAAGGATTTTGAACCTGGAATTCTGTACCCACCCAAACTGTCAACCAAGTGAGATGTAGATTAAACCCATTTTCAAATGTGCAAAAGCTGAGAAAATTTATATTCCACACCATTTCTTAGAAAATTTCTTGAGGGTGTGTTCCATTAAAACATGAGAATAAATCAATAAAGTGAAAGGAAGTCCCTCCCATAATGACTTGAGAGGAGTTCAAATCCTATATAATAAAAGGTTAATATGCAAATTGTCCCCTAAATAGGGAGTTCAACCAGGGGGTGAGGCCAGCCTGCCAGCTGCCCACGGACCCTCTTCCCAGCTGGCCCTGCCCCCAATCAGCCCCTCCACCACAATCGAGGGTGGGGCTGGCCCACCAACCACCCGCAGCCCCTCCTCCCAGCCAGCCCGGCCCAATCAGCCTCGATTAAGGTGCACCCATACATGAATTCATGCATCAGGCCTCTGATTGGATATAATGATGGAAGTCTTAACTGGGGGTAGGTGGGAAGGAGGCTCCAGGGAAAGGGTGCACTCAATAGCATATCTGATGTTATGTAGAATATGAAGCTAACGAGACTATTAAAAAGAAAAAGTGCAAGAAAAAGGGGACTTTTAGAAACATCACAGGGAGGAAAGCTATACAAGAAACATTTATTAATCATAGTATAATGTAGCAAATTAAGATTTTTACAAAATCAAAATAATAACATTTTGTTGCTTTTCAACTTTTGGCTCAACTTATAGGTAACATATGGAAGACTAAATTTTAGTTACATAATAGACTATAAGTGTTACAACTTTAACAATGTGAATGAAAAAGTATCGATGTTAGAAGTTAGGAAGGGGAAGGAATGGAGAAAAACTAAATGGAAGGATAGAGACCCTAGTGTTTTATCTGATAGGATGGGTGATCAACAACACCTATAGTTGATAAAATAAAAAATTAAGGTGTGGTAACATCTCTTAATGTTACTACTAGATAGAGAGTTCAAAACCACGGTTATAAGGTTACTCAAGAATCTTTTAGAAACCTCCAAAAAATGGAAAAGGACCAGTCAGAAATTAAGCACACACTGACTGAAATAAAGAATAATATACAGGGAAGCAGAAACACCCAGCCAGAAGAGCAAAAAGAAAAAAGAATCCAAAAATATGAAGATAGTGTAAGGAGCCTCTGGGACAACTTCAAGTGTACCAACATTCCCATTATGGGGGTGCGAGAAGAAGAGAGAGAGCAAGATATTGAAAACCTATTTGAAGGAATGACAGAAAACTTCCCTACCTGGTGAAAGAAATAGACTTACAAGTTCAGGAAGCACAGAGAACCCCAAACAAGAGAAACCCAAAGAGGACCACACCAAGACACATCATAATTAAAATGCCAAGGGCTAAAGACAAAGAGAAAATCTTAAAAGCAGCAAGGGAAAAGCAATTAGTTACTTATGAGGGAGTACCTGTAGGACTGTCAGCTGATTTCTCAACAGAAACTATGCATGTCAGAAGGGAGTGGCAAGAAATATTCAAAGTGATGAATATCAAGGACCTATAACCAAGATTACTCTACCCAGAAAACCTATCATTTAGAATTGAAGGTCAGATAAAGAGCTTCACAGATAAGAAAAGGCTAAAGGCATTCATCACCACCAAACCAGTATTATATGAAATGTTGAAGGGTATTCTTTAAGAAGAGGAAGAAGAAGAAAAAGATAAAAAATATGAACAACAAATTACCCCAAATACATTTTCTATCAATAATTGATTATAAAAATCAAAATAAATAAGAAATCTAATGATCACAATAAACTGGTGAATAAAATAGAATCAGAGGCATGGAAATGGGACAATTCTCAGAGGTAAGGAGGTGGGGGGCGGGAAGAGATTAAACAAAGATCTTATATGTATATATGCATTACCAATGGACACAGACAATAGGGTGGTGAAGGCCGGGGGCAGGACAGGAACCAGGTGGAGGAGGGCAATGGATGAGGGGGAAAAGGGACATCTGTAATAATCTCAACAATAAAGATTTTTTTTAAAGAATAAAAATATTAGCTAAATAATATACTGTAGTATGTATGTAATGTGTGATTTTTTAAAAGTATAGAATAATGAAGGAAATAAGAAGGAAGAAATAATTTCAAAATTAACCATGATTGGTTATAGCCACTCCAAATGGCTTAGAAACTATTATTCTAATCTGGTCACCAGGAGAAGATAAGATACTATCTGAAAAAGTGGCATGGAAAGGTTTTTGACGAAATCAAGACTTACTTTTTTAATGAAAGGAAAACTAGCTTAAAAGAACATGTCTTCAGATTTGGTTGTGTTCTTTTCCTTTTTGTTTGATTTGAGTTTGAAGTTTGGATTGGCTTAGATTAAATTTGACTAGACAAAAAAAAATACATTTGGGAAAATTAATATTTATCAAATATTATCTTCTTTCACATGGATATCTGTGCATATATACAATGCCAATAGATGAGGCAAGAACAATAGAATGGAGCCAGAAAACCCTGCCTTTCTGTAATATGAAGAGGCTACTTTTAAAATGCTGAGTTTGGGACCTGGAATGCAGAACATCTCAACGCGGCATCTGGATGCTTTCTGCTCCCAAGCCCATCACGTTATTTTCTCTGTCTTCATGTTAAGGCGGGTGCCATGTTCAGCAATGCCCGGACAAGACCTAGAGAGGACTATGATCGTAGTGGGACTTGGCTTATGTCTAGTTCTCAGGACTTAATGCTCATCATTATAACAGTGTGACAACAACACGCTGGCAGTTTTAAGGTGTCATTTATTCCTTCATATTCAAGATGTTAGAATATGTTATTCCTTTTCCAGAAAAGTTTTTTGAGGACAAAGTTTTCATAAATCAAAGTTATTATTGTTATAACTTGAAATAGAGTAAATATCCATCTACCCACAATGATTTAAGTCGGTAAAGATAGGATGTACAAGCCACCTAAGACTCCAGCTCTTGCCAGGAAGGTTGTTTTAAATATTCTTTTTGCTTAGTCTCTGTTTTCTTCAAAAACTGAAGCTCAGAGAGGTTAGGTAAACTGGTCAAGGTAACACAGTAATGAGTGGACAAATTAAAACTTCAGTTTTTCACTCTGAATTCATTGTGTTGTCTCGACATCTCCCAGTTGCTTGTATTATTTCAGCTCCTTCTCTGGGACTCCTTGAATTCACTCTAAGTAACATCTCCCTTGGCAAAAAATGTTAACAAAATATGCTCTCTTAACGGGCAAAAGAAGGATATTATTTTTGCATGTAACTTTAAAAGAGGGGGTTCATACAGTTATGTGAAAAGAACAAATGCTGTAATGGAAAATAAGTGCTTAAATCGTGTAATTGGACTGCTGGATAGGAACAGATATGGGACTTTCTCTTGAGTGATTTATTTTGGTCTTTTATTTAAAGCAGTCCTTATTTTTAGATTATTTTATTAAATAGCCAAATTAGAAGCTCAGCAAATTTCTCAGGGGGCAATTTTAACTTTCCAGATTTGGAAATGCCCTTGCATGTCCACTACCCTGTTTAAAAATGAAAACAACCCCTCTTCAGGACACTGATCCAAAGCAGATCATCCAGCAGCAGCCTCAGACCTCCAAATTTCTCAGAACCTATTCAACCATATGGGGGCGGGGGGGAGGGGGAGGGGGAGAGACACAAACCTGTGCATCATGTTGGATAGCTCCAATGTGCTCTCCCTGCTCTCTGCAGTTAGTTATTTTCTATTAATTAAAATTAGCCAGCTGCCTCAGAACCTATCAAGCAGAATATTCCTTCTCTACCTAGCCACTATTGGTATTCATCAATCATACTGTGAGGCTAACACAAATGGCTCAAAAGGAAAGGGCAAAGAGCCAATGGATTTAACAGTTCCTTGATAACCATGCACTTTGTGTGATAAAGTAAGAATTGACCTCACCCAGAAATCAGTGCTCAGATGGGACCCAAATTGGGCCAGAAGGAAAGGCAAAGAAGTGCCATCAAAAGGCCACATGGTTACTTCCTGGGAACCTGAATGTGAAAAGCCTTAGTAAGTGTTCACGGCCTCAGCTAGACCTCATAACTTCCCTGCAGTCCAAAGGCAAGAATGGGATATGGCCTCCCTTTGTGATGGTTCACAGTCATTTCACTTCCCATCCCCTTTTGAGATAAGAACATACAATATGTACATAGTTAGGATTCTCCTTACTTTCAGTAGGTGTGGGTATGGTTCAAGTGAACTAGTTCTTCCATCGAATGCAGAGGCTGAGAATATGCACTATTCTAAGCCAATCCATGTGTTCTATCTCTTGGTCACTTACTATCATTGGTTCAGGCCAATCAATACCTACAACCTTAAATTCTGGGGGCTCTCTAAGTTTTGTGGGGAGAATATTATCACTTCTGTTGGGCTAAGAGATCTAAGGGAGCCTGGAGCTGCCGGAGGACACAGAGCAGAGCCTGAGGATAGAGCCAGTGCAGTTGAGAGTAGAGCTTGGACAGAGATGGAGACAGAGAAAAGCTGAGTTCTGAGAGCACCATTTGAACCACAAATCCTTCCCTCCCTAAAGCCCCCCAGGCCCACCAAACCCCCTTCTTACTAAACCAACTTAAGTAGGATCCTTCATTACTGGCAACAGAAAGAGTCCAAGCTTATATACATTACATTTACACAGATGTCTTTGCGTGAACTATAACATAAAAATGTATTCATATTTCCAGCCATTTCTATTGGGAGATAATTTGCAGAATCTGTGGAAATAAACATTGTTAGCTGTATAACTAGGACAAATGGAAGCAATTATGTACTTTGTAAAATATGAAACTATGCAGCATTACTTTGTTGCACCAGAGCATTATTGCAATCGGAAGTCTTACACATGCACATCATTGATCACCATGGGAACCACGAGTGAATTCAACCAATCTGAGGTCAGCAGTGCCCAGGCTGTCACATGCAGAGAGTTGCTTATTTATGTAAGCAATCAGAATTCAATAATTAAACTGAGTAGCAGATGATGTTTCACTTTAGAAGCAACGTAAACCAATTTAGAAGTGAATTGCCAGTGATTAGGGACTGATAATAAAATAATAAGGTTATGCCAAAAAAAAAAAAAAAAAAGGTTTGAGTAGAAAAAGACCAGAACATTTGATTTGGGTCATGAAAAAAAAGCATAGTCTTCTACAGGCTTCATGTATATCTTTCTGGTTTGAGGTCCTGATTGCTTTGAAGACGCCGCTGATGGAAGGGAGAAGAAGGAACATTTATTTCGAAGTGTCTGCTATCAGTTCAGAAGCTTTCTGTAGCACAAGTACAATTTAAACTGGCTGAAAATAAGGGCATCTATTGACTCAGAACCAGAGGGACTAGAGAGCAAACTTCAGGGTCAGTTTGAGCCAAAGGTTTCTAATATCATCAGGGCCAATGCTTCCCATTTTTTGCAATTCCTTTGGCTGTGCCCACCTTCTTGTATTAGCTTCTTAGACTGGTGTTCCTTGTGGTAGCAAGGTGATTGGCAGCAGCTCTCCGGACTCAATGCTTTCTCTCCATTTGCATGCAGCGGGGAGTGGTTAGGAGGGGCTACCCTTCCTTCCCATCATAAAACCAATTCTTGGGCTTTACACCGCCTGGGCTTTCCCACCTCTGAAAAAATTACTGTGGCCAGAGAAGTCATGTACCCTACTAATTTCAGGCCTGAGCCAATAACATAGCCAGAGCTAGACTAATGACAACCCACCTCTAGAGCTACTGAAGGAGTTGATGCTACTCAGCCCCATGGTTTCTAACCCAGATAAGAGGGTGAAATGGATATTATAGAGGAACCAAGGTTTTTTATCATCAGGTTTTATTACCAGACTGAAGCTGACCAATAGGGTGAGCTAGCTGGGCAGTTGCCAAGGGAGCCTTCACTGGAAACGTATCTAGATGGAGAAAGTTGTTCAGGGCTATTCCATGTGAGAGTCACCGTGTTCCTTAAGCCTCCCATTCATAATTCAGACTAATATTTCCAAAGGGAAAAAATGGAAACTAGGAAGAGATGAAATCTCACAGCATATGCATCTATCATCATTGTTGCCTATTTTTGCCTTAAGTTTTCTCAAGATTACCCTAATATATCATAATGTGTTTTCTCCAAAAGTAATAAGCCTAGTGCATTAGGGTGTTTAGTCTTATTTTAGCACATCTAACTTCCATTCCAAAGACATTGATTTTCAGGCCGAGTTTGTCAGCATTATCATTTGGACCACAATTATTTGAGTGCCTCAATGGCATTTCTATTGGGTACTAAAGACATTTTAAATTATATCCGCAAATGTTAAAATAAAGGCAAAATAGTTACAGTTACGAAGTGTTTATAGCAGATCCTTTTGATGTCTATGGTCACATCCCCAAGCCCACTCCTGATCGCCAGTGACAATTGACAGTCTCACCTCAAACACCACCACCAGTCTTTCCATTTTCTATTTGAGATCCTTCATTGAAATCTGAACCCAGGTGGCCCAGAGGCAAGCAAAGCCAGGAAATGTAACAGGTGCTCAATAAATATTTTTTGAACACGTGGATGTTTGCGTATAATAGAATGCCATTAAACTGCTTTGTCAGTAGACAAACGATAGGGCTCTTGCTATGCTGTGCGGGGCACACACATCAGGAACCTAAATAACTTGGACATAACAATGGTGCCCAGAGCACTTTCCTTTGTGCAGTGATGCAAAGATTGTGTGTCAGCGCCATCCAGTACAATAGCCACCATCCACAGGTAGCTACTGAGCACTTGAAACATGCCCAGCGTGAATAAATAACTAAAATTTTAACTTAGTTTAAGTAATTTGAATTCAAAATTAAATAGCCACATGTGTCTAATAGCTACCATATTGGCCAGCACAGGACAGAAAATGTCAGGTGTTGCCACAAAGTTCTCATCCTCCTGCTACACCCAGTTGAAGAAGTATTTCTTTAGTAACAGTTGGTAGATGCACAAAATTATTAGCCACGTGGCTTAGGTCTGCCCCATGCCAGGCTCGGTTACAAGGCTTTTCTTGTATTTAACTCAAAGTAAAGACCCAACACAGACAGGTAGAATCAGAAGCCTGTGTGGTCACCCTGACTCGGTGAGCTTTTTATATTGGTTTGTGATGAGCTTTGAGCACAGGCTTTCATTGCTGGTTTTCTCTGTGTAGGCTTAGGTGGGAAACAATGTGATTTAGAAATGCATTTGTCCATTAAATCCAGCCCTTTCATTTGCATTTAAATTCGTTAAAGTGCTGCTTTAAGACAACCATTCATGTCTAGGAAAACATCTTCAAATCTTTTAATTTATTATTTGAAACAGCCCTTTTTCCTAAGAAGCAAAAGGAATATATGTTTTGGGTAGGTATATGACAGTATTCAGGTTGTAAAGACTGAACCTCTGGTTTCAAAGAAGCCTCTAAACTTGGCAAGCCCTGTTTCCCACCACTAATAATAAAAAATGCTTTGTGTGCGCACCTTGCTCCGTGTGGTTTAACAGATAGGTCACCGGCGGCATCCGGTGCTCTATCTCAGGGGCTCTATTCTCAGCTCTCTCACTGACTCAGTCTGTGACCTCAGAAACCTTGGGGTGGATTTAGACCCAGGGCTCCTGGGCGCACAATCAGAATGTTCACTCAAAACTCTGACAGCAGCGCCTTTCGCTCTGCTTTGGTGGAGCAGGCCTGGGTACAACCACATACCACCTTAACCAGACCTTTCTCCCTTTCATTCTCGTCCACATCCCTTCCTCTTCCCCACTCTACTTTTCCACAACGGTTGCTTAAAATTCCACTGGAACAACCAGTAATAGCAAGAATGACGATGGTATAATTTCAAGATCTTGGAGATACAAATTAATAAAATACAGGCAGCTAAGTCTTAAATACACAATCTCATGACTTAAAACTGCTTGAAGCCGATGAGCACATTGGTGACATTCTTCGAACCAGAGGATTCCACCTCTGCACAAAAGCAATTACCCCAAGGGGGACACTGATACTCCAGACCCCCGAACCATCAGTTTCACTGACCCCCCACCCCCGCCCCCCGCCCCAGCCCCGCCTCCAGCCCCCGACCCAGATTCCAACTTGCATCTATTACTCAAGGTTTCCCGCCTGGGCCATCTTCTGGATTAGATGTGCTCCAGGCTCTGAGTCCCCGGCTTGGTAGTTGTGGCGCTTTGAGGGTTCAGGAGTCTGCCATCCTTACCCAGTCCAAAAACCTTGGGGAAGAAGGCAATGTGATGCCTCAAGCCGATTTCCAAGGACACATTTTAAAATTTAGATGCTCTGACTATGGCTTTTACTCAGAGTGAATCGAGTTGCTACTGAAGGGTTTTGAGCAGAGAGGAATGACCAAGGACCCTGAACTTCTCAAGGCTCCTTCTGCTGCATATGGGCCTCCAAATATCCCTCAGTCCTGTATTCCCATTGCTGTGTTATGCCAATCTGGTGAGAAATCTTACTCCTGCTCTGCCTGCTGGCTCACTTCTCCCTCTCCACTTGTAACGACCTCTGTCCCTTCATCTCTACTTCCAGAGTCTTCCTTAGCCAGGTGGGCTGCTACCTGCTAAGTTTCTTCCTTCTTTTTTTAAAAAAAAAAATATATTTTATTTATTTTTTACAGAGAGGAAGGGAGAGGGATAGAAAGTTAGAAACATCGATCAGTTGCCTCCTGCACAGCCCCTACTGGGAATGTGCCCACAACCAAGGTACATGCCCTTGACTGGAATCGAACCTGGGACCCTTCAGTCCGCAGGTCAACACTTAGTCTATCCACTGAGGCAAACCAGTTAGGGCAAGTTTCTTCCTTCTTGCACCCTCAGCTGCAGCCAGCAGAGCCAGACTTGGCTGTCTCCCTATAAACATCAACAGGATGTTAATGGTTTATCTGAAAGCGGTAGTAATCTCTGTATGTATTTGACTTGATGTGGGATTTCCCCCTTTTCCTCAGAGATTCCCAGGCCAGAGTGACCCCAATCTGTGTGCGGTCCCTCTCTCACACTGGTACCTTGACCCAACTGAGCTTGCCACCCCTGTTTCTTACCTCTGCAGTCTCTGCTTTATAGACAGTTTCCATACTTTCTGTATGCGAATCACTGCTTTTTGGTTACCACTCAGGAAAAAAGTAGCTGAACTAATTTATTATTAATAAATTAACTCATTTTGATAAAATTATAGAAAACTGGGAAAATACAGACAGACTTAAGTGGGAATAATATTCCCAGACGTCTATATTCTTGCCAAATATAAATATACTAGTGGCCTGGTGCACAAAAATTCGTGCACATTAAAAGGGAATTAATTAAAGGAAATATTTTAATATGGCTATTTGCCCTTTTTCTATAACAAAAGTGTCAGAGATGAAAGAAAATTAGTAAAATGTATATGAAAATCTTCCTCCTGTCAGTCTGGGGCATGCCATGGGACCCAGAGTCAAATCCCCACCCACCTGTGTGCACCTCGAAATCGCTCGAGATCCAGACCCGGCTGGCCCCACCCCTGTCAAGCCCTGGTGGGCAAGGGGGCGCAGCCTCAGGTCCCCCGTCAAGCCCTGCCAAGTAGGGGGCACAGCCTCAGGTCCCCCGGCATACCCGCAGGTCCCCTGGCCCAGCGCCAGGGAGGGGGGCACAGCCTGAGGTCCCCCATCAAGCCCCACCAGCGGGGGGCACAGCCTCAGGTCCCCTGCCCTGGCCCAGAGGCACGCAGCCTTAGGCCCCTGCTGATAGCTTATTACAGCTTGTTATGGGAACCCCACTTCTGCTGTGGGCGCAGCCATCTTGTGACAGTGTGATGGAGTGAGGGTCAATTTGCAATCCTCTTTATTATATAGGATTTTTTAAAATTATATACATGTACAGCTTGTTTTACACAATTATGGCTATGTCTAACTACATTTGTATCCTGCTCTTTTCACTTCATATTCTGTAATAAGCATTTTCCCACCTTGTTAAATAAATATTAGTAGCTACATAGGAGTCTACTGTGTGATTATATCATTCAATCAATCTTCTACTTAAGCATTTTGATTGTTTCCAGGTTTTTTATATTATAAACATGTTAAAACAAATGATCTATACATGAATCTCTGACTATTTTGTTCTATTAAATCCAAGAAGGGGAATTACTGGGTCAAAGGGTAAAAGCATATTTAAGGCAAGCTGAGACTTTAAATAATGACTCGGAATCCCAACTGGAGTGGGAAGAGTCACAAAGGATGGCTCAGTCCCCTCAGGATCCCCTGACCATGGGCAGAAAGTGAAGTTGGGGCATACATTCTAGGAACCCCTTGGTGAATAAAGTGTTTAATCATTTAAGCTCATTTCCAAAGACCTGCACCTGCCAGAGCATATTAATCAATGTTGATGAAGTAGCTTCAGCTACCAGGGACAGCAGATGGGAACACACCTGGCCTCGCACTGTTGCTGGCTTTAACTTTTCTTTAAAATGAGCATGGGCACCAGGCAAAAATGTAATCACCTTCAACCACCACCCACCCCCCACTCCTCAGCCCAAACAGTGAGACTCCAATTGACCTTTGCTCTGATTCCTAATTAAATTCTGAGATTATACTAAATCTGAAGAGCTGCTATTCAACGGAAATGAGAAACCTGTAAAGCATGAATACTATATGGATCCAGGGATAGGTGGGAACAGAAAATTGCTCAGGTAGTTGCAACATCAGCAGAGCAAGGAGAGGAGGATTTCATATAGACACATCACAACAGAGACCCAGAGGAAGATTTTGTCCCTTGTATTTTGTATGACAAACATCTTCTGAGCAATTACTCTCTTACCACTACATATTGATCCTTAAAACACATATACCCATGATGTAAATCAAGCTATTCACCTCTTTTTTCAGATAAAGCAATGCAGTCAAACAGTTTATTTCATTTGTCTGAAATCATCCATTTGGGCTAGATTCATTTCCTTCAACTTATATTTAACTTGAGGCCCAGTGCACGAATTCGTGCACCAGTGGGGTCCCTCAGCCAGACCTGTGGGAATCAGGCCGATACCAGCTCTCCAACACCTCCCAAGGGGTCCTGGATCACGAGAGGGTGCAGGCTAGGCCGAGGGACCCCACTGGTGCATGATCGGGGCCAGGAAGGGACATGGGAGATTGGCCATCCAGGGAGGGACTGCGGGAGGGCTCCAGGGCATGTCTGGCCCATCTCGTTTAGTCCCTATTAGCTGGACCCCAGCAACAAGCTCACTTACTGGTTGGAGGGTCTGCGCCCTGGTGGCCAGTGCATGTCATAGCAACTGGTTGACCAGTCAACTGCCCCCAGTGGTCAGTGCACGTCATAGCAAGCAATTGAGCAGCTTTAGCATATCATTAGCATATTACACTTTGATTGGTTGAAAGGACGACTGGATGACCAGACACTTAGCATATTTGGCTTTTATTATATAGGACTATAGGCCCGGTGCACAAAAATTTGTGCACTCGGGGGGGAGGGGGATCCCTCAGCCCGGCCTATGCCCTCTCACAGTCTGGGACCCCTCGGGAGATAACAACCTGCTGGCTTAGGCCTGCTCCCGGGTAGCAGAGGTCAGGCCCAATCCCTAGGTGCAGCCCCTGGTCGGGCTCAGAGCAGGGCCAATTGGGGAGTGGGGGCGCCGCCCCCTGTCATGCACAGAGCAGGGCGGATCGGGAGGTTGTGATGCCACCCTCAGTCATGCTCAGGGTAGGGCCGATTGGGGGGTTGGGGCACCGCCCCCTGTCACACTCAAGGCAGGGTCGATGGGGAGGTTGCGGCGCCACCCCCTGTCACGCACAGAGCAGGGCCAATCAGGGGGTTGGGGCACTGCCCCCTGTCACTCACAGAGCAGGGCCCATCAGGGGGGGTTAGGGCTCTGTACCCTGTCACGCACAGAGCAGGGCCGATATGGGGGGTTGGGGAGCTCCCCCCTATCAGGCACAGAGCAGGGCTGATCAGGGGGTTGGGGCGCCTTCCCCTGTCACGAACAGAGCAGGGTGGATAGGGAGGTTGTGGCCCCGCCCCCTGTCACACACACAGCCGCAGGGCCATCAGGGGGTTTGGGCACTGCCCCCTGTCACGCTGATCCCGGTGCCAGGAGGCCTCTTGGCTCCGCTGATCCCGGTGTTGGGAGGCATATTACCCTTTTACTATATAGGGTAGAGGCCTGGTGCACTGGTGGGTGCTGGCTGGTTTGCTTTGAAGAGTGTCCTGGATCAGGGTGGGGGTCCCCACTGGGGTGCCTGGCCAGCCTGGGTGAGGGGATGATGGCTGTTTGCAGCTGGTTACACACCCTTCAGGGTGGGGGTCCCCACTGGGGTGCCTGGCCACTCTGGGTGAAGGGCTGAGGGCTGTTTTCAGGCTGGGGGTGACTGAAGCTCCCAACCGCTTTTTTTCTTTTTTCTTTTTTTATTCTGGGCCAGCTTTAGCTTTGAAGCTTGGCTCCAGCTCTTAGGCCTCCGCTGCTGAAAGTAGGTTTCTGGCCTTTGCTTACAATGTTGCAATCCTGCTGGCTGAAGCCCGGGGACTAAAGCAGGTTTCTGGGGTTTTGTTTAGCTTCTATATTTGTTACATAGTTGCTTAGAGTTGCAGCTCAGAGGCCTGCAGCTGCAGGCAGGGACGTTGGAGTCCTCCGTCACTGAAGCAAGCAAGCCTCATGCTAGTTTCAAGCTGCCTGACTGCTGGCCGCCATCTTGGCTGGCAGTTAATTTGCATATTGCCCTGATTAGCCAATGGGAAGGGTAGCGGTTGTACGCCAATTACCATGTTTCTCTTTTATTAGATAGGATGGCTCCTGTGAGCCAGGTATTGTGTCGTAGGGAGATTTCACAAAGCTGGTTAAGATGGGGTCTCTGACCTTGATGAAGGCAACATCTAGTCATGGAAGCAAAAATTCTGATGTGTCCAAGCATACTTAGGGAGCAACATATTGAAAAGGAAGTAACCTAAACAAAGCCTTGATGTCAACACGTATGAATAGGTAAAAACTACAAATGCACAAGGAATCTGATAAGTAAAAAAAAAAAAGATATGTAAATGTGGATGTAATGAACAAATTCATTCTTACTATTAAACCTTAGAGATCAGACACATTTACAGGCAAATCAATGACTGTAAGGATGAATGACTACTCTCTGGATCCTTTTCCAATGCAATAATTACTCTTCATAAAAGCTCACAGTAAATATCAATTTCCATGTGATTAAAATCAGTGCCTTTATTCACATAATAGGATAAAACCACATCATACAAGATGCTGGTCCAAGAAGGACAGATTGAAATGGGTAGATTGGTTTACAACCACAGATGCCTTAAGGAAATAGTCCATGCTAGTTAATTCAGTGGTGGACTCCAGAGTGTGGGGGATCTAGAAACCTTTTTTTTCTCCTCCCTTTTCTCTTCCTCGTGCTACTTGTGTCCTCCCCATTTGCTATTTCCTCCTTTCACCTGGGGCTTGTAGAGAGGCAGAAAGGTGAGGTCAAACATCAGTGTTGCTACTCCACAGCAGTTCTAATGAAAGGTTTGATAAAAGATAATACTGAGGTATACACAATAGTATAAATAATGTTTTAAAATTTCCAGGGACCTTTAATTATTTTTGATATTTCCAAGTCTTACAAATGGAAAATTAACTATTGTTATTACTAAATATGAATAAACGTGAGTTTTCCAAATATTAAAAATGTCCATTGACTATTCAAATGTAAGCTGCTTGTGTTATAGTTTTAGAGCAGCGGTTCTCAACCTGTGGGTTGCGACCCCTTTGGGGGTCGAACGACCCTTTCACAGGGGTCACCTAAGACCATCGGAAAACACATCTATAATTACATATTGTTTTGTGATTAATCACTATGCTTTAATTATGTTCAATTTGTAACAATGAAATTGGGGGTCACCACAACATGAGGAACTGTATTAAAGGGTTGCAGCATTAGGAAGGTTGAGAACCACTGTTTTAGAGGGACCCAGAGCCCATGATTAGCTTTAGGAAATTGAATGAATGTCACTGTCATGGAACATTTTCATGCAATAATGGTCTCACTGCTGCTGGATGACTGCTGGCGCAAATCCACTGATGAGAAATAAATGGGCAAGGAAAATAGTGTGTGTTGCCAGAGCTAGAAACACTGACCCTTTCTAGGCACTCAATCATTCTGACTTTGTTTCTATTATCAGGAAGTGAGTGACGAAGAATGAATCATGTTAGGTCAATAGATGCTGGTGGGATCCATAGGCGCTTTTGCATCATACACTTACTTGATGGCTGCTGTCAAGCAGGCTGCCTTGTACAGCAGTACCCCAGCAGAGCAGGAGCGCAGCCAGTGAGAAGGCAGTCTGCTCTGGCTGGATCATCTGTTCTACATTATAGATCAATTTTTATTCATCTTCATTTCTGATGCTCTCTCTGGTTGAAGAAACAGACTCAGCAACTTGGGATCAAATCGCCCTCTGAATCAGCTGTCACAATACTGGCATGAGAGTTTCATCTATAATCTGACACTTTCACTTCTTCAAGGGAATGGTTCTTATTGTTATGGATCAAAGAGTGAGTTACTGTTTCTCACTCATTGATTGCTAGGACTTGACGCTTTATGACTCAAGTGTTCATCTCTATCCCCTGGAGCCATTCACTTCATGCTAGTTGGAGGTCCCTCTAAGAAAATGAAATTCCTGCCTCAGCATTATCTATTAAAGTAAAACCTAGAGTGTGTTCTTCCAGTTTCCACTTCCACACTGTAATCTTAGTAAAAAGGAAGGGAATACATTTCCTTTCCTCTACATGGTTGACCTCTGACTTCATAATAAACCTACAACACTATCATATAATTCAGGTTATCTCAAGCACACAAAGAAAAAAGCACTCCCCAAATCTTTGGGGTTGAGGAGAAATAAATTTTCAAAAGAAGTACTTATAGCAAACTGTTATGTTTAACTCACTCACCAGCTATTCCCATCATCTTTGTCCCTTTGCTCATTTTAATATGGAAATCTGATCATTGCAGTCCCTTGCTTGAGACTCTTCATAAATTCCCATTGTACACAAGATGAAATTTAAATTCCTGATCCTGGTATACAAAGCCCTCATGATCTGGCTCCTGCTTGCCTATCTGGTCTTATCACCAATCATTCTTTCTGTCCCATCTCTCCCAACACACACATACAGGAACACAGAGCATTCTTGAAATTTTGAATTACATGTAGTTCTTTTTTAAAAATTTTTTATTGATTTTTTACAGAGAGGAAGGGAAAGGGATAGAGAGTTAGAAATATCAATGAGAGAGAAACATTGATCAGCTGTCTCCTGCACACCCCCTACTGGGGATGTGCCCGCAACCAAAGTACATGCCCTTGACCAGAATCAAACCTGGGACCCTTCAGTCCGCAGGCCAATGCTCTATCCACTGAGCCAAACCAATTAGAACATGTAGTTCTTAAACATACATGTCTCACTTCTGTTTTGGTATCTGCTCGTCTGCCATTCCCTCTGTTAGTATTCTAGAACTTTTCCTTCCCCATTATGTCCAATGGGTAAATTAATATTTATCCTAGCCCAATCTCTTCTATGAAGCTTACTCCAGTTTCTCCATATTACCCATCCATGACTAATTTCATACAAGACTAAGTTCTTTGAAGGTGGGGACTACATTTAATTCATCTTTATAGCCCTGTTGCTTAGCAGTATCTGGCATGATAGGCCCTCTATGTTCAAATAAATGAATGAATGCAAATCATAAATTAATGTATCAGATATAAAGATTGAAATATTTTTTAAAATATGTTTTTAGGGAGAGGAAAATATAGAAACATCAATGATGATAGATAATGATAAGGATAATCGGGTCATGTTGATAGTTGGATGAAAAAGAAAAAAATGAGTGGCAAGATAACTGAGTGGATACTCGTAATCTTTAATGAGCTAAGAAATGAACAAAAGAAGCAGATTTAAGAGGAAAATATTGAGTTCCATCTTGGATACATGAATTTGAGGGCCTCAATATCCAGTTGGAAAAGGCAGGTGTACATATGGATGTGGAGCTCAGGAGACAGAGGTAGCTGCTTTACGTATTTGGGCATCATCAGACTACAAATCACTTTGAAAGCCTTGGGTACAATTGAGAGCCTACTAGAGAGAGCAGAGGTCTGAGGAGCAACCTGTAGCACACAGACTTCCAGCTATTATGCAAACATATACTCTAAGGTAGTGATCTCCAAATTATGTTTTGTAGAACATTAGTTCTACAAGACACTCCTAAAAAAATTGTTCTGTGGCAAAATGTTGAGAAAAATATTGACCACTAGCGATTATAATAGTAAACAATAACATATCAACATTAAGACTCTGAGAAGTCTGAGAGTGAAGAAACCTCTAGCATTTTCATTATATTTGGCTATAGACACCTTTCTTCTCCCTCAATAATCATTGTTACTATCTTAAGAAACACACCCAAGGAACGCATTTTGAGAAGGGTTTTTCTATGGTAATCTAATCCTTCAATAGAATAAAAGGTCAAATAGAATTATATCAAAGGTAAGGTTTTTAGGGTAGATTTATGAAGAAATTAGTCATTTCTGTCAAATAGATATATTTTCTATAGCTAGGTTCTTCTATGTAAGTTTACGCATATGTTGGGGCATATGCTTTAATGCTTTTAGAATTTGAAGTGCTCAAGTCAAAATAAATACCAAATTTTCCATGAGTATCTTACTCTCAAAGCTAAAGAACTATTATAAGTTCATAATAAGGAAGAATTCTTGTTTAAATTTGAATATGGGATCTCTGATGGCTAATAAGTTATCTTATGAAAACAAAGTTTGAAGGACAAAAATAATTTTTCAAGGCATCCATTAAAATTGAGAAGAGGCACAAAATTGGTGGGGGTTTTTCTTATAAACTGCTTATTCAGTTGAGAAGTGTGCAAGCTACTATAATTTACTTCACTTATGGTACTTTCAGTATGTTCAGAAAATGAGTTGGGTAATAACCCACCTTATAAGAGGCTGCAGATGGCATAATAATTTCCCTTGCTTAGCAACTAATATGTTATCCACTATAAGCACTGTCTAGATTTCCATACTAATGTGCAGTGTTAGAACATTTAACAATAGGAAGCCCCAACTCCTGCAGTCATGGGTCTGGGTATGAGTCAGATGTTACATAACAGCCAGCTGTATCTAAACAAAGGAGTTCAGATTTAAATTCTAAGTTTTCTTTGGTTTTTAAGGTTGAAATGCCAGTTTTAAAAACCTGAATTATGATTGGATGTTAACTAGGCTTGTGGTGCTCATTTCACAATATATACAATTATAGAATCATTATGTTGTACACCTGTATGTCAATTATGCCTCAATTAAAAAAAAAACAACCTGAATCATGCCATCACTTTGTATTTACGTCATATATTCCACAGAAGATGTTGAGTAAATTGGATCTTACTTTTCCCCCAAGAAACTCCTACATGATAGGTGAGGAGTTAGGGGAGGAAGGAAAAGCAATGGCTAAAGTAGCTGTTTCTTGGATTCACTAGCTGATTGATCTTGAGCAAATACTTAACTGCACCAAGTCTCTATTTCTACATTAGTAAATTATTAATCATATCAGTCTTACCACCTCACAGGGTTGTTGTGAAGACCAAAGCCAAACAACAGCCTTCACTAGAATGTAAGCTTCATAAAGGCACACATTTTTGTCTTTTTGGTTCATTTTTTGGCTTAATGCCTAGAATTGTATCTGGCATATACAATCATTCAGTGAATACTATGAAATGTTTTGAATGTTAAAGACATGTAATGTATTATATGTAAGGTTTCATTATTATTCACTAAACTACAGAAGGCAGAAAAGGCAAAAAGAGGGGAAGTGATCAGCTTAAATTATTTCATAAGTCAGAATGGAGTTAAGACTGGATTTTGAAGTCTAGACATTTTATCTATTTGATTATTCAACAAATTTTTTAGTGTACATACTATACACCAGACATGGTACTAGGAACTAGATATATAGTGGTAAAAATGTATATGATACATAATAGTAAGATATGGGACATAGCTGTATGTTAAACCAATGAACACACAAAGTTTAATAAGTGCTATAAATGAAGAACAGCATCTGATGAGAGGAAAACAGGAAGTGAAGGTGCCGTAATTTACATCTAGGTCAAGCGTCTAAAATTTATCAACAAAAACAGTTCACTCTTTTGACAAGACATGTATTTTTAGAGAATGCTCATTCATTTTTATACATATCACTGCTATCATCCAATCAGGAGAAAGTTACCAATATCATTTAGAACGAACCATCCAAGACAGATCTATTAAAATAAAAATTTGGAAAAACAATGACATTATTCACTCACCCCTGCATTTTTGTTCTGATAACTATAAGCTCAATGATGTTTGTTGATCTTGATATTAAAAACTTGGCTATAAATCTTAAAAATTGTTTTCAAAATTACATACTTTCATTAAACCAAACTCACACCATGCCCTACTTTTAGTAGGCACTCAAAGGATTTTGTTGTATTGAATTTTATTCTTTTAGAATGGTGAGAGTTATCACTGGGATAGCCAAACTTCAGTTTCCCATGGGAACACATATTTGTTAAATGATTAGCTTTCTCATTAAAAAAAATATTTTTTCCAAACTAAAGACATGTAATGAAGGCTCTGACTTATTATTCCTTTGAATTCTCAATGAAGCCATTGAGATTGCTTGACAAGTCCACCTGCTTTTAATGGTTAATTTAGGCTTTTAATCTATGTGAAATTACTGTCTAACTTTCAGGCAATGCTGGGAGAAGAGCAATAGTTGAAATTAATCCTTTCTTTTTAAATGGACATAAAGAAAGAGAACATTGTATTCTGTATTAAAGAGCAACTGTTGGTAGATATGCTCTCTTAGCCTGACATGGTTGACAGCTAAAATTTTAAGGTCAGATATTTCCAATTATCAGTAGCTTTTTGAAACTTTAAAAAATAATAAAAGCAGAAGCATTTTAAGAGGAAAAAATAATCAAACCTTTGTGAAAAAAACTATGGATTTTTATGACAAGACTAGTGGAAGTAGAAAAATGGATTTAAATATCCATTAGGAAAAGTGTGATAGATTTCTTTAAATCTCTTTTAAGGGGTAAGTTTTCAAAAATCTTCCTATTCAATACAATAATTTGTTACTCTAAAAACCTGAAATTTATAGTTTTAAATAACTCTTCCCCAGGATTAGTTTCTTTTAGAATCAACTCTATTGAGGTATAATGTATATAAAATAAAATACACCATTTTAAGCATACGGTCACTTCTTCTATAACTCAGCATAAGTATTCCTAAAAATTTTAGTGCTATACAAATTCCCACAATAAAAAACAAAGGAGCCAGGGGGAAAGGGGGAAAAATGGGGTAAGGAGAACAATAATCAAAGACTATGTCATTGATACACTAAACAAACAAACAAACAAATAAAAACAACCTAATAAAAAGATAACACACTTGAACAACTTTAAACCAACAGACATTTATAAAACACTTTACCCAATACGAGTAGGACATACATTCTTCTCAAGTGCACACAGAACATTCAATAGGATAGACTATATCCCAGGCCATAAAACAAAACAATAAATTTAAGAGGATTGAAATCATGCAAAGGATGTTCTACAACTATGAGATTGAGTAAAATTATAAATTAATAACAAGTAAATTTGAAAAATTAATGAAGATATGGAAATTAACACACTACTAAATAACCAATGGATCAAAGAAGAAATCGCAAAGGAAATTGGAAAATAATTTGAGATGATGAAATATAACATATCAAAACTCATGGGATTTAACTAAATCAGCACTTAAAGGAACATTGATAGCTTTAAATGCTTATATTAAAAGAGAAAATGATATCAAATCAATAACCTAGACTTCCACCTGAAGACATTAGAAAAAGCAAGGGGAAGGATGGACATAATAGAATAGGGTGGTAATAAATCAAATAAAAAATAGAAAAATAATGGAAACAACTAATAAAACCAAAACTTAATTCTTTGAAAAGATCAATAAAATTCAAACTTTAGTCTATTCAAGCAAAGAAAAGAGCCAAATAACTAAAACCAGGAATGAAAAAGAAGATATTACTATTAACCATGCAGAAAAGTATAGTAAGAACAGATTAGTGATTGCCAGAGGTGCGGATGGGGAGTGAGGAGTGGGGGAAATGCGTGAGGTGGTCAAAGGATAAAAACTTCCAGTTATGCCAAACCGGTTTGGCTCAGTGGCTAGAGCGTCGGCCTGCGGACTGAAAGGTTCCAGGTTCGATTCCCGTCAAGGGCATGTACCTGGGTTGTGGGCACATCCCCAGTAGATGTTCAGGAGGCAGCTGATTGATATTTCTCTCTCATCAATGTTTCTAACTCTCTATCTCTCTCCCTTCCTCTCTGTAAAAAATCAATAAAATATATTTTTTTAAAAACTTCCAGTTATGAAATGAGTATGTCCAGGGCATGGAATGTACAGCATAGTGGCTATAGTTAAGAATACTGTATTAGCCCTAGCCGGTTTGGCTTAGTGGATAGAGTGTTGGCCTGCAGACTGAAGGGTCCCGGGTTTGATTCCAGCCAAGGGCACATGCCTGGGTTGTAGGCTCGATCCCTGGTCGGGGGAGTGCAGGAGGCAGCCAATGATTCGCTCTCATCATTGATGTTTCTATCTCTCTCTCCCTCTTCCTTCCTCTCTGAAATCAATAAAGAAATATGGTTTTTTTTAAAAAAAGAATACTGTATTGTATATTTGAAAGTTGCTATGAGAGTAGATCTTAAAAGTTCTCATCATAAGAAAAAAAATTGTAACTATGTGTGGTGATGGATGTTCACTAAATTTATTTAGTGTTATTACATTTTCTTTTAAAAGGTAATTTTTTAATAGAAATGATAAAATGAGAAAAACATCTTTTGTATTTTCCACATAGTTCTAGCATTCTTCATCATTTGTACAGAACTGATTTTATATCTGGCATTGTTTACTTTCCCTACAACTTCCTTTAATATTTCTTGTAATTCATGTCTGCTGGAAAAAATTGTTTGCACTTTTGTAAAAGAAAGTGTTTATTATGCTTTTATTATTGAAGGGTATTTTCACTTAGAATCCTAAGTTAACTTTTTAAAAAACATGCTAAAGTTATTATTCCATTCCTTTTGGCTTGCATGATTGCTGACAAGAAATCTGTAGTAATTCTTGGTACCCCTGGTGTGTTTTTTTTTCTCTGACTTCTCTTAGAGTTTCATTTTATCACTGGTTCTCACCAACTTCAATATGATATGCCTATCAATAGGGACTGTAACACATATCTGCTAATATACACCATGGTATGTTTATATTATGGAGTACTACAAAGCATTCCTTAAAATGCAGTTTTGGAATGATCCTATATAATAAAGAGGTAATATGCAAATTGACCATCACTCCAACACACAAGATGGCCACTCCCATGTGGACCCATGATGGCCGGCAGGGGAGGGCAGTTGTGGGCAATCAGGCCAGCAGAGGAGGGCAGTTGGGAGGGACCAGGCTTGCAAGGGAGGGCAGTTGAGAGCGATCAGGCCTGCAGAGAAGGGCAGTTGGGGGCAACCAGGCCTGCAGGGGAGGGCAGTTGGGAGGGACAAGGCCTGAAGGGGAGGGCAGTTGGAGGTGACCAGGCCTGCAGCAGAGGGATGTTGGGGGTGACCGGGCAGGCAGAGGAGGGCAGTTAGGGGTGACCAGGCCTGCAGGGGAGGGCAGTTGGGGATGACCAGGCCTGCAGGGGAGGACAGTTAGGGGTGACCAGGCCGGAAGGGGAGGGCAGTTAGAGGCAATCGGGCCGGTAGGGGAGCAGTTAGGCATTGATCAGGCTGTCAGGGTAGTGGTTAGGGGGTGATCAGGCTGGCAGGCAGAAGTGGTTAGGGGCAATAGGCAGGCAGGCAAGTGGTTGAGAGCCAGCAGTCCTGGATTGTGAGAGGGATCCCAGATTGGAGAGGGTGCAGGCTAGGCTGAGGGACACACACCCCCAGTGTGTGAATTTCATGCACCAGGCCTCTAGTACTCTATATAATGTTGAGTAAAAAAAATTAATTGCATCCCCATCAGCAGTTTACTAGGGTTCCTTTTTCTCCACAGCCTTGCCAGAGGCAGCAATTCTGGTACAGCCACTATGGAAATCAGTGTGGAGTTTCCTCGAAAAAATTTAAAATGGCCTTACCAGTTTGGCTCACTCACATGGGGAATCAAATGAACAACATAGATCCAGAAACATAGAAGCAGGGAACAGACTGTCAAATCTCAAAGGGGAGGCCTGGGTGGGTGGGTGGGAAGAGATCAACCAAATAACTTGTATACATATATGCATAACCCATGGACATAGACAATAGTGTGGTGAAGGCCGGGGGTGGGGGCAGAGGGCCATGAGCAGGGAGGTAGGGGCCAGGGGGTGGAGGTGGGCTAGAAAGGGTCAATTGGGGGGGGGCATATGTAATACTTTCAACAATAAAGATTTTTTAAAGGTTAAATTTAAAAATTTAAATTACAAAATGATGTATATGGTATAATACTACTATTTTTAAATAAGGAAAACCTCCATATGCCAAAAGGCAATAAACTGTGTAGATCTAGGGACATAATTTGTGTAAGTATAGAAGATCCACACGAAGCCACAGGGAGGCTGGGTGGGGAAATCACACACATTTTTCTCTGATTAATCTTTTACCATGGAATCTGTTCATGTGTGTATGTTTAATAAAACGAAATTGACATTTCTCTCCTCAAAAAAAGGCAACATTTCTTTTACATTCAAATATTTTCTATTCTTTAAATGTAAAAACACTTTTAGAGTAACAAAGTTAATATCGTTATTGATTTCATAGACATCCTAGGAGACATTGAATACATAGTCAATGAATGAATGGGCCTTCGAGATTTGTGGAGCCTCCTGCCACTGTCACTAATTCTTCCTAAATATTCATCAGAGGTAGTGGCCTGGTATAGCAGGTATTTATTGGTTTTGCCAGCCCAGCACCCAGTAACCCTTTCTTTTGGTAAAGGTACTTCAATACCCCCCTGGAGTTTTTTCTACCCTACCGCATGTACTTGTGGTGAGATTATCAATTCTGCCTTCTCCTGACCAAGGAGTGGACATGTAAACTAAACTAGGCCAAGCAGACTCTCTCCCCTTAGAACCTTGAGTGGAGGGACACGCGGTCAGAAAACAGCTGATTCGCCTTGACAGCATCTCTCTGGGGACACTGTCAATTGATTCCTATTTAGATTCCTTGGGCTGAGCTGCTTCCAATTCTGTGAATTACCCCATGTCCTTACAATACGTTCCTCTCTGGTTTAGTCAGTCATTTCTGTTGATTTAACTGAAGATCACAAACTGACAGAGCTGCATGTAAATACATAAAATAAAAAGGTCACCACTCGCTTGCAAGAGTCCACAGCATTTTGTTAAACTTTGCGCCAGAATTTGCTTCTCTATTGTGTACATTAGTCCCAGCTCTACTTCTGGAAGCTCATAGTATAAATGTACTCCACCTTCCAAACGGCTCACATTTAAAAACTACTTTCATTTATCCCTAAATACTTTCTCAGCAAAATTACTCATTTTCTTAATTAAAACATGTATAATTACCAGACACTCACTAGAATGCCTACAATACAAAGGACAGACAATTCCAAGTGTTGACAAGGATGTGGAGAAAGTGAAACTCTTATGCACACTGCTGGAGAGAATGCAAAATGATGCAGCCACTTCTGCAAACAGTTTATATAGTTTACATATTGATATAATTTAATATTTTAAAATGGATTACAAAGAATTGCCTACTGTAATGTTATCCTAGGCAATAATACCCATGAAATCATGATCCTATACACATTAGAGACATACTTAACTATTAATTTAAAATGTGGATCACTTACTATTAATTTCTCATACCACTAATGGTATCCATATTGCCCTTTGGGAAACAATAGGTTATTTTATTTAACTTAAATATTTGTATAAATTAATTTTCTTTAAAGCAGTTACCAACTTAGAAAAGAAGGATATAAAGTTTATCTAGCACATATTGAAATACAGAAAGAATTAGGTATTTCATTTAGCAAATATTTGGAAAGGACTTGGGTTGGCTTTTTTCAATTGAAAGTGACTAAAGAGCTGGAGATATGAGCAATCTCCAGAGCCAAGACGTGTTCTTTCCAACAGTGCACCCAACATGATCTCAGCCCCTAATGTAGGGCAAGACCTCCACATAGGAAGAAGAGAAAAAGGAAGTATTAAAAAAAGTCATTATATAAAGAATTGTGAGGTCATTTTCTTTGGATTCTTCATTGTTCTTCCTTTCTTTACTTACCAAATTTATTTAATGTGCATCTATTTTTAAAAATAAAATACAGTAAAAATTTCATTATTTTGGATACCTTCAGATGAAAATTTGATATTTTTAATTATAATCATAGTTAAATTTCTAATCTTATTTCCAATATTCTATTTTGACTCACAAGTAAAAATTTAAGTGGAAATACCAATTTCTTTTTTTTAAGTACTGACACTCATACCACCTTTTACGGCTACTAGTAATTATATCACTATGTTCTTTAAGTTCTCAAAACACTAAAAACATATTATTTTTCATTGTTACACAAAAATATATAAACCAAAAGAACTAAATGCTCTCAAAGGCCAGAATAGAATACAAAACAGTAAGTTCTGTAAAATGAACCTAAAATCTTCTTATAATTATGGTTTGATTATTCTTAAAACTCTATAGGTTAAGGGATATGATATACGGGATTTCCTTTTACTCCAGCAGGACTGAAGACAAGCTGGGGGTGGTGGGTAGATGAAAGGGATAGATGTAACCAGAACAACATAATATTGATAATTGTGAAAGCCTGGTAGTGACTAAACAGTTGTTACTTTATTTTAAAATTTTGATTCTACAATAAAAGTTAAAACAAAAACCGATAAAACCCTTAATATGCTGTTACAGAGACACCTAAAGCAACCACTGTAATGTGCCCAAAATAGAAAACAAAAAAAATCATTCCAAAACAAAACGCCAAGAGGTCTATAAGTATTTTTGCTATTTAATTGTATAGTCAAATGAAAAAAACAATCCTTTACCAGTAAGTCCACTATTTTCAAGTTGCATCAAAGATTATTATCGCCACCTACTGGACATTGTGATTAACTACTTGTATTTTAAAATCACTATTGAATAGATTCTCCTATTAGCCAACTTACAAAGGGTGTAAAGTTGTGATAAAATCAAGATTTTAAAAGACTGAGATGGAAAAAAAAATCAGCACTATATTTAAGGGCCAGGACTAGTTTCTAGCTTCCGGGTTTATCACTATGTATAAATAATTTAAATTCTGCGTTCCAACCCTCTGCGAAACTATTTAAAATCTGGGATTTTCTATAAAAGGACATCATTCGATGATCACCAGTGTACTTTCTAAAAATCTTGATACATCTTTTGCATGTGGCATTTCATACTGTTAGAAGTGATGTAATATAACATTATTAATTAACATTATGAATGTAAACACACACACATAAATTTAATGGTGTTAGCACTATCTTAAAGACCAAAGGCTTGGGATAGGATAGGACAGTGGTTCTCAACCTTCCTAATGCTGCGACCCTTTAACACAGTTCCTCATGTTTTGGTGACCCCCAACCATAAAATTATTTTCATTGCTACTTCATAACTATAATTTTGCTACTATTATGAATCGTAATGTAAATATCTGATATGCAGGATGTATTTTCATTGTTACAAATTGAACATAATAAAAGCATAGTGGTTAATCACAGAAACAATATGTAATTATATGTGTTTTCCGATGGTCTTAGGCGACCCCTGTGAAAGGGTCGTTCGACCCCAAAGGGGTCGCGACCCACAGGTTGAGAACCGCTGTTCCAAGTGCTTTGGATGCAGGCTTTAGTTTGAGAATCATTAGCATTTACTATTAAAATGGAGTTTTTACTCCTTTTAAATATAAAATATAATTTACTGCTAAGAAAATAGTAATATTTTTTAAACAGTTATCTAGTACAATTCTATTGGTTTTCCAGAAGCATCTATAATAATAAAAGCATAATATGCTAATTAGACCTGACAGCTGAACAACCTTCCGAACGACCTTCCAGACAAAGCCTGGGCTGCAAGGGCCAAGACCCTTGCACGAATTTCGTGTATCGGGCCTCTAGTATTGTTATAAACACTCAACATTAGTTCTAGTTAACCAGTAGGGAAATTGCTCTAACGGAAGGGTAGGGAATTATTTACTCATAGGCCAGTTAATAAGACCCTTAATGTTCTTGCCCAGAGAAAGTTTTCCAACCATATTCCCTTGTTCTGGTTTGTTCTGATCAAAAGGTTCCTTTTTAACACATAAGACCTTTAGCCATATCATATCTTTTAAGCCAGGAATGTCACTTCTAGAAATAGAGAAAATAAATTTTGCCCAAAAAATTTCTCTAAAGCATTAAAAATAAGAGGGGGAGGGGGAACCAAGCAAATTAAGTGCCCCCAAATTAGGAAATGACTCCATAAATTAAAGCATCAACAGGATGGGATATTTTTTAACCATTAAAAGGATGCTTTTCATATGAAATTTTACATAATATGGGGAATTGGTTGATAACAACACGTGTATGAATGTTCTGTTAGTTGAAAAAGACAATGGAAAGCATCAAAATTTTAATACTCTGGCCGGTGTGGCTCAGTAGTTGAGCATCAACCTATGAACCCAAAGGTTATGGCTGGATTCCCAGTCAGAGCACATGCCTGGGTTACTGGCTTGATCCCCAGTAGGGGGCATGCAGGAGGCAACCTATCAATGATTCTCTCTCATCATTGGTTTCCCTTTCTCTATCCCTCTCCCTTCCTTTCTGAAATCAATAAAAATACATTAAAAATATATTAATGCTAGTTACCTATGAGTGGTAGGATTATGTGATTTTGAAAATTAGTGTTTCTAAAATTGTCAAGATTTTCTTGTGATTAACAGAGTAAATACAATAGAGCTTCTACTCTGTGAACCTGAATCTTCAAATAATGATTAATTAGTAAGCTTTCAAAAGATAGTAATTGTGGGAAATATCTTTTCTCTCTCTTCATCCTGCATTACTCTTGTCTCACTCATCCCACTCCTTCCACCCCTTTTATTTCTACTCTCTTCCCATCAGCCATCATAACCCCATAATCAGAGATACGAAGAAACTGAAGTGTAATTATTCAATATTTTTTAATTTTAATTGTTCAGTTAGTTTAATTTACCTTAAAATATACAAACAGGAAGTAAAATAGCCTAATGGTTAAAAGAACGTGCTGCAAAATCAGACAGACCTAGTTTAGAATATTAGCTTGCCACTTTTTGGACCTCCTACAAGTTTAAATTTCCTTATCTATAAAATGGGAGCAACACTCTCCTCCCTGGACTGCTGTTAGGATGAAATAAGAGGACGCAGGGAAAGCACAAAATGGAAGGTGACTGCCATTACTGTTTTATAGTTAATGTAGTTTGCTGTTTTTTTGTAAACAGCCTTTAAATTTTAATTTCTCTGTAGGAAAAAAAGCTTACCGGGATTCAGTGGTTGCACAGTTATTTGGACTTCTCAAAACACTATAATTTCAAAAACAACTTGGGAGACTTACATGGAGCTGTCAAAATATTCATCATAAACTGGCTATTACTAAAACCCACCAACAAATTTATCAGCACTGTTATTTCATAAAGGGCATTTGAATATCCCTAAAAAAGTGAAAGACATCCTCAGAATATGGAAAATCATTACCAAGAAAGGACAGTTGGCAACTGCATGACAAATTATCTACCTTTATTTTTTTCTTCCTCCTGTGTTGCCACCTACCAGTGAACACTTTAGGACCAATACCAGTTTGCTAACTGTAACTTGATGAAAGACATATAACTTCTTAGCCTGATTCTGCATCCATAAAGGAAGTTGTTCTACCTACCTCCTGGGATGTTCATTCAACAAACACCAAGCAGTGATTACATCCTATTAAGCAGAGGAATTCAGAATCAAATTAAGTACATGAAAACATTATACACAGTGCTTGTATATCACAAAGCACCATTAAAATAAACAGTATTGTTATTATAAAAATATAAATATTATACATTGATTCCTAAGAGGAAAAGATTTTACACCTACATTTAAATGGCTTAGTCACTTTCTATATTCATGTTATATCAAATAACATTCAGAATTTTTTAGTATGAATGTTTTCCAACATTTTCCTTATTTTTTCTTTAGAAAATAGTCATGTTTGTGATGTAGTTCACTACGCCGCCATTCTCTCTCTTATGGGAATAAGGATGTTTCTTTTCCCTCAGATGGTACCGTTCTCAAGGGAAAGTTATTAAGCTAAAAATTGCTGCTATAATAACAGTAATTCAGCATGTAAAAGCTGAATTCTAAGACTTAAAGGGATCTAAAGGCAGGCTCAGACACAGAGAAAATTTTATTTTCTTATTTTTGAAAGCGTTGTAAGATTTTTCCAGTGTTAAAATCCACTTCCAAGAATGATGATCAAAAAGTAAGACAGTCCAGTCCAGCCAGTGTCACTCAGTGGTTGAGCATCCACCTATGCAGTACGAAGCAGGAGGTCATGATTCAATTCCCAGTCAGGGCACACGTACAGGTTTCTGGTTCTATCCCCAGTAGGGGGCATGCAGGAGGTGGCATATCAATGATTCTCTCATCGATGATGTTTCTCTCTCCGTCTCTCTCTCTCTCTCTCTCTCTCTCTCTCTCTCTCTCTCTCTCCCTCCCTCCCTCCCTCTCCTTTCCTCTCTGAAATTAATACTAGTAAATAAAAATAAAAAAGAGCCCTAGGTAGTCTGGCTCAGTGGATAGAGCGTCAGCCCACAGACTGAAGGGTCATGGGTTCGATTCCAGCCAAGGGCATGTACCTGGGTTGCAGGGTCGATCCTTGGCCCTGGTTAAGGCCTGTGCTAGAGGCAACCAATTGATGGGTCTCTCTCACATCTATGTTTCTCTCTGTCTCTCCCCCTCCTTTCCATTCTCTCTAAAAATCAATGGAAAAATATCCTCAGGTGAGGATTAACAAAATAAACAAATACATATATCATAAAAGGCTAATATGCAAATAGACCGAACAGCAGAATGACCGGAACTGAAACAACCGAACAACCGGTCACCATGATGTGCGCTGACCACCAGGGGCATGTGCAGAACATGGCAGGTGTCGGGTGCAATGGGATGGTGGAGGAGGTGAGAGGGGGTGCAAGACCAAGGCAGGGAGCCAGTTGCTGTCATCAGAGCGAGCCTCTGGTGGTTACTGAAAATTCTTTGCTCCCGCGCACCTTCTGCTGGCGCTGGCCCCACTCGCACCCACTGCTGGTGCCAGAGCCACCGCTAGCACCCACTGCCAGTGTCCGGCACCAGTCCCAATCACTCAGCACCATCAGCGGGTGCAAGTGGCGACTGCCAGCCCTGATTGCCCCTGAGGGGTTCTCCACCTCCCTCTGCTCCTGAGGGGCAATTGGGGCAGCAGCCACCACTCGCACCTGCTGCTGGCGCCGGCCCCAATCACTCCGCGCCATCAGTGAGTTGCGAGAGGGGCCGGTGCCATCAGCATGTGGGAGCGACGGTAGGAGTGGGGCTGCCGGCAGACAGGGGACCAGGGGCCACAGAGGGAGGGGCTGGCTGGGGGCAAGGAAGATGAGCTGAGACCCACCCCTGTGCCTATCACAGCTTTGCAACCCACAGTTCCTTTCAAGGTGCACAAATTCGTGCACTGGGCCCCTAGTAAATAAATGAATAACAAGACACCAAATGTAGAAATTATAGTTTTATGATTTTTCTGTTGCTTCTTCATCCACTATGAATAATTTCACAATACAACACTTTCAGGCAGCTTCTTTGCTACTTTCTTTGGTTTCCACTTCTTTAGGCAACAATGGCTCCATCTTTAGTAACAAACCTTCGCTTGTCGAACTACGAAGGAAAGCTCGTACCACAAAGGGTCCTGGAAACAAAGAGAAGAATCAACTTTCATTTTATTCCAGAGATACCTAGTAAGCAAATATAAACATAAAACAATGAACCTTAGAGAACTCATGGAATAGCTTGTAAGTACTGACATTACCGAACTAATATTTTGAAGTGTAAGAAAGGAAAAATCGTTTTATTTCTAGAGTAGAAGACAAACTACACTCTAATTTATCCTTTAAACTACACATAATCACGAATAATTCTCTTCCAGAATATGGTCACTTAGAATTTATTTTATTGCAAAGTCAACAATGAAAGAGCAGGTAGTAATATTTACATTTGATGGAAATAGTCTAAATATTTATTTAAAATAGTCAACACAGCCCTAACCGGTTTGGCTCAGTGGATGAGCGTCGGCCTGCGGACTGAAGGGTCCCGGGTTTGATTCCGGTCAAGGGCATGTACCTTGGTTGTGGGCACATCCCCAGTAGGAGGTGTGCAGGAGGCAGTTGATCGATGTTTCTCTCTCATCGATGTTTCTAACTCTCTATCCCTCTCACTTCCTCTCTGTAAAAAATCAATAAAATATATTTTATAAATAAATAAGTAAATAAATAAATAAAATAGTCAACACAGATTTAATAAAATTCCTTAAAAATGAAAAGGCTTTTCCTATGACTAATGTTAAGGGACTTTGTTCAAAGTGGCAAAAACCAGATAACTACATTGTTTTTAGAGATTTACTATCTCTCATTCTACTCCCTATAGTCTCAGAGGAGCCTATACTCAAACCAAAGTTATCCATGGAATACAGGAACCCATATTCATACCATTACTAAGCACTATGGTCAAATCCAAGACAACAGATTTAGCAAATGAGGCAGTTATCACCAGTGTGTTTAACACTCAAAGAAAGTGAAAAATAGTGAAATATTGTGATGTAGTTAGACACCTGGATATAAAACTCAGTGACAGATTCCTATAATGATAGAATTATAAGTGGATAGTCCATTGAAGGTAAAGACACTTGCTTGGCTTCAAACAGCTGCGAGTGAAACTTGCCTCAGGAAGGAATGAGTGGCACGTATGCAATGATAGGGGCCCTAGTCTACTACACAGCCTCGATCACGTTTCACTGTTTTCACGACATGATTAAAACCTTGTTTCTTTTCTGAAATAAATAAGATTTAGAGAGCTACTGCCAGTGACAAAGTGAATGGTGTGGCTTCATTACCATTTCTGTTTTATTTTATTTTCTATTTAATGCCATTGTAAGTTTAAGACAATCAGTTACCGTTTTCCTTCAAATTTTATTTATTACATTTAATGGTAGAAATCATGTGGGAATTTACAAAAGTTTCAGGATGTAGAGTACTCCCACTAATGTTAAAGAGGTCTCCTCTCTAAACAACTACACTTGTTAATAAGGCAATTAAGAATCCTTTGAAGAATTAAATGTTATTTATTTAATACCTGGATATACTGTTGCTATTGTAGTTGCATATGACTTAATTGTCTTCTTAATATTTTACATTTTTAAAGTATCACAGGGCTATAGGGAAGTCTAGCCCTGCTACCCACTCACCCAAATTCAGCGGTCTGTGCCTACATACTTCATTGATAACAGCTTGCAGATTGGCAGTTATCTGGTCACTTGACATATCCAGCTTAAAAAATATATATACAGCATTAATGATGTGAAAGTGAAAAAACAATACAAATTTTGGTAACTGTATCACTGCTTATTCTATACAGTATTTTTCAAATATTCAACTAATGTAAATTATTTATTAAGAGTCCCTACTGTGAAAGAAAAGCCTATAACTTTCTTTTAGAAGGCTACATTTACATGTCTTTATATGTCAAGACTTAATTACCTTACAGAGCATATTACAGCAGTGTTTTGAAGTAGTTCCACTTGAGATTCCTTGATTTCCAAGTAATTTCCCCAAAACTTATCCTGGGGCAGAATACACCACACATCTGTAACCCCTAACCCTCAAGAAATAAGTAATATTTTCTTTTGAGGTTACTGATTTACTTTTGAAGAAAACAAAGACAATGTTTAGAAATTAATGCTTTCACAAGTTCAAAATAAAATGACTTGACTACATACATTCAGACAAGCACAAATCTCACACAGAGACATTTTGAGGATGCTATGCTAACACTCTATGCAATAATAATTATCCTGCTATTTAGCTAAAAATACACCAAGTCAATAAATGCAGGGAATAAGATCTATTCATAAACTCCTAAAACTTGGGAAACTCACACCTTCGGAAAGTCCTTATGTTTATTATTCAAATTCAATACATGTTATTCTTAAATATCCCAGTTAAAACCAGTTATATTACATTTCAATATTTAGAGGATTTTGCACTTTACAAAATGAATCCATTTTTTTAAAATTCATATAAAACTTATAATAGAGTAACCAGCAAAAACCACACAGTAAGAGTTCAAGTTCAAACAAGATTTCTATTTTCCAATGACCCTGAGAAATGTGTCACATAACGATAAAGATAATTCCTCGGGGAAAAAAATGTATTCTCATCCTCATCAGACAACATTTACCTGATACTCTCTTGGGCAAGATGCAGTACCAAACCCTAAATAAGAGGGTGTGGACATTACTAGAGGAATTTTCACTTTGATGCCAATCTGGGAAGAAAAATATCAAGCAATGCTCAGTTCACCTTATCAAAGTCCACAGACCTCACAGACTGGCAGACAAGGCACCTTATATTTGCTATGTTAGAAAACAAAACAAAATGCCAAAGGTATCAACATGTGTCACTGTCTCCTTTCATTCCCCCTTAATTCTCCACCTTACCTCAAATTGACCTTCCTTCTCTATCAACTGAAGCAGTCACCACATCCTATATAATAAAAGGCTAATATGCAAATCAACTGAACAGTGGAACGACAGGTCACTATGATGCACACTGACCAGCAGGGGGCAGATGCTCAACGCAGGAGCTGCCCCCTGGTGGTCAGTGAGCTCCCCGCGGGAAGCAGGTCTAAGCCGTCAGTTGGACACCTTCCAAGGGCTCCAAACTGCAAGAGGGTGCAAGCCAGGCTGAGGGATCTCCCCCCGTCCCGTGTGCATGAATTTCATGCACCAGGCCTCTAGTATCTAATAAGTTCTTACCCTTTGTTAAAGATCTACCCTAGATTTAGGATAGCAATAGACACAAAGCAAGATGTGCAGCATAACTTTTTAAATAGTTTGTTATACTAAACTAGGAGCCCAGCACGCAATTTGAAATCGCACGCACGCCGCCCTGCCTTGACACCCGACCCTGTCCACGCAGAGCTCCAGCACGCCTGGCCCAGCCCCCAAACCCTCTGGCCTTCTCTGGCCACTTCAAGCCCCACCCTCAGTCCCTCGAGTCACCTAGGGCTGGTCCCACCTTCTCTGGGCTCCTCCTCGCTTCCTAGCCGTCTCCAGAGCAACACAGTGGCTCCATCCCATCATGGCGCTAGAGGAGAGCATGGAAGCCTCCCGCCTGCTGCGCTGTGTTCCTTCCCCTGGCAGGTGGGCCGTGGGCACTCAGAGTGCAAGCGGTGGGTGGCAAAGGACTGGTGAGGGGGGGCGCTATGCGCTCTCACCCCTGCCTTCCCCCACACGGGATGGTCCCGCCTCCTCCGGGCGCCTCCCCGTTTCTGCCCCCTCTCCAGAGCAACACACCAACTAATATGCTAATGACCTGGTCGTTACCTGTTACAGCATATCGACCATTAGCATATTAGCTCTTTATCAGTATAGAAAAACTTACCAGATTTTTGTAAGTACTACATAATTTCTGCTGACCTATATTGCCATTCCTATAGTAAGCTAATAATGACATGGCTTTAGAAATGAAAAACAAATACTTCCCTTGTAACTTTCATCAGCAGAATGATTTCAATTTCATTAAGTTTTATAATAGTTTATACTTTTATCCAAATGTTATCACCTCTATCTTTACTGTGTACTATGTCTCTACTGAATTAAATATATTTGTAGCCATAATACTTTATTTTATTTTTTCTTTTAGGTATTTTGCAAAATTATTAAAAAGTTATATATTTTATGGGCATAACTGTGGTTATTTAATTGGCTATTGATGACAAGATAGCTATGTACAATTATAAAATGTATGCATGCATGAGGAATTTATTTGGGCTGGTAACAATCTAGAGATAACTCATGAAAGCGACATCAGTTACTCCGCACTTCCAGTGGTGTTTTCCCATGCAATTGCATTTTGTGGTCTTACGAAGGAAGTCAAGGATGACCATTATGAGGAGACAATACCTGTTCTATTCTCAACAACAGAGCATGAGACTTGATACAGCAGCTTAAAACAACAAAACAGGACTGGGTTGACCTTGAAGGTTAACTGAACTATATCTGTTTGTGTGTGTATAATGTATGCACTTGAATATATAATAGTCACAATACTATCTATCTTTAGCTAAGATAATTATCCACTGCAGGACAAAATAGTTATTCCTCATCTGCAGCATAGATGTTTTCAAGAAAAGACTGCTTCACTGAATCCTACCTTCTGCTTAACATTTCTTATTACGTCAGAAATAATTCCCTAAGCAGACTAGATGGAAGACTTACCACAGAAACAGGAGGTTTGCTCAGCGAATATAGGTGAACTCTACCTCTTTGCTTTAACTCTCAGATTTTCCTCTTTCTGTGAAATTCCTAAACTTTGTCTTCAATCACTTTCTACCATTATGAGAAAATTAAAAAACATTTTCTGTTCCCTTGAGATACAAATGTATGCAGGACAAATTGTAGTTGAGAGCATGTCTAAAGCAGTGATTCTTAAATGTTCTTCAGGTTATCAAACCTCATTCCAGAAAAATGCACACAGGCACACACAAAAAATTTAGGGTATATCTTCATGGATTAAAAGAAGGGGAAGAGAGAAGCAGGTGTCCTGAGAAAAGTTTGTCAGTTAAGCAAGATCCTGGGGCCACACTTTGAGAATCGCCAGAACAGAATTAAATCTATTCAAATATTCTGAATGACTAAGAACTACAGTGTGAAAAAAGGATTCAACTTAATTTTTTACATTTTACAGAGGCTAGAAAAAAAAAGACAAATTATGTATACATGATTGTTAAACAATCACATGACCCTCCAGAAGTGGCCAGCTCTCACTGTAAGTGCACTGACAGCCTCAGATGACTGATCATCTCTAAATGGAACTGCAGGGAGGGCTGCTACTTTACTTTTTAGAACATCTGACCTCCAAAATCCCTTTCAAGTGCAATGTTCTAAGATTAAATGAGTGTGGCCTGGCATATGGTTGCTGCAGATGGGCCAATACTTTTTTTAATCCCCATGACTCCTAACAATCTAAACCAAGGAAAGGAAGATAATCTGTGTTTCCTATACAACACTAAGGAAAATAATAATTGATTTATTAACTAGCTGTTTATTAGGTTTACTCTTATTCAAGCTCTGTTCTGAGCATTACAGAGATATTATCATTCATGTCTCTTAAGACATGAATAACTTTATAAGGTCCCTTTCCCAAGTTCCCATCTCTCCCTGATCTCCCTAGTACTTTCTGGTTCCCTGGGGCTCTCCCTCTTGGCAGTCTGCCCAGAAAGCTGGAGCTTTATTTACCTCCCATTTTGCCACTGTCTGCAACTGTTCCTGCAGTGGGGGCCAACTGGTAGGCAGACAGAAAGAGAAAAAAAAACAAATGCAGTGTGCCCCATCCTCTTGTGACCACAGATCCTCTAGTCACAAAGGAAGGCTCCCCTACCTGCCCATTTTAAGTAAGAAACCATATCCTCCTCTGCACCACTGCTACTACTAGGAGCCACGCCTCTACTTCTAAAGCCTGGAGCTCTCTGCCTGCACTGCTGTCTGCCACCTGGTTTCAGTCTAAGTTGAGACCAGGCCATGTGACAACACAAGGGGCAAATGGCAAACTCACAGCCAGTTTGGTGGTACTTCAAATTCTGGTCTTCCCTAATTTGCCGGCCATTATTTACTTTTCAGAATCTTTGAACAGCTGCTCCATGCATTCTGTGCAGGTTTATAAGAGCGGCATTCCTGAGAGATGGGGGTCATGTCATTACACCTCCTCACTTGGAACTGGAACTTCCCAAGCTTAAGAGTTATGTATTTATATTTTAGGGTTGGCAAACTTTTTCTGTAAAGGATCAGATATTTATGTTTGATATAAATACTTTAGGTTTTGAGAGCCACATGATTTCTGCTGCATATTCTGTTTTTTCTTTTTACTACAACCCTTTAAAAGACCATTCTAAGTTCACACATGATTTAAAAACTGACCATTGAACCATGGTTTGCCAACTCCTGTGTTAGAATACACTATTTGTCTACAAATATATAACAATGCATGCAAAGACAAGTTGTGGTACGAGTTATGTTTTACATCACTTTAACAAATAATCTACCAAAATCTAAAGGAACAAACAGCTTTCATCATTGCTTATGATAAAGTTGTTTAAAAACAAAATTCTGTAAAAGCTACCATACTTATCACTGGTTTTTAAATAAAGTTTACAAAAGAAAGCTGTGTGGGCAGGACACTGACAACTGCTTATTAACAAAGGACTGGAGAAGGAAGGAAAGCACGTCAGTTCCTCTCTTTTTACACGTTATGCCACGTTTGTATTTTTCATGTGTGCTATTCTAATTGGTGATCACTACATTGCTGAGTTAATGCAATGAATTAAAGAGAAAAGTTAGCTGTTCTCCCAAATACTATGGTTTTTCTTATGCTATTATTTATTTAAAGAAGGGGAGAGACACACTTTCAATTCCCCCAAATTCTGGGAAATTATCATCTGATTTCACAACAGTATAGGTAAGAAAACTGGAAATAAACTATTTTTCATTCTAATATTCCTGCTAGTAAGAATACTGATAAAAAATCTATCCAACGTGCCGAAACCGGTTTGGCTCAGTGGATAGAGCGTCGGCCTGTGGACTGAAAGGTCTCAGGTTCGATTCCGGTCAAGGGCATGTACCTGGGCTGTGGGCACATCCCCAGTGGGAGATGTGCAGGAGGCAGTGATCTGTGTTTCTCTCTCATCGATGTTTCTAACTCTCTATCTCTCTCCCTTCCTCTCTGTGAAAAATCAATAAAATATATTAAAAAAAAAAAATCTATCCAACGAACGTAACTTAAAATACTACAAGGATTACTCATCCCAGTTAAATATACATCTTTCACAACAAAGCAGCAAGCAAAATGCTGGCTCATGTTGCGTTCTAGATAAATAATAGTTTCCCCTCGTTCTTAGCCCCACATTATTGGAGGTCTAAGGCCTATTGCCAATGTACTTCCTTTAATTTTAATGAGAACTAACAAGTACAGAATTTGACTTTTACATTCTATAATTTACCTTATTCTCTTTATAAGCCTCTTATCCATGGCACAGCACACTATTGTACACCAAAAATAATGCAACCCAAAAAAGTTAATCATCAACTAGAAGGAATGGAGGAAAAGAGAAATAACAGTGAGCCCTGAGCCAATGGGCTGCCACCTTTTTAGCTAATTATTGTTTCTAACTGATTTAAGCAATATTCCTTGCTTGCCAGTTTTCAACTTATGGACCTAGATGCTTCAAAATAAGTCTTCAATTTCCATGCACTATATACTATCCACATTTTGTTTAACTGAACTCCAACACATTCACTTTTCCTGTTCTTACATGTTCACTGAAACTAAAGACTGATTTCAACACAAGATTTATGATGCTTATCCCCTTGCCCTGAACTTGTTTATTTTTGTTAGAATATACTTCATCTTTTATCAGCTTCCAGGTTGATAATATTCTTGCCACAAAATAATTCACTATTACTCAAGCGAAGTATAGTGATACATGCCTATGAATGGACCATGTCTACAACTTTAAAAAACAAGGGGGAGAAAAGCACATCAAAGACACTGCCTTTATATTAACTATGTAAGAGATCCAAGTATATTTGAAACCCAGACAAGAAACACTAGTTAAATCAGGTCTTGGCATAATCTGGTATAATCATATGAGTTGTCCTACTCTCTGTTTTTTCTTTTTAGAAAATGAGCTTACGTTTGATTTGCCAATAGCATTATTACTTGTAAGTCCTCAAAGTCTGGATATTTACAGGTTTTAAAGAGGCTACAATTGTTTTTCCTTTAATGCTATGATTACTGTTCGTGTCAAAGCTAGGCTATTACGTAATGTATTTTCAAAAGATGTTCTTCAAAATTTCAGTCATATTTAGTGAAGTTTTTAGAAGTCTTCCCCTTTCCAAATTATTTAAGATTTTTATGTTCTAATTACCTATTAATAAAAATATAGAAATAGTAAGTTTCTAAATTAAAACAGGACAAGTGGCATACACAGGTATCTATTTTCTCTAAGCAAACTATTTTTACTAGTTTTTCTAAACAAATGTGACAAAATTGGTGACTCTAGGTATGATGAGTGTATAGGTAGGTGTTCACTGTACTATTTTTCAACTTTTCCATTCATTTAAAAATTTCAAAATAAAAAACTGAGGAAAAAGATATGCAGACATTAAAGATACTTACCAGTGGCAGCTTAACTAGAGGTCAGGCTTTATGAAGCAATAAATTCCAAGAAAATATGTGATTATTTTATTACTTTCTTACCTGAAATGCTATTAATATGGTTTAATTTCTCTTTAGATTTTCTTTTCTAAAGTGCTTTGAACACTGGGTGTCCCCAATGTTCTAAAATAAAATGAAGATAAAACATCAAGATTCCTGATTTTATGGTTTTCAGAAAATTTTTATAGTGAAGTCTTTTTTAAAAGCCTCACTTGTATGAACTTGTATACTTGAACAGAATTACTTCGAAGTGAAAAATTAAAATAGAAAGTTGATTGGACTATAGAGCTGGTGCTCACTAAACATTCTTTTGCTGGCAAATACTTGTTATAAAGAATGACAAATTCTACCAAGTTGCTGTGCTGACAGCTAAGCACTTATAAAAGGGCCAAACTACAAAAAATAATCTGAAACTATGATTTTATAATATACTGTATTCTTTAAAAAGTCCAGTGTGCATTACAATGCAAACCTATGTTTTATCCTCAAACTTTAACTTTATTAATCCCAAAAGATTTTTCAGTCAGAATTTATTTGAAAATCAAAGTAATTTCTTTGAAAACTATGATAAGTACTTCTACATAAGTGAGATTCTATTTAACTAAATTCACACACAAAAGTTAGCTAATTGCTGCTTGAAAACATATATAGAAACATGAATCTGATTTTATAGGCTCTTTCAGGAGTATATATAAGAGTCATGTAATTTATTCTGGTATTAAATATTATGATAGTTAAATACATCAAATAAGCACATTCTAAATTTTCCTTTAAACTACAGTTCATGTCCTCTCTTCTGGATAAATGCTTCCTATTACATGTCTTAATGTGCCATATTTTACTACAACGTTATCACGTATGTTTGTTTTTGAAATATGTGAGGCAGTTAACATTAGGAGAGAGAACATTATAGTTTTTGACAAAAATAAATGTATTATATGTGCTTTCTGTAAGACTGTAAAGTCAATACTAATAGAAAATCAGAAAGAACTTTTACTTTATAATAAAGGCCAAGTTAAGAAAGCCAATCAACAATGCAAATGGCTTAAAATTACACTTACAAGTCTTCTGGAAAAGTAGGTTGGAGGCCAAGTATCTTAAATCACACAAGGAATCCATTAGTGAGGAAAAACAAAGCAGGTTCTGAGAGCCTCAAAGCTAACATAAAATAGACTTGTGGTATGTTATAAAATACTGCACCCTTTGAAAATTACTTCAAAATCTTTATTCTGGCAGGTGTATGCTATAATATCTGGAAACTGCTTAATTTTCCTGTGTAATGTCAAAATATACACCTAATTATTTCCATAATAAATTAGAGGATAGGATAATTCTGACTCTCATTTTTTGAAATTGCAGACATTAAAATTTTCACTTCCTATATTATTCCATAAGGATTGCTTGAAAAGTTTATTGTTAATCAATCAAATATTTAGAAAACAAAACACTGATTCACTATATATTATGTATAACAGTATCTTCAGTAATTTCTAACTGATCTTCCATTGGCAGTATCTTTTGATTATTTGTACCTTCATTCATTCAACAATTATTTATTGAGCACCTACTATTTGCCAGGCACTATTCTAGGAACTGGGGGTAGAGCAATAAACAAATGAACAAAAATTCCTACCTTTTATTTTTTTATTCTTTTAGGTTTCTTGATTCCTCCTCAACTGTGGCAAAGCCTTGTCTCCCAAATCCATCCCTTCATCTTTTAATTTTTTAATTTATTGATTTTGAGAGAGGAAGGGGGGGGGCAGAAGAGGGAGAGAAACATCGATATGTTGTTCTTATTATTCATGCATTCATGTGCCCTAACGGGAATCAAACCCACAACCAAATGAGCCACCTGTCCAGTGCCTTCCTCTTCATTTACTATTATTACTTTCTTAAATATATTTTTATTGACTTCAGAGAGGAAGGGAGAGGGAGACAGAAACATCAATGATGAGAGAGAATCACCGATGGGCTGGCTACCTCCTTCCTGCATGCCCCCTATTGGTGATTGAGCCCACAACCCGGGTAGGAATCGAACCCAGCACCCCTCGTCCACAGGCCAACGCTCTATCTACTGAGCCAAACCTGCTAGGGCTCCCCTCTTTAAAATAAAGTTTTAACTGGGCACATGAGCATCCAGATAGATACTAGACAGCACAGACTTTCAGCTAAGCCACATGACTAACTCTGGACCATGGGATGGGGGGCAGAAGTGATGAGGCCGATGGCTCATATGCTTGAAAGAAAGCTGCTTGCTGTCTATCTCTTCTTGCCTCCTCCACACTGGCTACAAGTCAGGCTTGGTATCAGTAAGATTCATCTATAAAGAATAAAATACTCTAGGAAATGGCAAAGAGAGAGAGAGAGAGAGACAGAGAGAGAGAGAGAGAGAGAAGGAACCTTGACCCCTGCTTAACTCTGTGAAGAATAGCTCCAAGCTGCTCACCAGCTCAAACTTTGTCATAATTAAGTCACTGTTATTTGGTCCTTTTAAAACACCTGAACTAATATAAATGTATAGTAGCCCATTTATTATCTTACATATTATTTAAAATATGAATAATGACCCTTAATTTACCTGGTGTATATTTTCAAACTCCTCCTAGAAATAGTCCTTGGCCTACTCCATGGCATAATTACACATCAATCATTGCTTCTTTTCTGAAATTTCCTTCTATCTTATATATATTTTTATTATCATACTTTTCTATAATTCATTTCCATATGTAGCTCCTCTACCACATATATCTTTCTTAAGAAAAAAGGTCTTATTCTATTTTGCATTACATTGTGCCTGGCACAAAGTCAAAACTCGAACATTGTTTTGGTTGTTTTTGTTTTTCTTTTTTAGGCTATATTATAAATGAGCAAAGAATAAAATTTAAGAAAAGTCAATAAATAAGGATAAATTTTTAAAATATATAGGATCCAGTAAAAATCTCTAGAGATCATGGGTTAGAAAAAATATCAGTCCCAAACACTGTAGAAAGGCTTTATTTTCCATAGTTAGCAAAAGCCAGGCAATCTGTTTGTGAACACTTCAATTTTGCAAGCAGTTCACCTTCTATGAACATGGCTCTTGTCAATTCCATCTAGTAGGCACTAGTAAACAAAGTGAATCATGGCAGAGGCAAGTCAGCAGGGGTCCACAGTAAATGGAGTCACAGGACCCCACACAGAAAAAGAGAGAGTGGTAGAGAATCAGGTCAGGCCTAGGAATATTTGAAAAGAAAGGATTAAGAATGGGTGGCAGATGAAGAAACTTAAAATTTTAAGAAGTATAACAAAAGAAGATTTTATCCTAAGAAGAAAACAATAGTAATGTTCACCTTAAAATTTTTAAGCTACTAATTTAAGGAAGTACATACATCAATTTGAAAAATTTTAAATGCCAATAGAGATATCTAGGTAGTAAAATTATGACTGTTATGTTGTTTTTGATATTATAAACTCAGATAAATCACTTTAAAGTTATTTAATTACTATCTGAAATGAAATTGCTACTTAGAATATATATACTGGACAGGTTCATATTATATTTCAGCTTCATTTTTTTTGAGAATCTGCCTTAGTTCATTTCTATTTCACGGAAAGAGTTATAAACTTTTTTTAAAAAAAAGTTAGGGCCCTAGCTAGCTTGGCTCAATGGATAGAGCGGACTGAAGAGCCCCGGGTTCGATTCTGGTCAAGGGCCCATACCTCGGCTGCAGGCTCCTCCCCAGCTCAGGCCGGGCCCTGGTCCTGGTGCGTGCAGGAGGCAACCAATCCATGTGTTTCTCTCATATCGGTAGTTGTCTCTTTCTTTCCCTCTCTCTTCTACTCTCCATACTCAGGTGAGAATTAAAAAAAAAAAAAAGTTAGGGTCCACTTGTAAAAATGTGTTTCTACTCCCCGGTAAACCTTTATTTTTAGTTTTATGCTTTAAGATCTTTCCCTTAAATCTGACCATTTAGCAACTTATTTTATCCCAACCACTTCATTCTTCATGATGAGAAATTATTGATTACATGATAGTAAAATATTCCAAAAACCAACTGTTCTGTCTGCACAATGTCCAACATTATCTTCTGAATGACATTCTCGCTGTGTGTACACATAACCAACTTCATGAACATGTAAAGTATAGGTACAACTGGCAGGAAAGAAAAACGAAACCAATTTACCCACAAGTACTACTCACAAATGTTGGATACCGGCTCTAACACATTAGTACAGTTCTCATAGACAAAGGCATCACAAGTGGCCTCGTTCTCATACTCAAGATGCTAATCCTAAAGTCAGATAACTATATAAGATCATTCAACTAATTGTATTTATCACTTTGATACAGAAGAAAACCAGCTTAAACTACTCAATATCAATTCCACATTACATCAAAAGTAGAACTGAATCATGAAGCAGTGTGGCAGAGCAGACTCTATAGAACATAACAGGGGACGCCAAGATGACTTAAGTTAAGATAGTCTCTATTGTACAGGCAAATAAAAACACAAAATTAATACATTTTTCTCTCCCAAAACCCATCTTTCTAGATTAGGGGTCAACAAACCTTTTACCTAAAGAGTCAGATATTAAATACTTTAGGCTTTGTGTGCCTCATATGATCTCTGTAGAAAATTCTTTGTTTTGTTTTGCTGTTTACAACCATTTAAAATGGTAAAGACCATTTTTGGTTCACAGACTATAAAAAAACGAGCCACAATTGGATTTTGGCTATAGTTTCTTGACCCTGATCTTAATACCCTCTTTGTATCTAAAATGAGGAGGAACTCTCCCTAAATGAGGACTGTGATGCTGTCAATGGCCTTTCATCGGCATATTCATATCCCCAATCCAATTCTAATATAATACAGGAGGCAACAACAAACATCTTCAGTATTTCCAACTATATAATTAGAGTAACATCACTCATGGAAATATCAAACTTTTAAGAAAACTATGTTACTTTGCTTTGAAATCTTTTTTTTAAGTATCTCTGATACTTAAAGCCAATATTTCTATGGAATAGTTATACTGTATTATACATAATGGTAAACAGATTTTTATTCCTTTTTAAACAACTTTATTGAGGTATTCCTGACTTACTGCGTATTTTTAATAATTTTATTGAGGCATATTTTTCATTTCATATTATTCGCCATTTTCTAATTTACAATTCAATAATTTTTTAGTAAGTTTACCAAGTTGGGCAACCATCACCAGCAAGCAGTTTTAAACATCTTCATCAACCCAATATGACTTATGCACATTTACTGTTATGACTGTTTCTTCCTGCCCCCACCCCAGGTAAGTGATTTCTGTGTCTGGTGTCTTTCACTAAGCATAATGTTTTTGAGGTTCATCCACAACAGAGCATGTATCCATAGTTTGTTCCTATTTATTGCTAAACTAGAAGCCCAGTGCACAAAATTCGCGCCCGGGGTGACGGGGGGCGGGGGAGGGGGGGTACCTTCAGCCCAGCCTGCACCCTCTCCAATCTTGGATCCCTCTCACAACCCGGGACTGCTGGTTCCTAACCGCTCACCTGCCTGCCTGCCTGATTGCCCCCTAACCACTCCCCTGCAAGCTCGATGGCCCCCAACTGCCCTCCCCTGCCAGCCTGGTCACCACCAACTGGCCTACCCTGCCGACCTGGTTGCCCCTAACTGCCCTCCCCTGCCGGCTTGGTCCCCCAAAATGTCCTCCCCTACAGGCCTGGTTGCCCCCAACTACCCTTCCCTGCCAGCCATCTTGTGATGGCCATCTTGTGACGATGTGAGGGCAACCATCTTGTGGCAGCCATCTTGGGACGATGTGGGGGTGTGAGGGCCACCTAGGCTTTTATCAGTATTCAGGGGTGGGCAAACTTTTTGACTCGAGGGCCACAATCGGTTCTTAAACTGGACCAGAGGGCCGGAACAAAAGCATGGATGGAGTGTTTGTGTGAACTAATATAAATTTAAAGTAAACATCATTACATAAAAGGGTACGGTCTTTTTTTTTTTTTTTAGTTTTATTCATTTCAAACGGGCCGGATCCAGCCCGCGGGCCGTAGTTTGCCCACGGCTGGTATAGATAGTATTTCATGGGATCTGCTGCACATCTTTAAAGTGTTAATATATTGCCATAGCTGGTTTGGCTCAGTGGATAGAGCATCAACCTGTGGACTGAAGGGTCCCAGGTTCGATTCTGGTCAAGGGCACATGCCTGGGTTGTGGGATTGATCCCCAGTTGGGGGCGTGCAGGAGGCAGCCAATCAATTATTTTCATCATTGATGTTTCTGTCTCTCTCACCTTCTCTCTTCCTCTCTGGTCAATAAAAAATATATATGTATGTATACATATTCAAGTGTTAATATGTTAACTATGTACATATTCATGAAACCATCACCAGTCAGGATAACAAACATGTCACTGATCCTCAAAATTCCTAATCCCTCCTTTCCACCTTTGTCCCCAAGTTAACTATTGATCTGTTTTCTGTCTGTCACTATACATTATTTTGCATTTGCCAGAATTTTATATAAATAGAATCATACAATATGCACTCCTTTTTGTCTGGCTTATTTTACTCTGCATAATTATTTTTAAGTTCATCCATATTAAAGCATGCATCAGTAGTTTCTTTTAATTACTGAAGAATATTCTATTATAGAGATATAGCCCTGGCCGGTTTGGCTCAGTGGTTAAGAGCATTGGCCCATGGAGTGAAGGGTCCAGGTTCGAGTCTCAGTCAGGGGCATGTACTTAGGTTGCAGGCTCAGTCAGGGAGTATGCAGGAGGCAACCAATCGATGTGTCTCTTTCACATCTCTGTCCCTCTCTTCCTTCTCCCACCTCCCTCCTCCCTCCCTTCCACTCTGTCTAAAAATCAATGGAAAAACATCCCTGGGTGAGGATTTAAAAAAAATAATAATTTTATAGAAACCTAACAAAGTTTATTTATACATTCATCTGTCACTACATATGTAGAATGTTTCCATTTTTAGCTATTACAAATAACTCTGATATAAGCATTTGTTTACAAGTATTTTTATGGAGATATGTTTTCATCTCTCCTGAGTAACTATCTAAAAGTGGAATAGTGGGATCATATAAGAGGTGGATGTTAAACTTCTTAAACTGCCAAACTGTTTGCCAAACCGACGGCAGCATCATTTTACATTTCCACAGCAGTGTTATGAGCATTCCAGTCCCTCCATGTCCTCATCAACACTTGTCACAGTCTTTTTAACTTTAGTTATTCCAGTGGATATGTAATGATATGTCACTGTGGTTTTAATTTGTATTTCCTTAACGACTAATAATGTTGAGCATCTTCCAATGTGTTTGTCACACCTTGGTAAAGTGTGTTCAAATCTTTTGCTGATTTTTAAAGGGAATTGTTTTATTGTTGATTTTTATAACTTTAACATCTATGTTCATGAATTATACTGGACTACCCTTTTCTTATTTTGGTCTGGTTTTGATATCAAGGTAATGTTAATTGCTTTAGGAGGAGGATAAATCAGGTTTCTATTACTCCATTTCAACCTAGAAAGTCTTTGATAGTTACCATGTCATTTTATCTACCCCTTCCTAACCTAGAAAGTCTGTACCACTATTAACTTCATTTTACATACACAGGACATGGAGGAAAACTCAAACTCAGAGAGCAAGGTGGCAGAGTTCTAATTTGGAACTAGGATTTGAAGCAGACAGTATGAATCTAAAACCCATTATTATACTACACTATTTAAGTAGTATTCAAAAAGATTCACTTTAAACACACAGAATAATTCGTTTTCCATTATAAAAATTATTATCTCTCTAAAAGATCCAGGGAGTCTGATCTGAAGCCCACGTCTTTTTTTTTTTAATATATATTTTTATTGATTTCAGGGAGAAAGGGTGAGGGAAAGAGTGACAGAAACAGCAATGATGAGAGAATCATTGATCAGCTGCCTCCTGCATGCCCCATATTGGGTATCAAGCTGTAACCAGGCATGTGCCCTGACTGGGAATCAAACTCTCACCTCCTGGTTCATAGGTCAATGCTCAACCACTGTGCCACACTGGCTAAGCCGAAGCCCATATCTTAATCATTATGGTATTTGTTGAACAGAATGAATAAGAAGCCATGGCTTAGTATACTCTATGTCTGGATCTATATAAATTACTATTTTGAATATACTGAAAACATCACTTAAAAAGAAAAAAATCTAACTGTAAAGAGTTTTATAAAGACATTCTATAGCCCCAAAAAGTCCAACCAAAAGAGTAATGATAATAGCTGCTACCATTTTAAAATTTTATTTAATCTTTGAATAAAATTATGGAACAGATATTACCATATAACTTTTATGGATGAGGAAAAGTGAGACACAACTACAGTAAGAAACTTGCTTAAAGTCTGCCATTCCTTAAGTAGCAGTACTGGTATTCAAGCCCATGTCTCTATAGCTCCAGCATATTCTCTTAAAATTTGTATTTGGTTTTTTATTTTTTACGTTACAATGTTGTCATCCCTAAGAAACAAGAAGCATTGCCAAGGGCCTTTGGGGAACAAGGAAATTCATACATCAGGTTCTAGCAGAGTTCAAAGCCACATGAACTGGAGCTGACCTTTGATGGTAATGAAGGCAATGAGCAGTTTCCCAATCCCTGACTGCATTAAACCGGCTTTGCCCCTTTCTAAAGCAAGTTTTCCTTCCATAAAACTATCCGAGCACTTTTTCTACATTTCTGATGATCTACAGTGGGCACAGTTCAATTAGCTTGGACTACTACCTGTTCGATATAATGCATAATTCCTCTTAGGAGTAGGATGGGAGGAAGGATAACAGCTATTCAAGTAATTCCAGCCATGAGGCTGAATGGTACAGGGTTAAAGAGCCTGCACTCTGGAGGTGACTGCCAAGATTCAAATACCTATTCTGCCTTATACTACCTATGGGACCTTGGAAAAAATATTTAACCTTCCTGGGCTTCCATGCCTTCATCTACAAAATGGGGATAATTTACCTTTCACAGGTTTGAGAATTAAAAGATAGAATATATAAAAAGTTGCCGAGGCCGGTTTGGCTCAGTGGATAGAGCGTCGGCCTGCGGACTGAGGGGTCCCAGGTTCGATTCCGGTCAAGGGCATGTACCTGGGTTGCGGGCATATCCCCAGTAGGAGATGTGCAGGAGGCGGCTGATCGATGTTTCTCTCCCATCGATGTTTCTGGCTCTCTATCTCTCTCCCTTCCTCTCTGTAAAAAATCAATAAAATATATTAAAAAAAAAAAAAAGTGTTTAGAATGGTGCCTGGCACTTGGTAGGCAATTTAAAATTTGTTATCAATATAACTATTATCCCTATAGTTATTGCACAGAATAAAATTACACACATTAAATAGATATTTTAGAGATTCTTTAATATAAAAAAGATATTAGCAGCCCTAGCTGGTTTGGCCTGTGGACTTAAGGGTCCTGGGTTTGATTCTAGTCAAGGGCACATGCCCGGGTTGCGGGCTCGATCCCCAGTGGGGAGCGTGCAGGATGCAGCCGATCAATGATTCTCTCTCATCACTGATGTTTCTATCTTTCTATTTTTTAAAAGATGCTTGCAAATAGCTGTGTATTTAAAAACATAATCCTGTAAAAATTTGACAGATCACAGTAGTTTCCTAAAAGTAGCTTTGGAAATTGATTTCTAGCATCTTCTGTAAATAGACAAAAAGGTTTTAAAACCCACTCAGAGATAATCAGAAATAATTCATAAAAATAAAGCAAATTACTCAATTCCATTAAAGTAGTATTAAATACCTATTATGAACTCAGCATTATGCAAAGTCTTATAGGGCATACATAAGATCTAGACCCTACTTTATTAGGAACAGAAATAACATATATAGAATAATGAAATAAGGCAAAGTACAAGTAAATGTCAGTGGGTAGCACATAACTCAAAAGGAAGAAATTCTATAGTGCCATTAAAATTTATGAGTTTAATCAATAAAAAAATTATCTATGTGCCACTCCTAATGCTAGTGACAAGAACAAGTTCAAAGGACTGATATATTATAAATTATTAATGAATCACTTAAGCAAAATATATAAAAGGGTTATTGAATAATTTCCACTGTTAACTTACTGTTGCTATTTTGGTCGAGAGAAAGTTCTCCCTTTCTTCATCTACCTTAATTTCAATTCCAGTTTTAAATAATTCAAGCATTTTGGGGATGTCACGGCCAATGGAATCTGGTTAGGAAAATAAAATATCCAAAGTTAATCATTCCATCTAAACAAGCAGCAAAAAGTAATGAATAAGAAAAGTATTAATCTCATGGTAAGATATACTAAATAAGTTGTGGCAGAGGTACTCCAGGGTGGTCCCAATTCCTGGAGTTTATGCCCTTGTGTAATCCCCTCCCCCTGAGTGTGGATGGGACCTGCAACTTGCTCTAACCAACAGGATGATTATGTGTACATGATTATATTACAAAGAACTGCAATGCCTATCTTAGAGGAGGCCTTCCTCCTACTGGCTGTGAAGAAGCAAGCTGCAATGTTATGAGGTGCATATGAAGATGGCCACAGGGTAAAAAACTGAGACCCTCACTCCAGCAGCCTAAAAGGAACTGAATTCTGCCAAAAAGTCACATGAACATAGAAGCGAATCCTTCCCCAGTCAAATCTCAGATGAGACCACAGCCCTACTCTACACCTTTACTGAAGCCCAAGATCCTGAAGCTGAGATAATAAATGTGTGTTGTTTTAAGCCACTAAATTTGTGGTAATATTGCTGCACAGTAATAGGTAACTAATAAAAAAAGTATGTGTAATTATGCTACTTATCTACTTTAGAAACACTAATGACAAATTAAAATAAAATCTATAAAACAATCCTATATAATAAAAAGGCTAATATACAAACTGTCCCCTCGGGAGTTCAACCAACCGGGAGTTCAACCGCTCACTATGATGTGTGCTGACCACCAGGGCGTGGCACGAAATGAAGGAAGACCCCGGCTGGCAGCCGGCAGCCGGGAAAAGAAGGCTCCAATCGGCCCTGACCACAGGCCTAGGGACCCTACCCATGCATGAATTTCGTGCACTGGGCCTCTAGTCCATAATAAAAGGTAACAGTGGAGTCTTGAAATCTTTTAAGAACATTTTACCTACCTTTGTGTAAAATTCACCTGACCTGCCTTACCATAAAGAAAGGAAGAAACTAGGAAAAGTAGCAAGATTTAGCAGCAGAAATAACATCACAGTGAATGATACAGCTCATTACTGTACAAAGCTGGCATGAAAAATGAGTTAAGTAATTTATTGGATTCTAATGTCACTTTGTCATTCCTTAATATAAAAAAAAGGATGCACTTGAATATAGAAAGGAGAAAAACAGAATCAAGGTAAAAGAAATAAGAATTTTCAAAGGATCACATAGGAGATTCCAAACAAGCTAATTTTCCTAATTATTAGTCATTAAAATTTTAACTTGAATTTAATACATAAAAATATATATTTTTAATACTCTACAGTACCATAATTAACTTGAAAATTTTTCGATTTTGTGAATAATTTGAAGGGTAAGAAGTAAAATAAGGAATGTGCTACTAAAGACACACTACCACTACTGCGTCTCCAGCAATTCTTCCCATAAGTCAATATTTAAAATTTATAAAGAACTTACACAACTCAACACCAAAAAAACAAACAATCCAATTACTGTAAGAAAATGGGCAAAGGGCCTGCATAGAAATTTCTTCAAAGAGGACATACTGATGGCCAACAGGCATGTGAAAAGATGCTCAATGTCACTAATCATCAGAGAAATGCAAGTTAAAACCACAATGAGATAACACCTCACACCTGCAAGAATAGCTATCATCAATAAATCAACAAAAAAGTATTGGCAAGGATGCAGAGAAAAGGGGAACCCTCGTACACTGTTGGTGGGAATGCAGATGGTGCAGCCACTGTGGAAAGCAAAAAAATTAAAAACGGACCCAGCAATTCCACTTCTGGGAATATATCCAAAGAAAACTGAAACACTGGTTCAAAAGAATATACGCATCCCTATGTTCATTGCAGTGTCATTTATAACAGCCAAGATTTGGAAGCAGCCCAAGTGCCCATCAGTAGATGAGTGGATAAAAAAACTGTGGTAGTGGATAGAGTGTTGGCCTGAAGACTGAAGGGTCCTGGGTTCGATTCCGGTCAAGAGCACATGCCCAGGTTGCGGGCTGGACCTCCAGTAGGGGGCATGCAGGAAGCAGCCAATCAATGATTCTCTCTCATCACTGATGTTTCTCTTTCTCCCTCTCTGAAATCAATAAAAATATATTTTTAAAAAAGGAAGCTGTAGTACATTCACATAATGGAATACTACTTGGCCATAAAAAGAAGTAAATCCTACATTTTGCAACAGCATGGGTGGACCTGGAGAGTATTATGTTAAAGGAAATAAGCCAGTCAGAGAAAGACAAGTACCATATGATTTCACTTACATGTGGAATCTAATGAACAAAATAGAAACAGACTCACAGATACAGAAAACAGACTGACAACTGTTAGAGAGGAGGGGGGGCGGGCCTGGGTGGAAAAAGTGAAGGGATTAAGCAAAAAAAAACAAAACAAAACTCATAGGAACAGTATGGTGATTACCAGAGGAAAAGGTGGGTGGGAGGGAAGGAAAAGGTAAAGGGTGGATAAATGGTGATGAAAGGATACTTGACTTTGGTAGTAAGCACACAAGACAATATACCATTCAGATGATGTATCATAAAATTGGACACCTGAAACTTATGTAATTTTATTAACCAATGTCACCCCAATAAAATTTTTTAAAAACCTTATTCTATAGAAAGCACAATATACACTCAGCATGTATTACTTCTAAGGATCATCTGAGTCACTCCGTATGGCTCAGGAGCACTTTACTCACAAGGAGCTTTAAATCTAATTAGGAGAAAAGGGATGGTCAGAAGCAACTACTGAAAAATAGGGGTTTTTTTAGTATCACATTCTGATATAATTGGGTACTAAATAGTATGACATATATTATAATAATAAACAGTAAGATGCTAATGCAGTAGTCCCCCATTATCCACCATTTAGCTTTCCATGCTTTAAGTTATCCATGGTTAACTGCAGTTCAAAAATATTAAATGAAAAATTCCAGAAATAAAAAATTCATAAGTTTTAAATTGCATGCTGTACTAAGTAGCATGATGAAACCTCACACCATCCACTACGTCCCAATGGGACGTGAATGACGGTTTTGTCCAGCACACCCCCGCTGTATATGCTACCTACCTGTTAGACAATTAGTAGCTGTCTCTATTATCAGAGAGAGACCACATTCACGCAACTTTTATTACAACATATTGTTATTACTGTTCTGTAGCATTAGTTACTGTTGTTAACCTCTTACTGTCCCAAATACATAAATTCCATTTTATCATAGATACATATAGAAAAAGGAATACAATATGACAAATGTATGCTGAAAGAATAAGCAAATAAATTACTTCATAATTTTGAGTCTGATATCATAGTGATGTTATAGTGATAATGAAATGGGAAAAATAGTGCTTAATGAGGAAAGGGAACTACTGTAGTTCTGTATCTATACTAATAAAAGGGTAATATGCTAATTAAACCGGGAGACCTTCTGGACATCCTTTCGGACAAAGCCACGGTGGTGGGGCCGAGGCAGAGATAGTTAGAGGCAATCAGGCCAGGAGGGGAGGGCAGTTGGGGGTGATCAGGCCAGCGGGAGGGGGAGGGGCAGTTGGGGGCGAGCAGGCCAGCAGGAAGGACTGTAGGGGGTGAGCAGGCTGTGGGGGCAGTTGGAGGCTATCAGGCCAGCTGGGGGAGGGGGGGGACAGTTGGGGGTGAGCAGGCTGGTGGGGGGCAGTTGGGGGTGATCAGGCCGGCAAGGGGGGGCAATTGGGGGCGAGCAGGCCTGCAGGCAGAGTGGTTAGGGGCAATCAGGCAGGCAGGCAGGTGAGCAGTTAGGAGCCAGAGGTCCCAGATTGCAAGAGGGATGTCCCCCAAGGGGATCCAGATTGGAGAGGGTGCAGGCTGGGCTGAGGCACAACCCGCCGCCCCCCCTGCACTAATTTTGTGCACCAGGCCACTAGTTAAAATATAATGATGCGAAGGTGCTGATGGGATACTGTATACAGTTAGAAATAAGAACTAGAAAAAAAGTGAGAGACCGGGGATAATATATGTATTTGAGTTGTTAAGCCAGTTCTATCCTAAAAAAGACACAAGCAATCTTCCTTTGACCTTATATATTTCCTTATTTCCTTTTCTATCTCTCTTCTTCTTGCTGTGAATTTGCATTTGCCTAATGACCAACATGTTGAGAGCATCATTTCATGTTCTTAATGGCCAACTGCATATATTCTTTTATATAGTGTCTATTCAATTCTTTAGCCTCCTCTCTTTAACATTCAATTAGACAGTCTTCTTACTGAGTTATAAGAGTTCTTTATATATTCTGGATACAAGTCCTTTGTTAGATATATGTATGGCAAGCATTTTCCCCCCTAATCTGTTGCTTGTCTTTCCATTTTTAGCGGTGTCTTTCCATAAGTAAAAAGTTTAATTTTGATAAAGTCCAATTTAGCAACTTTTTCTTCTGTGGCTTGTGTTTTTTGTGTCCTAAGAAATCCTTACCTAATCCAAGGTCATAAAGATTTTCTCCTAGAAATGTTTATTTTAAAATTTCATGGCTTTAGCCCTTACAATTAGGACTATAATTCATTTTGAATTAATTTTTGTGTTTGATGTGAGGGGAGGGATAGTCAGTAATTTCAGCATCATTCATTGATAAACCCATTCTTTTCTATGTAACTTTGGTACCTCTGTCAAACACCAGTTGACCCTAACCTGGCCGGTGTGGCTCAGTTGGTTAGAGTGTATTCCCATACACCGAAGGGCCTCAGATTCAATTCCCAGTTAGGGCACATACCCAGGTTGTGGGTTTAATTCCCGGTAGGGGCATGTTGGGAGGCAATTGATTGATGTTTGATGTTTCTCTTTATCCCTTGCTCTCTCTGTAGAATCAATGGAAACAAGTCTAGGGTGAGGAAACAAAAAAATCAACCAAATTGACCCTTAGGGTTGGGTCATTTCTGAACTCTCAATGCTTATTTATACTAGTATACATCCATCCTTATGCCACACCACACTCTCTTGATTACTATAGCTCTCTAGTAAAGTCTTAAACCAGATAATGAAATTTTGAAGAATTTTGTTCTTCCTTTTAAAAATCATTTTTCTATTCCAGGTTCTTTGTCTTTCCATTTAAATATCAGAATGAGCCCTGGCTGGTTTGGCTCAGCGGACAGAGCATCGGCCTGCGGACTGAAGGGTCTTGAGTTCGATTCCAGTCAAGGGCACGTACCTCACTTGCAGGCTCGATCCCTGGCCTTGGTTGGGGTGTGTGCGGGAGGCAACCAATTGATGTGTCTCTCTCACATCAATGTTTCTCTCTCTCTGTCTCCCCTTCCACACTCTCTGGAAATCAATGGAAAAATATACTCGGGTGAGGATTAACAAAAAATAAATGAAAAATAAAATATATCAGAATGAGACTGTAATTTCTTTAAAACTTTTTGAAGCCTTCTGGAAGTCTGATTAGGGTTATGTTAAATCTATAGAAATATGTGGGAAGAATTCCATCTTAACAATATTATACTTCAGATTCATAGGCATGGTATATATCCCTTTATTTATGTATTCCTTAAACTTTCAGCAACATTTAGTAGTTTTCTCTGAATAGGTCTTGTATATCTTTTGTTAAATTTACTCGTATTTTATTTTTATGCCCTTGTGAATGGAGTTGTTTTATAAATTTCATTTTAATTGTCTATTGCTAGTACTAGAAATTCAGCTGATTTTGTATGTTGATCTTGTATTTGTAACCCCGCTAAATTCACTTGTTAGAATTCACTTTCTAGAACATCTTATGATCATATTCCCTAGGAATTAAAAGTTTTTATTTCTTCCTTTCCCATATGCATGCCCTTTACTCCTCTGACTTGTTAAAATGTGGAATGTAAGTGATGAGAGCAGAAATCTTTGCCTTGTTCCTGGCCTTAGGTAGAAAACATTCAGTCTTAATGGTCTCCTCATTAAGAATAACATTAGCTGTTGATTTTTTCTGAATGTGCTTGGTCAACTTGAGGAAGTTCGCTTCTATTCCTAATCTACATATATAAAAGCCTAAGCGACCTTTACAACTGAACGACCGGTTGACCAGTCGCTATGATGAGCACTGACCACCAGGGGGCAGACGCTCAATGGAGGAGCTGCCCCCTGGTGGTCAGTGTGCTCCCACAGCCAACCTCCCGTGGTTGGCCAAACTCCCGTGGTCCCTCCCCCAGGTCAGCTGGCCAACCTCCCACAGTTCCTCCCTCCCAGCCAGCCGGCCACCTCCCACAACCCCTCCCCCAGCCAGCCAACCTCCCACAGTCCCTCCCACCAGCCAGCCATCCCCAATCGGCCCAGACCCAATCAGGACTGGGCAAGATGGACCCAATAGCTGGCCAGGCCTAGGGACCCCACCCATGCACAAATTCGTGCACCGGGCCTCTAGTATTTGGATAATTCTAGTTACCATGAATGGGTATTTGATTTTGTCAAGTTCTTTCGTCTACTGAGATGATCTTAAAGTCTCTATCCTTTATTCTGTTGACCAGCAAATGTTAAATTAACTGTAGTCCTGGACTAAATCTCCTTGGTTAAGGTTTACTAATCTTTATATATACATATATATATATACTGCAGGATTCAATTAAGGATTAACTGTTAAGAATTTTTGCTTCTGCTCATGAGGGATAATAATCTGTAGTTTTCTTTTCTGGTGATGTCCTTGTCTAGCTTTGATACCAGGGTAATACTGAGCTCATAAGTGAGTTGGTAAGTGTTTCTTTCCCACTATTTTTAAAAAGAGGTTGTGAAGAATTGGTATTTCTGTCATAAGTGTTGGACAGAATTCACCAGTGAGAAGTCACGTGGGCCTGAATTTTCATTGTGGAAAACAGACTTTATTAATTCAATTTCTTTACTTGACATAGACCAATTTAGATATTTTTATTTCTTCTGGATACTTTTGGAAATTTGTATTTTTCATGGAATTTGCCCATTTCATGTAAGTTGCCACATTTATTGGCATAAAGTTTTTCATAGTATCACCTTATTATCTTTTAATGTCTATGGGTTTGGTATTGAGGTCCCCTTTTCATTCCCGATTTTGATAATCTGCATTCTCTCTTTTAAAGAAATCCCTCCAGCCCTAACTGGTTTGGCTCAATGGATAGAGAGTCGGCCTGGGGACTCAAGGGTCCCAGGTTCGATTCCGGTCAAGGGCATGTACCTTGGTTGCAGGCACATACCCAATAGGGAGTGTGCAGGAGGCAACTGATCGATGTTTCTCTCTCGTCGATGTTTCTAATTCTCTATCCCTCTCCCTCCCTCTCTGTAAGAAATCAATAAAATATTTAAAAAAAGAAAGAAATCAGTCCAGCTAAAATTTTATCAATTTTATTGATCTTTTCAGTGAATCAGTTTTCTTTTCATTGTTTTTCTCTATTATTTGCCCTTTTTCTATGTCGTTGATTTCCACTCTATTATTTTCTTCTTTTTATTAAATTGTTTCTTTTTTTCCTAGGTTCTTAAGGTTAAAGCTTAGAACAATGATTTTAAAACCTTTATTTTCTAAATTAGACTTTAAAACTATAAATTTCCCTTTACAGATTATAATCTATGCATTACATTATTGCTTTAGCTACACCCCACTAGTTCTGATAATGTTGTGTTTTCATTGTCATTCAGTTCAAAACATTTCCAATTTATCTTGGGATTTCTTCTTTGATCTATCAGTTATCTAGAAATATGTTTTTTAATTTTAATGTATTTGGAGATTTCTCATATTTCTTTTGGTTACCTGATTTAACTATTGTGATCAGAAAACACAGTCTGTATGATTTCAATACTTTTAAACGTATTAAGACTTTCCTTACAACCCAATAAATGGTCTAACCTAGTGAAAGTTTCATGTACACTTGAGAAGTGTAGACCAAACAACCCTTCTTATTGTTGGGGGAAGTGTTCTATAAATAGAAATTGGCCATGTTTGTTGACAGTATTACTCAAGTCTTCTATATCTTTATGGTTTTTCTTATCTATAGACTAGAGGCCCGGTGCACAAATTTGTACATGGGTGGGGTCCCTCAGCCTGGCCGGCGATCAAGGCCTATGAGGGGGCTGGCTGGCCAGGGTGAGGAACCCTGGGAGGTTGGCTGGCTGGCCCCCCATCAGGAACCAGGGGGAGGTACTGCGGGAGTTTGACCATCCAGGGGAAGGGACCACAAAAGGTTAGCCATCGGGGGATGGGCTGTGGGAGGTTGACCAGCCAAGGGGAGGAGGGGCTGCTGGGGGTTGGCTGGCAGGGGGGAAAGGACCACAGGAGGTTGGCCGGCGGGGGGGAAAGGGCCGTGGGAGGTTGGCTGTGGGAGTGCACTGACCACCAAGGGGCAACTCCTGCATTGAGCATCTGCCCCCTGGTGGTCAGTGCACGTCATAGCAACTGGTCGACCGGTTGTAACAGTCGCTTAGTCTTTTATATATATAGATCATGTATTTTGTAGCTCTGTTTTAGATGAGTATGTCCTTTTATTATTATAAGATATCCATCCATATTTTTCTCTAGTAAATTCCTTGTCTTAAAAGTCTATTTTGTCAGATATTAATATAGTTAACCCAACTCTCTAACACTTACTGTTTTCATGGTATATCTTTAATTTTCATTTTACTTCCAGCCTATTTGTGTTTGAATATCAAGTGTGTCTCCTGTAGGCAACATATAATTGGATTGCTTTTTTATAGTCTTATCTTTTCTGCCTTTTGGTTGAAGTGTTTATACCATTTCCAGTTAACCTAAATTTTGATAGGCTGGATTTAGGTCTTTATTTTAATGTATTTTCTATTTGTCTCATCTCATTTGTTCCTCTGTTCTTTCTTTACTGCCTTCTTTTGTTTTAAACAAAAAGTTTTTAGTATATCACTTTTATTCCTCTATTTAATTTGAAGATATATCTCTTTTTGTGTATGCGCTTTTCATTTGTCCTAGAGATTACAATGTCCACATTTATTTATCACAACCTACTTCATCTTAATACTGACTTCTTCCAGGAAAACAATAAGTTTGTGCCAGCCTATTTCTATCCTCCCTACCTCACCCAAACCTGCTTCATCTCCTGTGTAACCATCTTTAAAATAGTATTCACTGTGCTACTCAAGACAGAAATTAGGGAATCATTCCAGATTCTTCCCTTTCCTTTACCCCAACAGCTAATCAATAATTCCTGTTATTTCTACCTCCTCCATATTCCACAACAACCTTCCTCTTCTCTGTTATTACTGCCACTGTTCAGATTCTGTCTTTATCCATCTTTTACCTAGCCTACTGCATTGGCCTCCTCACTGGTCTCTGTTCTTAAGGTTTCACTGTCCTCAAATCACCACTCTATCATTTACACAGCTCACACATATAGACATTCTAATAAGCAAATCTTCTATCATCCTTCCGAGCAATTTTTCAATGGCTCCTACCTGCATAGAGGATAAAATCAAATCTCCATGGCATGGTACACAAAGCCCTCTGTGATCTGGCCCACTGCCTATCACTGTCTAACCTCAGTGACCACCACAATCTGATAATACTTTATGTACCAAACGATAGAAAGCTACTTTTAATTTCCTGAGCATAACTGGCTCACTCATACTTTTGTGCATTAATACAGGCCATTTCCTCTACCTGCAATGTTCTCCCCAGGCATGTCGGGAAAGAAAACGCCTATTCGTGCTTAAATGCTCAACATAGTGGGTACCTTCTTTACATGACCTGATTCTAAAAAGTAGTCCCTCATTCCTCTCAGTGCATTGCACCTTTTCCGCTGGTACACTTTCTGCATTTAGTATAGCATTTTGTTCTCATTTCTCTCACTGTTCAATGTTTACCTTCTTAAAGATGGGAACTATGTTTCATCTTTCAATCCTCACTATTCAGTGTACTGCCTGGAACATAGTAGGCACTCAATATTATATGCTTATTCAATAAATGAGTTATGAAGGTAAGAATGATATTTGAAGACATGAAAAAGAATGAGTTCTAAAGTAATTATGGAGCATGAATAGTTACTTTAGGACTTGTAGGGAGTCAGTAATAACCGAGGCACATATATATTATAAATTTGCTATATACCCAGGTTATGTAAAGCTCTTGCATACATTATATAACAAAAACAACATGGGGAGCATAAAACCCATTTTGTAAATGAATAAACAGAGGCACAAAAATGTTTTAATTTGTTCAAGGTCACAGTAAGTGTCAAAGCCAAGTCTGAGAGAGGTCTATGTTAACCACTAACCTATTCTGTTTTTTCAGTATAACCCAATGTTAAATCTTCACTCTTATTTCTAGGGATTTGCTCCCCTTATTGCTATGTAATTGCTCTCCTTTTTCTCTGTACTTTTATGTTCTCTTACTTTTTCCTTGTTGTTACTTTCTCTTCCTCTAATTTGATTTCCATAATGAACATAACATGTAAGAAACTATACTGTCAGGTATTTCACCAAGATGTATTTTCTCTTTTCTTCTTTATTAGGAAATATTGCAGGGAAAAAGCAAGTCAAATAATGGAAGTTATGGAAAACAAAGAAGGAATAGCTACTGAGAAAGGAGGTAAGTGAAGATTACTAGGTGTTATCGGTTAATAATGCGGATTTTATAATCAAAGAAAACACAATAATTTCAAGAGAAACATCAAAAGTGCTTTATTCAAAGTAATGTCCATCGCTATCTATACCTTCCCCCCATCTTTCAGGTAATTTGTGGATACCGTCCCAATAGAACTTTTCTTGTTTTGAAGCAAACCATTCAGAGACACAATTTTCCACTTCTTCATATGTTTTGAAGTGCTGCTCGGAAAGTGCATGTGCCATCGATCTGAACAAGTGGTAATCTGAAGGAGCAAGATCTGGTGAATATGGCAAGTGGGTTAATACTTCCCAGGCGAGATCTTTTAACCTGTCTTTAACTGGTTTTGAAGTGTGTGATGGTTTGTCGTCATGAAACAAAATTACTTTCCTGTGTCTTCTGGCCCATTCTGGTTATTTTATGTAGTTCAAATTGATTATTTGTTGTCAGTAATGATCAATATTAACGGTTTCACCTGGTTTTAGAAGCTCATAATTCACCACACCTTCCTGATCCCACCAAACACAGAGCATTGTCTTCTTTCCGAAGCTTTTTGTCCTTGCAGTCGATGTTGATGGTTGACCTGGATCAACCCATGATTTTGTGCAGTTGGGATTCTCAAAATAAATCCACTTTTCATCTCCAGTCACAATTCGATACAAAAAAGACTTTCATGCCACTGAAGCAACATTTTACCGATGACTTTTCGGTTTTCCATTTGTCTTTCGTTCAGTTGATGTGGCACCCATTTTCCTTCCTTTAAAATCTTTCCCATTGCTTGTAAATGATCGGAAATTGTTTGCTGAGCAACATTTAATCTTTCTGCAAGTTGTTTTTGAGTCTGACACGCATCTTCATCCAATAATGCTTATAACTGTTGGTCTTCAAACTTTTTCGGTTGACCTGGACGTTCTTTGTCTTTCACATCGAAATCGCCACTTTTAAAGCATTTAAACCAGTGTTCACAAGTATCTTGAGATGGAGAATGTTCACCATAAGCTTCCCGAAGTATTCAGCAGCACTTTTCTTCAAAATAAAGTAATGAATTAAAACTTCCCGCAAATGCTCGTTTTTTGGCACAAAATTCAACATTTTTAAGTGTGAAAATATCTATGATAACACCTTCAGAAAATTTGACATAGGAGGTTTTGAAGCTTGTTGTCAATACAAAATAGCATACATATCAAATTGCATAAATATCAACATTAGTGTAACTCCATCTAGTGAAAAAATCCGCATTATTAACCGGTACACCTAGTACTTAGTGTAAAAGAAAGTTTCAAGAAAGAGAAAAAACTAAGAACAAATCTTTAAATGCAGCAAAAGAAAGATCCGTGATGATTACTGAGAACCACATTTTAGCTGAATACGGGAGAAGGATAAGAGAAAGAATAACACTAGCTAAGGAAATGGAGACAGCACTGAAGACCACTTATTTGAAAAACTTGTATGAAACAACAGAAAGGATTAAGATCGTAGCTAGAAAGGATAGCTGAATCAAATAAAAGTGTTGGGGATGTGTTTTGTTTGCAGTTTATTCGTTTAGCGAAATGCTCAGTTAAGTCAGTTTATATACTGCAGAAAACGAAACGCTTTGCCCCGAGACAGCAAGGACCTTGTCTGTCTTTTTCACAGTCATTATACTCTAGTCTTGGCACATAGCAGACACTCAATACCTATAAATACAATTATCCTAATCTTAAAAAAAGCCCCTATGAATTATAGATATACTCTTCAGTTGCAGTATTTAATCTACATCTTCTATCAACAGAATGCTGCACTAAATGTTCATGCACCATATAAATATTAATTGAGCACCTACTATATGCCAGGTACTATTCTAGGCCATAGAAATATAGTAGTGGACAAAACCAAAAAATGCCCTTACTCTAATAGGAGGAACCAAACACACAACCACAAATAAAAAATGTAAGATGCCTAAGTGTAAGTCCTAAAAATAATATAAAAACATAAAATGAGAAATCGAGTGTTAATGGGAAATGATGGGTAATATCCCATATGAGATGGTTATGGCCTGGCCAAGTGGCCCAGTGGGTTGAGCGTCATTCTATGCACAGAAATGTTGCCAGTTTGATTCCTGGTCAAGGCACGTACCTGGACTGCAGGTTAAATCCCCAGTCAGGGCACAGACGGAAGGCAACTGATCAATGTTTCTCTCTCACAGTGACATTTCTCTCTCTCTCTCTTTCTCTCTCTCAAGCATGTCCTTAGGTGAGGTTTTTTAAAAAAAAAAAAAAAAAATGGTCATGGAAGGCATTTTTGTTTAGGTGATATTTGAATGAGAAAGTGAGCCAGGAAAATAAGCAAAGAGCATTATACACAGATGGGACAGTAAGTCCAAAGACCTGAGAAGAGAGAACATTTAGTGTGTATGAGGAAGGGCAGCTGTAGTAAAGGAAATGAAGGAAAGAATAACAGAACCAGCTGTAACACATCAATAATTCATCTATAATAATTAAAACTGTACTTTATCATCATTGGAATCTTTCACACATAAATACTTTTTAAACTAATACACAAGTGGGGGAAAGTCAGAAAAATTTCAAATTGATTACTCTGCAAAAAGTCCTTTTTCAATATTTCTTAATATAACCAAAAAGAGTTCTGTTTAAATAATGCAAGCAATACCATGTTTAGTCTACGTGTTAAAAATATTTCACATTAGATTTTAGCAATTTTACATCCATTACTCTTAAATACGACACAAACCACTTCCTTACAAAAGGCAGTAGATGTGAATACTCTTTGGACAAGTTTGCTGGAATATCCTTTTGATAAGACTCCAGGTAGAGCACTAACATTCGATTCTAAGAGCTACATATTAAGAGAAATACACAGAGGGTCCAATTTTTTAATCATGTCCCTTTCCCACCTATCTGCCAATAACTGAGTATGGTTTAAAAGAATTGAACTATTTTCTTTTCTTTTTTTTTTTTTTTTAAATATGGAACACTTCACGAATTTGCGTGTCATCCTTGCGCAGGGGCCATGCTAATCTTCTCTGTATTGTTCCAATTTTAGTATATGTGCTGCCGAAGCGAGCACTGAACTATTTTCATATATGCTACTAGAAGCCTGGTACACGAAATTTGTGCATGGGTAGGGTCCCTAGGCCTGGCCAGCGATCAGGGCCATCTTCCCTGGCTTCTGGAAGCCAGCCCTACCCCCTGCCGCCAGTTGCTCTCTGTGTCTGGGGCAATTGGCGGGGTGATCGCACCCCAGCACTGCTCATGTCAGCTACCACCGACCCCCGGTTTCCAGTTCCCCATTAGGCAATTGGAGCCTGCTGGCCGAGGGGAGGAATTAAGAGGTTGGCCTTTCCTGCCTGCTCGCTGGCCCCGCCCCCCATCGCTGGTCACCCTCTATGTGTGGGGCAACCAGTAAGGCAATCAGGGCCCCGGTGCCACCTGCGTCCATCGCCACCCACCCCCGGTTCCCCATTCCCCTTTGGGCAATCAGGGCCTGTGGGCTGGGAGCAGCTCCTGCATTGAGCATCTGCCCCCTGGTGGTCAGTGCACATCATAGCTGACTGGTTGTTCTGCTGTCCAGTCGATTTGCATATTACACTTTTATATATATATATAGACTAGAGGCACGGTGCACAAAAATTTGTGCACTCGGGGGGGAGGGAGGGTCCCTCAGCCCGGCCTGTGCCCTCTCGCAGTCTGGGACTCCTCAGGGGATGACCACCTGCTGGCTTAGGCCCGCTCCCCGGGGCATTGGGCCTAAGCTGGCAATCAGACATCCCTCTGGCAGCCCAGCAGCCCGCGGGGGATGTCCACTTGCCAGCGGGGAGCAGACCTAAGCTGCTGTTGGACATCCTTAGTGCTGCTGAGGAGGCAGGAGAGGCTCCCACCACCACTGCTGTACTGGCAGCCATCAGCCTGGCTTGTGGCTGAGCAGAGCTCCCCCATGTGGGAGCGCACTGACCACCAGAGGGCAGCTCCTGCATTGAGCGTCTGCCCCCTGGTGGTCAGTGTGTGTCATAGTGACCACTCATTCCCAGTCTTTCTGCTGTTAGGGTCAGTTTGCATATTACCCTTTTACTATATAGGATAGAGGCCTGGTGCACGGGTGGGGGGCCGGCTGGTTTGCCATGAAGGGTGTCCCGGATCAGGGTGGGGGTCCCGCTTGGGTGCCTGGCCAGCCTGGATGAGGGGATGATGGCTGTTTGCAGCTGGTCACACCTCTTTCAAGGTGGGGGTCCCCACTGGGGTGCCTGGCCAGTCTGGGTGAGGGACTGAGGGCCGTTTTCAGGCTGGCGGGTGATTGAAGCTCCCAACCTCTCCTTTTTTTCTTTTTTTTATTCTGGGATTTATTTACCTTCTATAGCTGTCACTGGAGCTGAGAGCCGGCTTTAGCTCTGAGGCTCGGCTCTAGCTCTGAGACCTCGGCTGCTGAAAGCAGGGATCTGGGTTTGTTTGGGTTCTATAATTGTAACACTGTTGCGGTCCTGCTCGCTCCAGCTCTGAAGGCTGAAAGCAGGTTTCTGGGGATTGTTTAGGCTCTATAATTGCAACATTGTTTCTTAGACTGCAGCTCAGAGGCCGGCAGCGGCAGGTGGGGAACCTTGGCTTCCTCCATCATTGGAGCAAGCAAGCCTCCTGTTCGCTTCAGCTGCCTGGCTGCCGCCGCCATCTTGGTTGACAGTTAATTTGCATATCGCCCTGATTAGCCAATGGGAAGGGTAGCGAAGTCACGGTTAATTACCATGTTTCTCTATTATTAGATAGGATAGCATCTACCATGGTTCAATATGAGTAATAGAAGACTGACTCAATTAAATCAAGATATTTTTCATACTAATATTTTTTAAGTAAATTCTAAATAATATATAAAATTAGGAATAAAAATATCAAAAATATCAACAGAACATATCGATATTAGAGATAAAAGAATTTCAGAGGGCACTGATATTATGGGGTTAGGCGGAAGCTAGTTTACAAGCAAAAGGAAACCCACTTTCTTCCAAGAAATTTTAAAAAGCAAGTATTAAATGTCTTTTTTCTGAAATAAAAAAGAAATACTAAAAAAACCCCAAATGTGCATTTAAAAATAGAGAACTTGTCTACAGTTATGTGAGCAATTAAGATACGAAATAAAACAAATAAAGCTGCAGCACTAAACATGCTGCAAAATGTGAACATTTAATCCAACCAAGATGGTTACACCCACTCCCATTAGTAAAACAAAATGTAGGACAAAATGGGAAATGAATGAGCTTAGCTGTAGGGGCTTGTTTGTTTGTTTTTTAATTTCATCCTTTTGCTCAAAATGTAATTTCTATTTTACCCTAAAGTCTTTTGTTGGCTATAAGGGGAATCAAATGTTCCTAAAAAAGAATCAGAACAAGCTCTGAAAATGCATAATACAAGCTTCATTTGTTCTAATGCACATCTGGTGTATTTTGTTTTAACATTTTTGACAGGTTAATCATTTGTCTTCATGTTTAAAGAACACGAATGTTTTGCTAGTGCTGTTACACAGATCATGTGGGGGTGAATAAAAAAAGCTAGAGAAGGAGAAAGGTCTCTTTGTTTTTTCAAGATGCTTTGTTAAATAAAGGTGAGAGGGGGAGGGGAAGGGGGGGGGAGGGGGGAGTGTACCTAGGTAACTTGACCTTGGTGTACAGAAACTGACTCATTATGAAAGTAAAAATAAAGCCCATTAATAAAAACTAGTAATATGAGGGGGAACTTTTCTTATTTGAAATGAAGTTATTTGAAAACCTTTCAGAATAAAAACAAAACAGTGACTAATTTTGTGATGAAAATATAATTTTTTAAAAAAACCCTCAAGGCTAAAAAACATAAAGGCCTAAAGGGTTATTCAGAGAATAGATAAAGTAGCAAAGGTGACTAAATTAACTTCTGGGAAAAACCAGTTCACCATGCAAAGAAAGGAGATAGCTAAATACAGATATATTTAGCATTTAGCTTCAGTTTTAATTGACTATATTTAGTACTGTTTGGTTTTGTTGAGCTTGAATTTAATTAGAAAGAAGTATGAGAAATATTTTCATCAAATTGAACTGTAATTCACATTTAATTTTTAAAATAATGTCAATTTCAGGTCTTACTTAGGAAAAATTACATCTGATTCCATGACAACAAACACTATTGTAATGGAAAATCCTAATAAAAAGTGCCAATACTCAGTTCAATAGCTAATAAGGATGTGTTATTCAATGCAGACTATCAAAATAAATAAATAAAACTCTAGTACAACAAAAGAATTGGAGAGTAGATATGAAATTGTTTAAAGTACAAAACATAATCTATAATTCATGGTGTTAGTGGCTACCATGTCTGAAGAATTTTGGTAGGAATTTTCAGCTCAAGTAGAGTTAAACTGTGAAGCCCAATCTACTAAAACAATATTAAAATACTTGTTCTGTTTACACTATGAAATTTTATTTGAAATAATAACCTATCTATAGCAGATATACAGTAAAAAAAATATCAGCACCATTTGACTCTTCCGTTTGTCTTTCCTGTCCATTCTTAATTACTTGATGCAATCCTCATATATCTGACATTTGTCCTCTTCATTTCCGGTCTCATTATGAAGACATTAGTTTAAACATTAACTTTATTAGTCTCTGGTGATTGTGTCCAAGCTGGTCTCCCTGCTTCTAGTTTTGATTGATGCCAATACATCTTATGAACTCTTGCTAGATTAAACCTGTAAAGAATTCCCCACCTTAAAAACTTGTAAGGGAATCTACTGAATATAGAAAAAAATAAAAGTCCAAGCTTACTAGGACCTTATTCCAGATCCTTCTCAATATGACATCAATCTACCATTTCAACACAATTTCCCATTATTCTCTTTCATATCAATGTAGGGATACCTTTCAATACAGCTAAAGAGGACTGATATTTCTTGTACATGGACTGTAATTTCTGACTTACTTCAATCTCTATGATTAATAGATTCTTCCTTCTTATTATCTTGAAATTCTAGCAAAAGCTAACTAATAATAAAGCAGAAAATTAAGATTGCGAAATCACATATTTTTGCTTAAGTATCTTAGCAGAGCACACTGTTCCTGTTTCTAGTCAGCACCAGATATGCAGACTCACCGGCCAACCACAAGAGAGCAAAATTAGTATCAGGAACGGGATGACCAGCTGAGTCAAACTGCACATCCGGTCCACAGAAAATCCCTGCTACTCCCCTCAATTCAATTCCTACTTCCCTTTTACCTTATATAATTATCTGGTTTGACAAGAACTAATAAGATGGGTTTTGGGATAGGAGTCCCCACCTTCTCATGTTGCCGGCACTTGAATAAACCACTTTCCTTCTCATCAGCACCTGTCTCACAAGTTTGGCTTTCATTGCAGCATGCAGCACAACTACAGTTTGGCTTCATACTTAAAGTATTTCCCTTAATCTATGCATCCAATTATTCAAGATCAGTTTAAATGCTAACTTCCTCATCTATATATGTAAATTCTTCTTCTACTGAAAACCTACAGCACCTTGTGACTTTATCATTTATGTTATACTTTAAAACATAGCTACTTATGTAGCAACTAGAGGCCCGGTGCATGAAATTGGTGCACAGGTGCAGTCCCTAGGCCTGGCTGGCAATCAAAGCACGAGCGTCTGGCTTGGAAGGGCAGGTACCAGCTGACCTCTGGGCAGCACCTGGGCCCCCGGGCCCCCGCGTGCCACCCTCCCCTTGAGTCATCAGGCCCCCACCCAGCTCCCTCAGCACATGGAGCCAGGTGGTGGCCCCACCCCCTACTGCCGCCGCTGGTCTGTCTGCGGGCCAATAGCTGGGGTGATCGGACCCTGCTCGCACCTGCCTTGGCCTGGCACCACCTGCTCACCTGTTCCACAATCCCACCAAGGTCCCACTCTCGTCAGTGCCCATCAGGGCTGGCAGCACCTCAACTGCCGCCTGCTGCCAGCGCCACATCGCCGACACCCGCCATGTTCCACGCCACCCCCTGGTGGTCAGTGCACGTCATAGCGAGTGGTGGAACTCCCGGTTCAACGGAAAATTTGCATATTAGCCATTTATTATATAGCATGTTACTTTCCTTACTATCCTATATAATAAAGAGGTGATATGCAAATTGACCATCACTCCAACACACAAGATAGCCAACCCCATGTGGTCAAGATGGCCGCCATAAGATGGCCAGTAGAGGAGGGCAGTTAGGGGCGACCATGCCAGCAGGGGAGGGCAGTTGGGGACAACCAGGACTGCAGGGGAGGACAGTTAGGGGTGACCAGGCCATCAGGGGAGGGCAGTTGGAGGTGACCGGGCCTGCAGGGGAGGGTAGGTGGAAGTGACCAGGCCTGCAGGGAAGGGCCATTGGGGGGGACCATATCTGCAGGGGAGGGCAGTTGGGGGGGGACCAGGCCTGCAGGAGATGACAGTTGGGGGCAACCGGGCCGGCAGGGGAGGGCAGTTGGGGGCAAACGGGGCAACAGGGGAGGGCAGTTGGGGGCAACTGGGCCAGCAGGGGAGGGCAGTTGGGGGCAACCAGGCCTGCAGGGGAGGGAGGTTGGGGACGATTGGACCAGCAGGGGAGAAGATCGGTGTCGATCAGGCTGGCAAGGTAGTGGTTAGGGGGTGATCAGGCTGGCAGGCAGAAGCGGTTAGGGGCAATCAGGCAGGCAGGCAGGCGAATGGTTTGGAGCCAGCAGTCTTGAATTGTGAGAGGGATGTCTGAATGCCCATTTCCCTCGAGGGGTCTCAGATTGGAGAGGGTGCAGGCTGGGCTGAGGGACACCCCCACCCCCTCTAGTATTTCATAAGAGAGAAATATCCATAAGGGAAAAGTTCCTTAAGGAAAAAAATCTGCAGTGCCATGCACACTGTAAGCATTCATATATGAGTTGAATGCTGACATAAATTAGCATACCTATTGTATTGATAAAGAGGTTAAAAACAGTATGATTATAACATGTCTAATGGGTAATACTTCCACTTAATTTCAAGTTAAAATATGGCCTAAATAGCTCCCAGTTTGGCTCAGTGGATAGAGCGTCGGCCTGCGGACTCAAGGGTCCCAGGTTCGATTCCAGTCAACGGCATGTACCTTGGTTGTGGGCACATCCCCAGTAGAGGGTGTGCAGGAGGCAGCTGATCGATGTTTCTCTCTCATCGATGTTTCTAACTCTCTATGCCTCTCCCTTCCTCTCTGTAAAAAATCAATAAAATATATTTTTAAAAAATATGGCCTAAATTTAAAGTATTATATAGTAATTAGCTCTGCAAATTACAATAGATTACCAACATCAATGTCAAGAGGGAAAAAATCAAATCTGCATGTTCTCACATAACACAAAACTCAAATAGCAGGACATATTTATTCTACATATATATATTAGCAATTTTGTTTTCTAACAAAACATACATATTAGAAGAAAGTTGTTGATAGCATATTGAAATAATAAAAAAGAATTCTCCCTTACTTCGATTAAGCTTTGGAAATCTTTTTTTCAGTTTCTTCTTTAATGGATTAAGCTCGGGCATAATTTCTGGAACAGCTACATAAAAGTCTGGCTCAATTTCATCATCCAAAATCTAAAAAATCAAGATAAAAGATAACCTTCTGAAAAGAAAGTATAATGTAGTAATTCCCCTTATAATTTAGAAAACACACATTAAACAATGGTTTGTCTTTAAACGAGGATCATATGAACACATTTACCAATTATGAAAACCATTAGAAGCAAAACATTTTCTGATCTTTTCTCTTAAAAATAGTCACATCCATTTAAAATATATGTATTTAAAGGGTTTAATTCTTCCATTTAAAAATTTACTTGATTATAAAATGAAGCAACTTTTTAGAATAGTACTGCCTAGGCAACAAATATTTTACCAATGATTCCTTTTGCTTAAATCTTACCAATATATGTCATTCAAAGCTGTGGTTTGGGATTATAGTGAACCCTAAAGACTTGAACCCTGGCAAAATTAAGCTGTGACTCTGAAATTTTATCTCTCTGTTACTATTCTTTATTTTTATAAATTCTTTATCCCCTAAATAACATTCTGTATTCCTCTTAACAATAACTTACATTAAGCAAACACTTATCACATGCCAAGCATTCAGTTCAATATTTAACATGGTTTAATTAATCCAGTCTTCACAATAATCCTAAGAGGCAAGTACTAATATTGACTACACATTCCAGATTCAGAAACTGAAGACTTAGGGAGGATGAGTCTGTCCGTGTACTTATAAGGGACAGACCCAGAACTGAAACAAAGGTAGTGTGGATTCAGAACCAGGGCTCTCATCACTAGAAATATTAAGCAGAGGCAATTTGAAATGTCAAAGAACGGTATGTGAAATTTCTACTCCAAGACTTTTCAATACTAATTCTAAAACATGTAATAAATAAATGGATGGCAAAGATAACTAAACAATTCATATAACTAATGAATGTGAAAATAACACTGTACCTTCTGAATCAGATTAGTTCCTCCTGCAAATGCAGCTCCATGTTCTTCTGCTATTTTAATCTCTGATGCATTCTACCAAAATACAATAGTTTAAACATCAATTCAGTCTGCTTTCAAGTATTTTGTCAGAAATAATATTACAGCTCAAGATAGAAACTGTGGCTTTTACTTTTAATTGGAAATGCATCAATTTTCAATGAGATGCATCAGAAATATTACAACCAGAACAAGTTTAGTTTTTAGGTAATTGAGGTATTTCTTGTAACATGAGCAAATAACTAAAAAATGCATGAGGACCTAGCCCAGCCGTGGGCAAACTACGGTCCGCGGGCCGGATCCGGCCCATTTGAAATGAATAAAACTAAAAAAAAAAAAGACCGTACCCTTTTATGTAATGATGTTTACTTTGAATTTATATTAGTTCACACAAACACTCCATCCATGCTTTTGTCCCGGCCCTCCAGTCCAGTTTAAGAACCCATTGTGGCCCTCGAGTCAAAAAGTTTCCCCACCCCTGCCCTAGCCGGTTTGGCTCAGTGGATAGAGCGTTGGCCTGTGGACTGAAGGGTCCCAGGTTCAATTCCAGTCAAGGGCACATGCCCGGATTGCGGGCTCAATCCTTAGTAGGGAGCATGCAGGAGGCAGCTAATCAATGATTCTCTCTCATCATTAATGTATCTCTCTCTCTCTCTCCCTCTGCCTTTCTCTCTGAAATCAATAAAAATATTTTTTTTAAAATGCATGAGGAACCTACCAAGTAATTCAGCCTAAGTCTCTAATACCATAAACATATCATCTTCCAAAAGTAAAAAATTAAAATATATTTAGTTTTGCTCCTTAAATGGAGATATTTTATCAAACCAATATAGAGAGAGAAAAATTTTTTTAAGATTTTTTAAACTGATTGTTAGAGAGAGGAAGAGAGAGGGAGAGAAAAACATGCATGTGAGAGCAAAACATCGATCAACTGCCTCCTGCACGCCCCCTACCAGGGATTAAGCCCACAACCTGGGCTTGTGCCCTGACCAGGAATCTAAGCAGCAACACTTCAGTGCATGAGATGATGCCCAACCAAGCCACACTGATCAGGAAGAGAAAAATATTTTTAATAAATGATAGAGCCAAAATTTAGCCTGTTGGCTGAAAATTCAAAGAAAAAATACACAGCATTAGTTATTTTCTTTCTCTATGTTCCATTTATACCATTTGGTTTTACTGTGAAATATATCACACTCCCTTAGTCAGTCAAGTTTTGGGCATTCCAACAGCTATATGCTCTACTTTTCTGGAAAAAAAAAGTAAAGAATTTCTTCCTTGAAAGTGAGACAGATGGAGAAGAATCAAAACACCTTACAAAATAAAATCATAAACACATTATAAACAAATGTTTATAAATACAAAAAGTTTGACCAAAAACTTATTACTGTACTTGTTATAGCCTTGACTTTCTTCACTTTCTATACTAGATATTTTTTAAAGTGTGGTTTCTGTGTCTTCAAAGCACTACATGGGCCCAAAATAATTTTATTGTTGTTTGAGGAGTTTGAGTTAGAAGCAGGAGCTAGTAGAATAAATTCTGTACTTCCCTTCAGTGCTTTTGTGAGAAACAGAATATCGTAGAATAATAACTAATGATGAAGTTAATGTTCTAGTTTAGCTTTTTCTTACTTTAATGACATAACCTCAAATGAGTCATCTTACTGCTTTGAGGTTCATATGGGGAAAATAAGACTTGGTGAATGCTAGAATTTTCTCTAATTCTACTCATTCAGTTATTCTAAACACTTACTAATGTTTTATTAAACAAGTTAAAGGATATAAAAAGTTGGTAAAGGTTACTCACCCCTGTAAATACAGCAACTTTATTGATTTCTGAAAGGAATGGGTATGGCAAACTAACAACACTGGCAAATGGCTCCACTTTTTTCTAAATACACAATGGAAAAAATTATTGTGAAAAATTCACTCATCTTTTCTGTGCCTCTCACATCTGTAAAAAACAGAACTAACATGTTTTGTTTTTTAATGTTTTAATTCTACCACATATCCTCTCATTAATCCAGAACTATTCAATGATTATAATTTAAGGCATCAGAGATTTTATTTCTTTTGTAAGAAACCATCATGAAAATCTAAATCTCTCTACGCAGCTCCATACTCCCATGGTGCTTGGCTTCTATCTCTACATCATTCATCAGTGTCTCATATATTGAAAGATGTATTTGCATATCCATATCTTCCCCAGCACCTAGTACAATACTTTCTTTCTACATGGATGCCAATAATTTTTGCCACCTTGAATTAAATTTAAAAGGATATGTAATCTTGTGACACCATCAAGGAGGAAATGAATGCGACTGTGCATACTGAACAATAAATATCCAGCTGATCTGCTCAGTAGGACACACTAATCTCCATCATTGGCTCTAAACAATCTGGTGATATTAACTCTAAATCCAAGACAGAATGACAAGCCTGAAAGGCTCTTGAGTGGGTCTATTTGGAAACAACCTAAACCACCTACCACTTTCAGACATCTGTGGGAAGAAAACTGGAACACCTAAAACACACAGTAGCATGCACTTGAGGCCCCTAATATGGGTGGAGATTCCCCAGGGCCTCCGAACTAATTTGTTCAGTCATTTGGTCAAAGTCCTCTCTGTCTAGGCTTGTGGCTCAGATCTCTTAGGGAAACTTCACATGGAAACAAGTTCTAAGTCCACAATTTTGATGCAGCCTTAAGGGCTGGAAAAAAAGAGAAAAGGGGTGTTCCCTAATTAAAACTGGAAGATTGTATTTTTAGCTTATTTTGAGTAGAGATAACCTTCTGAGGCTTTTTCAGACAAGAAAGTACACATTCTATCAGACGTGCAACTCAATTTTATTCACTGGCATTCCTTTGCCATTAACATGTCACAACTGGTTTCAGTAAATTTTTCAATGGCAATCATAATAGCATTCCCTGGGGAATACCGGCTTGTTACAAGCAGTCTATCAAGATTAAGAAAATGTCTTAGGAAGACAACAGTATCCTTTCAGTGTGTCTAGTTCACAAGTGGCTTCCATTTATGAAACATTTTAACAGTTGACTGAGAAAGTGATCATCTTGGACACCACAACATTTTTTAAATAAACAAACTAACAGTAACACTGTGATATAAAATAAAATTATAACATGGCTAGTATGAACTGTTTCTAATCCTAACCCTACCCCACTCTCTGACCTTGAGCAAGTTACTTTACTTTTCGTGTCTTGGCCTCTTCTTCTGAAATTATTAAAGGATTAAATGAGAAAATGCATGCAAAGCATTAGTGTGGTGGTTGGTACATAAAAACTTTCCAGTAAATATTGATTGTTATTATTAAACACCTACCAAGTCCTTACATGCATGACCACATTCAATCTTTGCTATAACCATATGAACTAAGCTTTTTATCTCCCCTTTTAAAGAGATGAAAAAACTGAGATTTGAAGAGGTAAAACCAGAAACTCACGTTCAAAGAGTTAATAAGTGGTGACAACAGGATGCTGGCCAGTACTGTAATCTGACTCTATCCTGCCTCCTCTTACGTGTTCAATCATTATTGTTAATATTGAGGTTGTTCAATTGTATTTAAAAACTTATACCTTCTAGTTTGACCAAAAAAGACCCTGAGAATAAAAATTTAAATATCAGTTCCAAGAAAATTAGATTTCTTCAGTGAGAAGCTTACAAAATTTAGAGCTATAATGGACATCAATTCTAATCAAGTGTTTTTCCTACTTTTAGAGTTTTATAAACAAACGTCTTCCACGCAACTGCAGTATACAAACAGATAAAGCAGAGACATTCTAATTGAAGCAAGGGTGGGGTTTGGCACCCCACTCATGCAAACTTAGTCTCAATCCAGGACACTAAGGAAATATCTGAAGGCTAATGATGTAATCCAAACTCTCATTTACAGAGAAGGAACAGGACACACAGGCAGCTTAAGTAATTTTTCAAAGTTATAGTAATACCTCAATTAATTTTAATATTTTTGTTGAAATTTATACCAATGATTTTCTGCTGAATAGGAGATGTATGTTCAATAATTATGAGAGTTTGCTTAACATTCTATTTTATATTTGGAAATTAAAAAACAAACACACATATTTTTCATGCTAAAGCATAGAAAGACCATAAGTTTTTCTAAAAATTATTATAAAAGGCAAGAATTAAAACATTAAGAAATGTCAATTCATACAACTACTGTTCACAAATAAATTTATTTTGAGTCTATATACCTTCTTCCCCAGTGTCACGTCCAGTGTCAAATCAAGATAAACACCTTGCTTTGGATATGTAAAGTCCAGAATTTGAAATTTCTTAAGTAAATGAATAGCTTTCTCCACCTCATAGATCTGTCTTGGATATAAGCGTTTTAAGTAAACATCATCCTCAGGTTCATCTTCCATAAAGGGGATTGACTTTATTTTTTCTATGTCATCTTGTTTTTCATTTGATGCTTTTTCTTTGGTACCTTTTTTTGTTTTCTTTTCAGGCCTCGAAAAAAGATAAATTCATGATCAGTTATCTCAATATGTATTCCAAGAGACTGAAAAAAGCCCATGTATATAAGACAAAAAAAAAGTAACAAAATATAAAGTTTACTTTGATTCGAAAGCATAGACTGCTTTACAGTTTTTCTAGTTCAACAAATATTAAGTGAATTTTTGTACTGTTTGCAGTTGATACAAAGTCAAATAAGGCATTGATGCTGCTCTCCAGAAACTTAGAGGAACAGAGGAATAAACATGCAAACAGACAACGTCAATATCATATGTAAAGTACTACAAGTGTTATTTGAGCAATAGTGAATGAACATTTAATCCAGCTTAGGAGGCTAGGAAAGGGATCTGGAAGAGATGATCCCAAAGTCAATTCTTAAAGAATAAAGAATTTCCCAGGTATATACCTAAGAGAAATGAAAATTCATGACCACACAAAAACTTGTACACAAATATTCATAACAGCATTACTCATTATCGTCAAAAAGTAAAAACAAAATGGATGTCCACCATATCACAAATGGATACATGTTATATACATACAATGGTATATTAATCAGCAATGAAAAGGAATAAAATACTGATATCTGCTGCAATATGTATAAACCTTAAAAACATTATGTAAATGAAGATGACAGTCACAAAACCCCAAATACTGTATAATTCCACTTACATGAAATATCAAGAATGGGCAAATCTATAGAGATGAAAGTGGATTTAGTGATTGTCTAAGGCTTGGGGGAGAGGATTAGGGAAATGAGGAGTGACTGCTAATGAACATGGGGTTTTTTGGGAAGGTAATGAAAATGTTCTAAAATTACAGTGATGCACAACTCTATTAATATACTACAAACCACTGAAATGTACACTTTAAATGGATAAACGTCATAATATGTTAGTTATATCTCAATAAAGCTATTACTTAAAAAAATAGTTAGCCAAAGAAACAACATAATAAACACGTTGAGGCGTGAAATAGAATGGTAGAGAAAGTTCGACTTGACTAGAACAAGGGCTGGCAACCTTTTTCTGTAAAGGATGAGATAGCAAGTATTTTATGGTCTCTTGTTTCAATGACTCAACTTTGCCATTATAATATGAAAGCAGCCATATACAAAAATGAATGAACATAGTTGTATTCCAATAAAACTTTATTTATGAACACTAGTTTAGATTTCATAATTTTCATGTGTCACAGAAATGTTACCTTTTTAAATGATAGTTCTTTTTATTTTATCCAGTCATTTGAAAACATAAAATCATTCTTAGCTTATGAACCATACAAACATAGATTGTGGACTAGATTTTTTGACCCACTGGCCTTATTTTGTTGACTCTTGAACTGAAGAGTAAACCAAAGACAGAAAACAGCATAAGATAAAGTTGGTGACACTCATCCCAGAGGGCATCCTCTTCTAGAGGCAATGTATTGCAAGTAGAGCATTCCAGCTGCAATACAAAGAATGCATTCAAAGGAAACTAGATTAGGGACAAGTAAGAGACTATTCCCTTCCTTTCTTCTCAAGGAGATATGACAGTCTGAACCAGAACAGTGAGGGTAATAGGTGAGAGTTTAGATTCTAAACTTTAGAAAGATATTTACAAGGTAGATACTGAATACAGGAAAAGGGGAAAGAGAAGATTCTAAAATACTTCTTAGGTTTCTGGCTTAGATGACTAGGCATAGGGTAGTATCATTAAGTAAGACCAGAAATAAAGTAAAACGGGAAGGTAGTACAGAGGTCAGTGTGGGATTAATTACATCATTGGCCCCAAGTCTTTATCCCCTGATAACCAAAAAAAATAAAAGGCCAGAGTGAGAGAGAGGCAGCAAGCATTTATTTGAGATACAAAATAATAGTGATTCTGGAAAAACTGACCCAGGCAGAAACTCAAATAGTCAAAACTATATTATCTGCTTTCTTGTTATCTTTGCAAACATTGTTTGGGATATAAGATTGCTTTAGGCCCAGTCTAAAGGTTATTTTGCCCAGTTTTAACATTCCAAAGGTCTGAGGAGTAGACCTGCAAGGCAAGTTCCTCTGGGATGGCAGCTCCAACTCTAAAGTGGCTCTGTTTATATTATTTTTTATACCCCTTTATCCATTCAAGTTCATTTGCTGAATTCCTCCCATTTAGAAAGATAAAAGTATCTTTCCCAGCACTTTGATTTGGGCATGTGGCCAGTTTGGCCAATAGAATAAGCAAAAGTGACAGTTTCTCTGCTCTAAGCTCAGGTTACAAGAGGCTTCATGAGTTTCCACTTACATGTTTGTATTTCTGCCATTTTCATAAGAACATGCCTGGGCTAACCCAAAGGTGGGAAGATGAGACGTGAAACACAGCTGCCCCCAGAGAGCCCCAGGCTAGGTTAGACAATTCTCATCTGACCTGCCTACTCACCGATGCACAGCTTGCCCAGCCAAGGTCATCAGAGACACCCATCCAAACCTAGCTTACATCAGCTGCCCCACAGGTATGTGGGCAATGACAAATAATTGTGGGGTGGTTTGTTATATAGCAAAAGCTAACAAGGTGCTTACAAAATAGCTAAGAAAATATGTTCAACAAGTAATTGTAGTTAAGAATTTGAAGCTCAGAAGAAAAGAGAGAACTAGAGGTGATATATTTTCTCAGCATTAAGTCAAATCACACCTATAATCTTTTACCCATAAGAACTTTAAATCAGTGAAATAATATTCTATAAAGATGTTTGGGTTCTGTGATAGGCAGAATAATGGCTTCCCACAGATATCCATCTCTACATGGCAAAAAGGACTTTGCAGATGTGATTAAGGTTAAAGATCTGAAAATGGGAGAGTATCCTGAATTACCCAAGTGGGCCCAATCTAATCATACCGAATCCTTACAAAGCAGAGAAACTTTCCCCTTTTCCCACCTGCATCTGACCAAGATGGTAAGAGATAAGAGAAATTCAAGCATGAAAAGAGAATCAATTTGCCATTCCTGGCTTTGAAGGTGGAGAACTTGGGGTAAGGAGCCAAGGAATGCAGGTGGCCTCTCAAAGCTGGGAATGAAAAGAAAGCAAATTCTTCCATAGAGCCTCTAGAACAGTGGTTCTCAACCTTCCTAATGCCGCGACCCTTTAATACAGTTCCTCATGTTGTGGTGACCCCCAACCATAAAATTATTTTCGTTGCTACTTCATAACTGTAATTTTGCTACTGTTATGAGTCGTAATGTAAATATCTGATATGCAGGATGTATTTAGGCGACCCCTGTGGAAGGGTCATTCGACCCCCAAAGGGGTCGCGACCCACAGGTTGAGAACCGCTGCTCTAGAACGAAATGAAGCCCTGCTAACACCCTGATCTTAGCCCAGTGAAATTCATGTTAGGCTTCTGACCTACAAGATGCAAGATAATAAGCTTGTGTTGTTTTAAGCCACAATATATGAGGTAATTTGTTATAGCAGCAACAGAAAATTAATACAAAGTTCTATAAAATTTATGTGAAAGAAGTAGATGACAGTAAAACAACTTTTTAAAAAGTACCTCAAAAACGATTCCAAAGTTAATTCCATTCTCACTTTTAGACTCAATGAAACCTCATTACCACAACTAATATAATATGCTCTCAGCTAATGAGCAATTTAACAGAATAGGAGATAATGCCAATGCTCACTGTCTAAGTCAGTGGTTCTCAACCTTGGCTGCACATTAGAATCACCTGGCAATCTTTTTAAAATCCTGATTTCTGGGCTTCATCCTCCGGAAATTCTGTTTCTTTGTTACTAATGTTGTGGCCCCACCCCATAACAAAGAAACAGAATTTCTGGAGGATGAAGCCAGAAATCAGGATTTTAAAAAGATTGCCAAGTGATTCTATGCCGGAAGCCGGTCCATCCTTGCTGCTTGACACAGTCGCTGCAGGAAAGAAACATCTGCACAGCATATGTTTCAAGGGACCTGGCGTATATAGCATACTGTTCTTAATATGTTTGCTCCCCTTAGCGCTGTGTATTTTAACCAATGTCACCTCTCTGAGGAAGGTTGTTTCCCCAGGTAGGGATTTTCCCCTGAAGTTAGGGAGGGAATAGAACCTCTTAACTAAGTGCCAGGCGGGTAATTAATCACTTTAACTACGAACAATCATGCTTAAGCTACATCATCTTTACTCCCTGGAATGGAGATAAGAAACGCCCTAACCTTTGGAATAGAGATTGATAGGATTGGAATCAACTGGTATAAATACAGATGTAAGAACACAGAACTTAGAAGACAGAACCAAGAGAGACAGAACCTAGACACAGAACCTAGACACAGAACCTACACAGAACCTAGAGACAGAACTACTTCGCTGGAGAGAACATGGCAAAAGATCCTGGACAGAAACTGGCCACAGAACCTAGAGACAGAACCTAGCGAGAGAACCTGGCTGAAGAACCTAGAGACAGAACCTGGCTACAGAACCTGGATAGAACATGGCAAGAGAACCTGTCTAGAACCTGGTGACTGAACCTGGCTGGAGACCTGGACAGAACCTGGCTGGAGAACCTAGTGAGGGAACATGGCTACAGAACCTGGCTGGAGAACCTGGAGAACCTAGCAAGAGAACATGGACACAGAACCTGGCTGGAGAAGCAGAACCTCTCTGGAGATCCAGACCAGAACTTGGCTGGAGATCCTGGCTGGAGATCCTGGCTAGGCTGCTGATCAACTGAACACTGTCTCCGTGTCCTTCCTTCTTCGCCGACTCTGTCTACGCCTTTGGGAACCCCTGGACCTGCTAGGGTTGGACCCCGGCAATTCTAATGTGCAGCCAAGGTTGAGAACCACTGGTCTAAGTCTAAGCAGGAGCCCAAGTGGATGGAGGTGAAATGCCTCAGCTACCTGGGACGTACTCCACAAAATCCAGAAACCTTCCAAACTGGAGAAATCATATTTTTATTTTATATTTAGTAAAAGAGCAGTGAAGCCAATAGAAGAAGCCTAGAGAACCTGTTTTAGTAATAAACTCTCTACCTAAAATAAACTAAATAAGAGTCCTAGCTGTAAGGAGAAAACAAACAAATGAGACTACATCAAAATAAAAAGCTTCTGCACAGCAAAAGAAACGATCAACAAAACAAGAAAGCCCACTACATGGGAGAACATATGTGCCAAAGTTATATCCGATAAAGGTT